>NC_067487.1:87786109-88411109 GCF_947179515.1 Apodemus sylvaticus
GTGTGTGTGTGTGTGTGTTCGTTCATTTGTGCCCGCATGTGTGGGAGTTAGGGGAAATACCTGGGAAAGAAGAGGATCTCAGAACTGAGAAAAAGGGGTGGGGCTGGAAAAATAGGAAGAGGGAGTGAGGGAGAGTGGGGAAGGAGGGGGAAGGACTAGGAGAGAGGGAGAGGAAGCAGAAGAGGCCAGAGAGAACATGCAGGCAGAGGATACAACAGTGCTTGAGGGGAGCGAGGAGGAAGCTTGCTGTTGACAGTGTCCTTAAGCCTCCCACAAATAACAGCCATTAGTGGGAAGGTCAGGAGTTGAGCAGGCAGCTTGACTGAGGCACTGAGTGCCACTTCAGAAATCAAGAGGCTAGCAAATTTTAGAGGGAGTTAAGTGGGTAATAGCAGTAAAGGTACAGTCACCGTTGACAATTGACTCATAGGGGCTTTTCCCGCCCTCCCCCTCGAAAGAATATTTTTATTGACCACAGGTGGACTTAATATATTTTAAGGCGGGTTCTTGTTCGTCTCCTTTCAGATATTGAATTTGCTTCTTTTGAGACTTTTTTGTGCTTAATGGTGGTGAACTGGAGGGAAGTTTAACAGAAAAGCTTTCAGGAGATGTCAGTTCTAGAAGGGAAGGCACATTTGTGTCAACATAGCGTACGGTTGCTCATCTTTTCTCATTGTCCACTAATGACACAGGCTGCCATCGAAACGCTTTTCTGTTTATTTTGTTGTTTCTGAGAGGAAGGTTTATTGTTATTCTTTCGTTAAGAAGGAGCGAACAGAGTGCTACATTTGTCCTCAGTATTTGTAAGTGGCTGAAGATTAATGTTCCTTACATTTTAAGTTTAGGAAGGATGGCTTTTTCCTGCTGACTACTTTTATGAGATGGCATGAATTTAGCTTTCCATTTTGAAGTTACAGTGTTTATGTACAGTGGATTTTGTTCAGTTCTGCTTTTTCCATAAATAAGGGAGATAAATACTATCTAACAAATGGTTGTTTTGTTTTAAAACTGGTTTAATTAAAAATATGACCTGCTATCAGGGTTATATTTCATCAGGCAGGGAAACATTATAGAATTTTCCATAGAGGTCCTAAATGAAAAATGGCATTTTTATATGCATTACTTTTTGCCTGAAATAGGACAGGTTTCTTTTTTTCTTTATCTTTTGCCCTTTTTTATGATTTAAAAGGTTGATGTAGATGTCTTACCTGAGAACTTTAACAAAGGATTTTATTCTGCCTGTGAGCTTTAAGAAAAGGTATTCATTTTTCTTCTCTTCCTTCAGTGTCTCTTTACTTAACCTTCCATTTGGTAATTAATGGCCTGAGGTGCTGGGTATTAAGTGATATATATTTATTTTTGCATATGTTTAGTGTACATCTTCCATGTTTAACTGGTAGCTTTGCTTGTTCACCCTTTATAATATAAGGTCAAATCTCTGTATATTATTTTCCCGATGAGTTTATATGTGGTTATAAATAGTCCCAGCATTACGGTATGACTTGTGGCAGCTAATATTTAAAAAGCCACTGAGCAAACTTTATGTTCTCCTCCAGATGAATATTTCACTTGCTTCCAGTTTAATTAAAAATATTTAAGTGTCATAGTTTTGCGAGTGTTAAAGAAAGGACTGGTGCTGGATATAACATGTTACAGCAGAAAGCATTGTTGGTGAAAATTCCCAGGGAAGAGCCCTGGCTTTCCCTGGCCTTGTGGATGGTGATGGTGGCAGTCCGTGGAGTATGCACCAGTGTGTGTGTCTATCTGTGTATCTGGAGGGGGGTTAGTACAGTGTCATTTGGTGCCTACAGTGGAACAGTGCAGTTGACTCCTAGCTCTGCTGTCCAATGACATGCAGTGGCTGAGGGTTTGAAGCTGATGGTTGGGTCTCCAGTGCTGCCTGCGCACCTGACAGGCAGCTGTTAAACTGAGCAGAGGCAAGCTAGGGGAGTCACAATCTATGCATAAATGATAGGGATATCTGTGCAGAAGGTGCGAAGGAAGCTCTGACCGCCCCCTTCCCAAATGAAATGCACAGTTCAGCCAGCTTCTTACCTACACTATACTCCTGCTACTGGCTGCCAAGAAGCTCAAAAAATCCACCTTCACTTTTCAGTCAGAAGAGGCAGAAGTGGAAGTGAGAGGAAAAGACACACAGAGAGACAGAGAGCCAAAGAGGGCAAGAGACTTGACTTTAAGTTGTACTGACAACTCCATGCAGTTCGGAACCAGAACGACTGCGGCTGAACCAGGGTTCATGGGGACATGGCAAAACGCTGATACTAACCTCTTATTCAGAATGTCCCAACAGGTAAGTTACTTTTTCTTTCATTTTTTTTTTAAGAAACCTCGAGTTGTTATGTGCCCCTTTCTTCCTGCTACTTTTCTTTCTAAATGTTTTTGAAATTAAAAAAAAAAAAATATATATATATATATATATATATATATATATATATATATATATATATATTGTCGTTTCTGTGTTACTGGAATGTGCAGTGTTACTTCATGGCTTCCCCAAGGGCTCTTTAAGGAAAAGGGGGGAAAGGACATCAAGTTAGAGAAAGCAAAGGCATTTGTTGCAAAGTTTCACCGTGTGCAGCTTGAGCCCTGCCTTAATTTATTTCTTTGTTTCCCGCGAAAAAGAGAAAAGGCCACTCAACAAATGTATCTTTCTGACTGCGAAAGACTTGGTCAAAGTGTCTGCTGTCTCGAAGTAGGTCTTGCAACTGAACAGTCATAAAGCGCGGGCCCCTCACAGCAGCGGGTTTGACTTCTGGCGTCTGGAGCAGCTGGACTCAGACCCGAGCGAGGCTGTGCAGGCTTCCCTGCCGGCCGGGTCAAGCCGAAGGGCGGCAGGCTGCACTCAGGCTTGCTCTCGGCCTCCGTTCTGGCTCTCGGTGGCTCGGTGCCTTCGCTCTCCCCCGTGTTCCCCTGGCCCCGGCGCAGCCAGCTCGGCTTGCCACCCGCCCGCCGCCTGGCACGGTGCACTCACACTGGGCACGGCCCCTGCGTTCTCCCAGAGCCGCTTCTCGCTCAGCCGCCCCGGCAGCTAGGCTGCTACCCTGCCGGGAGAGCTGCCAGGAGAGCGCCAGGCAGCAGTGGACGGATCATTAATCACCCGCAGCGCTCGGTGATTTGCGCCCTGCGCGCCTGGCTCCTCTTGCACAATTGTAGTCTCTCGGGCTCCGCGGGGGAGAGAGGGGTAAGAGGAGGCAAAGGGGAAACAACCCAGAAACTTTCCTCTTGGACTGTGCTCAAGTGAGGGAGGGAAGTTCCCTTGGTGCCTCGCTTCTAGACACGTCTTGCTTTTCAGAAGCCTACTCCAAACCCATACAAAGCAAGAGTTAGTTTATCTTCCATGCAGCACCAAAGTAGTACTAACAAATATACTGGGATGTTAAGTAGATGGCAGTTGTTTAAAGATTGGTCTTGCCCCACTCGTTTAAAATAACTGCAACTGCTCTTTTGCATGTAAGAGTTCGCGGAAATTGAATACTTTGGGGTAGATTTTAAAATGTTTGGTAATGAAATAAAACTACTTTCAAGACTGTAAACTGCCACAAGTTTAGAAATAACAATTGCCAAAGAAAGTGCATAAAGCCCAGCTCTTGAACATTTAATTGGTAAACAGTTTTATCAGACAGTTTTAGATAGGAGAAATGTATTTGAATAAGGTGTATTTGACATCCTGCAGAGGGACCCTGATAACTGCTGATCCAATAAGCTGGGATTTAAATGCAATCAACATAAGCCCAGTAAGCAACTCTTTATGTGCAAACCTTTTTTTTTTTCCACACTGAAAAGTTCCTTTCTTGTCTGACAGAGATGCTGCTTGTCTCTGCAGAACACTTTTCGAGATGTTTTTCTGAAGCACTTTTCTGTCTGGGTGGCTCTCTTGTGGTTGGAACAGAGTGTGTTTTCACTAACCTTAGAATCTAATAACTTGTGCCCCACTTTAAAATTTAGATATCACCAATCCGGGTTTTCCTTGAGTTGTGTGTATGTACATGCATGCTGTGAAAGATTAGATTGCTTTAGGTTTTTCCCTCTAGTGAAAAAAGAGTTAATAAAACAGATAGAGATAATGATCAATTGATAAATGGCTATTGAACCACATAGATGTGTTAGATTGCTACTTTGGCACGAGTCCATTTCCAAGTAGATTTGCATCTAAGGAGACTTTAAGTGATGCAAAACATTTAGGACTAAAAGAAATAAAAGCAAATTACATAAAAAAATACAGAATTAATTAGGAAAATAATTTAAATTCCTCATAGAGAAACTTGTATGATCAGCTCACCATGGTGTTTTCTGTGTGTTTGCTTGTGTACCTGTATGAATGTATGTGGACTGTGAGCCTTGGTGCCTGTGAGAATAGACACAGGGAAGGCCTTTATGCTTAATGAACAGATTATGACACAGAACACTATGACACTGTCAATAGGACAAAGCAGCAACCAACAAATTGGTTTACCAACCCTTCATCCGAGAGAGGGCTAATATCCAATATATACAAAGAACTCAAGAAATTAGACTCCAGAGAGCCAAATAACCCTATTAAAAATGGTTTACAGAATTAAACAGGAATTCTCACTTGAGTAATAAGAAAGGATGAGAAGGAATGTTCAACATCCTTAGTCATCAGGGAAATTCAAATCAAAAGAAAACTGAGATTTCACCTCACCCCAGTCAGAATGGCTAAGATCAAAAACTCAGGAGACAGCAGGAGCTGGTGAGGATGTGGAGAAAGAGGCAAACTCCTCCACTGCTGGTGGGATTGCAAGCTGTTACAACCACTCTGGAAATCAGTCTGGTAGTTCCTCAGAAAACAGGGCATAATTCCACCTCTTCTTGAACAGATATTTTACTGATATCTCTCTCTCTCTCTTTCTCTCTCTCTATCTCTCTCTATCTCTCTATCATCTATCTATCTATCAACCTATCTACCTATACATGTGAGTATATATATATATATATATATATATATATATATATATATATATATATAATATATAAAGTCACAAATATTTTTTATAAAATATGTTATTTAATAAAAATTCCTATGTTTCAATAATAGTTAAAAGAATACAATTTTAAAGCCAAAAGACTGAAGGACATGAAATGCACTTGGCACTTTGTCAGTTATAGCATGAGTCTTTGAATCTTGGCATCACAATGGCCTGTCACCCTGGCTACTAAAGAATCCTCAGACTTCAGTGGTTGGTTTCCCAACTGCAGTCTTCAGTTTGGTATTTAGTGCCAAGAAGGAAAGTGATCATTTCACATCCATTGATTGGTTCTCGATTCCAGGCTGCACTGTAAAGGTATGTATATAACAACTAATTTGATTCTTATGATAGTCTAATGGCATCAGGAAGTGTTCTATCTTGATTCTCCAGATCTAGAAAACTAGCTTTTAACTTGGCAGTGTCTTCATGGAAAGTTACACAGTAGCAATATTCAATACCAATTCCCTACAGAAACAAAGTTATCAAGTAAAGAGAGCTATGCTTTTTATTTCCAGGATATGCTTTCTATAAGTCTTCAAAAATACATTCCATGAACACCAGACAGGAGTATTTTCTAGACTATCTAATTTTTTACCCACTAAAACACAAACTTTTCTTATAAACTGGTCAAACTTCAACCTAAAACCTATGAATGCTTTGGTTTTCTGCAAATTGTTATTTTTTCCAACATATGTTGTGTTTTTAAAAAGTTTAAGAAATTTTAATGCTCATTCAAAAATGAATCATCTTCCACATGTTTATTTACTTTTAATATTAAATATCACAAACCTGAATTAGTATTATTTTTGAAAATTTTCCTTACATTATTGTTTGATGTATGTGATGATAACCAGTGACTGCTGTTCCTCCTGACTCCTCTAATCTCATGACTCACAAATGCTTTCTACATAAAAGCTGGTGTCTATCTACATATTCTTTGAACAATATGTCATATATTTTGAACAGTTTGATATTCACATAATATGTTTTAATATTTAAATTATATGAGCAGAGTAGAGTAATGAATTACTGAAAGAGTAGCTATCAGTATATATATGGTTGTGAAAATATGTGATTCCTTACAAAGATGTATGGCTCAAATTTAAAGCCACTAAGTATAAGGGAAAGAAATGCATGTGCCTTTTGTCCGTTGTCATGATCCTTAGAATACTGACATCACAATGGTTCTTCATCTTGACTGCTACAGAATCCTTGGACTTCAGTAGCTTGACTACCAACCTTAGTCACCAGTTTCCTATTCAGGAGTAGAAAGGCAAAATTCGAGTTTATTCAAAGGTTCTCCCTTCCAGGCTCCACCAAAAAGGTATTTTTATATAAGTAATTTGTTTCTCATGATAGCCTAATCATATAAGGAAGTGTTCTCTATTCCTCTAGATCATATGAACTAACTCTCAACTCAGTAGTGATTTCTTGAAAAGGTAGACATTCAAGCCATATTCGGTACCAATCTTCTGTAGAAACAACATTATTATGTGAAGGGAGGTATGCTTTAAGCATACAGGAGAACAATTTCTGTAAATCTTACCAAAAAAAAGCGTACAGGTTATGCTTGAGTATTGTTTTATATGTAACCCAATTGTTTTAACCACCATGACTACAAATATTTTTAAAAAGAATTGGTCATTCTTTTTTGTAGACCCTAAACCTAAGAACTCCCTGGTTTTCTTCAAATTGTTATAGTTACAACACATATTGTGTTCTTTGGAATATATTTCTGAATATTTGAACATTAATTCTAATTAGACAGGAACTACTTTCCAGACATGTTAATTTCCTTTCAGTTTGTCCATCACAAAATTTAGTTGCTATTATTTTGTAACATATCTTTACATTAGTGTTTGAAGTATGCAATGACAACCATTGGCTGCTGTTCCTCCTGACTTTGAATCTCATGGGTCTCATAGGCTTTCCACATAAATGCTGGTGTCTCTCTACATATTCTTTGAAAGACGTCATATGTTTTGGCGAGAATTATAGTTACTAAATATATAATTTTAATATTTGTATTGTATGAGCAGGGTAGAGAAAAGAAACCACCAAAAAGTAGCCACTTCACTATAATAGGGAAGGAGGTTATTATGGATTAGATAAAAATGTTCAGAGGCATCTAAAAATGTTTACAGCCGATTGAAGCTTGATTTTACGACTGATGTCTAAGAGAGAACAGACAATATCAAGGTAGAATATTGGACATACCTGGGGGAGTGAGAGAAACATTGCCTTCATAAAGCAAAGGGTGCTTCTATAACATTTTGGGAGTTATCTTAGTGCATAAGCTGATGGAGATGTTTGGGAAGGAATGGAAATCTAAGGAAAATGAATAACGATTACTTTTACTTCCTGTTCACATTAAATAAGGGCAAGTGTGGCTATTGGCTCCAGAAGCTTGCTGTGGCGGGGGCGCTGAGACGCAGCGTGAGCCCAGCGACAGGTCCGAGCCTGTGGACGGAGGTAGCTGCTGGCTGCCTCCGCCCAGTCAGTGAGGTCCGGGTATGCTCGCTGCCCAGCGCGCCTGGCTCCTAGGCCACCGTGGAGATGTCGTCCCACTCCTTGTCCCAGTCATCATTGCTGCCTTGGCTGGCCTGGTGACCTCCAAGGAGCTGCTGGGGCAACGTAGGGCGCCCCCGCTGGAAGGAAAGCCAGCGCCCTCCAAGAGGCTGGAAGGAAGGCGCCGCCTGCGGCCTCAGCAGTAGCTGCAAGGCCGGCAGAGGCTCTAAGCCGCTGGCCCGCGCATTGGCAGAGCGGGCGGAGCTCCCGGGCCCTTGTTGCCTGGTAGACCAGGCTCGGGCGTGCGGATCACCCGGAGGAGGCCCGGGAAGAGACCGCGGTGGCCGTGGCTGCTGATCCCTTAGAGCCAGCCCTCCATGTCCTGCTCGCTGCACGACCTCAACACCTCGTGCTCCTGCAGTGAGATCTCAGGGGGTTCTCAGACTTAAAGCCTTAGAGCGCCTGGGCACGCAGCGCCATGTTCCCAAGCCTGGCGCCCCAGCTCAGGCCAGTCCGAGGGCCCTGCGGTCAGTTTCCGAAGGGAGTTTGGAAGGCAGCGCAAGGTCCGCTTCCTACTCCACTCTTGCCCCGCCCCCCACATATTCCACCTTTAGGGAGCAAATTGAATGAGATTAGTCATGCGCATAAAGAGAGGAACCACTTTTTATTAACAGACTTTCAGTAACACAATTGTAATATAGGCTTTTTCAGACACAACTTCCAGGCTATAAAACAGGGAGGGAGTGGAAGAGAGAGACGAGGAAGTAGGAATTCTACACTCTGGAACAGGATGCAGGCAGGGAAACATAGTTTATTATTTATACTTATTATTATTAACATATTATTTAAACTATTGACAAGAATAGTTATCTGGAGTCCATTTGATCTAACGTGGTGGATACATGTCAACTCCCTCAAGTATAAATGAAGTATTTAGTAGAATAATGTTCAAGTTTATATTTAGAAGACATCCTTAAAAATTTAAAACTTAGAAATTTTGACAGTAATAGTATGTATTTATAAATGTGTATCTATGTATGTTTGTATATTAATTGCTATGTAGCCCTACATATTAATTCACTCTGTAGATCAGGCTGGCCTCCATCTAAGTGATTTGCCTGACTCTGCCTCCAGTTCCAGGATTAAAAGTATCTACCACTAATCCAAGCCACTAGCATCAATATTTTAAAAGCCTGAAGAACCAGGTCTACATTAATAGCCTATTAGAACTCCATTCATTCATGTTAAAATTGTGAACTTTAGAAGTTTTAATCTAACAATAGCATAGGAGAGGAAATCGGAAACATTATTACCTTTAGTTGCTTTCTTACACTTTTATAACTTTCGTTTACAAATTGTAAATCAATGTTTAGAACACTAATTATTTAAGCTTTTATTTCCTTAGAAATTCTAAGGAATTGTACTTGCAGGTCTTAAGCTGGTTTATAGACCCTCACAATTTACTTTAGCTTGAAACAGTTTCAATTCATTTACCAGGAATCCCAGATGTTGGCTAACTGAGAGTAGTGATTGCAAAGCAGTATTTTTAAATAAATTAAGAGTAAAAAGTTTACATAGAACTTGTTTTGTGAGATTGTCTCTTTAAGAGGGAAGTAGGCCAACAAGGTACACTGTGTTTCTCTTTCTCAGCAAGAGGCCTACAAGTTTTAGAAAACTGTAGCCTGGGGCCCCAGTTAAATGAATTAGAAAGGCAGCTAGCTATTGTTTTGGTAAATAAGCTTAGGTGTCTGCCCTGTTAAAGCTACAGTTAGTAAATCCACATCCTCAAAACTCTGAAAAGAATAACTTGTAGCACAAGTATAAACCAAATTGTCTCTGTTTCCACTAAAATTGCAAAGACTTGCAGGCTACATAGATATTTGTCCTGGCTTCCATGGTCAACAAGATGGCTTCCTTGGCCAGTCTTTGTCTGTCCTACAGGAAAGCATTAAGTCTTCGGTTGCTGCTCAAGATAGCATGGGCTTTCAGCAGCCAGAAGCAGAAGGTTTGAGAGATGTTCCTGTAGAGAATGTACTTGGGAAAACTGGCCTTATTTGACAAGGCAGAGTGTCCACAGCCTGAACAGAGCCCTGCTGGAGGGAGAGGCATGGGCACAGTTCTGTCTAGTGTTAACCACGATCCAGTTGCAGTGTTTATCATGCCCATCTGTCAATTAAATCACTGAATAGTTTGAGGATCATTTATTAAGTAAGCCTGATTTTAAATAAACTTTCCTTGGTTTTAGTTATTAGTTTTAGGATTAACAGGGAGCTAAATAAACTTTGTCACCCATAGGAATGCAGTAACTCTTTTCAAATTAGTGGCATTCATAAGAGTAGGAGTTGAGAGTTCTATTCCTGTTAAATTTGAGCCTTACAATTTTGAGTTGAGGATTTAAACTGAAGATCTTTTGGCATCAAAATAAAATGTTTAACCATAAATATACTGCATACGGAGCCTGGGAAATGTTCTTGATACTTTATATGGTGCAACTTTATAGAATATCAGTTTCTTGGACACTGCAGTTTACCCAAACAGCTACATCTCAGTAAATTGAGCAAACAAAGCATACAGACAGCACACACACAAGAGATTCTCCACCATCCCACACAGACACTTGCACAACTATGTTCATAGCAACTTTAATTATAATAGCCAGAAACTGGAAATATACGATATGTCCTGCCTACAAAATGTACAGGGACAATAATAGCGACTGAGGGAATTGCCAACCAATGATTGGCACAAATTGAGACCCTGCTCATGGGCAAGAACCAGTCCCTAAAAGTATTAATGATACTCTCTTATGCTTACAGAGAGGAAGTAACTGTAACTGTCCTCTGAGGGGTTCCACTTATTGCCCAATGGAAACAGAAACAGACTCACTCCCAAATATTAGACAGAATTTGGGGAGTCTTTTTGTAATGCTAGGAGAAGGATTGAGGGATCCAACAAGGACAGGGATTCCAATGGAAGACCAACAGTGTTAACTATCTTAGATCCTTGGTGTCTGGTAAGGAGAGAACTACCCACCAATGGGAGCACATGAGCTGGCCCTAGGCCCCATACATATATGTAGCAGATGAGCAGCTTGGTCTTCATGCAGGTCCTCCAACAACTTGAGTAGGGTCTTTCCCTGAGCCTGTTGCCTGTCTGCCTCTGGATGCCATGCTCCTAAATGGACTACCTTTTCTGGCCTCAGTGTAAGAATATGTGCCCATTCCCTCAGTGATTTGAAGGGCAGGGGGTTGATTCTTGGAAACTTCTAGTTGGGGGTAACACACAGAGGTCGACTGGGCAGAGGACTTGAATGAAGGTGCACTATGGAAGAGAGGAAGGACTGATACTGAGATATAAAAGTAATAAATGTGCTTTTTTCTTTTGAAAAAGAAAGTCGGCTGTGCATACCCTGATGAGGAAACCATAAACAGCATCTTTCACCAGGCTCTGCATCAGCTCCTGCTTCTAGGTTTCTGCAATGAGTTCATGTCCTGGTTGCATTCAATATGGGCTATAGTGAGGATGTGTAAGTTAAATAAACTCTTTCCTCCCCTCCCAAAACTTAAAAAATGAAGAATATTTGGATTATTCATTTCTAATCCACCTTTCAAGAACTATTCATTATTTCCTTTTGTGATATGCTTAATGACAAGACCAATGGACTGCACAAGCTAAATCATTGATGTTTTCAAAATATTGTACTTGTTCTGTGTTGTCTCCTTGTGATTGTCAGATGTGTGAGTGTATTTGGATGTCTGTATGGTAGAATATGCGTGTTTGGGGGGTGGGTATGTGCATGTGTTCTTCTGTGTGTGTATGGTTGCTGTTTTTTTTTTTTTTAATAGATATTGATTTAGACTTGAGGGGTTTTGTAGATTGTACAGTTTACTTTGGCTGAGTGGGCTGCAGGTAATCTGTTCTACTTTACCATGTCCTGGTTGTCAAACATCACATGTTAAATGATATACTATATTCTCATTTGTGTCAAGCTCTATTGTTTTATGCAATGGTAAAGAGTGTAGAGACATCGTGGGAAAATAAGTGAGTTCATTCCAGGATAGGCATTTTCCTCCACAGATTGCTGCAGCAGCACTGTGACTCTGAGTATGCATTACTGAATACTAGGTGTCCAGGTGTTTCACACTATAACTTACCCAGTCTCCTTGTTTAGAAAAACTTCTATTTTATTTAACAGGAACTATCATTTACCTCTGAGCAACACATTTTGAGGACTGACATAGCTGTTTTCAAGGATAGAAATAATTCTATTCATAACACTTTATCAATCTATAATAACATCCTCAATTTTAATTGTCCTTGAAACTCAAAGATGTTTAATTATGAAATATAATTTACCCAGTTTCTGGAGATCAGATAAGAAATGGTTAGTATATTGTCACTTTGACAGAATTCAAGTGCCCAATATAATAAATGATAAAATATGGAAGAAGTCAAGGGATAGTGATGGTATTTGCCCTAGTGTTGTCATTCCCTAATCTGTTGGTTGGATCCACAAATTGATCCCAGCCATACTCTAGCTCTGGTAGAATTATGCAAGCAAATTGGGGTCATACTGATGCGAATGTATTTCATCAAGGAAATACCCAGGAAAAACAAAAAGGTAAGAAAATGAAGGAAGAGAGGGCAAAGGACAGTGGGCTAGAGGGCAGGGCAGGAAGGCTTGTCATTTTAACTCTAAGTGCACAAGAATGTCCACTTGAGAAAGTTTTATAAATAAGGTTCCTTCCTAAGATGTTTCATTTGTTCATTTCACTGTGATTGAGACTCTAAAACTTTAGCAACTTTAATTATTGACTATCAACATATACATTAAAATAAGTTATTTTCAATAAAATGAATAAAAATAATTTTATTAACATTTTGAGTCCCCTTTCCCCCACATCCCTCTTTGGAGATAAATACTTTAAAAATAATAACTTTAGACATTTTTCTAAATGTCTACATTTACCCCAGCAATATACCCCAGCAAGGGGATTTACCTTCCTTTATATCATGCAGTCAGCCTTGATATAACACTTATAGTAGTTAGATAATTTTATTATGGATACTTTTGTGTTCTGATTTGGAAGTTGCACAGAACCATTGCATGAGGTGCATGAGGAATATCTGTAGAATACTGTCCAATTCTTTATTCTCTGTTTTCCATAGATTATGGGAAATTTTCATCAGATTATAAGCGTAACTGAACCACCATGAGTACTTGCCATACAATCTGGGAACTACTTCTGTGTTCATATTCCAGCACCGAGAAGAGGAGCTTTATCAACCAGTTGTATCTGTGACCATTTCTATCATGTATGAGATATCCATGAAGTTCATCAATCAACATAAGATTTAACACAGCAGAGTTCATGCACAAAGTAACATTATTAATATAGTGAAAGGAATACCAAGAAAAAATTAAGAAAATCAAATAAAATACACCCACATTTCTCTACTCTAACACAAAAGTGGATATGTATGTTGGATCTTTTGCAGCTCTAAAGAAAATGTAATCATAAAGTTTTCAGAAGATAGGAAGATATTAGAATATATAATATTAAGTGAAATCACACAATCCCAGGAAGGAAGAAAGAAAGAAAGAGAGAGAGAGAGAGAGAGAGAGAGAGAGAGAGAGAGAGAGAGAGAGAGAGAGAGAGAAAGACACTTGATCTCTCATTTGCAGAACTTGGACAATAATACCTGTATATATGTGAAAATATGTATATGTTAGTACAATTAACATGTAGACAGGGAACAAGAAAGCCTAAAGTTTAGATCACAAGGAAGATCTTATCAAAGGTTATAGACATGAGTTATGAAAGAACATATAAACCTTACTTATTTTTCTAGGTATAACCCAGTCACTGTGTTTTTACTTACGGTCTCATATGTGAGGGAAATATATTCAAAAGTGAAAGTGTACAATCCCCTTCCAGAGTGGACCAGAGCCCTGAGCATGGGCACTGAATTCCAAAACCAGTCCCACAACACACAGAGGAAGTTCCACTCCCAGGGGCACTAACAAGCCCAGGCTTATAGAATCAGAAGTGGGGAGGATACAACATTTGCCCTAACACTAGAAGTACCTGGGACAAGTGGGAACCATGCACCCAGGAACTCCTCCTGACCAGTGGCACAGGTTCCTTCAGGTCTGGGCCAGTGCTCTGAGGAGACCTTGACTGCAAACATGGCAGAAAGTATCACACCACACAGAGGAAGCTCCACTCCCAGGTGCTCTAACATACCCAGGATTGCAGGATCACAGGTTCAGAGAATCACAGAATCGCAGGAGCTTGGTCAGACCAGGATATCTTGGTCCCAAAGGCAGTTTCCAGGTGCTACGACATACTCAGGATCTCAGGATCACAGAGACATCTGAACTCTGAGGAATTCTGACAAAGCCAGGATCACAGCAAGGACAGGATCCAGTCAGACAAAGTATCAGCAAGTAGCACTAGAGATAGTCAGGTGGCCAGGGACAAGCATAAGAACATAAGCAAAAGAAACCAATGTTACTTCGCATCATCAGTACCCAATTCTCCCATCATAGCAAGTCCTGGATATATCATCACACCAAAAAAGCAAGATACAGATCTAAAATCACTTCTTATGATGACAATAGAGGACTTTGAGAAAGACATAAATAACTTCTTTAAAGAAATACAAGAGAACATAGGTAAACAGGTAGAAACCCTTTAAGAGGAAACACAAAACTGCCTTAAATAATTACAGGAAATGCAATCAAACAAAGAAAATGAACAAAACCATCATGACCTTAAAATGGAAATAGAAACAATAAAGAAACCCCAAAGGGAGGCAACCCTGGAGTTAGAACACATAGAAAATAGATCAGGAGTCAAAGATGCCAGCATCACCAACAGACGAAACCGGATAGAAGAGAGAATCTCAGATGCAGAAGATACCATAGAAAACATTGAAACAACAATAAAAATGCAAAATGTAAAAAGCTCATAACCCAGAACCTCTAGGAAATACAGGACACAATGAAAAAATCAAAACTAAGGATAATAATAGGTATAGAAGAGAGAGATCCCCAAACATACAGATCTAGTAAATATCTTCAACAAAATTATAGAAAAAACTTTCCTAACCTAAAGAAAGAAATGCCCATGAACATAAAAGAACCCTACAGAACTCCAAATAGACAGGATAAGAAAAGGAATTCCTCCCATCACATAATAATCAAAGCGCCAAATGCTGGAAACTAAGAAAGAATATTAAAAGCAGTAGTGAAAAAATTTAAGTAACATATAAAGGCAGACCTATCAGAATTATGACAGATTTCTCATCAGAGACCATGAAAGCTAAAAGATCCTGGGCAGATCTCATACAGCCCCTAAGAGAACACAAATACCAGCCCGGAATACTATACCCAACAAATCTCTCAATCACCTTATTTGGAGAAATCAAGATATTCCTTGAAAAAGTGAAATTTGCACAATATCTTTCTAAATCCAGACCTACAAAGAAAAATAGATTAAAAAGACAAAACACAAGGATAGAAACTACACCTTAGAAAAAGTAAGACAGTAATCTTCTTTCAACAAACCTAAAAGATCACCACAGAAACATAAAAACAGAAATTTCAAAGTCATCAGATGCTACTACAATAGCTTATACCCAACAGAATTGGAAAATCTGGAAGAAATGGGCAATTTTCTAGACATACACCAGGTGCCAAAGTTCAAAGAGGATCAGATAAACCATCTAACCTGTCCTACAACTCCTAGGGAAATAGAAGCAATCATTTATAGTCTACCAACTAAAAAAAGCCCTGGACCAAACAGGTTTAGTGGAGAATTCTATCAGACTTTCAAAGAAGACCTAATACCAATACTCTCCAAACTATTCCACAACATAGAAGGGATAGTTTGGAACACTAGCCAGTTTGTTCTATGAAGCTACACTAATGCTTGTACGTAAACCACACCAAGACCAAACAAAGAAAGACTACTTCAGACCCATTTCCCTTAAGATCATTGGTGCAAAAATATTCAATAAAATTCTTGCCAACCAAATCCAAGAACATATTATGATGATCATTTACCATGATCAAGTAGGCTTCATCCCACAGATACAGTTATGGATCAATATATGAAAATCCACCAACATAATCTACTACATAAATAAATTCAAAGAAATAAAACCACATAAACATTTCATTTGTTTTTGTTTCTTTGTTTGTTTTTGAGACAGGGTCTCTTCTGTGTATCCCTGGCTGTCCTGGTCTCACTCTGTAGACCAGGATGGCCTAAAACTCAGAAATCCACCTGCCTCTGCCTCCCAAGTGCTGGGATTAAAGGTGTGCACTACCACTGCCCAGCTTAGATATTTCATTAGATGATGAAAAAGCTGGAAATATCACCTAAATTTATTGATTGGCAGGATTAATATAGTAAAAACGGCTATCTTTCAGAAAGCGTCTAAAGATTCAATGCAATCACCTTCAAAATTCCAACTCAGTTCTTCACAGAACAAGAAAGAGCAATTTGCAAATTCATCAGGAATTAAAAAAATCTCAGGGTAGCAAAACTTTCTCAACAATAAAAGAACTTCAGGCAGAATCACCATCCCTGACCTCAACCTGTACTACAGAGCAGTAGTAATAAAAACTGTATTGTATTGGTACAGGGACAGGCAGGTAGATCAATGGAATTGAATTGAAAGTCCAGAAACAAATCAAAACTACTATGGCCACTTGATATTTGATAAAGGAGCTAAAACCATCCAGTGGAGAAAAGACAGAATATTTTCAAAATGTGCTGGTTCAACTGGCGGTTAGCATGTAGAAGAATGCAATTTGATCCATTCTTATCCCCTGTACAAAGCTCAAGTCCAACTGGATCAGGGACCTCCACATGAAACCAGATACAGTGAAAGTAATAGAAAAGAAAGTGGGGAAGAGCCTCAAGCATTTGGGCACAGGGGAAATTTTCCTGAACAGAATACCAATAGCTGATGCTGTAAGATTGAGAATTGACAAATAGGACCTCATAAAATTGTCAAGCTTCTGGAAGGCAAAGAAAAGTGTCAATACAACAAAAAGGAGACTGAAAGATTGGAAAAAGATCTTTACCAATCCTACATCTGAAAAAGGACTAATATACAATATACACAACAAACTCAATAAGTTCTACTCTAGCGAAACAAATAAGCTTATTAAAAATAGAGTACAGAGCTAAATAAAAAAACTGTCAACTGAGAAATACTGAGTGGCCGAGAAGCACCTAAAGAAATGTTAAACACCTTTATTCAGTAGTGAAATGCAAATAAAAAAAAAAAAAAACCCTGGAGATTCCACCTCATACCAGTCAGTGTGTTTATCTCCATAACCATCTGGAAATAATTTCCATGTTTCATAGTAAATATTCAATGTTTACAGAAAGATGTGTATGTAAAACAAGCAATATGTGTTTCTAATGTTCTCATAAATTGAACAAATATAAGTTAAAGTACAAAATCAAGAACCTAATTAAAATCATCATGACAAGTCTATTTTTTTTTCTATTGTGGAAAACGTGGATCTGATGAGTTTATATGTAAGTAGGAAAATTTATGCTAAAATATGAAACAGCATATTGCTTATGCTATGGTATGCTGTGGAGACAATAGTATGCTATATAAAACTTAATCAAATACATTCCATTCATTTACTTTAATTGGCTTATTTTCAAAGACAGAAGGTTTTCTGCCAACTTGCTGGACACTCTTAGCAAACCTAAAATTAGTTGTTTTTTCCCCTATTTTTTCTTTTATACCTAGGAATATAAAAAAGCAATGAGAGGGGTAAACCGTGGCTGGTGTCTGAAAGAATAAAACCTCCAGCAGAAAGACAGGGTCAGAGAGAGGAGCTTGTAGTAGGTACAATTTTGCAGTATCACAACTACTGAAATTGAAATCTTTTCTTTGTTTTTGTCTGAGAGGCAAGAAAGTTTCACATGATTAAAAGAAAAAAGTTACATTACCCATAATCTATTAAATAAGACAAAGCCTGTTATATAAAACAAAAGTTGTTAACATTTACATTTTTCTTACTAATATTATTGAAAGGTTCAATAAAGTGAAAAAAATCAAATGAAGAACTTCTCAAGCAATAAGGGACACTGGGATCACCACCATGACATGGGGAGTTGGGGAGGGCCTTGAAGGGAGCAGCCAATCCCATGGCTCTGGAGCTCAGGTGTCCTTTTCAGATAGGAACTGTTTTCCAACTTGGTTTTTCATTAGACAAATGTTGGGACCTCTTTCAGAAATATGGCTGATAAATCTAGAAACACTTCAGTCATTTGGAAACAATGCTAGTTAGAGAAAGTTCTGTGATGAGCAACCAAACATTTCAGGGCCTTCTGTTACCTGGAGAAATGCCAGGACATGGAACATCGCTCTACATGTGACAATGAAAAAACATTAAATTAGATGTCATTACAGCTTACACAGTCGTAGATGCTAACTTAAGACAGGTGAACAGGCTCAGGGTGCTGTGACACACATGAGCTATAGATACAGTTAGTTCTCCTGCACTCCACTATGTTGAAAGACAATACCAACACTGCCTGGAGAGCTGTCTGGACAGTTCCTAAACTCATGTACATACAGAACTCATCTACCAAAGGCAGAGGCACCTTACAGGGATCAAGTAGCATACAATGTATGACCATGTAATGGTTATATAAGACTCAAAGATCTGAACACAAAAACCTTATTTTATCTAATTGTTTAATATTTCAACCTTGCCATCAGTTAGTAAAGTTAAACACAAATGATTAATAGGAAAACACAAAACCTAATTCATACCTCACAAAAATATTCTCAGGCTGCCAAAACTGTGCCATATGCCTGTTCTCACTCTTACTGTATTTCCTGAGCTTCTAAAATTTTAACTAAAAGCACGTTTTTGTCTGATCACCTGGATACAGGACACATTCTCCTGAGGCATAAAAGCAGTGCCTAAGATCTGTTTTCAGGCAAGCAACAAAATAGTCTTTCCACATTTTCTTGTTTGAACAAAATAATTTCCTTCACACACAATGACTGGAAAAGCAGTTGGGTGACAGTCACTGCCATTTAGTGACACATTTCTCAGTATTTTGTCCATGAGAAATCCATCTGAACTGCAGAGCCAACTCTGCACAAAGGCCTTGCTTTGTAGAAGTTGCACTCTGGTGGAAAGTTTAGCCAACCAATAAAACATTTTCTTTTCTCTGTGTGGTCATCAATCCAGCATGCAGTGTAAAACCACAACAAAAGCCAAAGTACAATTTAAAACTTTCTGTGTCTACTTTCTTGGTCTCATTGCTTAAGTACAGACAGGACATGGGATCATTTGCTCTGGGCTGCCATTCCACATTTGGCCCTGCTAAACTGCCAACAAGCAGCCCAGGCAGACCTGGGCACACCCTCCATGGATGGTCAGACTCACATGATTAGTTCTAACCAACCACAATTATAGTTCTCTGGGAAACAAGGTTGATTGTTAGAATTCCCCCCGAAATGAACCACAAAGTCTTTTTTTTTTTTCCATTTTAAGTTGAGTTTTTTTTTTTTTTTTTTTTTTTTTTTTTTTTTTTTTTTTTTGCTTTTTGGGTTTTGGTTTTGTCAAGACAGGGTTTCTCTGTATATCCCTGGCTGTCTTGGAACTCACTCTGTAACACAGGCTGGCTTTGAACTCAGAAATCTGCTTGCCTCTGCCTCCCAGAGTACTGGGACTTTTTAAGGCTTCTTTATTCAACCAGTTCTGATCTAAAACAATCACTATACAAGGCTGGTATCATACTTGTTATTTTGTTTCTTTCTGACTAACTACCAGGCTTAATCTCAACCTGGCTAATAAAAAAACTTTGTTACAAAGCATGGCAAAGAAGGCTGTGAAATTGTCTATCCACAAATGGGTAATTTGAGTACAATATAAATATTTTCATAAAACTATAAATATAAGTATACTGTCACATTTCTACAAAACATGAACAGAAAGGTACAAAAATTCCAGATTTTGTAAATTTTATTGCAGAAATATTTGTTTGAATGCTGAGCTTTTAGAGCAAATTTTCTTCCATTTCCTTACAAGAGTGAGAGACATAGAGTGATAGACAGAGCAGATATACACATATAGAGAGACAGAGACAAAGTTCTAAAAGTAGAAAAGATACTGAACAGAGTTCCCATCAGAAAGGTAAAATTAACATACTTCCATCACAAACAGTCCCCCAAATTAAAAAACCCAAAGACCGTGTTTATTTGTGGAGAGGAACATAGATTCCATTCCTGAAGAGGCTTTCGAAGAAGTCTGAAGGTGATGGATGCCACAGGGTGCCTCAGCCAAAGACCGGCAAGGGTTCGAGGATGCTCCCAGGCCTCTCTGCCAAGGGGATTCTGTTCAGCTTGCCCACCTCCGCCTGCCAGCCTGAGATCTTGGTTGTCATGTGTGGATGAGCATGCTTTGTCAGGTGGTCACACTGTATGTAGGGCCAGTCACACACAGGACACACCAGCTTCTTCCCTCCAATGTGAGTTCTGTGGTGGCGAGACAGCTCATCTGACCTTGAAAACTTGTTGTACCAGCCATCACATCACAGATGGAGGTAAAAGGTAAGTGTGTGTGCAAAGATGATCTTAAAGGTGGGCAATTTTGTAGTAGATCTTCTGGCGTGCTGTACAGCAGTGGTGATGTAACCAGAATCAGAGACAGGTGTGAGGGGTCTCAATTTTCACTTTTTGAACTCATAATTTCTAATCGTGTCTTGGGGTAATATGAAAGAATAATATTTATTGAACAAGGCTTTACAATCCTTTATTTTGGTAGTATAGAGTAAGGAAGGAGTCTGTATTATTGTAGAAGCCACTAAGCTATGACATTCACTCTCCTGGATGTCACCCTCACTGAATACCATCTAAGAAGAGAATAATGGACTTACTGTAACAGAAAATATTTTCTGTCATCTCACTACCAAAGTCTTGTAGCCTTTTTGTCCTTCTGTCAGACACATGGAAGTTGAGAAGGAACTACTGGTTCAATGTAAGCTTACAAACTTTGAGTAATAAACAGACATATAAATTAGATAACTACACTGCTGTATTCTTTTCACTGGGGGGGGGAATCATTAAACTTAGGATTTTATATAAGAAGCAAACATTTATACAGTTTTCTTATATGCAGAACATGTTTCAACCAGTTTTATTTAATAATGCTTTTGTTCTTTTTAAATATTTTCTATATTTACATTTCTAATGTTTCCCCTTTCCATGTCTCCTCTTCATAAAATCACTGTCCTATACCCCTGCCCCTGCCTCTATGATGGTGCTCCCCCATCACCTACTATCAATAGGACAAAATGGCAATCAACAGATTAGGCAAGTCTTTACACCTGATACAGAGCTAATATCCAATATATACAAAGAATTCAAGAACTTAGAATCCAGTGAACAAAATAACCCTATTAAAAAATGAGGCACAGAGCTAAACAAAGACTTCTTGACTGAGGAATACTGAATTGCTAAAAAATCACCTAAAGAAATGTTCAAAATACTTAATAATGAGGGAAATGCAAATCAAAACATCCCTGAGATTCCCGCAAAATCTGTAAGAATGGCTAAGAGCAAAACTCAGGTGACAGCAGATGCTGGCAAGGATATGGAGAAAGAGGAACACTCCCCCTCTGCTGCTGGGGTTGCAAGCCAGAACAACCACTCTGGAAATCAGTTTGGAGGTTCATTTAAAATATTGGACAAAGTACTACCAGAGTACCTAGTAATACTACTCCTAGGCATATACCAAGAAGATGCTCCAACTTGTAATAAGGACACATGCTCCACTAATTTTATAACAGCCTTATTTATGAGAGCCAGAAGCTGGAAAGAATCCAATTGTCATTCAGAAGAGGAATGGATGCGGAAAATGTGGTCCATTTACATAATGGAGCACTAGTCAGCTATTAAAAACAGTGAATTCACGAAAGCCTTAAGCAAAAGGCTAGAACTAGCCAATTTCATCCTGAGTGAGCTAACACAATCAAAAAGAATACACATTGTATGTACTCCATGATAAGTGGGTATTAGCCCGGAATCTCAGAATACCCAACATAAAATTCACAGACCACATGAAGCTCAAGAAGAGAGACCGAAGTGTGTATACTCGAGTCTTTCTTAAAAGGGATATCAAAATACCCAAGCGAGTAGAAACAGAGACAAAACACAGGGCAGGGATTTAAAGGAAAGGCCATTGTGTTGATGATCAGTAGAGTATAGAATGGCAATCTATAAGGTAGTTATTGAAGAAACTAGCAATAAAAATGAAATCTGGTCTAGATATACAACTTTTCCATCTCTAGTGGAAGGACTTTAAGTCAGATTTGCACATACATAATTTCAAATACATATTTATTGTTGCCATGTTTAAAAGAGTCAGGTAAAAGAATGAGCATAGTTGACCATCATATGAAGAATGTTGAAATAAAATGTGCACTTGTACTTAAAAGAATCTCATTAAAACATGTCAGTGTTAACTTTGAGGATATCTTGTCCCCACCTGAGAAAAGTACAGCAACTATGGATCACTAAGATGAAAATGGTCTTTAGGCATGTCTATGAGGGGTTGTTAATTGATGAAGGAGGACCCATGCAACTGTGGACATTGTCCACCATTCCTTGGAAGGAGTTCCGGGGCAACTAAGCATGAGCTTGTGAGTCAGCCAGCAAAAACAGTGCTCATTGCTGCAGAAGATTCTGTACATCATGGCTGGGAGTAGAGTATGCTGGAGCACAGCATTTTAGCCTTGCAGAAAGGGAACAAAGAAGAAGGGATGCACTCCTCTGGTGGCCATCTACTTTGCTACTGTTTATTCAACCTCAGCCTCCAGGTCAAGGAACACACACTTCCCACATTCAGACTGGAACACTTGGATCCTTTCATTCCATCTAGAAAACCTCTAACACATAAACCAGAAGGATGTGTCTCTGAATTCATAGACGATTCCGGTCAACTTGACACTGTATAAATCCTGAAACCATAGTTCTCAATCCCTATTTATTAATTACTGTATACCTTTCTTCATCTTTGCTTTGAAAAGTAAGTGCTTCAAGATTCTAATAGTCCTAAGGAGACATTCTTAGTAGCTGCAATTCCTGAGCAAAAGGCAAGAGAGCTCTTGTCAAAACAATTCCACACAAATACTTGCACATGCATGATTATGGCTGCATTGTTTCAAAAAGCCAGGAAATAGAATGGGTCTAGCAGCCAATCATTCAAAGAACATTAAAATAGCATGTGCCAATATACATAACAGCATTGTATTAAAAGGTCTCAGTTATCTTTGAATGATTGCTGGATACATCCTAAAGCATCAAAGACACAAAATTAGATTTTCTGATACTCATATTTCAATACTCAATATTCAGGCTTCTTTCCGATATATTTTTTATTTACATTTCAAATGATTTCCCCTTTTCTGGATGGCCATGCCCTGAAAGTCCCATGAGCCTTCTTCCCTCCCCTACTCCCCCATCCACCCCTTCCCACTTCCCTGTTCTGGTATTGCCCTATACTGCTACACTGAGTCTTTCCATAACAAGGGGACACTCCTCCGTTCTTCTTGGACATCATTTGTGTGTGGATTATATTTTGGGTATTCCAATTTTCTAGGGTAATATCCACTTATTTGTGAGTGCATACTGTGATTGATCTTTTGAGACTGGGTTACCTCACTTAGTATGCTGTTATCCACCTCCATCCATTTGTGTAAGAATTTCATGAATTCATTGTTTCTAATGGCTGAATAGTACTCCATTTTTTTATCCATTCCTCCGGTGAGGGATACCTGGGTTCTTTCCAGTTTCTGGCTATTATAAATAGGGCTGCTATGAACATAGTGGAACATGTGTCCTTATTACATGCTGGGGAATCCTCTGAGTATATGCCCAGGAGTGGTATAGCAGGGTTCTCAGGAGGTGACATGCCCAGTTCTCTGAGGAACTGCCAGACTGATTTCCAGAAGTTTGTACCAATTTGCAACCCCACCAGCAGTGGAGGAGTGTTTCTCTTTCTCCACATCCTCGCCAACACCTGCTGTCTCCTGAGTTTTGAATCTTAGCCATTTCGACTGGTGTGAGGTGAAATCTCAGGGTTATTTTGATTTGCATTTTTCTAATGACTAATGATGTTGAGCATTTTCCAAGATGCTTCTCAGCTATCCAAAGTTCTTTGGGTGAAAATTCTTTGTTTAGCTCTGTACCCCATTTTTAATAAGATTATTTGGTTTTATGGGGTATAACTTCTTGATTTCTTTGTATATATTGGATATTAGCCCTCTGTCAGATGTAGGGTTGGTGAAGATCTTTCCCCAATTGGTCGGTTGCCGATTTGTCCTTTTGATGGTGTCCTTTGCCTTACAGAAACTTTGTAATTTTATGAGGTCCCATTTGTCAATTTTTGATCTTAGAGCATAAGCTATTGGTGTTCTGTTCAGGGACTTTCCCCCTGTACTGATGTCCTCAAGGGTCTTCTCTAGTTTCTTTTCTATTAGCTTCAGAGTGTCTGGCTTTATGTGGAGGTCCTTGATCCATTTGGAGTTGAGCTTACTACAAGGAGGTATGGATGGATCAATTCACATTCTTCTGCATGCTGACCACCAGTTGAACAAGCACCATTTGTTGAAAAGGCTATCTTTTTTCCATTGGATGTTTTCAGTCCCTTTGTTGAGAATCAAGTGGCCATAGGTGTGTGGGTTGATTTCTAGATCTTCAATCCTATTCCATTGATCTGCCTGATGATATTCAGGCTTTTTTAAGAAAATGCTTTTCAGTGAATTTTACCAATTCTAAACAACAGTGAGATATTATATCTTGTGTAAATAAATAATCTACATTATGGAAACTTGAAATCAGCATCAGTAATAAATCCATTGTTTCAAGCATTTTCATTGGTTTCTGTTAAAACACTTTAATCTTCTAATTATTTTCAAATAAACATATGAGTCATTATTAACTATACAGTTAATTCACAGTTCAATACAAGTTCGAATATCTATTTTCTAATTAATACATCATAATCTATGACAGATAATATTGATTTTTGACATTATTAATTATAAACACATTAAGGAAATATGGCACTCATGCACTGCCAATGAGTCCCAGCTGCATCTGCCTTCCAACTCAAGGACTGAAGACCGGGGGATACCTATGATTCCTCCAGGCCTTGGGAGGCAGATGAGGACTGCTCCAAAAGATGCAGAAAAATTGCATCTGATATTGAAAATTGGAACCAGGATGCAAGTGGCTATTGGAACTAAATTTGACTTTGTATTGCTTACCCTTTAAAAATGGAATTATAGGCCAAATCTAGAATTAGTTGGAGGGAGGCACGGAAAGACCCTATGATCCAATAAGCACGACTTAATGGGTAATCTAGTGAGATCTCAGAAACCAATGGCAACAGCTGTGTAGACAGTGAAGGCTGGAGTATTTGACAGCAATCAGGTTGAAGTCCTTTTACATCTCATCCTGCAAAGGAATATTTATCTATGCCTGGAGGTTTCAAATGACTCTGAGATAAAAATGACTGAATGCCTTCCACCTGCCTCATCCACATACTGCCTGTGACATGTGTCTGCCGTGTTCATAGGCACCTCAGCCTAAATCTTTTGATGTGCAAGGAACATAATATAGAATCTAGGCTCAAACATTTTCCCAATTACATTGTAATAAACATCTGAGAAAAGGGGTGAGGAGTGTGTACCTTTCTGAGGTAAAGAATTAAGTGGAATCCTTTTCCAAAATAAATGACCAAGGTAGTGGATTCTGTATTATCATATATCACAATTATCAAAAACTATGAAACTGTTATTAAACTGATGCAACTTGTCATCATATTTAATATTACTTGCTAAATGTATACTAAAAAAACTTGTTTGAGTTATATTTTACTTACTTTGTATCTGTGGGTATGTATGTGAACAGGCACCACAGCATGCATATAGAGGTAAAAAGATCAGTCCTTTCTCCGCACCATGTGAGTCCTGGAGTAACTCACATTATCAGCCTGGGAAGAAACTCATACCAATTCATCCTATTCATATTGAATCTTAGAATTACCAAATCCCCTAGAGTGTGTACTGGTAGCAGTCAGAAGGCAGAAGCCTCCATTACCTTCCTCTTCTATGATCTACAGTATAAAACTCACTCAGGGTTTAGTAAATAGGAATTATATATTGTCTGCCCAGGTGCTACACAATGAGTACTCTGATTGCTGTTTCTGAGGGCAGAAAATAGGTGTTCTAACACTGAGCCACACAGTGGCAATAACTCAAGAACATGTGGATTTCTCTATTTCAAGATGAAGCTATACTACCCAAAAGATACTTCTTCCTATCACAGATATACTTATTCAAACCTGTTCAGTGCTACAGCATTCACAGTAACCAGAAGTTTGGAACAACCTATATGGTGCTCAACTGAAAAGCAGGTAAACAAAATGTGGTACATTTACACTATAGAGCAATACATAGACATTTACATGAATGAATAAATTATGAATTCAAAGCTAAATGGAACTAGAAAAAGGCCCAGTGCTTTCTGCTGCTCTTTTCCATTTCATGCTAGCTTTGCTCAGATGAATTGGAGGGCTCTGTTCTTCTTTTCTTGCTTTCTGTCTTCTTTGACATCATTTTACCCTCACATTCTGCACAGTTCCCTGATATGTGAATGTATCTGGGTAGGGGGATTAATGGAGACACATCACATAGGGCTGTGTTTATCATAATCTGTCTCTGTCTGTCTGCCTTCTGTTTGCAGTCTGTCTGTCTCTTTTAGTCTTTCTCTGTCTCTATGTCCTCACTTTGCCTGTCTCTGTCTCTCTGTATCTCATTCTATCCTGTTTCTGTCTCCCTTTCTCTCTTTCTCTCTCCGTCTGTGTCTCTATCTCTCTGTCTATCTCAGTCTGTCTGTCTCTCTGTCTTTGTCTCTGTCACTCTCTGTGTCTCTGTGTCTCTCTGTCTGTCTCTCTGTCTGTCTGTCTCTGTCTCTGTGTCTGTCTCTCTGCATCCTTTGGTTTATTATGAAAAACTCTGATATGACATCAGTGATTCTATCTGCTGCAGGAGGAAGCCTTTCTTAAATGGCTGAATAGGGAATTGATCAGTGGGATTAGAAGAATTGGACTGCTAGATTGTTTCTTTTATTTAATTGTTTAGAGCAGTAGGATTTGATTTCAAACTAGGTCTCTGGCAATCTACACTCTATGTTTTTGTCACCTAAGCAGTGTCTTGTATGGATTCTATCTAATTAATTGGGCCTTAAGTCAAATCAGACATTTCTATTTTATTCCTAGATGTTCTCTAACACCACTGCCGTAGCATATCTGGCAGGTAGAACTGCCCAATGAGACTGAATAACAGACTTTCAACAGAAAATATTGTAGGTCAAGGGTTTTGTGGCTGAATCGGTATTTGTTTCTCTTTTGGTGGCCAACAGAGAACTCTCGTACAACAAAGAAACTAGAACATAAGGGTAAAGGTTTGAATCATGCATCTGCTCAACTTCAATTTCAATGTGCTGAGTAGGTGTTGGCCTAAGCAATTGAGCTCTACTTTCAGTTAGCAAAGAGTAAACAGTTGTCTTAGCAACAGCCTGGGTTGTTTGTGTATTTCCATGGGATGACCTTGCAGAACAACTCAAATGAATGCAATGCAGTCACTTTTCATGGAAGCCTTATTGGTGGCAAAAAGTGGCCAGTAGAGATTTTGTATCCCCATCAGTAGAAATCACTAAGATTGCCTTCCTATAATTTAGGATTTCCAGTACACTAGGTTTCCATGTTATGCCTCAAATGCCACTGCAGATGAACCTATATCTCCCAGGATTCTCATCCTTTCCCTGAGCTCCGTTCCTAATCCTCAGGGACTGTGTCCATTGTCTTTCACATAGGTCACCTGTAAAATCTAATCAATCTCTCACTTCCATGGAGATGCATGTATCCATCCTAGTTCATTTCTTCATACCCTATCTCTGGATGTATGGATTAAAGATTGGTTAGTAACATTTAGTGACTACTATCCAGATGTAAGTGAATACATATAATAGGTATATTTCTGGATCTTGGTTATGTCACTCTGGATGCTTTGTTTTGGTTTTTTTTATTTCCAAACTTTTGTCTGCAAATGCCATGATGTCATTATTTTTTAAAATATCCAATCTGCCACTATGTAAATGTATCACATTTTTCCTAAAGGATCTTTTCAATCTAGGACCATGCTTTGGTTCTTGGAAATTGCCCAGTGAGATTGAATGAAAAACTTTCAACCGTAATATCTTTGTTCAGCCTAGAGGTCTCTCTCCTTCTTCTTCCTGATGATTTGAATGAGAACAGCCCCACAGATTTATATATTTGCATCATTAGTCTCCTATAATGAACTGTATTGAAGGTCAGAAGGTATGGCCCTGTTGAAATTATGCTGTTTATTGGAAGAAGAATGAAACTTGGGGGACTGTAGGATGGGATGTGTCAATGGGAGTCTGAAAGTATATATTAGAGGAGATAGGTCACTAGGGGAGACTTTCGGAGGAAGTGTTTCACTGGGGATAGGTTTTGAGATTTAAGATACCAGTAACAGGACCTGAATGTAACTCTGTTTGTCCTTATGTCTGTCTCTGTCTCCATCTCTCTCTGTCAGTCTCTGTCTGTCTGTATCTCATTCTATCCTGTTTCTGTCTCCCTTTATCTCTGTCTGTCTCTGTCTCTATCTCTCTGTCTATCTCTCTCAGTCTGTCTGTCTGTCTCTCTGTCTCTGTGTCCCTCTGTCTCTCTGCCTGTCTGTCTGTCTGTCTGTCTGTCTGTCTGTCTCTCTTTCTCTCTCTGTCTCTATCTCTGTCTCTGTACTCTTTGGTTTATTACAGAAAAACTCTGATACGACATCAGTGATTCTATCTGTAAAACTATAAGGAAGCCCCAATTAAATACTTGCTGTTCAAGGAAATTCCCCAGTCATGGTGGTTCTTCACAGCAATTAAACAGCAAATAAACACCCACTGAGGACATATCTGTGACTATAACATATACTAATATTATCTGTTAGGATGTATAATCACATTTCAATGATAAGTGTCTTATTAACACTTGGAAGAAATGTGTGACACTCTTTCTTAACTAAGAGCACAGGAAATAGGAACTACCATCTTTTGGTTTTGTGCTTATAGCTGCCGTCATTTCAGCCATGTCGGGCTGCCCTAGGCTTGCTTTCTAGCATGGTGTCAAGTCTGTCCCTTTTAAAACATGGCTTCTGAGATTACTGTTGGCTTTCATCTGCCTTCTGACATCAGATTCCTTCTCAGCCAATCAGCATTTAATAGAATCTTGAGGTTACCATGGAGCTGAGTAAACAAATCTGGCTCCCTGTTCAGTTGAACTGCTTCAACGCATACACGTGACTTGTGCTTGTGAATCTCAATAACCCGTTTACCTTGTGAATTCCCAATAACCTGTTTATCATCCCTTTATCCAAATCCTATACCTCTCCTTGTCTTCCTGCCTCCACAATGTCAGGTAGGAAAGAAACTAACATGTTTATTTAATTGAAAGTTCCTCAAATAGGGAATCATCAAAATAAGGTGGGATTGGGAAGAAAGTATTGAAGGACAAGACTGTGCCCTAACTAAGGTCTTGGCTCTGACCTTTCCTAGGGTTGTAACTTTGTCCTGAACCTTTACTTATCTACTTGCTGGCAGATTCTAGGGCTCTCTAGGGAATTGAGTATTTAGGAGGAGGGGATAGAGAAGGAATCCAGATAGTTCTTGGGGCTGTTTCAACTGAAGCAGAGAACTGTGTTTAGACACAGGAGAACTGAGGCCCAAGAGGCTTTTCTTTTGATGACAGACTACAGAGTATTACACAATAGTACTTCAAAGATTAGATGATCAACAGTAATGTTGAGATAAGGAGATTCAATAAAACATCTTCCACTGTTCAATTAGCAACTTAGATTGACTAGTTTTTGCCAACTGGATAGATGTATTTTCCTCGCACATGGTTTCACATTTGTGTTCTCTGAAGCTGTCAGGTGGAAACAAGTCTTTCCCTGACAAAAGGATAGTTTGTTACATTCACCTGCACATAAACAGCTGTGTCCACCCTGGTGCTGCACACTGGGTTGAAGATAGGCACCTTTCTAATGGAGGAGGTTTCCACTCAATTTTGGCAAATGGTTTAAGATAATTACATTCCTTGATTGTCATTACAAACAAACTCCTAATGTGAATAGCTAGAGTATGGTGGCATATACCTTTAATGTCCACCCTTGGGAACCAGAGGCATGAGAACCAAGGTGAACATAAGAGGTTCTCTTGGACAGTAACTTCAAGAGAGTCACTCAGGGGCTAAAAGATGGTTCCTTGAGTGATAAAAGGAAATGAATTTTAAAAATTAGAATTCCCAGTATTAGGAATCTTACATCTGAAACCTACTAAGAAGGAAGGGTGGATCACAAGGCAGTAAGCAAACTGATACTCTTGAGAAGGCAAGCTAGGGACCATTTATATAAAGATCACGCCACCTTTACCTAGAGACAGTGAACAAAATGAAAAAAAATGGGGCAAGATTGCAGGAGAGGAGAATATGAAAGAATAGATGAAGGAGAAGACAGAACATAGAGGTGTTAGCCATGTAACCACTGAATGCTCAAGGCAGACAAATGATATTAATAAATACATTTTCAAAGGAACACTGGCTAAAAATTACTGAGTACATGGCAAACATTGAAGGATTTAATGAAATATAGGTCAAGAGTTCAGGAATGATCCTGGGGCTGCGACAGGATGTGACTAGAAGGACCAACTTATCAGGAAAAACGCATTTCATGTTTAGTTATTGTCTTCTGGGTCCCTAAACGCTGATGATGCTTTACAATTAGGAAATGGGCTTTCTATGCATATATTGTAGAACCAATTCTTAGTGCAATGTCTGGGCTCAAGAGTAAAATTCTAGCTCGCAGGTGGCATAGGCAGAAGGTTTGATGCTAGTTTATCCCCATTCTAGAAAGAATGATGAATTATAGGCAAACCCTGGCCATGAAGTCAAATTATTACTCAAAAGATATACATTTTTTTTGAGAACTTGTGTTTGGGGATTTTGTTTTACTCTGACCTTGAGCATACACAGGAACTGGAGAAATCATGGTGATCTAGATATTCTTTAGTATTAGAGATCAAGCTAAAGCAAATTTCCCAGCTTTATACTCATTTACCTCACTAGACACAGTATAATCTTTGTAACAAGGAATTATAAATCTACGAAGATAAGACAGGAATCCATAAAGACACAGTTGTATGTCACTAATAAACTTGTGCCTCCCCAACCAGTAATTCTTGGGATAGAGCTACTAGTACAGTTTCATGATACTATTCCACTTATTAGCCAATCAAAACCTGAATGAGGTCCCTATGATAAGTACAAACCTGTTTTCCCAAACTGTGTACACATTGCCAACCTTACAATGTCTGGTATGGAAAGAAATGGGAACATTTCTTTAGCTGATATTCCCATATTTTGAGAAGTCCAGAATGTATGGATGCATAGGGAATGTATTGAATGAGAATCTAGTGCCAAGTGTCAGTTTTGGCTCTGATATATCTGAGATTATGATTTTGGACAGAGCATTCTCCCTTTCACTATAAGGATCTTCACATTCCATAGTAGCAAAACTAACAGGCTGACCTGTTAGCACAAGTAGATATAGAGTGCTTAAGAGATTGCAGTATAGAGAATGCACCCAGCTAATTCATGGGAAGTTTTACAGAGAAGCTGGCACTATTGGCGCACACTTTTATTCACAGTGCTTTGGAGGCAAATACAGGTGGATTTCTGAGTTTGAGGCCAGCCTGGTCTAAAGAGTGAGTTCCATGACAGTCAGGGCTACACACAGAAACCCTATCTGGGAAAAAAAGAAAAAAGGAAGCTACATTTGTTTGCAGATGTCCTGCAAAGGATCTGTGTAGGCCCAGTTCTTTCTGCTTCTCCCAGTTCATGCTAGCTTTGCTCAAGTGAATTGGAGGCCTCTGCTCTTCTTTCATTTTGTCTGCTTTGACAGATCTTGCCCTCATATTTCCCACAGTTCCCTAATGTATGAATGGTTCTGTGTAGGGGGGATGGATGAACACACATCACATAGGACTGTGCGTTTCATTCTCTGTCTCTGTCTTTGTGTCTCGGTTTCTCTCACTCTGTCTGTCTCTGTCTCTTTGTCTCTCTGACTCTGTCTCTGTCTCTGTCTCTGTCTCTCTCTCTCTCTACCCCCATAATATATTGGTATGGAACTCTCTCTATATATTCCCATTTGCTGCAGGAGGAAGCCTTTCTTATAATGGCTGAATAGGGAATTGATCAGTGGGATTAGAAGAATTGGACTGCTAGATTGTTTCTTTTATTTAATTGTTTAGAGCAGTAGGATTTGATTTCAAACTAGGTCTCTGGCCATCTACACTCTATGTTTTTGTCACCTAAGCAGTGTCTTGTATGGATTCTATCTAATTAATTGGGCCTTAAGTCAAATCAGACATTTCTATATTATACCTAGATGTTCTCTGACACCACTGCCCTAGCATATCTAGCAGGTAGAACTGCCCAATGAGACTGAATAACAGACTTTCAACAGAAAATATTGTAGGTCAAGGGTTTTGTGGCTGAATTGGTATTTGTTTCTTTTTTGGTGGCCAACAGAGAACTCTCATACAACAAAGAAACTAGAACATAAGGGTAAAGGTTTGAAGCATGCATCTGCTCAACTTCAATTTCAATGTGCTGAGTAGGTGTTGGCCTAAGTAATTGGACTCTACTTTCAGTTAGCAAAGAGTAAACAGTTGTCTTAGCAACAGCCTGGGTTGTTTGTATATTTCCATGGGATGACCTTGCAGAACAACTGAAATGAATGCAATGCAGTCACTTTTCATTGAAGCTTTATTGGTGACAAAGTGTGGCCAGTAGAGATTTTGTATCCCCATCAGTAGAAATCACTAAGATTGCCTTCCTATAATTTAGGATTTCCAGTACACTAGGTTTCCATGTTATGCCTCAAATGCCAATGCAACTGAACTATATCTCCCAGGATTCTCATCCTTTCCCTTAGCTCCCTTCCTAATCCTCAGGGACTGTGTCCATTGTCTTTCACGTAGGTCACCTGTAAAATCTAATCAATCTCTCACTTCCATGGAGATGCATGTATCCATCCTAGTTCATTTCTTCATACCCTATCTCTAGATGTATGGATTAAAGGTTGGTTAGTATCCTTTAGTGACTACTATCCAGATGTAAGTGCATACATAAAATATGTATATTTCTGGATCTTGGTTATGTCACTCTGGATGTTTTTTTTTTTCATTACCAAAGTTTTTTTCTGCAAATGCCATGATATCATTATTTTTTAAAATATCTAATCTGCCACTATGTAAATGTATCACATTTTCCCTAAGGGATCTTTTCAATCTAGGACCATGCTTTGGTTCTTGGAAATTGCCCAGTGAGATTGAATGACAAACTTTCAACAGTAATATCTTTGTTTATCCTAGAGGTCTCTCTCCTTCTTCTTCCATTTCCTGATGATTTGAATGAGAACAGCCCCACAGACTTATATATTTGCATCATTAGTCTCCTGTAATGACTGTATGGAAGGTCAGAAGGTATGGCCCTGTTGAAATTATGGCCTCTCCTTCAGACTCTGCTCCACACTTTGTCTCCTTATTTGTTTCCATGAGTATTTTGTTTCCTTTTCAAAGAAGGACCAGAGTATCCACACTTTGGTCTTCCTTCTTCTTGAGTTTCATGTGGTCTGTGAATTGTATCTTGGGTATTCAGAACTTTTGGGCTAATATCCACCTATCGGTGAGTGCATACCATGTGTGTTCTTTTGTGATTGGGTTACCTCACTCAAGATGATATTTTCTAGTTTCATCCATTTGCCTAAGAATTTCATGAAGTCATTGTTTTTAATAGCTGAGCAGTACTCCATTGTGTGAATGTACCACATTTTCTGTATCCATTCCCCTGTTGAAGGACATCTGGGTTCTTTCCAGCTTCTGGCTATAATAAATAAGACTGCTATGAACATAGTGGAGCATATGTCCTTGTCATATTCATTTCTTTTTTAAGGCATAATTTTTAAAAGTGTTCTTAAAAACATTGCACGGCAGTTGATTTTTGCCTTCAGATGGGCATTCTGTATGTTAAGTAGAATCTTTACATTATCATATTAAAAGGAGAATAATGTTAGACAGCTTAGTGGTAGAGGGCTGATCATGCATGTTCGAGGTACAATCCATATCCACCCACACTGGCAAACATTTTTAATAATAATTGAAAATATGTACAAAACAATTTGCTTAGGAAAATATACCATGAAGGAGCTTATATACCAGAAAAACATTTACATCTTTTTATGAGTTGTGACTAAGAGTAATTGATGAATCCATAGTATAAGGGATAAAGAAGTGTTATGAGAGGGAACAGAGGCTGCATTTCTTTGGGCATATAGAGAGGGTATGTATGTATGTATGTATGTTTGTATGTATGTATTCTGAGCAAGCACTTTCTTCTGAGATATATCCCCAGCCAGGAGAGAGGCTCTTCTTGAAGGTTTTAATTTGTGGTTTCTTAGAGGTAGCACTTGCTTTCCTTAAAAGCATTTAGAATGTCATGTTGAAGAGATCATGGAGGAAGATGGAGGACTTTCTTTTACATTGTCTCAGCCAGCATCAAGTGTTCATGGTACCCTAGGCAGTTTACCTACAGTTGGTTAAATATTTAGGAAAGGACATTTAGAAGCACGTCTTCATGAATCTGGCCTTAGCTTGGACTTTGTCAGTTCTTTATTTTATTTTCCTTTTGTTTTGATCTGAAAACCTTTAAAATATGATTCTAACTAGAAACTTTGAAAGAAACGACAAAATTCAGTAATGAAGATGCCTCATCTTACAAGTGAGTCTTTACTGGTTAATGATGAATGCTCTGACAGGCTGAGGAGCTGAGGGAACAAAGAAAACAAGGCAAGGTGCTCAGTCAGCAAAGGCTTCCAGTGCTGTTGAGGGAGCAGCCTGGAGAAGCACACCCTGGGCTTAGCCCCTCTCCTCATCTAGTGTTCATTCCTTCATCCAAATCTCTTAAATACCTTTGAATACTGGGCAGTTTGCCAAATGTGGTAAGACTATAGAAGTTAAACACTTGAATTTGTTTTTAAGCCCTGACGAGTAAGAGGTTTAATTGTTAACAAAACTCTGAAATGGGCAGGGAACAGTTATATGAGAACAGTTACAAAGGTCTGATTCACACACACTGAGTTTGGGGCCTGAGAGGAAGGCTCTTGAGTGTGGAAAATCACAAAGATTTAAGTGCTTGTGCGAGAGAGCATATACACTGGCCTCCTGGTTTAGTAGTTTACTGTGAGTTCTGGAAAGAGGCTCCTTCCTAAAGAGCATGGACAGGTGATCCCCTATAGAGATGTAAACACTGGGCGTAGTGTCTCTGTAGTTTATAGCAAAGCCATAGGTGCTGTTGTTTTGGGGTGAGCTTCCAGTTGGGATTATAAGGTAGAAAATGTCTATAAACATAGTGCCAACGCTCTGCTGTATTTAATTTACGAAATTATTTTGAGGTAGAAAAAAATTGGGCCACAAATACAAATACTGATACTTAAAATTTTCTGTAAACAAGTGTTTGAGTTATCCTACACGATCTTTTTAAAATGGAAGTACTTGTAAATTGCTAATTGATTTCATCTAATTGCAGGTGGAGGGGCCTCAGGTGCTACCATGTCATGGGCTTTCCGTTTTCTGTTTAAATATACTGTATTTCCAAGTGTGCATATACTTGTAGCATACAGAAAAACAGCAAGCTCTTTTGTTCTTGTACCTTGTATTCTGTGGGAATGTGGACATACAACCCTCACCCCAAACCCTGCCAACCGAATACTTACTGTTTTGATCTCTCTCTCTTCTTATATTCACTGCCCATTGTTCCTAGAAAACCACAAAGCTTGATTTGTTGAAGAGCATGGTTCTCCAGTCTCAAGGCCTGTGCAGTTGACCTATATAATCTCATCTCTTATTAATTCCTTGCGTCTGTCTGTCCAAGGTGCGGTGCTCCTGTGTACTTCCTCATGATGCCTTCCTGTTTAGAGTGCTGTCATAAGTCCTCTTAGGACCAAATTATTTCTGCTGCATTCATACTGCGGCTAGCAACACTTGCACTGATTTGGGGACTTTAAGAGAGCAAGTATTTACACCTTCTCTTTCCACTTAGGGTTTGTACATGCCTGCCTGACTAACCCGGAAGTCAGGAAGTGAGGGGACTTTGTTTAAAATGGTATAACTCTGAAGACATGGGCACTGTTTCCAGCCTCCTCCAGAGAAGAAACGAAGTTGCTTAGCTTATTTGGACCTATAAACCCTGTAACTCTGTTTGGTCGTCTGTGTGTCCAGGCCACAGTATCGGGCTCTTCTCTCCTTTGGCCTCTCTTTTTATGTTATACTTTAGACAGTAATGCCACAGACAGTGAGGATTTTCTGCACCTTTTGTGATTTTCTTGGAGATCACTTACATTTTTCTCTTTCTTTTTAACAGCTACATAATATTCCATAGAAATATCATAATAAATTAAAGCAAATTCTAAAAGCATGAAAATGTACATGTTAGTTGTACAATATGTAATTATTGTATATAAAAAGGATAAACTGACTAGAAAAAAGGATAAACTTGGTAGATTATTGAAATTTTAAAAATGGAGTATTCCCAGATTTCTTTTGGTTTAAACTCTTCTGGGAAATAATTTCCCCAAGCCCTAAAGAGATTCATGTTAAGTGGTGTTCAGATTGAAAAACAATTGACAAATACTTCTACTTCTTAAAGAATCAAGATAGTATTTAACAATTTTCAAGGAAATGGTAAAAATCAAACAACACAGCCAGTTGAGGTGAGTACATGCTTTGAAAGTAGACACACTCAGTCTTAAATTTTCACTTCAACAAGATTTGGCCAAGTGATTTCATCCTGCTAGCTTCAGTTTCCTCATTGATAAGGGAAGTACATTGATATTAGTACCTACCTCATTAGTACCTACCTCATGGGGCTTATGAAAAACAAAATGAAAAGTATTTGATACAAATGGGAATCATACACACACACACACACACACACATACATATGAGGAACCTCTTGAACTGTCAACATGATCTGACTTTGGCTACAAATAGTATCTCAAATAATGTACTTCTTAGTAAACTTGCTTGGACTGCATCATAGGCTTATAGAAGAGCTCCTGGTCCTAACTATAGCCTTTGTCATCATTGTTCTCATCTTCTTTATTTCTTATCCCTGGTCTTTCCCTCAACACCTTGTCATTCAGGACCCCTGTTCCTGCTGGCTCAGGTCAAGTGGATGGATACTAATTTACTCTAATACACACACACACACACACACACACACACACACACTGATATAGATTATATACATATATATAATAGAGAAATTAGAATACATATAGGACTTAGAATCTACACTATTAAGCAAGGTCACATGACCTCAAAAACAAATGAATCACATCTTTTCTCTCATGCAGAGTCAAGTCACTATCGTATGTGTAGATGTTGACAAATGTACTTGTGGATACACTGTAACATGAAGAAAAGCTAAGCACAAGGGAATGATGTGGTCATTGATTTCAGGTCATTGATGAGTTAAGGGAACAGAGTAGTTTTTTCTGATTGAACTGCTGTCATTGATTTTGGGCTTTTTTTTATTAGATGAATACATAAAATATATTCAATACTTAAAGAGTAAAATTTAATATGAAACTTCATAGAATCCACTTTGAGTTGCAGTTCTAACAGAACATAAGTTCATTACCTTACAAAGGCTTTGGGTCTGGTATGTAGTGCTTTTATTTATTTGAATTTTTATAATAAGGCTTATGAAAAGAAAAATGGAATGTATGTAGGGGAATTTTTATCCTTTTCACAGTATCTGGCATACAGCAGGTAAACACTGAATGCAGGGTTATGTTTCTTAGACTCTGTCTATTTATAATGATTAAGGTAAGAATTCTAGTTGCTGGATTTTTTTTAATATTTTTATTTTCTATATTCTTTGTTTACATTCCAAATGATGTCCCCTTTCACAGATCCCCCCTCCCTGTATGTCCCATAAACCTTCTTCTCTCCATCCCTTCTCCAATCACCTCCATCCTTTTTCTCTGTCCTTATATTCCCTTCCCATGCTAGATCAATCCTTTCCAGGATCAGGACCCTCTCCATACTTCTTCATGGGAGTCATTTGTTATGCAATTTGTGCCTTGGGTATTCAGAGATTCTGGGCTAATTAATATCCACTTATCAGAGATTGCATTCCATGTGTATTCTTTTGTGATTGGGTTACCTCACTTAGGATGATATTTTCCAGATTAAACCATTTGCCTAAAAATTTTGTGAATTCATTGTTTCCAATTGCTGAGTAGTATGCCATTGTGTAAATATACCACATTTTTGCAAAGTTCCTGTAAGGCAAAGGACACTGTCAATAAAACAAAATGGCAAACAACAAACTGGGGAAATATCTTTACCAACCCTACATCCAATAGAGGGCTAATGATCAATATATAACTCATGGCGTTAGACTCCAGGGAACCAAATAACCCTATTAAAATGTGGTACAGAGCTAAACAAAGAATTCTCAACTAAGGAATATCCAATGGCTGAGAAGCACCTAAAGAAATGTTCAACATTCTTAGGGAAATGCAAATTAAAAACAACCCTGAGATTCCACCTCATACCAATCAGAACGGCTAAGATCAAAAAGTCAGGTGACAGCAGATGCTGGCAAGGATGTGGAGAAAGAGGAACACTCCTCCATTGTTGATGGAATTGTACACTAGTACAACCACTCAGTCTGAAGGTTCCTCAGAAAATTGGACATAGTATTACCCGAGGACCCAGCTATACCACTCCTGGGCATATGCCCAAAAAATGATCCAAGATATAACAAGGAAACATGTTCTACTGTGTTCATAGCAGCATTATTTATAATAATCAGAAGCTGGAAAGAGGAATGGATAGAGAAAATATGGTACATTTACACAATGGTGTACTATTCAGCTATTAAAAACAACAATTTCATGAAATTCTTAGGCAAATGGATGGAACTGGAAAATATCACCCTAATTGTGATAATCCAATAACAAAAGAACACACATGGTATGCACTCACTAATAAGTGGATATTAACCCCCCAAACTCAGAATACCCACTATACAATTCATAGAACACAAGAAGCTCAAGAAGAAGGAAGATCAAAGTATGGATGCTTTGGTCCTTCTTAGAAGGGCAAACAAAATACTCATGGGAGGAAATATGGAGACAAAATATGGAGCAGAGCCTGAAGGCAATCTAGAGACTGCCCCACCTGGGAATCTATCTCATTCACAGTCACCCTCAGACACTATTGTGTATGCCAAGAAGTGCTTGATGACAGGAAACTGGCATAGCTGTTTCCTGAGAGGCTCTGCCAGAGGAGGATGCTATAGTGAACCATTGGATTGAACACTGGGTCACCAATGGAGAGAGAAAGGAATGAAGGAGCTGAAGGATTTGCACCCTCATAGGAAGAACAAAACTATCAAACAACCAGATCCCCCAGCGCACCCACAGACTAAACTACCAACCAAAGAGTCCACATGGAGGGACCCATGGCTCCAGCTTCATATATAGCAGAGGATGGCCTTGTTGGGTATCAATGGGAGGAGAGGCCCTTAGTCATGTGAACTCTTGATGCCCCAGTGAAGGGGAATGCTAAGGCAGAGATGCAGGAATGGGTATGTGGGTGGGGCAACACCTTCATAGAAGCAAGAGGAGGGAGCATCTGATAGGGGGTTTCCGGGGAGGTAGGAGGAAAACCAGGAAATGTGATAACATTTGAAATGTAAATAAAGAAAATATCCAATAAAGAAGAAAGAAAAAGTTTAACTTGTTATGCAGCAGTAGATCTCAAATACAGTGTCCACATCAATTAACTAAATATTGCTTGATTGTATTTAAGAGTAGACTTTATGCCCTATCAATACATTGAAGTTGGAAAGAAGAATTGCAAATTACTTTGTACCACAAAGAACATAAAATCGACTGAGTACATGCTAGGGCTTACATTAACAGAAAATAGAAAGTAAAAACCTAATTAAAGATATAGCTCATCATTTTTTAATTGTTCTTTTTTGGACTTTAAAAAAGGGAACTCTGATGCCTATCAATTGATGTGCTCACCAAATGGTTTTATAGGAAAACTTAGGGATATCATTTATATATATTGTCAGGTAATGAACCTGAAACTTTGGCACGGCTGTAATAAATAACCAGGATGAGAATATATTAATTTTTTTCTACAGGCATCAAGCTTATATTTGACAATTTTGTATTGTGCCAGACATAAGAGGCTTAGCCAGGGGAAGAATAATCTCTTGAGATAGCAGCAGTGTGCTACAAGTCTGAACTCAGCATTATGAGGTGTTCTGTGGACTCCTTTGTTTTATTTTCTGTTGTTAAATGTGTTAGATTTGGGATTACACTATTTGACCAAGCGGCCCACAGACTTGAACACATCCTGCTATCAAGGGGAATCCTGTGGCCTTGGTTTTTCCTTTGCCCCAAGATTCTATCCTTTAGACACATGAAAGCTCTAACACCTCCCTTGTGTTTTTGGATGACTCCTGCCTTCCAGTCTTTTGGAATACCCAGGTGATACTTGCAACTCCCAAGTATTATATTTCTTAGTCATTATTAGTAAGTGAATGAAGAAAATTTAGTACTTCTATTTCCTAATAGAAAAACGTATATTTTATTAAATTATTTGCTTGTGTATTAATACCTGAATTAGATGCCAGAGGATTCAAGGAATATCTAGGTCATAACTTTATTTTTCAAAATGAATAAAAAATCCACCTGTAAAAACCATAACACTTGGAATTATTTTAAGAGCTTGAGCTCAAACATCCTCATAATTGAGTATTGATCCCCTTTTGTATCCTAAAGCCTTTTTTTGTACAATGTGTCTTCTTTTGTAGGCTCTGTAGGTAGCTAAGATCTCTTTTAGGACTGGAACAGTTTTTGTTTGTGTCTACTCTACCTATCATAGTACTTGACACATTGTATAAACTCATCAAATAACTGAATAACTGAGTGAATAACTGAGTGAACATTTAGCTATTAATTAATAAATAGTTGTGCTCTAGGCCTTATTGTAGGCGATGTTCTTTCTCCAGCTTTTATCCATGCTGAGAGATCTCCAGCTTTGGCTACCTATGCAAAGCCTATGTTGAGTAAAACTTTTCAAATAATTTGAAGACAACCAATCCACAATCCATTCTGGCTCTATCAACTTTTGGTTTACCACATCAGATTCCTAAAGTAATATGCTTAATTTCCACTTATAAATAACATGAATTAAGAAATAGCAATCTTAAATAATATTATATTTTCTCCTTTCTGTTTTAAAGATAGAAAAATGCATAAGCCTAAACTTTTATTCTTACCCATACTATATTATTAAATTTATTAATTACTACTTTATCCAGAATGATAATTTTCTTTTTTCTTTCTTGAAAGAGACAACGGCCCCACTCAAAGTTATGAGGAATTCATTGTGCCCCCTACCTGGGGAGGATCTAGTCTCTTTCCCTGATTCAAGAAAATCATGCTTTCTATCTTTTCTTTTCACTTCCATCTGAATGTCAAGTCCTTCTGCAGATCCATTCTAGCAATCTAGGCATCCTACACACAAGTGTTTAAAAATTAGCATCTCATTTTTCTGCTTATAATTGTACAGAGCCCACATTTAAAACAAAATATAGGAGAATCATGAAAGACTTGTTGATTGGATGAGCAAGAGTTCTATGTTAAGCCAAGCACACTAATGAGTAGATTCTAATGGGCTCATAGTTGGATCTAGAAAGTTTTAGTTTCCTGAGAAATCCTTATAGAATTGTATGAATTGATAAGTAATTTTACAGATGCTGAAGGTGGTTGCACAGACATAAGGTAGCCCAATGAATATTAGTGACTAATTGCTATGCTTAAGATGGTAAAAAAAAATAACACAACAGACATGTAATATACTAATCTACAATCGAGTTTCAGTGACAGGTAGTTACTGTGTAAACAGTTGTTAATAAGCCAAGTGCAAAGCACTTTTTTTTTCCTGTATAGCTTCTTCTCCAGGTATATGATGTCCATTGATTGCCATTACAGAACAGAGATAACCCTAGCTCAGAAACCATGATAAGAAAATATATGGAATAATGTAATGATAACTAAGTCTGTGGTAATAGTTGTAGTAGTGAATTGTCAATCTACTCTGAGCTCCAAGTGGGAGGTCGTACTTCTTGCCACAAGCCAGAGCTCTCTGGATTCACAAATGAAAAGACACCCACCCACAACCATTTTATTTTCATATGCTTTGACTAGCTCAATGGTTGGGCACTTCCAAACCTCTTGGCAGCTAACACACACTTCCCTCTGATATTCCTGAGTTAAAACTTTCTTAATCTATAATTTGTCTCTGCTGCCCTGTTTCCTTCTGGAAGCCTTCCCATGGGGCCACTTTCCCTTTGCACCTACATCGCTGCATGATTTTCTCCTGCAGCTCTTAAATCTGACCTCTGCTTCCAAGTCATGACAATTTTGTTACTTCTCTCTTCTGTGTTTCTTGCAGGAGAATCCTCAAAATTCCACAGCTTTCATCCTGCGTAGTCATTTGGCCATTGGCTCTGTATTGATCAATCAAAAACCAATTGGAGACAGGTATGGTCAGCATCCGAACAAACTGATTCCTGTGTGATTTAGGGAGCTGACTTAAAACAGAGTATTAGAACCAATCCCCAACATAATAGTGCTAGAGCATGTGCCCATGGGCAGAAGCAGAGTAAGCCCAATGGATTTCTCACTGGAGATTTCACTCCATCTTACCTATCTGTTTCTTATGATCTTGGAGGAATCCATATTACAAAGGAGGTAAAAAATGCAGAAGGGCAGAACTCTATAATGTGTTTTCTGTGACGTCATCACCATGCTAGTCTTTTCAGTGATACACTATTTCTTTAACACATACACCTGTATATTAGTCTAATAAACTCCCCTATGGGCCATGTTGGACTAGGATGGAGTCACTTCTTTGCAATTTTGTTGGTGCCCTGTTTATACAAAGAAACATTAATTCATCCTTCCTCAGGGAAATAGAGAGCAATAACACATGTGTATCAGTTATACATGATTTAAAAGACATTCCTAATATCAAAGCAAGCGAAACAGCAGCTTATTAAGGGCATGGATTCAAGAAGGAGATAAAGCCTTCACTTCAAAAGCCCAGGAACTAAAAGCATTGTTGGTAAACTTTGAAGTCTTGTGAAATTGTCATTGTCACAAAGACAGACTCCAATAATATATTACTTATTTTAATTTTCTGTTAATGTATAATTTATATTATGCCCAGAAAAGATAACAAGAAGATCACAACTCAGTATAAACAAGACAAAAGTAAAAAAAAAAAATTGACTCTGCAGGCAAAACAATTGCTTATTGATAACAAGGAGAGGATGGAAGTACTTACTGTTTTCCCTGTTTGCTCATCTGTCTAAACAGCTGTAAAGCTCATGTTTTATTTATTCTTCTGGATGCGACTAGCTCTGAAACTCCATTGAATAGATTAACATAGCCATTGTCTTTCTAAATAGTCACATTTCACTGTATGTGGCAGAGTGATCACCACAACCATTTGATTTCAAATTGCTAAGTGTGGATGTTTGTTTTAGGCAGAGTGTTGTATTATCTGTTTAATTGGATAGTATGGCCAAGCAAACTATTAGCACATAGAAGGGAAAGTCCCTGAATCTACAGTTTGGAGATATAGCCCATGAAGATACCACATACCTTGTAATTAACTTAATGCCATGTATTTAACACAATTAATTAACACGAAAAGATCTGTATTTTGCTACATAAAAACTTGCTAAGCATTTCATTTGCTTGTGAAAAGTCAGTTCTATTTTACTTAAAAATAGAAACATCATTTCCACTTCTTTTTATGTATGTGTGTGTTATTTGTAGTTCATGTATAGATTGTAAATTTTGCTTCAATCCCAAGAATCTTTTAAAAAGATACTACCTTGAAGTCAGTAGCCAAGCAAATCCTTTTTCTTTTTTTATTTCTGAGAGAGGAATGCTGGGAAATAAAAGACTACAGACACAGTTTTAAGTGACTTTTTGAAGAGTCTTCCAGTTTATTACTGTTAGGGAAACTTGAGTCTTCTCACTATATTTAACAAAACAAAGCAAAACAATCCAAAAGAAAAATACAAGCAGGGCAGATTTAGGTAATTAACATTAATGTATTACTACCCTCAATAAATAATTATTGAATATTTTAAATACGAAAGGGCATTATAGCCAGGGTATGGATGTTTTCAACTTGCCAAAATCCTTGGAGACCTGAGAGCAAAGGAAGTTTATTCATCATTGGTTTTTGTACTATGTGATAAGAACTGCTGGGTCAGAGACAGGTGCTGTGTTGCACATGAGAAAGTTATTCACCTACATGGAGTCTTTAATGATCATTCTATTATGGCCTCCAAATTATACCTGAAGAGTCTTGTGGAATTAAAGATTTATTAGACTCCTTGGCTATGGCAAAGAGCATATAAGAGCCATATTAAATTAGCTTCCAAAGAACACCAACCAAGCTGGTGGAGATCCAATAGGAAAGGTGAGAAAAGATGGGGAGTACTTTTATCTGGTTTGTTCCCTTTAGAGGGAGCCAGGAGGGAATATATGAATAAAAGTGTTGGGGGATTTTTCTGATGCTTTTGAATGGTTAGGTCAGCGTGAGGAAAGCTAGAAGGGGAGCTTGTAGCATCACTCAGGTAGCACACTTGCAGGTGTGTTCAGGCATCAGGGACATACTCTACAGATGTTTTCACATAGCTGATAAAAAACCCTAAATAGAAAGCAACTGTTCTTGTATTTGATTTTCTATCACTGTTAATTATTTTAATCTGCCTCTCAAAAAAGAAAGATTTTGAGGCAACTGGATCATTAATCTTGAGCAACCCACAATATCACAGAGATAGACATTTTATGTACTTCTTGTTTAGCATTTTCACTTCCTACATTTATGCTCCCATGGACATTTCTCCTGATAGCAATCACGGGGCTTAGAATGGCATTTAAAGTCAGAATGACATTCTTGATGTTTATGAACTATGTAACCTTGAACATGTAAATAGTCCTCAATAAGCCTTTGGAATCATTATGCATTGGCAGGGATTATCATGTCTACCACAGAGCAGAATAATAAGTTCTCAGTGACTGACTATTCAAAAGGTGCCATCACATTAAAGGCACACACACACACACACACACACACACAATTATTATATATTATGCTATTTTGTAATAAACAATCACAGGGACAAAGGCTTCAAAACCCATAATTCTTTTCACATTTTAGAAATGCAATATTAAGTATATCTTTGATACTATAGAACAATAATACAGCAATTATTCAATCTTTAAATTTTAAGAAAGATTTTTAAAAGACCATGACTTTTTACTTTGAAAAAGTTTTGCTGTAAAAATAAGTTTTAGGCAAGGTAATTTTCTTATTTTCTCTTCTATAAAGACAGTTTTAGGGAAGACAATCTTTATTTGGGCTTGTAGTTCTAGGAAGACACCTTACTGTTGAGGTGAAAATATGTCAGCAGGCAGGTAAGCTCTGGATGCAAGTTCAGAAGGCTGGCTAGTCACCTTGCATCAGTACTTAGCAAGCAGAGAATAGACAGAAGTTTGTCTGATCTGTAAAGACACAAGGTCCAGCCCAAATAACCAACTCCATCTAAGAAGACTCCATAATGTTCCCAAATGACATCACAAACTGAGGACTTAAGTGTTTACATTCAAACTGTAATTGCCAAATTTGAGTTAACAGGCTATAGTGGTATATCTTCAAAAGTCCAGGGACTTCAGATTGCAGGTGTGAGAGGTAAGATATTAAATACTTGCTACATTTGTTTTTTTTTTTTTAAGATTTATTATTACATGTAAGTATACTGTAGCTATCTTCAGACACTCCAGAAGAGGGTGTCAGATCTCATTACAGATGGTTGTGAGCCACCATATGGTTGCTGGGATTTGAACTCAGGACCTTCAGAAGAGCAGTCAGTGCTCTTAACTGCTGAGCCATCTCTCCAGCCCCACTATATTTGTGATAAATACTAAATGTTTCTGACATTTTAAATAGATATATTCTTTATTTACATGTCAAATGTTGTTCCCTTTCCTGGTTTCCTGCCCTGAAAATCTCCTAACCCATCCCCCCTGCCCCTGCTCACCAATCCACCTACTCCCACTTCCCTGTCCTGGTATTTCCCTATACTGGGGTAACTAGCCTTCTCAGGACCAAAGGCTTCTCCTTCCTTTGATGTCAAACAAGGCCATCCTCTGCTGCATATGCATCTGGAGCCATGGGTCCCTCCATGTGCACTCTTTGGTTGGTGATTTAGTTCCTGGGATCTCTGAGGGTACTGGGTGGTTCATATTATTGTTACTTCTAAAGCTCCTTGGGTCCTTTCTCTAGCTCCTCCATTGGAGACCCTGTGCTCAGTTCAATGGTTAGCTGAGAGTGTCCACCTCTGTATTTGTCATGCACTGGCAGAGCCTCCCAGATGACAGCTATATCAGGCTCCTGTCTTCAAGCACTTGGCATCCACAATAGTGTCTGGGTTTTGTAACTGTATATGGGATAGATCCCTCAGTGGGGCAGTCTCAGGATGATGTTTTCCTCAGTCTCTGCTACACACTTTGTATCTCCTCCTGTGGGTGTTTTGTTCCCCCTTCTAAAAAGGACCAGAGTATCCATACTTTGTACTTCTTGAGCTTCATTTGGTATGTGAATTGTATCTTGGGTATTCCAAGCATTTGGGATAATATCCACTTATCAGTGAGTGCATACCATGCGTTTTCTTTTGTGATTATGTTACTTTACTCAGGATATTTTCTAGTTCCATCCATTTGCCTAAGAATTTCATAAATTCATTGTTTTTAATAGCCGAGTAGTATTCCATTGTGTAAATATACCCCATTTTTGATTCGGTTGTTTGGGGTTTTGGTGGTTAGCTTCTTTCCCACTTTCTCTTATATTAGATTCAGTGTATCTGGTTTTATATTGAGGTCCTTGATTCACTTGGACTTGAGCTTTGTGCAAGGTGACAAATATGGGTCTATTTTCATTTTTTTTTACATATTAACAGCCAGTTAGACCAGCACCATTTATTGAAGATGCTTTCTTTTTTCCCATTGTATATTTTTGATATCTTTGTCAAAGATCAAGTGTCTGTAAGTATGTGGTTTTATTTCTGGGTCTTCAATTCTATTCCATTAATTAATGTACCTGTCTCTGTACCAACACTGGGCAGTTTTTTTTTTATCACTAATGCTCTGTAGTAAAGCTTGAGGTCAAGGATGGTGATTCCCCTGGCCTTTCTTTCACTGTTAAGAATTGTTTTCACTCTTCTGGATTTTTTTTTTCCAGATGAATTTGAGAACTGTTCTTTCCATGTCTTTGAAGAATTGTATTGGGATTTTTTTTTTTTTTTGGATGGGGATTGCATTGAATCTGTAGATTGCTTTTGGTAGGATGGTCATTTTTACTATATTAATTCTGTCAATCCATTTGGAGCATGGGAGTTTGTTCCATCTTCTGAGATCTTTGATTTCTTTCTTGAGAGACTTGAAGTTATTGTCATACCAGTCTTTCACTTGTTTGGTTAGAATTACCCCAAGATATTTTATATTATTTGTGGCTATAATGAAGAGAGTTTATTTCCTAATTTTTTTCTCATCTTGTTTTTTATTTGTATAAAGGAAATCTTCTGATTTATTTGAGTTAATTTTATATCTGGCCACTTTGTTGAAGTTGTTTATCATCTGGAGAAGTGGTCTGGCAGAATTTTTAGAGTCACCTATGTATACTATCATCTGCAAATAGTGATACCTTTATTTCTTCTTTTCCAATCTGGATCTCTTTTTGTTGTTCTAGTTAGAACTTCAAGTACTATATTGAATAGATATGGGAAGAGTGGGCATACTTGTCTTTTCCCCGATTTTAGTGGAATTTCTTCAAGTATATCTCCATTCAATTTGATATTGGGAATCTATTTGCAGTAAATTGCTTTTATTATGTTTAGATGTGGGGCATTGAATTTCTGATTTCTCCAATACTTTTAACATGAGGGGGTGTTGTATCTTGTCAAATGCTTTTTCTGCATCTAAGGAGATGATTATGTTATTTTTTTTCCTTTGAGTTTGCTTATATAGTGGCTTATGTTAATGGATTTTCATATATTGAACCAACCTTGTATCCCTGGGATTCAGCCTACTTGATCATCATGAATGATGATGTATTCTTAGAATCAGTTTGTAAGAATTTTATTGAATATTTTTGCATGGATATTCATAAGTGATCTTGGTCTGAATTTCTGTTTTTTGGTTCGTTCCTTGTGTGGTTTAGGTATCAGAGAAATTGTGGCTCCCTAAATTGAGTTAGGTAGTGTTCCTATTGTTTTTATTTTATTAAATAGTTTGAGGAATATTGTTATTATGTCTTCTTGGAAGGTCTGGTAGAATTCTATACTAAATCTATCTGGCCTTGGGTTTTTTTGTTTGGGCGGTTTTTAATGGCTTCTATTTCCTTGTATGATATGGGCCTGTTACATAGTTTACCTGCTCTTGATTTAACTTTGGTATGTGGTATCTGTCTAGAAAACCATCCATTTCATCTACATTTTCCAGTTTTGTTGAGTATAGGCTTTTGTAGTACGATCTGATGATTTTTTTTTTTTAATTTCTTTCAGGTCTGTTGTTATGTCTTCCTTTTCATTTCTGATTTGTTAATTTGGATACTGCTTCTGTGCCCTTTAGTTATTTTGGCTAGGGGTTTATCTATCTTGTTAATTCTCTCAAAGAACCAGCTTTTGGTTTTGTTGATTCTTTGCATTATTCTCTGTTTATATTTGGTTGATTTCAGCCCTGAGTTTGACTATTTAATGCCTTCTACTCCTCTTGAGTGTGTTTGCTTCTTTTTGTTTTAGAGCTCTCAGGTGTGCTGTTGTTAATGTAAGATCTCTCTAGTTTCTTTACCAGGGCACTTAGTGCTGTGAATTTTCCTCTTAGCACTGTTTTCATTGTGCCCCACAAGTTTAGATAGGTTGTGTCAACCTTTTCAATAAATTCCAGGGAGTCATTAATTTCTTTCTTTATTTTTTTCCTGACCTAGTTATTGTGTAGAGAGTTGTTCAGTTTCCATGTATATGTGTGCTTTCTGTTGTTTTTGTAGTTATTGAAGACCAGCCTATGATCATGGTGATCTGATAGGATGCATGGAATTATTTCAGTTTTCTTGTATCTGTTGAGGGTTGTTTTGTGACAAATTATATGGTTGACTTTGGAGAAGGTACCATGAATTGCTGAGAAGAAGTTTTAGTCTTTTGTTTTAGGGTTCAATGTTCTGTAGATATCTGTTAAATCCATTTGGTTCATAACCTCTATTTGTTTCATTGTGTTTCTGTTCAATGACATGTTTCCATTGTTTTTATGATTTTTTTCTATTTCCATTGAGGATAATGGGGTGTTGTAGTCTTCCACTATTATTGTGTGGTATTCTGTTCAACCTGTGCTTTTGAGCATTACCGAAGTTTCTTTTATCATTGTGGGCGTTATTGTATTTGGGGCAAAGATGTTCAGAATTGAGAATTTCTCTTGGTGGATTTTCCCCTTGATGAATATGAACTGTTCTTCCTCATCACACTTGATAACTTTTTGTTGGAAATCCATTTTATTGGATAGGCTCAAAACTCCAGCTTGTTTCTTGGGACCATTTGCTTGAAAGACCTTTTTCCATCCTTTTACTCTGGGTTAGTGCCTGTCTTTATTATTGAGGTATGTTTCTTGTACGCAGCAAAATGTTGGATCTTGTTTGCGGATCCAGTCTGTTAACTTATGTCTTTTCATAGATGAGCTGAATCAATTAATAGTGAAAGACACTAACGAGAGGTGACTGTTGGTGCCTGATATGCTTGTTTTTGTAGGTGGCTTTATGTGCTTGTCATTCTCTCCTTTTGGCTTGATGGATGCTTAATATCTTGTCCTTTCTTTGATGCAAGTACCTTTCTTGTGTTGGAGTTTTCCTTCTAGGATCCTCTGTAGGGATGGATTGGTAGAAAGAAACTGGTTTTATCCTGGAATCTTTTGTTTTTTCCATTTATGTTGATTGAGAGTTTTGCTGGGTATAGTAGCCTGGGCTAGCATTTTTGTTCTCTTAGATTCTGCAAAACCTCTGTCCAGGCTATTCTATCTTTCACAGTCTCTTTTGATGAGTCTGGTGTAGTTTTGATAGGCTTACCTTTGTATGCTACTTGGCTCTTTCATCTTGTGGCATTTAATATTCTTTCTTTTTTCTGTGAATTTAGTGTCTTTATTATTATGTGACAAGAAGACTTTCTTTTCTGGTCCCATTAATTGATTTGGTGTTCTATAGACTTCTTGTACTTTTATGGCCATCACTTTCTTTAGGTTGGAGTTTTCTTCTACGATTTTGTTGAAGACAATTTCAGGTCCTTTGAGCTGGGAATCTTCATTCTCCTCTATTCTGACTATTCTTAGATTTGGTGTTTTTATTGTGTTCTGAATTTCCCAGATGCTTTGGGTTATGAGTGTTTTACATTTTGCATTTTCTTTGACAGTTGTGTCAATCTCTCCTAATGTATCTTCTATACCTGAGATTCTCTCTTCTGTCTCTTGTATTGCTAGTGATAATTACATTTGTAATTCCTGACCTCTTTCTAGGTATTCCACTTCTAGGTTTGCCTCTCTTTGAATTTTCTTTATTGTTTTTACTTCCACTTTTAGGTCTTGGATCACTTTATTCAATTCCTTTACCTGTTTACCTGTGTTTCATATATTTCTTTCAGTGAGTTATTGATATCCTCCTTAAAGGACTCTATTATCTTCATGAGATAGGATTTTAGGACAGATTACTGATTTTCAGGTGTGTTGCTGTATTCAGGGCTTGCTGTGGTGGGAGAACTGGCTTCTGATGATGCCCACCTATATTGTCTTCTGCTGCTTATACTCTTGCATTTGCCTTTTGCCATCTGGATATCCCTGGTATTTGTTGGTCTGGGTGATCCTGTCTGGAGTCTGGCTCTTCTTTTCCTGGGTTGCTCCAGGTCTCCCTGTAGGCATGTGGCCCTGGCTGTGAGAGACCACCTGTGGGTCCTTCCAAATGGGGGCTCTTCAGAGGGGCAGAGAAGCTGCTGATCTGTTGCAGTAGATCTCCTGGGAAGCCTTCAGATGGTTGGGTCTTCAGTGGAGCAGTCAAGCTGTTGTCCTATGTGAAGATGTTCTCCAGGGGGGCCTACTAACTATGGTTTCTGTTTCCTTATATGCCGCAGTACTCCAGGGAGGCTTTCAATCTGTCTGCTCAGTTGCCCTGCATTCTTTCAAGCAATGGCATCAACTGCTCTGAGTGTAGTGCATCCTCTAGGATAGATCAGGTTATGGTGTCTTTATAGGAGCAGACCAGCTAGGAGTCTGCCACAGCAGAAAGGACCAGGAGAACATCAAAGCACTCTTTACTCTGAGAACACTGTACAGTTTCTTGCACAATGTCATTTTGTCAGCATTGCACCCAAATCTTGCTCATTATGAGTTTCCTACTCTAACACATGCTGCTCTTATTGTGGTGATATCACTTCTTACCTTCAATTGTGTGTGTGTGTGTGTGTGTGTGTGTAACTTCTTTTGGATTCATTAGGAGTAGGCCCTAGTAACAAAGCTTTTTCAAATGCTATCATTATATCTTTATTGAATTAATCATGAGTGCAGTATCAGATACAAAGGTTTTGGTATAAATATAACTATACACATATATACACAGAAGTATATACATATACCCATGTATGTACATACTGCTCTAGACCCATATACCACACACACACACATACATACACACACACACAAAGACACACATGAATACACATATACCACCCACATCCACATCCATGCTCTCTCTCTGTCTCTCTCTGTCTCTCTCTGTTTCTGTCTCTCTGTCTTTCTCTGTTTCTGTCTCTCTGTCTCTCTCTTTCTCTCTCTCTCTCTTGCACACACACACACACACACACACACACACACATAGCTACAAGAAAAATAAAAAATCTGAGATGTCTCTTCCTGACTTTAATTGAAAGTCATGCATAGCTTAAATATAGACCTCTAATGAAGGTGACAAAGCCACCTCCCATGTCTCTAAAATCTCCTTCCTCGAAGGGCATCTTATGTACCAATAAATAACAACAACTTGAAAAAAAAGCCTACTCTGGATATTTAAAACAACTTAAGCATCATAATATATTCTATTCTGTGCCACTTTGCACACCAAATTGTTTTTTGAGACTATTAACAATGTCATGCTGTGCAATTTAATAAACACAGTCAGTGCTAAAGTCTGTTACTTTTGTTTTACTGGTTTGAAGAAGCATTGCCATAGATATCTCTGCTGTGGCGATGAGCCTGCTTCCTTAAGTAGAGAATCTTGAGGAATAACTTCTGCATGTCTGATGAGATCGTCTTTTCATGGATGACACAGTCTATTGTGCAGTTTCTATTCACACTCAAATTGTTCTTGAGGAACAATTTAGGCATCATTTGTGCAGGCCTGCCACACTCAGAATAGGTTAATAGTCAACGTCACCTTCACTGGGCTATTCTTTGGATAGAGACCATTAAGGAAAATAGCTATTTCAGTGAGTGGCATATTAAAGTCCTAGTCCAGAGCTCTGTGTGTCCCTGGCCCCAATATTTGTGATCATGGCCTAGTGAGGAAGACTACAGTCATACCCTTTCCAGGATGTAACTACAAGGAAGGGCAAACATAAAACTCAAGTGTGAGAAAAGCAAAGCTGGCTTGGGGCAATACAAAAGAGGCTAAAAGAGATTGCTAGCAGTCACCATTCAACTTGGGTCTTTTCTCACCCTCTAGGAACCTGTCATTATCTTCTGAATGGTTTATGGCCCAAAAGGCTTTAGTCCTTATGATTGGGTGCTTTCAATTAGATCTCCAGCCACTGTTCTTTCTCTATGTATTAGGTAAGGACAGGACTCCTGCTTCTGATCTATTGTCCCTCTATGTCATGTTTCAAAAATGATGTCAACATACTGTTCTAGAATCAAGTTCTTCCAAGGACAAATCTTTGTTGTTCCTTGGGGGATTGTTTCACATACTCCACAATGACTGTATTGTCAAAACTAGCTTTGGTTCCTTCTAACTTTTGTTTGCCAAGTAGTTGTCAGCCAATGACTCAGATTAATCAAGAGCCTAAAGGCAGGTGTCGTGGTGCATCCCTCCAGAACTAGTGAGACTGCCGGCAGTAGGATTGGCATGAGTCTAAAGCCAGGTTGAATTACTCTGTCTCTAAAATGGCAAAAGATGGAGAAGGAAGGAAAGAAAGAGTAAGAGGAGTTGAACATATGATTTTTATCTCGGCATTTTAATTTTATCTCAGTCTAAGCCTTGGGCCTTCACTCTAGCATACATTTCCCATGCTCTGATATATCATTTTAACAATTTTTTCTAATATTTTTTTATCACAACTGTACAGAAACAGATTATTCATAATCCTAGATTCATATTGTACTTACACTTTCTTTTATATGATTATTGCAGTTGAATGTGTAATACAACGAACTCTTCCCAGAACATAGCAAAGTATAAATAAATAACAAGTAAGTTAGTGGTGCCCTTGCAGCAGCAAGAAAAGTGAGTATGGAAGGAACAGTAAGGAGAAGGAAATCAGAATTACTCTGCATGAAAAAACAGGCTGGGAATGAGGTACATTCTGAGGGAAGAGAGAAGGGAAAGAGGGGGGAGTGTAGTTTCTCTAGATAAATTACCTATGTGTAACATAGCCATAGATTTATAAAATCAATTTAACATTATATTCAAAATAAAGGTTTTCTGCCCTGAAAACAAATTACACTGTGTGGAGAAAACAGTCAGCAATTTTGTGACAATAACCTGCAATTAATAGCACACAGGGAAGATGACTTCTAAGACGTCTATCGTCTATCGGCAGGTGATTGAGATGGGATGGAAGGACTAGAATGACCTTGAGAATATTTATGGATGACTATGCAGGTAGTCACAGGACTTAGTAGGACATAGCATATGCCCTAGTATGTGGCAAGACACATGCTACAGTCCCTTCCTGCTTCTCTCTACATATATCTTTTCTTTCCTTTGTCTCTTCTTCTATCTTCTACTCATTCTTTTCTTTTTCTGTCGCCTCCCCTTCTCTGACCTGTCTCAGAAGTTCTATGTTTTGTATGAGTGAGAGTCTTTGCTTGGCCTGGAAATCTAACGGGTTTTAAAAGAACAATTTTGACATCCCAGGATGTTATATTTTGGTAAGGAACATAGCTCAATAAAGACAAAATGACTACAATCATTCCCTGTTAGAGGAAAGAATTGTATTCACACAACTTACAAAGCTTGGGAATCTGTGAAAGTTGCTTGAGTCACAAAGTCCCTCTCCAAAACTTTATAAACAGTAACAATTGTTGACAAGACACACTCTGACAGCCAGAACAACCTTCAAAGTGTTCAGAAAACCCCAAATGCTGCATCTTTTGGGAGTTGTCAGGAAAGCTTGGGTGGATATTTTTAGTGATGCAACTGTCTTAGTATCACCTAGGCTCTGTCAATAGTCCAATACTCTTCCTGCTTCACACAGGTACCCTTGGGCGAGGTAATTTTCTTGGTCTGCTCTCAGTGCCATGTTGAGATCAACAGACCTTTGTCCTGGTCCCCTCAGGAAAAATTCACACAATCGAAGAGGTGATAACTAGTGCTTCATAGACAATAAGATCAGGGAAAGAAAGAGGGAGGAACAACCTCAAGGAGGTTATGTTGTAAACAATGTTAAAGGACTTAGAACTTAGAAACTGGTGGAATGGACGACTTTTCAACAGGCTGGAAGAATTTAGAATATCAAACCTCATTGAAACATCATAGTAGTAAAATGGGAAAGCAAACCAATGCATGTATCATATGTTTCTTCCCTGGGCATGTTTTTCTTAGACTCTATACTGTTGCTCAAATGGTGAGGCTTCCATTTAAATAAAATGGAATAAGCCTTTCAAAACATTTGCCAATTGGCTTGAATTTTCAAAATTTGAATGTCTTCAAATCTTTGTATTCCAAACCTCTTTGCAATTATGTTTTCATTATATGCACTAAACCCAAATGTTTAAATTTTACTTTAAAACTTTCAAAAAAATTCCCAAGGGGCAAATAGTTTTACTTATTTAAAATTATTTTTTGAGGATTTCATATATGAACATACATCATTTATATCATTTACATCATTTATACCTTCTCTTCTCCTCCCTTTAATCCCTCCCATCTCCTCACCTAACCCCATCTCAAAAATTTCATCTCTTTATTTTTTATATTCATGTAAATGCATATGTATATACACACTATTGGCTCTAATGAATGTCTGAGTGAACATAGGATTAAGACTGACCACTTAGTTTTCTACTGGGTCTAGCCCTGTGAGAAATTGCCTAAGCCTAACTACCTCTCCCTTCACTAGGGTGTGGTCCTGTGAAACTCCCCCAGCGGAGTTCACTTGTGGACTTCATAAGAACTCTGATAATAGTGCTACACTATTGCTATCTAGTCAAGGAAAAGAATAGATTGATATATAGAAAAACTGAGATTCTCACAGGAGTTTCATTAGAGTTTGGAGGTAGGAAGTACTTAAGAAAAAAAGGTTGTGCCATAGTAACTGTGCTTGCCCTTTTGTTTCCATGACAGAATGTCTAATATCAATAGCATAAGAGAGGAAGGATTGATTTTGACCTTTAGTCTCCGTCTATCATTGGATACAGGACATGGTTGAAGAGGGGCATATTTGACTATGTGGATAGAGGTTCACAAGAACTCCCCTGGACCTGGAGTTATAGGTGATTGTGATCCACCCATCATGCTTCTAGAAAACAGATTAAGTTTTCTTATCAAGAGCAATATTTGCTCTTAACTATTGAGACAACTTTCTAGCCTGCCTCTTTTTAATTTATTTAGAACTTTAGCTAATGAGATGGCACTACCAACATTCAGGGTAGTTCTTGACCTTTGTCAGCCCACTATTGAAATATCCATAACCAAAGAACTTTATACTCTAAGTATGTTATCAATCAAGATTAGCAAAAGAAATATAAAGAAAAAGTGATCTGACACTTAGCGAGAGAACTGGTGACCTTGCATAGAACATAAGTCAATATTCTCTAAGGGGAGGGAGAAATAAATATTTATAGAATTGTTATTATCTAATGTGAACACTGGAGTTAAAATATTTACTATCTGTTGAGCCACTAGAGAATAATCATAGTCCACGTCAATTATTCTTGTTATCATCATCTAAAGATCTTGCTTATTACATCAATCCAAAGTTTTTTTACTAGGACAGTTGTTATTTATTTCCATTGGTGGAGTATCACCCACAGTCAACAAAGACTCACCAGAGGAGAAGGACCTCTATATGTTTAGATGAAGAAAATTAGATAAGTAGATATGTGTAGAGAGGTGAGGCAATGTTAAATGTTAATTATGTTAGGAAATCATGGTAGCCATGAAGTAGACCCTCTCAAATCTCCTTCAGGAAACTTCCAAAACTCAGCAGCCTCCTCAGTGCACCTTGAAATCTTCCTCAGTGTATGCATAAAAAAATGCTGTGTCTTGTAGCTGTTCCAGGTTAATCGCAAAGTCACACTGAGATTCTAAAGCTTTTCCTTCTGAGCTCCTTGGATTTAGGAAACCTTTTAAGAATAACTTTACAATGAACGATTTTTTTCAGTATTTTTTTTATTGATATATTTTTTATTTACATTTCAAATGATTTCCCCTTTTCTGGGTCCCCACTCCCCTCAAGTCCCATAAGCCCTCTTCCTTCTCCCTGTTCCTCCATCGACCCCTTCCCACTTCCCTGTTCTGGAATTCTCCTATACTCTTGCACTGAGTCTTTCCAGAACCAGGGGCCACTCCTTCATTCTTTTTGGACATCATTTAATTTGTGGATTATGTCTTGGGTATTCAAAGTTTCTAGGCTAATATCCACTTATCAGTGAGTGCATACCATGATTGATCTTTTGAGACTGGGTTACCTCACTTAGTATGATGTTCTCCAGCTGTGCTTCCCATACTTTCTTATTTCACAGGAGTTGAACCTATGTTGATGTCAATTTCCCTCCCACTTTCTCTTAAAATATGCTTGCCGAAATCCTGCTACAGATATTGAACTATCCCTTCATATCTACTCCTATCAAAGAAACATATACTATGTAGACATTGTCCAGAAACGAATCTCTAGCCTCATGTGAGTTATCCTTGAAAAAATTGACTTCTCCTGGTTGCCCAATTTTTAATTAGCTAGAAAAAGACAGTTCTCTCTCTCTCTCTCTCTCTCTCCACTCCTCACTTGCTCATTGTCCTTTGAAATACAAGGCGTCACCATGTAGCCTTGGCTAACCTGGGACTCATTGTGTAGACTAAATTGGCCCTACACTCACAGATCTGTCTGCCTTTGTCTACAGAGGACTATCATTAGAGACTTGAATCACTATGGATAGCATAGATGTCTCTTAGTGGCGTCCATCTTGTGATTCTAAAACTACCACAAACTGTGTACTTTTATTTCCTGCATCTCAGAATATATCATAGTAGTTACTCCACATACAAATTATTCTTTGATACAAAAGCATGCACTAATTCTTCAAACGAGGAATTGATGCTTTGATTTTTTTTCAGATCACAATACCACTATGTAACAAATAACATTAAATCAGATCTTTGAAGATTCAGCATCTTTATCACTTCTGATCTAGGTCTACCTATGTAATTTTAGAGTAAAGCATGCAGCAACTTCCTAATTGGCTTTCCACTCCCAGATTAAAAGTACTTTAATTAAAGAAAGTTCTATATTCATTATCACCATCAAAGACTGACTTAAAGCTCTCACACTCAGATCTATTAGTTTGGAACTAGTGGCAACAGTAACAAAGTTGAAAATCCCATTATGATATAAAAAATAAATAATAGTTTAGCTACAAGGGAAATTGTCTTTTCCTAAGTTAATACTTCAGGCTTTGAAGGCACAATGGTACACTATTCACACAAATGACAGATCAAATATGAAGGGTTTTTTTTTTTTAAACAGAAAAGGAAGGTTGTGACATTTTTGCTACAAGTATAGATGGTCACGTTACTGTTTGTCCTTAATTAGACAGTGTACAGGGATAATCCACCTTTATCACTAGACGAGGGCAGGAGTCTAATAACCAGTAGATTTAATCTAAAATGAACTTTGGAGATTTTCCAAAATCTCTGCTGTGTTATTTTAGTCTTGGACTGTTTGGATAATCTAAGGCTCTGATCAATGAGAGCTCAAAGAAGAATTTAATGTTGGTGATGGGATTTTCTTCTGAAAGGTGCACATAGGGACTGCACATTGATGGGAAAGAAGTTTATACCCTCTTTACTTTTTTTAAAGGTATTTGCTTTCTAATGCAACATTCGTTAAAGTAATAGTTTTGGCATAAATATGTACCCAGTCTTTAGACACATAAATTGAAAAAAGTGGTCATTATGCTTCAAGGTGCCCCAAAGTAAAATGGCATTTGCTTAGGAAGTTTGTCATGAGCACATTTCTTTAAATTCATTGGAGCGCTGAGAGGCACATTCAAATTTTATTAAAATAATTTACATATTAAACATTTTTCTCACATTTGTGGATCTCTACAAATCTGGGTTTTATTTAGATGAACTCAGGGAGAAAACAGATGTATCATAAGTGTTCATGGAAATTAGATCCAGAAGTAAAACCCAGCCTGCTGTCTGGTGGGCCTTACCTGCTTGGGCTCAGTTTAATGATCACTTTAGATTGAATGAAATCTGTTCAAACTATATAAGCTTTCAGTCCAGACAAGAGACATATAAAGACAAACCTGTGATGCTGACACTACTCTGTGAAGGCAGCCGTACTGCTTCCCAGATCCAGGGTGAAGGTTGATATGGGTAGCACTGGCATATCAACAGGGCCTCATTTGGCCTCAAAGTTCTGTCAACAATTGGTTGAAAAAAAAAGTCACTGTTCACATTGAACATTTTGATCAACGAGTGGGCCTGACCCAAACTCTCTCATTTCCAGTTTTAAGACCATTTGTAACCCAATGGTGACAGATGAACTCATTAATTGTGATTTATGGAGAAATATTGAGTATTTTGATGATTGCAAAGATGGTGTTCTATACTGCCTATTTTTCATATACTATAGTGAATATAGATCACTTTCTCTAACATAACACCACCCAATCCTCTCTCTCTCTCTCTCTCTCTCTCTCTCTCTCTCTGCTTGTGCATGTGTTTCTCTGTTTCTTTTAAAACTTAAAAAATTTTAGTTATGTTTAAATATGGCAAGTCATCGTTGCTGAGATTCTGGAATTATTCATTTGGAATCATTTCTTGATCCCAGCTGTTTTCTGTGATCATAACAGGACATTTTATCACTAGAGATGATATGGTTTATATGTTGAACACCCACTGTGTGCTGAAAGCCTGGCCCCTGTGCTGGAACTACATGGGAGGCATTATGTCCTCTTAGTAGCTGACATTTTGTGACAGGTCCTTAGGTTACTGGTGGTATGGAATTTTATGAATCCCTGTTCTACATCTTTTCCTCTTTTGTTTCTAGCTCCTGATATAAGGGGTTTGGATTTGCCCATTTACACCATGTTGTACTCCTATTTCCAAAGCTTCTCAGGTTTGGACTGAAAATTCCAGACCTAAGAGACAAATACATTGCCTCAGGTGTCTTGTTCTCATGGCAAAAAGCTGATTAAAGCTGATTTGAAAGGGTAGATTCCCTTGTTCCTAGAGTCTTGTGCTTTCTACTAGATATTTTTATGTTTCCATAGATATTTTTGTTCTAGTGACAGGCTCATCACCCTTTACATTTGGTTCTAATGAGGGATTTAAACCTATTTATTATATCCTCCCCTAATCCAGGAACTTCTGACTCTCCAGATCTTATAATTCTCAATGTTGTATTTTGTACTGAGTCTCTCCTCATTTGCTCATTCTTCTTGGGTTGCTTACTACACTACACTAAAATGTTAGACATCAGCTATGGCTTGTCTGTGTTGCTAAACTTCTTGGTGGTGGGTGCTGTCTTCCCCATGCCTATCAATTCTACGTGCTCTACAGGCCCAGCAAATATACCCTTTGATTTGACTCTACTAACAAAAACATGTGAAATACCTGTATGTACACCTGAATGAAGATTAAATTGGGCTATTCAGACAATGATTCTAGGAATCAATGATTCTAGGAAACATCCAGTGGAAATCAGGGGCGAGGGGGTTGGACATTTTTTGCTATCACATTCAGTTTTTTGCCCTCCTCTATTTCCTGGTTTGTAGTAAAATATGTAAAGTTGTCAAGGTTTGATGCATCTTGCCACTATCCTATGATTTAATTTCATGCACTCAGAAACTCAGAACAACTTGGCCGTTAACTGCTAATGGCTTTTAAGGGTTTAAGTCAGCCCTAAACATTATTCCAATGAGTTTTTGTGGTTTAATTACCTTAAAACCTTAAGTAGTCAGAGTCTATCAATACACACACACTTAGGGGTATAAAATGTGCCGAGGTCCTAATACCATCTCAATGATGTCTAATACAGCACCTTAGTTTTCCAAAAACATGTAAAAATAGTTTAAGTCTATCTATGGAGCCTAATGATGTGTGCTATCATTAAGTTGGTGGAAATGTGAACTCAAAATGATTCTCTAAATAGCCAGCAAGGCAAAGGACAAAGCCATGTCTGCCCTGCCCTGTTGTTCCCTTGTCATGTTAGCTTTATGGCATACATCTTATAATTAAAAAATCTGCATTCAAATCATCTAGGTCTGCAATTCACAAGGATGTTAAGTAATACAATGTTGAATGTGGGAAGAATAATTACAATTAGTTGTCAGGGAAGTTTTTGTGAAAACTTCATTAAATGCTGTATGCAGAAATAATAATGATAAGCCACTAATAAGTGCTACAACAGTCTTGTTTTTAAATCCTACACTTGAAAACTCTGGAGATGAGGAGAAAATGAACTTGAAGGGTCAGTATACAATTTTAAGGCTATAAAAATGAGCTTAATCTCTTTATTGTGATTTTCCTTCTTTGGACAATAAATAAAGTAACCAAAGATCGTCACTTATTCCATGCAGTGTTTCAGATTTTTTTTCCTGCAGAACTCATTTCTATCCACAAACTCACAATAACTTCATTTCTCTTTTCAAGTCACATCACACCCCAATCTCCACCATTCAAATTGACCTAAGATCCCGCACTAACAAAATGTTAATATTTATGAGTAATGCATATTGGGTTCAGAGATAGGAAGAAAAAAACCTTCAGGGAGGCAGAAATGAGTTATTGGTCTGCTGTAGAATGTGTCATTTGTAAAGGGCTGCATTGTAGTGAGCGATGATTCAAATGCATGATTTCAAGGGGGCAGAGCAATCTAGTTTACTAATCTCTCATCATACTAAAGTGAGGCTTTTGTGAGCTGCTGGCTGCTCATTAGCATCTCGATTCCACTGAAGAATCCAGATAATGGGTGCCAGTTTTATTCTCATTATGGAGCAATTCCAGTGTCGCCATTCTTTTCATTAATTTATCATGGAACAATTAAATTCAACAGAAGGTAGAGCCATTTGAGCTACAAGAGGATGGGTATTATAAGATACACATTATTTCTTTATTCCAGTGTGATGGTCTCTGAGTCACTTCAGTGAAGCTTCCTTGACCCCTGACCTCACCTCTCATGTCTGTCACAGCACCCACTTTGTTCCTTCTTCATATCCTACTTTTGTTTTTGCTTCATTGATGCTGATGACATCCTTCTCCAACAAAGGTCAGTCAGAGACCACACTTGAAATCTACTGGCTAAATCCTGTCTAACAGAGGTGAAAGTTAGTTGTCCTTAATTTGGCTAGAGAAAAAGGTAGGTAGTTATTGTTGCAGGTATCATACAGCAAGGGATATAGATAGGCTGATAAAATGTCAGAATATGGGCAAGCCAATTACTCCAAATCAGTACCAAACCCCTACAGGTAAATGATGCAGCTAAAGGTGGCTAAGAATTTTCCTTTTGATTCTAACAAAAAACTTAGTTGATATTTACCTATAGGAAAGGATGACATAAAAAATGTGATATGATAGAATATATAAAAGGCTTTTCTTCTTTCCCTCAAGCCGAGTTTGGTTTAAAAATGTGTTGTTTCCATTAGCCATAAATCATCAGTTCCCAAGATATCTGATTATATTAAAGAGATTCTGTAAGTATATGTCCATGGGGTGGTGGTGGGCAGTTATACTATAGAACATAATTCTATCATGAGGACCATGAAGTCCATGACATCAGACATACATGTAAGCTATATTGCACAATATAAAGATATCATCAGATTGGAAGAATAATGATTAACTGTGACTACTAGGGTATTTATTAGCTTTTAATTGATATAATCATAATGATTATCCAAAGTACTAGGATAATTATAAACCTGTCTGTATTGTGGTAGAGTTGGAACTGCATAGGTCTGGAGTCAGATGGACCTGTATTAACCAGGTAGTTTCATTTCCAAAGCTCTGTGACATTGCTTAGTGTACTTTACCTCCATGCCATGTGAATAACAATCTTCATTTCCAGGATCATTTTGAGGGTGAGAGAGGTAATGTGTCTAAAGCAGCTAGCATAGTGCCTGATACATATCCACTCAATACCAAGCCAACGCAGAGGCAGCAGTAACTGCCGTTATTATGGTACTTGCTCTAAGAAATGTTCCTTATGACAAAAGAGAATGGGTGCCCGTAGAACTTAAACAGAGTGAATGCAACTTCAAACAGAGCCCCAGGCAAGAGTAGCAATGAAGCAAGGATAGCAGATAGATGTAGACTGGCATTGTACTAATACATGCTGGATGCTAGAAAGAAAAGAAATGCACATGCAGATAGACAGTTTCCCAGGATCCTCATGGCAGTGTGATTAAACCACACCTAGAAAAGACATCTCAACTAGGTGACACTTTGTCACTTACAAAGATGCCAGAATCTCTTGGAAGTAGAGGGAGAGAGGAATCTGGAAGAGAGAGAGGATGGGGGAGGAGAAAAATGAGGTCTGGTTCAGATACAGGAGGAGATGGGATGAAGCACAGAGGGGTCAAAAATTTAAAAGTAGATGTGTAGCAGTGTGGGAGGGGGGACTAGGTATAGCCACTAGAAAGTCCCAGATGCTAAGGATCCAAGAGGTTCCCAGGACCCAACAGGGAGTACATTAGCCAAAATAACCAACAAAGTGGAGACAGAACCTGTAGAGACCATATGCAGTATATAGGCATGACCCCCAGTTGAGAGATTAAGCCACACCCACCCACCTCAAAAATATTAACCCAGAATTCCTCCTGTCAAAAAGAAAAGCAGGGACAAAGAGTGGAGCAGAGACTGAAGGAAAGGCCATCCAGAGACCACTCTACTTAGAGATCCATCCCATCAGCAGACACCAAGCCCAGACATTTGCTGATGCTAAGAAGTGCTTACTGACAGAAACCTATTATAGCTGTCCCCTGAGAGGCTCTGCCAGAGCATGACCAATACAGATGTGGATGTATGCAGCCAAATATTGCACTGAGTGCTGAAAGCCCTGTGGAGAAGTTAGGGCAAGCACTGTAGGATTTGAAGGGGCTTGCAACCCCATAGGAAGAACAACAATATCAACCAACCAGAGCCCCCAAATCTCCTAGGGACTAAACCACAAACCAAAGAGTACACATGGAGGGACCCATGCCTCTACCTGGATATGTAGCAGAGGATGGCCTTATTGGACATCACTGGGAGAAGAACCCTTTGATCCTATTGAGGCTTGATGACCTACAATAGGGGAATACTAGAGTGCTGAGACAGCAGTGGATGGGTGGGTAGGGAGCACCTTCATAGAGGCAGGGTGGAGGGAGCAGGGGGAGAGGATTGTGGAGGGGAAACTGGGAAGGGAGATAACATTTGAAATATAAATAAATAAAATAGCCAATAAAAAAGAAAAAGTGATTAAGTCTGTCATTGTTCATATTTTCATTAATATATTTTACTAATGAGATTTAACTTGTTGGAGATCTTTCTTTTTCATTCCTTCCTACCTTTATTCCTTTTATCCTGTCTTTCTGAGTTTGGGGGGGAGAGGGGACACAAGGGTAGGAACTGGGAGGAATAGAGGAAGAGGACACTGTGGCAGGAATGTAATGTTTGAGAGAATAAAAACCTAACAAAACCTCTGCCATTGTTATTGCCTTCTGACTCTTTCCTGTTAGCAGGATCAAGACAGGACGCCTTTTGCTAGTCCCCTTCTAGCCCTGGCTTAGGTTTGTCATCCAACTGGCTCATTTGAGATGAGTTATCAAACTACAAAATACATTTCCTCATCAGTGAAATGATGCTCATAATAAAATCGGTTAAACAAGGATAGTGTGCGTGGTGGGTCATTGCAGAATTGTTATTTTCAGGTCTGCTCTGATCTGTTGGGAGGATCTAATCTATGATCAGGGCAAGCTCATGCAGTGTTCTTTGTATAAATTAGCGATATATTAAGTACTTACAATATCTATTCAGTCATTAAGGTATTATTAACAATTGTAGCTTTAAACTCATTTGTAAGGAATTAAAGGTTTCACAAATATTTGCATGCATTCTTCATTGTCATCATTTGTTAGCTGTTCTCTTTTGTATTCAGCTAACACTGTATTATCTTGCATATTTTGTTCTATTTAATTACCAGAACAATTCTGTACAATATTTTAGTCCTTTGGCCTGCTATAGCAAAACACAGGTCACGGGTCCATAGATTAGGATGTTCAAGATTTATAACACATGTTGCTTCATCGCTCCCGAGGGTTCACTCTTAGATTCATAGATGGTGTCTTTTGTACCTTCATGAAGTATGATTAGCCAGTCTGCTCCAGGGAGTCTCTCTTACAAGGACTCTAATTCAAGACATCACTTCTCTAACCTCCCAAAGTCTTCATTTCCCAGTAGTGCCACACAGAGAGAAGGGAGTTGGCATCAGCAAGTGAATTTTGGGTGATAATAATGTTTACAATATTCTGGATTGGTATTATTACTTTCATTGTACAATAAGAAATGAGTTTATTTGTTCAATAATCAGACTGAAATTTTTATATCAGATGTATAAGATGTATAAGTTTAGACCATTATTTCCTATTGCAGCATCTAGCTATACCTTTGTGCATCATAACACCCACTTTAAGATGTTGTAAAGACTAAATAGCTGTGAATCCTTAGGCCATTTGTTTATATTAGAGATGTTTATATCATAGAACTGTTATGCTGCTCTTTTGTATCTCCTCTACTCTGGTTTGTCAATAATGAGGTTATTTACGCATTTCTTCCCATAAAATATCTTTATTTCTGAGAAAAGTCCCTGTTCTTATTAGAATGAGCAATGTAGCAACTAAAGCACATTTTCATGTGTCTGTAGGTGATGTGCTCTTGAATTATTGTAATTTATACTAAGACTCGAGGAATATTATGCACATCAGTCTTATAAATAATGTGACATAAATAACAGCTGCATTTATTGCCAAAGCAATTATTTTCTTCCTAAGCAATCATTATTTTAGAAGGAAATGGAAATTTGCATACAGCATTGTCTCTGTACATAATTAGGGTGAGTTTCCTTTTCTCACCTGTCTTGATGTTTAATACCTGAAAGTAATTAGTTTTTCTTTGAGCACTGTCAAAACCTACTGACCGTTAAAGAAAAAAATATTGCCTGCAGTTTATGGAAATTGTCTTCTTAGTGTGGTTTTTCTTTGGTATACTTTTTGTTTGTTTGTTTGCTTTCCTGTTGACTTGCTTGAGAGAGAGAAAGAGAGAGAGAGAGAGAGAGAGAGAGAGAGAGAGAGAGAGAGAGAGAGAAACAGACAGACAGACAGACACAGACAAAGAGAGAGACAGAGAGAGATAAAGAGAGACAGAAGAGAGAGAGAGAGAGAGAGAGAGAGAGAGAGAGAAAGAGAGAGAAAGAGAGAGAAAGAGGGAGTGAGGGAGGGAGGGAGAGAGAGAAGGGAGAAGGGGTTTGGAGTTACATGGGGAGAAATGTAGGAAGATTCAGGGAGGTGTTGGGGAAGGTGAAACCATGATCGGAATATGTTGTCTGGGAAATATTTCTTTTCAATAAAATGCATGAGCGAAACAAAAAATGCATATAAATTAATTTAAAAAGAATCTAAGGCCCTGTTGGTAGGCTGATCTTCTTTGCTTCAGGGTGCTCTCACCCTAGTATGATACTATGTCACACAAACACCATTCTTTACTTGCATAAAGATTCATTTTGTTTGTTTAGAAAACTTTAAAGGGAATTTTCAAAATTGAGAGAAAAAAAGCGAGCAAGAAATAATTAGTTGAATCTTCTGATATTATTTTTCTGATTATTGACCATATGATAAAACTAGTAATTCTGTAAAAGATACATGACTAGGAAAGTAAAATGTTGCTAATCTTTAAAATCAGCCTTGCCTATAATTTATGGAAATTGAATATTAATATGGTCCTGTCTTAGAATCCCTTAGGTACTGATTCTTGGACCCCTGTAGATACTAACATGTCCCCTTCTATAATATTGCACAGTGTCTGTTTATGATCTGCAATATGCCCCACTGTTTTAATTTATCTAAATTGCTTACAGTACTTACTACAATGCTTTTCACAAATGCTGTCTAAGTAGCCATTGATTTTATTGTTTGGGAAACTAGGCAAAGAAATGATTACTGTAGACATTTCATATGTTTGTAAGTTTTGTCTTACCAATAATTTTGAACAGTTGTTTGCTTAATCCATTGACACAGGGCTAATTCAACCTAATTTCTTATCCATACCGTTGGGTTGCTGGAAAGAAGTCAAATGATAGATCTTGAGTGCCTAGCACTGTGCTTGGCTCATTCATGAATTTATACAATTATTTCAGTAATATATTTTTGTACTTAACATACTATATGCTGGACGAACCAGGAGTACACAACAGTAAATACAACAAACCACAACATATCTTACCGAATACACAGTTCCAGAAGGCTTGTGTTTTGGACAGTTACAGACAAACAAAGGAAATATGCAATTTAATGTTTTATGGAAAAATAGATCCTTATGAGAAGAAATCACTTCATATTCAAGAACCATAGAGATTTGATTTCTAAGGATGGATGGGAGTAACAGAGTTACCGAGACTGTAAGAGCAAAGGTATGTTCTATAAAGACATTGGAGATTGTGTGGTTCCTCTGATCTGAATAACTTGCTTTCTGAGGATCTACAAGAGTGCCACTGTGGATTAGATTTAGTAAGTACATTTAAGATATGGGTCATTTGAAATCCTGGAAGTCAAGAGTACATAAGGAATTTTCCCAAAGTGAAACAACTTTCTTTAGAGCATCTTGTCATTTGAACACCTTCAGATAGATGTGACTGAAAATCCAAATTAATTTTTTGAGTGATTCCAAACATTCAGTAAAATAGTGATGGTAATAATAACGATAATTGCTGTACCAATTTGGAGTTTTCAATCTGTCCAACACTTATTGAATAAGTCTATATGTTTGAAAAACAGGGAATATTGGTGTGTATGTGTGTGTGTGTAAAATAATAATATCTTTTTCTGATCAGGCAAACCACTAATTGCTGCTGTGACAGATACCTGAGCAAATAAATAATTTAAGGGAAGTAGAACTTATTTTGCTTTATGTTTTTCACATGTGAGTCCATCATGGTTGGAAGGAGGTAGCAGAGCCCAGAGGCTTACATTTCTCTAAGCAAGTGTCAGTAAAAGAATTAAAGATCTAGGACCAGTCATAACCTTCAAATGCATAGCTTCAAGTTACCTACGTCTTCTATCATGCCCCACCCAGCTTCCCAAATAGTTTCCCATCAAGTGCCTATCACATGAGTTTCTGGAGAATATTCCATGTTCAAAACCTCATCAGACAAAGGTATTCAATTCATCTGTATGTAGCACACAACCTCTAAGGAATTGCCTTCAGTCTGAATCCAAGATTACAGTACCCTTTAGAGTTTACTCATTTCATATTCCTCTCAATAATAAAATTAAAGTGTAAAAATATTGGGAAGCAATTTCAAGTTTACCCAAACATTGCAAAAGAGCAGTAGAACTTCTCTTTCTTGAACCCTCTGAGAATTTGTTGTCAATAAACAACCATGTAATATCTACAACATGGAACTTATCTTACATTAACCATACCACAGCCATCAATATCAGACAGTTATTACTGATATTCTTCTTCCCTAAGCCCAAACTAATGTTTTTATAGTAAGTTGATCAGCTCTGGATCAAATACTGCCTGTAGTTCCCATCACTGTTTAATCTCTTTCGTTTTGTATGATTCCCCATTCTTGGCCTGACTTTCAAAACTTTTCATCATTTTAGATTATAGGACAACCATGTTATAGAATTCCCTTGAATTTTATCTGAATTGTTTTTAATGGATATATTACAATAATTTTGGAGTGAAGTGTGGCAGGAACAGCACTGTGCATTTGTTATTGATGGTTTGTTTCTAGTTGTTATAGTGAGGATTAAACTCATGCACGCTAGTTAAAGCATCAGACCACTGTGATGACTTTCAGCCCCCTTTGCCCTTTTGATTTTGAGACAGAATGTCACTATGTTGCCCATGCTAGCCTTGAGCTTACTTTGTATGCCATATGGACTGTGGATTAACAGTGTTCTGCTTCATTTTACAGGATAAGTGAGATTAAAGTCAAGCATTCATAGTCCTGATTTTTCTTATTGCCTATTAGTAAATAACATATAATTTTAGCTACTCCAAATTTAAAAATAGTTGTTCTGATTATTTGATCCAGTTTGGCACAACTGTGTCTGTCATGCTTTTTCTAGTGCTCGATCTTTAACACCTTATTACATTTCTGTTGCTAGTTACCACTGGCTCAAATGAATACTCTCCTAGCTTGCTGTTCTTGCAACTCCTTCCTATGTCCACAAACACTTGAACATTACGTTCCCCTTTGTAGGTGTCCCTCAAACCTTGTACAGGAGCTTTTCATCCTACATAGATATCCACCTTCCTCCCACTTGTTACTTATTTGACAAAGGTATAAATTAAAAAAAGTAGAAGATAGAGAGAGATGTCTAGAAGAATGAATAAAAAAGAGAAAAAGATCAAGGGATGATTCAAAAATTTAAAAGACACAGAGAAAACATAATGAAACAAATTGTATTCATCTGAGATAAATATTCTGGGTAACATTAGTTGAGATGATTTTGAACATAATCTTCATTAAAAGATACATTTCTGTCTTTACCCAAAACAATAGCAGAACATTAAGAAAAATGCTGTTTATCTGAACTAGCATTGTTTTGTGTTTCCAAATTACATGTTATTTATTATTTAATTGTTTAGTGTGTGTGTGTGATAAAAGTGTATGTATATGTGGGATCTGCACCTATGTCACACCAGCATATAGATGCTAGTTTGAAGTCAAATTTAAGGCAAACTGAAGAGTTTCCTCTTCAGTTACATTGGTTCCTGGTATTTAATTCAGGGTAATCAGGCATGGTAGCAAGTTGAGTTACCCATTTACCAACTCAACATTTGAATTTTTGTTACGTCTCTTAAATTTATTGTCTGGAAATTTTTATACATGTATACAACATATTTTGATCAAATTCTACTACCTCTTACTACTTCCCCAACAACTCCTCTCAGGGTCTTCTACAGTGCCTCTCTCTAGACTTCATATTGAACATGCATTTATTTTTCAATAAAATAAATCAAATCAAAGTACTCTCCAAGTACAGTATTAGGATCTTCATTATTTGCAACTGCACTCAGTATACACAAAATTACATTGTAGCTTTTATGGTAACAGATTTCCTCAAGCTGCCTCTTCTCAACTGTTGTCCAGTGTTCAGCACCTGGTCTCAGGACCTTAGTATTTCATGGTGGAGAGAAGTTGTCTCTGGCCATTATGAGCCTTGTATAAAGCTAATGACTCTGTTTTGACCATGCGACTACTAAGCTCATTCTCATTACCTCTAAAATCTGTCCATTGGAATGAGGAATATTTTTATTGTGAAGTCTATGAGCAATAACTTAGGAAAAGTGCTTATTCTAGGCCATAAACTACTGAAAATCAATTATCACAGAACCTTACGCTCTTGCTTCTCCCGTTTTAGCCTCAAAAGGCCATGATTGCAGGTGTGTGACAAACCATCTGAGTGAAATATTGTTTTATTTTTTCACTATCACAGTGAAAGAAAAGTACCATTCACAATCATGAATAAGTCTGCCTCAATGGATTATTTTTGAAGGTAGGAACTGGTTTTCATCTCCATATTCTTAGTGCTAATCAAAATTATTGGTACTTTTAAGGATACCCACTGTGTGTTACATGAAGAATGGAGGACAGTGCTGAAGACTGTGATTAGATGAATAGATGCAAACACTGAAGAATGACAGGGAAGAACAATGATAGCCATGTGTGGTGGTTTGAATGGTGATGCCCCCCATAGGCTTATACATTTGCATGCAAATTGATGAAATGTTTGGAGAGATTAGGAGACCTGTCCTTATTGGAGTAGGTATGTTCTTGTAGAAGGATGTATGTTGATGAGGCTTGGGCTTTGAAATTTCAAAAGCCAACACAAGGTCCAATCCCTCTCTCTCTCTCTCTCTCTCTCTCTCTCTCTCTCTCTCTCTCTCTCTCTCTCTCTCTCTTTCTCTGTCTCTCTGTCTCTCTCTGTCTCTCTGTTTCTCTCCCACTCTGCATCTCTCCTTTTCTGTCTGTCTGTCTGTCTCTCTCTCTCTCTCCCTCCCTTTCTCCCTCCTTCCCTCCCTCCTCCTCTTTTCCCCTCCTTTCCTCCCTCCCTAACCCCCTCTTTCTCCCTGCTGCCTGTGGATCAGAATGTAGCTCTCAGGAACTTCTCTAGCACCACTGCCTGCCTGTGTGCCACCATGCATTCCATCATGAAGAAAAAGTACTAACCCTAACTGTAAGGAAGCACCCAGTGAAAATGCTTTCTTTGATAAGCGTTGCCTTTGTTGTGGTGTCTCTTCACAGCCATAGAGTACTTAGACACCAGGTTATTGGGAAATGTCCCAATATTTATTGGATTATTTATTGAATATTTATGACATCCCAGCCAATTAGATGGATATTTTATTTGTATTATGGACTGGTCCAGGGTCAGGTTATTATAGTTTGGAGAAACAAAACAAAGCCTAGGAATGTAAATAGAAACCATATTTACAGGCTTAGAAATAATAGTCCACAAGGTCAGAGAAAAGAAAACATCATCTAATACTTCATAACAATAATGTCCCTTAATAAATTCCAGAGTTTCTTACTTGGCATTTAGTTGGCATTGGTTTGACAGTGATTTACCACATCGTTTGTCAAGCATTCTTTCTGCTTTGATATTGCAGCTACTATACTTTGTCTGCCTAGTATAAGTTGGAAATGTTTAAGTGAACAGTTTGACAAGTATTTCCACATATAATTAGGCTGAGCTACTTTGTGAATTTTGCAATGAAAAAACTTATCACAGTTCAACTTGCCTCATCATTTTTAGTTCCAAGATCATTCCTAGACATAGGACTCTGGCTGTACCCTACAAATGATTTTTCAAATGCCTACAAATATCTGCACTTTGCTAAGCACCAAGATAAGTAAATGAACATTGATTTCTATAGCAAAATACATTAATCTTCTTGATCCCTTTAATTATTATTGGGTGACAACAAGCTTATCAAACAGTTCCTCACTCACCAACGTCCTAGATAGTTAGCCATTACCTTTCCTATTGTCTATCCTCTGTATATTTTGTTGCATTCATCATATGTATTTAAACAATATCTTGTTTTCCTAAGTAGGTAATTAGACTTTCAAAAACAAAACACCTCTGTCTGTATGTCTGTTTGTTTGTTTATTTGCTGTCATAAGCAAAGAGGCAGTTCAAGAGACTTCCCCTGTCCTTTTTCATTGAAGATAACAACTTCTTGGGAAAAGTAAGAAAAACTCAAACACAAAGCACAGTGGCTTGAATAAAGTGTACAGAGCAATTTCTGACATTATTCAAACACAGATCTCCAGGAACTGGTAATTTAAGTATCCAACACTGTCTCACCTGATTTTCATACTCATGAGTGGTCTGGTTCATCTCAATCCTCTTAAAAGACATTATGCATATAGAACTGGAGACTGTGTGATTAGTTTACTGTCACTCTTGAAAGGTTCTGTTTCTCCACTAGTATCTGATAAAGAAGAGAGTTTCCCAAAGTCAGTCACTCAAAATAGAGAAAGTAAATCCATTTTAGCATACCTCTGGGAAGCAGATCTGCATTAACTAGTCTATGACTTCTCTGGCAATTATAACGTGGAAGAGAATGCACAGCCACTGGTGATTTCTGCAAGCAATATGATGAGGGGACAGAGAAAATGAGGCAAAAGTAAAATGGGACGTGGGATTAAGGGATCTTCCACTCATCCATGTGCAGAACATTGAAAATTAATACGGAATTGTTTAGTGAGCAGCCATTAGGTTATTGTAATTGGTAGAATGTTTTTGTCTTCCTCTTCTCCTTCACTGAAGACATATTATAAACGGCTTCATTTCTGAGGGATGACACAGTTAATCCTATTTTGAGTTCTATTTGAAGAAAATGAAATGTTAAGCTGGTTTTGCACTTATCAAATGAGCCATTGAATTCCACATCTAGCAAGCAGCTCCAGAAGGAAGGCACTGTGCTAGATAGCAGGGCTATGGAGATGAATTAAGAATAATTATTTTCATCATGGTATCAGATAATTTGGGGGATTTACAATATTGTAATTTTCAGCTTCTGTAAATAGAGGAGTTAAGATAAACCAGGAATGTCAGGCCAAGTGAAAGACAGATCCAAAGCATTGCCCTGAACTAAAGGGCAGTGGCCCAGGAACAGAAGTAAGACAAAAAGAATCTTCACCCTAAAAATTCAAAGTATGCTATGTCAGAAAGGAAACCTTTGAGTCTGCATTTAAAATATTCAGAATAGGGTGACAGCTTAGTAGATAAAGCACTTGACATGTAAGCATGAGGGTGGGAGCTAAGCAACTAGGCACTTACAAAAATCAGGCAGATGTCATGACCACCCCGCAAACCCCAACCTGAAATCATAGCACTAAAGAAGTAAAGATAAAGGATACCCTAGGCAAGCTGGTTGGTTGACTAGCTGGCTGGCAAGCCTCAGGCTCAGTGATGTGGATAATGATAGGGAAGCCACTCAGTTAGCTTCTGGACTGTGTACCATGCTCATGCATATTCACACAAGTAGGCTCCCACACATGTGCATTTCTATTCATACAAGCACATAGACGCATGGATATACACATATATATCCCCCACAAGAAACAACAATGACAGCAACAACAAAAACCAAAACACAAAATATACAAGCTATGCATGTCTCCACAGAAGCGCTCATTCAACTCTAATTACATAACATAACACACTACACTAAATTTAATTTTATCCAATGGTGTAAGAGTACTATTATCCCCTTCCAACTTAGAGCAGTGAATATTATCTTGCATATTCAAGACAAATCTTTTAATGGATGAATAAAAGAAATGAAATGTAATTAGACCTACAGTAAGCTGTGTAGCATGGTATCAGTGCCATAATATCCTTGTCCCCAAGAAGCACAGACACAGGCTGTCGCTGTGATACAAAACAGCAATTCTTGGGTTAGGGAAAGAGCCATCAGCTCTGGAAATAAGAGTGCAAGTTGGAGAAGAGAGATTGCTCAGGGAATCGTCTAGTATTTTTAGGAAGGCTTAAGAAAAGTTCAATGGAGTTTGTAAAGTTTGCTGGTATAGAGCCCACTGTGTGGTTTAACAGTAAAGGAATTGCTCAACTGACTCAACTCCCTTAATAGATCTTCACCCAAGAGCATCTCTTCTAAGGTCAAAACATGCTAGAATAAAAATCAAAAATGCAAAAAATAATTTTTTTCTCTAAACTCCCATAAGATTCTTTATTATTCTGTTTCTAGCATAGACACAATTATAAGAAAAACACTGAAGATACAAATGCAAACCTAAGAAACTTTTGTTTGGTAAGTTGCACTCTTTCCATATCATGCAAGTCTTCCATCAGTGAAGCATATGTTAGACAATTCTGTGGGCTCCCACATTATGTGGGAGTTGCCACATGCTTAAAGGTCAGAGGCATGTCAGCTGTTGCAGCCTTCCTTTGATCCACTACATCTTGCTTTCCCATCATCAGAGATCTTGGCTTTTAAATGAGGATCACACTGTGATTGTGGATATGCTTGTGGCATCATAGCCACACACTGCAGCACATTGGATACTGTCAGTGTCCTGATCTGATCTACAGACCCACAGAAAGAAAATGGTTACAATGAAGTTGTCATTTCTATGGTATTTGATGCAGGGATTTATCAGGTCATTTACTTTATTTTTTATATTGTTAGCTTAGGAAATCACGTTGTTAAGAAAATGGGAGAATTTAAATTTGCCCACTTTAAGTATCAAGAAAAAGGTATAGGTAGTAAACTCAGATCTACTACTTCTAAGATAATTTCAGGCTACTTGCTTATCTTGTTTAAATTATTCATTCACACAGGAGTCTAAGAATGGCACACAAGGTCTCAAGAATTAGTGAGATCACAGGGCACTCCAAGAATGTAGAGGTCAGAAAGTCAGGTGGATATAGTGTCTTAGTATCTATGACTTCCAACAGAAGGCAAGATGGGGTGTAAGATATGAGAAGAGAAGAACCTGCCTGCATAAGAGGAAGACACCAGCAGACACACTGTCTTTCCCTGCAGGTCCCCAACATGTAAAAAGGGTAAAATATTTAGCTTTACTCAATTAGTGGTTAGGACAGATTCAGAAAGTAAGGGAAAGATATGGAAGATTATTAGTGATGGATAATGTTTGAATGAGACTCATATCGTTACTGAAAAAAGAACGGACTACCTATTAGCTGTAAACAGAGGTTGGTAAAAATTCCTGTGGGGGGAAAATACGGAAAAAAAGAGTATAATCACTTATAGGCTTTTGACATAAAATTGGGAACTGATAATCAAAAGGTTTAGAATAAAGACTTTTAGTTGAGAGTTAAGAATAAAAAGCAGTTTTCATGCTGAGGAGATATTCTTTCAGATAACCCAGAGTCAATCAATTCTCAGCAAACACATGATGCCCACAAGCATCTATAGCTCCAGTTCCAGAGAATTCTGGGTCTTCTTCTGGCCTTTATGGATACCAGACACACAAGTATCTGTACTGCTCAGCAGCAGATGGAGGCAAAACACCTTTACTTTACCAAACACCTTTTTACACATAAAAATAATCTTTAAACTAAAAAAGAAAAACATTTTTATCAATAGTTCCCATTAAAATAATCATTTAGTATTTTAAACAATAAGCAGCATTGGAAATAGTTTTAATGAAATGTTCTACTTGCTTCCATAACATTTCCAGATGAATGTAGTTACATAGGAACCGTGTTGAAGAATTAATTGTTGCATCAAGGTTCTAAGAGAAGAAGACTGCCTAGAAAATTTGGTGGTTTGACATGGGGACAGTTTATGATGTCTAGCAGTTTAATCTAAAACAATGTAGTCTGTAGATGACACACATGACTTAGTTTTCTTGAACCCAGATTTGATGCTTTACAGGGCACTGGGAACTAGAAGAGTCAAGAAGGTGGCAGTCGTTTCTGTTTTGTTTTACATCTAATTTTTGAATGAAGAATCCCATATGTCCTTTTGTTTTTAAATCTAAGATATGAAAAGCATGCAGTCATCCTTATTTTCCAAAATCAGTTTCTTAGCATCAGTTACTTTCATATTCCTTGTCTGGAATAAGAAGTAGCATTCACCAAGCACTCAAAAATGCTTTGACATTTACATTAATTCGATTTACATCATGTTACATGCATGTTACATGTATCACACATATGATCACATATATGATCAAATGTATAATACCTGAATATTTTCAAACTTGTGCTTATGTATTTTTATAGTATAAATATCTAATATATACATATATGTGTATGTTATATATATTATATATACTAATATATTATATATATGTATACTACATATATACTATATAGTGCCTATATAATGATACAAAATAAATGCAGATTATCTGGGAAACTCATTTTCTGACACTTGTGTCTTGCAATTATCATTCGTATTAAGAGATTACAGTTTTAGTCCCATTGAATTTAAAAGGTCATTAATCCAAATGCTAATTTAATCAATACTATATTAAATGAACTATAGAAAGTAAATTAATACCTGGTAAGCAGATTCATTGGACTATAAGCTTTCAGAATGTGCCCAATGTCAGCACATTTCACTGAGAAATGAGTACCGTTTATTCCAAAAAGAACTCGCAAAAATCTTAGTCTGACTTTTTCTCATTCTTATGCTTTGATTTACTCTGGGAACCAAAATAGTTATTAACATAAAAGATTTTGGTCTGCCTACTTCCCAAGTGCTTATCATTTTTTAAAAACACCTATGGCTATGTGTAGACAAAATATAATTTTGTGCCAGCAAATGTCTTCTAATATGATTTTTTCACTAAATAGATTACTTTGTCTTCAAGGAGCATTTTAATTATTTAAAAAGTTGGATTTGTAACGACATATATTTGCCTATGAAGATATACCCATCTCCAAAAGTCTCATAGGCATTTATGTATATAATACAAATAAACATAGAGGTACATAGACATCTACCAGGTGTATATACTGCATACTTAATCACCATTCATATGTGTTTACTTCAATTTTATGTACCTTGCCATACAAATGCATAACAGATATATGCAGGCATGCTATTGTATGTCTTTTCTAAGAAGACACAAACAGATATCTATTCACCCCATATACGGCACCAATCACAAGCCAAAAAACGATGCTACCAAGAATAGTGTAGTGAACTAAGGTGTTAATTGGAGTTACTACAGAACATGAGCGAGGAACATAATTGTCTTAAATGCAGCTGAAAAACAAAGAGCGGTTTTACATATAAATAAATGCATCTGAAAACCAAGAGCAGTGTTAAATATGATCAAAGTTCACTATATAATTGGATGAGAATGTCTTTATTTTCATTGTGAAGCTAACATTTGAATACTTAACCCTTACATAGGACTGTTGGCTATGCACAGATACCTGGCTCACCCTTGGGTTGGGAAAGTGGTGAGCTTCTCAGACTTGACAATCAGAAAGATTAAAAGATATTGGCAGGAGGAACATATTTTGATCCCATCTAGGAATCATCAAAATTGCCATAGGTTGTCTGTCTTGTCGTCTGTAGATCCAGCCAATAGTCTACACTTACATGAGTCATAGGGGCTTTATGATTTTACATTGTGATATTCCTAGCTAAGCCCAGGGCAGCTGGGCAGTTCTTCTTAGGGCTTTAAACCTATGTACTATGAAGTGATAAGTATATAAAATAGTTCAAGAGAGTTTCCTCACAAAGAAGAAGCCTCTTTTGGGTCAGTTGCCTGTCAAATATTCTGGGAATATGTCTAGCCATGGTAGAAGGCTTACCACCATATCCTTCGCCAAGAGACTGAGGACATCACTCTCAACTAGCTGATCTCACAGGGAATACAATAGGGCAAGCATGGAAGGGTGAGGAAGAAGAGGGTTACATTGGTCTAGGCTGGACCTAGCTCCCAGAGGGACAGAGAGGACACTGGTAAGAATCTGTTGTAAAGAAGTCAAGAGGATGGGCTACTAATTAACCAAGATTCTGCCTTCTGGTTGTACCCACACATTCTACAAAACAAAAATTTAGAAAATAAACCAAATATTTAATGTGGGCATTAATACTGGATGTTATTCTTTGTATGAACTATTGCCATAATAAAATATCTGCCATGAAAAAACAAGAAATGTAAACTTTATTTATTTATTTATTTATTGGCTTACAGTTTAGCAATGAATATAAGCCATAGGGTGGCATTGGTAGCAGAAACACAGGGCAACTGTTCACATTGCATTTGGTCAGAAAAAGGAGAACAGAGAGGAAGTAGGTTAGTGCTATAAAACCTCAAGGTCCTCTCCCAAGGTAAGCACACATGGTAGTGAGGCTCCACTTCCTAAACATTTCATAATCATTCCAAGTGGCCCAACTAACTGCGGACTAGGTGTACAAAACCTATGGAACATTTACATTCAAAGAAACATTCTCCTAGTATAAGGCTTTATGTAGAGAGCAGAATGATGTCTGGTCACACAACAAGGAGGCCAGTCTTGAACATACATAATGGAATTATGTATTTAATACAGTGCTGACATATTACAAGGGGTTATATTGATGCAATGAGAGGACAGCTACTAGGTACATTTGGACTTGAACTAGCTGTGTTTTAATATGAACCTGTGCTTTCTGAACTGATAAATGGAGAAGTTGTGTTCCCAGCATAAGAAACCCCATGTTAAACATTTCAGAAGTGTGGAAGATTATGGCACATTCACAAAGCTATGTATTTTGTCCCCATAGCATTATGTCCAGTAAGTGTGCTTCCATGTGGATGCTGATGCTGAGAAATGCATAACACAGAAGAAGGCAGATATCCTAGTAGCAGGGAGTCAGATTGGGCTGTAACAGAACTTGATCCTCAGTGAGAATCTGGCCAGTAAAGCTACTGCAGAGTGCTTAACCTATGAATACGCAGACTCAAAGACAGTAATTTTATTGCATAATAGCAACAGATAACTACATAAGTCGTAAGTTCCAGTTTCAGGACTTCAGAAACTCTTCATTGACATGCACCAATGGACAACATTCAGAGGTCTTAATAAAATTAAACACTGGAAGAAAGGAGCACGTAATAATAATAGACTCTTAATTTCTTAATATTTCTCTTAAGATTATAAATTAGCATCCTTTGAATTATATGTTAGAGGAGAGGGGGCAGTTACGAATATCATCAGTTAAGATAATCAAGCATAACAGGGTTATATCTGTCAGCATCATTAGTTTTAATTTTATGAGTGTAATGCTTTCAATTGAAAAATTCGATTGAGAATGTCCAGCTCATAAGCACAATGCAAGATAAGTAGGTAACATATGAATTTCTTGTTTTCAAAATATTCTACCTAGTAAATACTTGTATTTATTTTGTAATCAAGGAAATCAAGGCTATTAATGTTAAAGTCTCTTTGTTTTAAAATAGTAGAAACCATCCCATCTGCAGACATCAAATCCCGACACTATTGATGACGCCAAGAAGCAGTAGCTGACAGAAGCCAGGTATGGCTGTCCCCTGAGAGGTTCTGCCAGCACCTGACTAACACAGATACAGATACTCACTCCCAACCATTGGACTAAGCATGAGTACCCCAATAGAAGAGGTAGTGGAAGGATTAAAGGAGTAGAAGGGGATTGCAACCCCATAGGAAGAACAATATCAACTAAACAGATGACCCAGAGCTCCCAGGGACTAAACCACCAACCAAAGAGTATACATGGATGGGTCCATGGTTCCATCTACACATGTAGCACAGGATGTTCTTATCTGGCATCAATGGGAAAGGAGGCCTTGGCCCTATGGAGAATTGATACCTCAGTGTAGGGGGATGCTAGAGCAGTGAGGCAGGAGTAGGTGAGTGGAGCTGCACCCTCATTTAGGCCAAGGGGATGGGGGATAGGGGAATGGGATGGAGGATTTGTGGAGGCCCAACCGGGAAAGGGGCATATTATTTGACATGTAAACAAATAAAATGATTAATAAAACAATAAAATCAAATACTGGATCCATTTATTAGTAGAGCCAACGTTTCACATTCCTGTCACTTTTTCTAGACACATCTTGTTTTTCAATGGGTTCCTTGAAATATTCTGTAAGTTAGCTGTAAGAATTTTCAAGGTTTTAATGGCGATGGAGTTGGACCAATTTTATCATTGTGTAGCGTTTGATGTGGATATGACTTGGGCACTGGAGCTCAAGGTAGAGGGATTTCTGGGTATGACATCAAAGTGATATTTTGGGACCTTAAATCTGAAAGGAGATTTTCTTAGTCTTTGTTTATTTTGGGAAGTAGTTTAGTCTAATCTTTATATATTCTAAGAAAATGTCAATTTTACCTTCAGCTCAAACACTGTATAATCACAGCCCTCTGATGTAAACTCCAGAGATGAACTTGAGCAAACTTAATACATTTCATTTTGTAATGTAATAAGCAAGTTTCAATATGATGGCATGAGGAAATGACCAAGCAAGTGAGGGCAATTGAAAGCCTAATGATCACATTCGCTGTTGCTGATGGTGATAGTGATGCCTGCTGCCTAAAGTGGCTGCAGCAGGATAGCAAGGCAATCGATTCGGAGTTTCTAAATTAGAAGAGGAAGAGAAAAATTAAAAGAAGCGGAACTGTTTTAGGATATGCCCTCCTTATTTCTCAAAATGTAAAGGAATTAGCTTTTAATAGATGTATTTTAGTCTTCCCTCAGACCTCAAATTAGCGAAGAAGAAAAAGTTTCTGTTTCCCAAACCATGCTATGCTGACTCTCTCAATAAGACAGGGGATGGATGGTGGGAGGCGAGATTGGGAGGGGAGACTGGAAGGGGAAAACGTATGGACTGCAAAATAATAATAATAATAATAATAATAATAATAACAGCAATAATAAAAAATTCTCACTTCTATCTTTTCTGGCTATCAGCTTGATAAAGAGGCAACTTAAATTTATGGGCTAAATGGATGCCTACTACATAGAGACAGGTTAAAAAAATCCAGACTTTGTTTCTTCGTAAGTTTAAATGAAATAACCCCACTACACTTTGCATTATTTTCCCATCACATAAAAGAAAGTATGAAATGATTCCATCCATCATACAATATATTTTGACTATTAAGCAATATAATGTGTATGAAATGTATAAAATATTAAACCCAGAGGCTTCTGCAAATTGTTTTTTTTTAAAATGTCAGTTATTGCCAAGAAATAAATTCTACAGTTTAGAATGAGTGGCTGGCAAAGCCAGTACTAAGAACAACTGACTTGCAGTTTCAGGTCCATAGAGCTGGTCAACAGGCTGGGCGATGGGTCCACATCTTAGCAGGCAGAGCTTGCCTGAGAGCGTTAGCAATGCAGTTCTTTTCAAGAAGAAGGAAGAAGCCTACGCATCGATTCATTGGCTTTTTGGAGCAGAATTGTGCTGTTTTAAATGCTTGCTAATTCATGTATCCAGCTTTGAAAGTCTGAAGATTAATCAGTAAGCACTAACCAAGAAGAGTGGACTCAAATGTTTTATATCATAAGACGTCATGAGATCCAGCAGAAAGAACATTTCTTGCCATCTCAATACATACTTGCCTACTTACTTTTTCTAGAAAAAAATAACAAGCAGGTAGTTTCAACTTCATGGCACTCCATTTTAAAAACTGTACAGCATGCCAAATTATGCTTTAGGGACAGTGAGCAGGATATTTGTATAATATTAGAATTAATAAAGTAATATTGTACACAAGAGTGTAGTTTATCATCAAATCTCTCTGTTGTTTTCCTGCTGAATTTGCTTCTTATGAAGCAGACACTCCCATCAGCTACCTGATCCCAGAGATGATAGACCTCATTGCATTGATGTCTCACACTTTAGAAATATGACATATTAATAACACTCTGTTTTGTCAGTGGAGTAGATGACCCTCGGGGCTTCTGCTCTGCTTTCAGATCCAGGCAAGTGTCCTTTTGCAGAGGTCTTTCAACTTCTGTGATCCTTATACCTACTTTCTAGATTTTGTCATCCTGTCTTGAAATAGTGGTTTATATTCGCATCCTGATACAGCCACCATTTGTGTGTGTGTGTGTGTGTGTGTGTGTGTGTAATAATTCCAATGGGTTTTTGCTTCAACACATTGTAAATCTTTTAGTAACAAAAGGGTAGCTTAACTACATTATCTATGGTACCAGGTTTGGCATTTGCCAGTTGGAGTGCTCAGTTAGGAGTACTAAGTGCAATGCTATTATCACACTTATACTGGTTCTATTAATACCAGAGGGATATGCCCTCTCCATGTGACATGTTACTATTACAGAGAAAATATGAAATCACTAGAATAAATTCCATAGTGCTTTATTGAAAGCAACAACAAAACCTCTTAGCATATTTATGATATGCCAGTAATAATAGCATATGCAATGTGTTATATGACCTCCTCAATAGCAGATGTTAGAACGATATTTCTGGCATGTGGCACAGCTTCTTCCTGGACTTAATAGGTTTCTGCCCTTACTCCATACTTATGCCACCAATATATACATAGTTACATTATAAATTCTAATATTTCCTGATCTGGTCTCTCCCATCATTTTCTTAACAGCTATTCATTTTATCATTAGAGAAACAGTCCTGCTAGAACTTTTCAACATCCTGTTAGTGGATTGTCCTACTTTATAGCTTAAGATTCTTAACATCTTTGCAATATCATCACCATGATGGTACCAAAGTAGAGGTGAGGCAAACCACTTTAACACTCTTCTGTTAAGTTTCATTAGCCCGGGGCAGCTGAGCATATGTTTAAAACCCTTGACCAACAAACAGTACTTGGATTTCCTTATGGTCCCATCTCAATCTATAGCTAAATGGACATGAAATCAATATGTACTTGTGGAAAGCTGGCCCCTGTGAGATACATTCTAAATAATGCAGCATATCGTAACAATCGGATGGTGCATAATTCCTTCCATCTGAAACAAAATTGATTTTTGTCCTCTAACTATTATCCCTGCTCTGCAGAGGGATCTATTTTCATTTAAAGTTTCCAACTTTTCGGCCATGCACCATAAACAAACACTAAATGATTTCATAATATTCTGAATATTGTCCACTCTCAGTAGCAAAGAAGTGCCACTATGAATGCTAAAGGCTAAGAAGTAATAAACGATCAAAGCTCCATTGCAAATATAAGAAGATCGAACTAATCCCATGCCTCCTATCAGATCACCATGGAGTAAAAGTGGTCTTCAATAGCAACAAAAACAACAGAAAACCCACATACACGTGGAAATTGAACAATATTCTACTCAATGATACCTTGGTCAAGGAAGAAATAAAGAAAGAAATTAAAGACTTTTTAGAACACAATGAAAATGAAGACACAACATACCCAAATCTATGGGACACAATGAAAGCAGGGCTAAGAGGAAAACTCATAGCCCTGAGTGCCTCCAAAAAGAAAATGGAGAGAGCATACATTACCAGCTTAATGACACACCTGAAAGCCCTGGAACAAAAAGAAGGCTTTTTTTTTTTTATAAGACCAAAGATGTGATACAAAGATTGCTAGATGTAACAACAGGAAGAACCAGAAAACTGGTTTTCAAGCAAGTGCTTCTTATCAAAATGCACATGGGCCTCCTGGTGATCTTGAAAAATGACTACTTCAGTGGATCTGGGTGAGGCTTGAAATTCTGCATTTGTAACATGCTCCTGGACAAAGTAATTTTGCTTGCCCAGGACCACATTTTGAACACTATACTAGGCAGAATTTTGGGATTCCTATCACTGGAAGTGTGCAGATTTTTGTTACTTAATCAAAGATCAATTTAAGGACTGCTGAGAAATGAGTTTGTAATTAAAATTCCAAGTCATTTTCAATTGGCCTTAGACTACAGAGGTTATCCAGGTAGGCATAATTTAATGACAGCAGACATTTAGAAGACAGAAGAGCAAGTTATACTACTACTACTACTACTACTACTACTACTACTACTACTACTACAACTACTACTACTACTACAACTACTACTACTGCTACTACTACTAATAATAATAACAACAACAACAATAACAACAATAGCAACAACAAATCCAAAACATGATTGGCTGGATGCATTATTGCAACTTTGAACAACATAGGGCAATTGTGAAGGAATGTGTTGCTTTAAAGATCAGAAGAGGTTGTTCTCAGCAGGTGGGGTCCTGCAGCTCAATATATACCTGTAAGGACATGGATTCTGTCCAAAGACTGGCAGCATTTGCAAGAGAGTCCAACATCAGAGTCCCCAGGAGAGAACAGAGCCCACTGATGCCTTGATTTCCATCTTGACAGCTTCTAAATGAAGCCCAGCTTAGACACGCTATGACCAGTCTATCTACCTGTGGGAACTGGGAGACTAAATGTGCATGCTGCTTTAAGATGCCGTGTTAGTGATGATCCACGATGTAAGAACTGACATGTAAGCTGAGGATGAAGGTTGCTATGCAAAAGAAGCAGGTAGAATCAGGCTATTCATGGGTGGGAAAAAGCAGTTTCTGTGAAGCACCGCCCTATTTATTGTTAGATTTTTGGGAACATGTTCATCTTGAACTATCTCTCTGCCTAGATGACCTCAACCTTAAGAAATTAATCTCAGCACATGCTTTTCCAGCCCACTGCTATCATAGTTTAAGAATGAAAGAAAGCAGGTAAAGAAAAGTCCAGTAAACTTTGAAATGGTAGACATATATTCAGAATCAAAATATAGTGCATACTTACGTTATGCTCCATTGAACTCTTTCATGGGTATAAAAAAAGTTGTTGAAATGCTAAACTGCCATAACTTATTGTTCAAAATCTTATCATTTCAAGTGAAAAAGATGGGAATGAACATAAATACTTTGAAAATACTTCATTGTCAAGCACTGTTTTATCAGATGCAGAAATTTCCTAGCAGAGTCTCAGGTAAAATTATATATCATATCCTTTTATAGGAGCTATAAATCATGAGAAAGAATAGACATAATAGTTTTCTCAAGGCTGTATAGCTTAGGAGTGACACAGCTATCATTTGAAACCAAAAGGACTGAGCTCGACAGGAAATTATAAGATCATTTTATTTGAATTTTATTACTTAGCAACTAGATTAAGTATATCCTTATGCCTTACCATGTGAAGGAGCATCCTTAGAATAGATAGTAATTAAAATTCTTGTGTAACTGCTGGTTAGGTGAAGGGAGTTGTCTAGAATCCTAACTTCTGCTTATGTTGTTATGCACACAGTGAGTTGTTGAAAAATATATATATATAACAGAAGAATCATTGAAAAATAAATATATAACAGAAGAATCGTTCAAAAATTAGTGGTTTGTAACCAGTTATGTGTGAGACCCTCTCCTAGACACTAAGGAAAAGCCTCCCAACTTACAAATTACAGATGCAAATATTACAACAAAACATCAAGTATTGGAATCCCACCTAACCATGCAATCAAAGACTGAGATCTTAAACACAGTTGCATTTTGCATAAATAAAATTTCAATGTATTATGGACCCTATAGCATAAAGCTCATTTCCTTTTAAATGTTATTCTTGAAATCCACAGCAGTCCGGCATCATGCAGGCATGCATAAAGCCTCCATTAACTACTGTGCCCAAAGTTTCATAGCTGTGGCATAACAAGCTTTAGAATTTATGGAACAATTACAGAATTATAGAGCATTCAGAGCTTTCTGTAACCGCCACTACCGCAACATCAGCCCCACAGGTAGAACTTCAGGAAACTCTAGTGTTCTTATTGCAAATCCTTCAAAAGTATTTTTTTTATTGTTGCTCTTGCTTTATTAAAAAATGAGAATTTGTGCTTTTGCTTATTTATTTAGTTGGTTTTGTGTATTTGAGCAAACTTTTTTCTGTATGCTCTTCTCCTACATAGATTGTAAGCCTAAATATCTATTTATATTTGAAGTATTTAAACATGCCAGTTGCTTTAGAAAAGAAATATGTCATTCAATCTTCCTAATCTTTACTTGCTAGTAGAAAAACATAGCTAAAGGAAACACATTAAATAAACAGTAGAATAAAATGTCATGGTTGCTCCGTTGACTAGTAAGCATTACTTTTAACAGGTTTTCATACAAGTTGTCTCCTCATTTAGATCTTCCTTTTCTTACATACTTCTTCTTGTCTTGGCATCATATGGATGGTGAAAACCAGTGCAGTTCATGTAGACATTTGGGTGGTCAAGTTTACAATGACCATTATAGAAGAACAAGTCATTCCTTTTACTCTGCCTTACCCATTGCACATGAAAATAATCATTCGAATTTTAGATAATTTTAGAAAATGAAATAATAGTCAAGAAGAAATGTTCAGTTTGAGCTACAATTCTTCCTTTCTTCAGATGATAGACACAGGTGTTTCCTCATGTTTTCTTTTCTGTTTTCATTGTCACCCTTCTGTTTCTACATCATTAACTGTTTCCTTAATCTCCACCAATACCTGCCCACGTATTCTTCACTCTACCTTTCTTCCCATTGCTTACTTAACTAGTGATAGTCAAAAAATGCCAGATGATGTCGGTCTCAGATCCCTTCCTAGTTATAGAACTTAGATGCAATGAATGAGTTTATGGGATATTTTTTAAGCTTAGATTTCTCTTTATTAATAAAGTTAAGTGAGTATTCTCAAAAATCCTTCCAATTTAACATGCTGGTAACATTGTTTCTGACATGCTAGGATAATTTAGTCCCAATACAGGTATATTTAATGAATACAATTCCTTCCTTTAATGTCTTAATCTTTTCTACTAAAATCAAGACATTAAGTCTTGACATGAAATTATGCATCCTGTGGTGTCATTTTTCAGTTCTCCATCTGGCTTTTGCAATTGGAATTCAGTAGCAAATGTGTTTTTTACTTTTGGGGGGCGCTGAGTAAAAACAAGAAATCCTGATGCTAAATAGCTTACTTATCTATACAGATCTGAATATTCTAGGGTCCACCATTTTCTTAGAAACAGATGGTGAATAAAATAACTGAAATGTCCTCATCATAAAGGAGAGACAAGAAGACTGAGCAAATGAACCATGGATTGCAGTCTTCGCATTTATTGATTTGAAAAAGAATTTTATTGTTAGAAAGACTGTCTTATTTTCATCAGCCAGTGCTCAGCAATTCGGATATCATTGAGAATAACATGCTTAAAGTTAAGGCTATAAAAGGAAACCTAGAAGTGTTGGAGTAGGAGATATTGAAGACATTTTCCATTAGGTATTCTGGAGACTTAAATCATTACATTAGTTCAATTTCTAGAGTGACAGGACATGAAATATATCAAGCCAGGAGTTCATCTCTGAGATAGTTATACAAAATTCAAAGTACAAAAATGAAAAAGGCTAAGTAAGACTGTTCTATTTCTACATAACATTGCCACATTAAAAGAGATAATATAACAACTGCTAACTGTAGTATTGAAAAGTACACTTCTGTGCTTGCGGTAGAATTATCAACCAATAGTAAGCAGTTAAAGACATCAAATTTCTTTTTATTCATGAGGGTTTAAGCTGGATGGATGTTTGCTGATCATGTAAATTAATTCTGTTTCCACATATAGAGAAATCCTAATAATATTTCTGGGTGTAATTAAAAAAGCAAAAGCAATCAAGCAAGCAAACAAAAACAGAACCAGAAACAAAACAAACAAACAAATAAACAGAAAAGAACTAAGATATTAAATGGAAGGCAGAGATTCCAAACTGTGAGAAAGAAACTCAAGTACTTACAGCCTTAAATTAAAATAACCTGAGTATTTTAAACACAAGATGACACATTTGCTTAATTATAATTATAGCAATTCTAATTAATTATATAAAAACAACACGTTTTATAAGAGCTGTTAGTAAATATTTATGTGTATTTATGTACCTATCACCTATCTACCTGTATGTCTGCCTATTATGTATATATTTATGCCTCAATCTATGCATCTATGTATCTATGCATCTATCATCTATCAGCCATCTATCATCAATCCAATTTATTATCCTTCCATTTGAGGTCAGCATGCAGAAGAATGCGAATTGATCCATCCTTGTCTCCTTGTACTAAATTCAAATCCAAATGGATCAAGGACCTCCACATAAAACCAGACACTCTGAAGCTAATAGAAAAGAAACTGGGGAAGACCCTTGAGGACATCGGTACAGGGAGAAAGTTTCTGAACAGAACACCAATAGCATATGCTCTAAGATCAAGAATTGACAAATGGGACCTCATAAAATTACTAAGTTTCTGTACGGCAAAGGACACCATCCAAAGGAAAAATCGGCAACCAACAAATTGGGAAAAGATCTTCACCAATCCTACATCAGATAGAGGGCTAATATCCAATATATATAAAGAACTCAAGAAGTTAGACTCCAGAAAAACAAACAATCCTATTAAAAAATGGGGTACAGAGTTAAACAAAGAATTCTCACCTGAAGAAATTCGGATGGCGGAGAAACATTTGAAAAAATGCTCAACTTCATTAGTCATTAGGGAAATGCAAATCAAAACAACCCTGAGATTTCACCTTACACCAGTCAGAATGGCTAAGATTAAAAATTCAGGACACAGTAGATGTTGGCGAGGATGTGGAGAAAGAGGAACATTCCTCCACTGCGGGTGAGGTTGCAAATTGGTACAACCACTCTGGAAATCAGTCTGGCGGTTCCTCAGAAAACTGGGCACCTCATTTCCAGAAGATCCTGCTATACCACTCCTGAGCATCTACCCAAAAGATTCCACAGCATGTAATAAGGATACATGTTCCACTATGTTCATAGCAGCCCTATTTATAATTGCCAGAAGTTGGAAAGAACCCAGGTATCCCTCAACAGAAGAGTAGATGCAAAAAAATGTGGTATATCTACACAATGGAGTACTAATCAGCCATTAGAAACAATGAATTCATGAAATTCTTAGGCAAATGGATGGAGCTAGAGAACATCATACTAAGTGAGGTAACCCAGACTCAAAAGGTGAATCATGGTATGCACTCACTAATAAGTGGATATTAACCTAGAAAACTGGAATACCCAAAACATAATACACACATCAAATGAGGTACAAGAAGACGGAGGAGTGGCCCCTTGTTCTGGAAAGACTCAGTGAAGCAGTATAGAGCAAAATCAGAACAGGGAAGTGGGAAGGGTTGGGTGGGAAAACAGGGGGAGGGAAGGGGACTGCTGGGACTTTTGAGGAGTGGGGGTCCAGAAAATGGAAATCATTTGAAATGTAAATAAATATATCAATAAATTAAAAAAAAAGTAAAAGAAAAAAAATAATGCAGAGAGTGGGAGAAAGAGCCTGCTCTTAGGGAGAGCACACCAATTGGTTACTCAATGCCAAATGATCAGCCCTGAAAATAAAACAAAAAACAAAAAACAAAAAACAAAAAACAAAAAACAAAATAAATAAATGTTTTCTTTTGGAAAAATGTTACTATCCTATTTATTATAAGTCTTAGATGAGATTTCGTAAAACAGTGTATAGATCTGTATTCTTTGAAGCACAGAGAAAAGATCAGATAACAGGTTTCTGTGTCTAGGATGCTGTCCTTATTTAGGTATATAGATTACATGTAGCTACTTCCTAGATATGTTTCTCAAACATTCATTGCTTCATAACTTGGCCTGGAGAGTGATGACAGAAATGATTTGTCACCTTCAAAAAATATTAATTAACTTCTCATTGTATGTAGTCATCATATTTAACCATTTTGAATATTTCAGAACAGATTAATAACAGGTTTCTACTGTGGTATACAACCAGTCACTTTTCCCATGTAACTTGGTTCATGATTTTACATAGGATATAGTGAGTAGAGCATTATAATGATAGAAATTTAATTAACTTTTGCTAATGCCTTCTGTGGAACAAAACATGGTGTACATTCTTGTGGTCATTGGGCGAATATTCAATGAGTACATAGAGAAGTGGATGCACAGGAAAAAGTGAACCTCAATTATGATAAAAGCATATACCTATACATAGCTTTTGAAACATGTATATTGATGAGTCAAGTTCTATTTTGTAGTCTTGTTTTAGTGAAACTGGGAAAGTAGACATGACCTGTAGAAAGATGATAATAACTCCTACCCAAAATTGAACGTGTATTTCACATCTACTAATTTATATGCATATATTTTTAAAAGCTTTTTTCCTACAGCAGATCGAGATTATGCTTCCCCCTAACTCTGTCCTGTGCATCCCATTTCCCTTCCAATCTGTATCCATATATTTTTATTTCTTGTTAGAAAGCATATAAATAATAAAATCTAATAAATTAAAAATAAATAACATTTGTATTATATAAAAAATATAAGCTTGTAGAGCCTACCTCCAGCAGAAAGACAGAGTTCTCATCAAGTGAGATCCCACAGTCAAAACTCTGACACATATTTGTTCTTGTCTGAAAGAACTGCAGGCCTGGAAATGGAGACGAGCCTGCCTAAAAGGAGGTCCAGCAACAGGCCCAAAGTAGGATCCAGCTCAAAGGGATGCCCCAAAGCCTGACACTATTACTGAGGTTATGAAGTGCTTACAAAAAGACACCTATCATGACTGCCCTGTGAAAGACTCAGCAGCTGAAAGAGTCAGATGCAGGTATTTACACCCATGGACAGAGCTCCTGACCCTTGTGGTTGAATTATAGAAAAGCTAGAAGAAGCTGAGGAGGAGAGAGACCCTGTAGAAGAACCAGCAGTCTCAATTAACCTGGACCTCTGCCCCAGATCTCTGACACTTGACCACCAATCAGGCAACATATACCTGCTGATATGAGGCTCCCAAAACATATACAGCAGAGGACTGCGGGGTCTGGGTTCAGTCAGAGAAGATGCACCTAATCCTCAAGAGACTGGAGTCCCCAGGGAGTTTAGAGGTCTGGTGGGTGGAGGTGGTGCATGGGGACATCCTCATGGAACCAGGGGATGGGAAGGAGGTGTGGGATGGAGAACAGACAGAGGGTGGACCAGGAGGGGAATAAAATCTATAGTGTAAAAGAATAGATTAAATATAATATAAAAAATAGAATTAAAAATTAAATTGAAGTTATCCACCTTCAAAAAACAATGTTCATATTATATAAAAATGTATAATATATATTATAATTTATAAAATTTTAAGATATAAATATAATATATAACATTTATATTTTATATTTATATATTATAAAACAAAATTCAAACATCATAACCGGACAAAATAAACAAACAAAAGCAAGGAACAGTCGTAGATGTAGAGAACCACTCATTTCCAAACTCAAGAATCACATAAAAACACAAACTGTCTTCAAAGACCTGTAAGGTTAAAAAAAGAGAAAAAACTTAATTAACTAATTTGATAAAAATTAAAGGAGAAAGGAAAAATCTCTGGTGTGATATTATTAAAACTCTACCTCTAAATACTACTGATTTCAATATTTTGTGGGCCATGCAGTATATAATTAAGAGTACTTTGTTTCTCCTGGGAGACTCCCTTGGAGAAATCTAAATTTTCATTTTCAAAATGGAAGCTCGTGCCCATGTCTCCCTTCTGCCCCAGACCTCCATTTTATACAGCCCACACAGGCCCTGTGCATCCTGCTATTTTTTGTGACTTATTGTGTGGTGGTCTTGTTGTTTGAAAAGCCTGGTTCACCTCTCTATTTGTCATGTTCTAGGAGAGCCTCCCAAGTGATAATTATATCCGGCTTGGGTCAGCCAGTACTTGTGGGCATCCACAATAGTGTCTTGGTTTTATAACTGTATATAAGATGCATCCCTGGGTGGGGTAGTCTCTGGATGGTCTTTCCCTCAGACTCTACAATCTCAGGCAGCCATTGAAGTGAGCACAGGGTCCGCAATGGGGGAGCTAGAGAAAGGACCTAAGGAGCTGAAGGGGTTTGCAGTGACACAGGAGGAACAACAGTATGAGTCACCCAGTACTCCCAGAGATCCCTAGGACAAAGCAATCAACCAAAGAGTACACATAGAGTTACCCATGGCTCCAGACACATCAGCAGCAGAGGATGGTCTTGTTAGACAAAGGGAGGAGAGGCACTTGGACCTGGAAAGACTTGATGCCATAGTGTAGAGGAATACCAGGACAGGGAAGTCGGGGAGGGTTGAGTGGGGAAGGGGAGATGACTTATGGGATTTTTCAGTGGAGGGGGGAACCAGGAAAAAAGACAACATTTGAAATGTAAATAAAAAGTATACCTAATTTTGAAAAAAAAGCCTTGTTTCCTTGATGTCCTTCATGCCCATTTAAACAGTAAGTTCATTCAATTTTTCAGAGATCTTTCTAGAATATGAACATTTTCCAATTAGTAGGCACTTTGAAATTGTAATGTCTCATTATTAACCTAGGTATAACATCTAAGACTAACATATAATGCCCCTAATCAGTCATTAACATGTCTATTTGTAAACCATCTCATATTTTCTTATACCCACAGGAACTTTTGCATGTGTTTGGTTATTGTTATGGAAAAGCATTTTCAGCTCCTTCCATTTAAATAATATTCACCTCTTAAAATTCAGCTTTTGAACATATTTTCTTAAAGACTTTTATGGATATTTCTACATCTTTGACTCTTACAAAGCATGTCCTTCCCAAGATTTTGACGAGTATGAAATAGTATAAGGTTACACAAACTGAAAATTGGTCAAAGCAGTAATTTTAAAAGACATTCATCATTTTAATTTATCTTTTAATTAATTAAGTAATGTATTTATTTACATTTGAAGTGTGGCTCCTTTCTGGTCATCTGTCCCAGATTTCTTTACTCCATCCCTTTCCTCTTTGCCTCTGAGAGGGTACTATCCCCCACACAGGGGGCATCACCCTTCCCTGACTCATCAGGTCTCTACAGAATTAGGCACATCCTCTCGCACTCAGACTAGATAAGGGAGTTCTCTGCTACATATGTACCAGGGCTACAAAGTAGCCCAGGTATGCTCTTAGACTGGTGACTTAGCCTCTGGGAGCTCACAGGGGTTCAAGTTAGTTGAAACTGTTAGTCTTCCTATAAGGTTACCATCCTCTTCAACTCCTTCAATCCTTCCCATCTCTCTTTCATAGAGGTCTCAGTCCTCAGTCCAGTGACTGGGTGGTGTCTGTATTGGTCTCAGTCAGCTGCTGGTACAGCCTCTCAGAGGTCACCTATGCTATGTCACTGTCTGCAAGTACAATACAGCATCAGTAATAATTTCAAGATTTAATGTCCTGCCATGGGATGAATCCCAAATTTGTCTGGTCACTAAATGGCCTTTCCTTCAATCTCTGCTCCATTATTGTCCCTGCATTTCTTTTAGATATGAATAACTCTGGCTCAAAATGTTTGAAGGTGATTTCAAACCCCATCCCTCTACTTGGGCCCCTGTCGGTATACTGGAGGTGGACTCTTCAGTTCCAGTACCCCACTGTTGGGCATTTCAACTAACGTCATCACCACTGAGTTCTCTCTCAATCCTACAGTCTTCTGTCTCCTCACAACCTGATCCTGCCCCCCTTTCCTCTCCCTCTCCATTCTCCTATCCAGTTCCTTTCTCCTGTCTGCCTCCTGTGAATATTTTGGTCCTCCCTTTAAGTTGGGTTGAAGCATTTTCACTTTGGCCTTCCTTAAACTTCTTAAACTCTGTGGGTTATATCAAGGGTGTTCTGTATTTTTGGCTAATGTCCCACTTATCAATGAGTATATACCACACATGTCTATTGGGTCTGGGATACTTCACAGAACATGGTATTTTCTAGATCCATCCATTTGCCTGAAAAATCTCAGGATGTCCTTGTCTTTAACAGCTGAATAGTATGCCATTATAAAAATAAACCATATTTTCTATATCCATTCTTTGGTTGAGGGACATGTGGGTTGTTTCTAGCTTCTGGCTATAATGAATAATGCTGCTCTGAACATAGTGAAACACATACCCTTCTGGTTTGGTAGAGCATCTTTTGGGTATATGCCAGGAGTGGTATAGCTGGGTCTTTAGGTAGAACTTTTTCCAGTTTTCTAAGGAACTGCCAGATAGATTTCCAGAGTTGCTATACCAATTTGGAATTCTATCAGCAATGAAAGAATGTTTGTTTTTCTTCAAATCCTCACTAGCATGTGCTGTCAATTGAGTTTTTTAGCTTAGCCATTCTGATTGCTGTAAGGTGGAATCTCAGGGGCATTTTGATGGCATTTCTCAGATGACTAAGGATGCTAAACATTTCCTTAAGTGCTTCTCAGCCAATCAAAATTCCTCTGTTGAGAATTCTCTGTTAGCTCTGTACCCCATTTTTTATTTGGCTTACTTGGTTCTTTGAAGTCTAACTTCTTGAGTTTTTTTTCTATATTTTAGATATTAGACGTCTATCAGATGTAAGGTGAGTGAAGATCTTTCTTTATTTCTTCCCTAATAAAATTATCCTTGAGTAGAGAGTTGTTTAGTTTCCATAGTATATGGGCATTCTGTTGTTTTTGTTGCTATTGAACCTGCATTACTCCATGGTGATCTGAGAGAATGAATGGGATTATGTCAATCTTCTTATATCTGTTGAGGCTTATTTCATGTCCTTTTGCCATCTGCCTATCTCTGGTGTTAATTTGCCAGGGTGTTTAGGATTAGAGCAGGCCTTCTTGTTGGCAGGTAGAGTTGTGTGACCTGGATTTGAGCAGGCCTTCTTGGAATCAGGCAGTGCTGGTTCTCATTAGGGATGGCCTCCTGTGTGACCCTGGTTAGAGTATTCCTTATGTCCTTGGTTAAAACAGTCCTCCTGTGTTCCTGGTTAGGTTAGTCCACATGGGAGACAGGTAGGCTGGGGGTTTGGGGGTGAGCAGACACACCACTCTGCACAAGTTCAGGTGGAGGTGTAGAACTGAAGGATGATGGGGCCCAAACAGAGCAGGATATATCCCATGGGTATTGGGGCAGGTGCCTTACATGTGTCTGAAGTGGAAACTTAAAGGTTCTTTGGAAAGTAAGTTGGATAGTGTTTTGATAGAGTAAGCGTGTAAAGGGACATTTCATTAATGTGGACACAGGTGAGAAAGGCTAAGGCAGACTCATGAAGGGACATGAAGCAGACACAGGTGAGAGTATATTTTGCCAAAGCAAGTGCAAAAAAATGGACATGTGATGAAAGATTCTTTGATAAGGACACACAGGTATTGGCCCATCTTAATTTGTGTGGTTAAGCTACATTTGTCAAGATGTCATAGAAAGAAATGTACCCAAAGAAATTTGATGTTGTACTGCAGTTGCGGTCCATTTTTGTTTCCAAGGACTCAGGCCGATGGATGTATACAAATGCTGGTGAGGCAAGACCAAGATGAAGCAAGAGCCTTGATGAAGCAAGGCATGTGGAGGACATGTAATGTTTGGAGGACTCTACAGAGTGATGGAGACAGAGCTTGCCTTGCTTGTACAGCTAGCTATGGCTATGCAACACTAGGGGGTCTTGCATCTCCACTGATGTTAGCTTCTCTGAGAGAGGCACAGCTGAGAACTTCTAGTGTTCCTCTTGGTCCCTTCTGCTGACTCAAGCCATGGCTAAGGCCTGACTCTCTCTGCTAGGTCATGTCACTGCTATTGCTAACCAGACTCTAATGAACTGGATTGCTGGTGTATCTGTGAGGTGTTTGCAAGTGGATTGAGCTGCCTCTGCCTGCTAACTTGTGAACTGACCTGCTGATTTTCAGACAGTCAGAAGTTTCGGTGAAGTACCTTTCTAAACAGGTCCACTTCCTGCATTCTTTGTTTTCCACTGCTTCTGGTTGGTGGTGGGTTACAAGGAAGAATTAAAGTTGTATGTGTCCCTGGTTAAGGAGACACCCTGGGAGGAAAGCAGGCTATGGCAGGGGGTGTGGGTAGGGTAGGACCCCCACTGATCTACCACTGAGGTAATAGTTTTAAAACCATATGAAGAACAATAGCATATGAGAAATCATAAGAAATAGAAAATGATTTCTTTGTAAGTCAAAAAAAATCATTGGACCATTTTTGAATAGATGTGTGAATCTGGTTCTCTGTGTGTAGGAATGCTAACATAAAACTTTATTGAGTACAAGAATACCTTGTAGATGTCAGAACTATAAACAAGAAGATTCTGAAGATTTAACTGAAGCTACCAAACTTAGCTATAAGTGCCCTTACCTATGGGGCCATTTCACAGTTACTCACTCAGCTAGCTCTACACCCCCAATATATAATTATTTCCCAATTATTACTCAGTATATATTCAGTTGCTCTATTTACTGTTCCATAAAGTACCTAATAGGTTTTTTTTTTAAATCAAACCTATCTCTAGCATAGTCACTAAACATCTTATATAAAAGAGGCTTAAAAATATAAGAAGTTATTATGCTGTTTATGTAAAATTCTTGTATATTTAGGATGTTAACATTTATTTTTAAATGTGGGAAGCCCTTAGATACAAGCTACATCTTGATTAAACTATCCCATTCTGCATAACTTAACTTTTGATTACAAACTCCTAATGTGATAGGCAATGCATATTGGTTACAATTGAAGACATAATCTTTTCCTCATTGATACCAGCAAATAAGTTAATTGAGAGCAAATATAAGTGGAAAATGTCATCATTGTTTCTAACACACATTTAGAATTTTGTGTTTTGTATGTGATATGGTAAGTTCTGATCTTCTGTATGTCAAGACATCCTGAATAATAAAGGCAAAACAGTGCCCTAAATGCTACAATTTACATATTTGGATAATGTCAGAGTGTAGCCATTATGAATAAAGACCTAATGATAAGTAATCTGGATTTTAACTGAAGATGTGTGCTGAGAGTTTGATTTTACTAATGGCTCTGTATGGATGTTCATATAATGCTGCTGCTGCTGCTGCTGCTGCTGCTGCTGCTGCTGCTGCTGTTAGTGTTAGAAGACCTTACTTCCCAGTGGTACTATGAGAAAGTGGAGAGGCTATTATAGCTCCAAGTTGTACCACAGCCTTTCCTATCCACAAAGGAAGTACCCAATAAAAGCAGCTCATCGATGTCCTGTTCTCCTTTGTATCTTTCCTCAACTTCTATGAATGAAAGTTGTATGTTACTATAGCTTAATGAAACCCAGGCCAGCTCCCTTGTTGCTATCTTCATACTTCAATATTTCTTATGGCTTGAAGCTCATTCGCAAGTTTCATTTTCTTAAAGCCTTTCTTTCCTTTGCCATTGCTATATGTGCCATATGAAAAGTATCAGAAAGAGATATTATATCTTTATCTTGTTATTATACTCTCTCCATCTTCAAATGTATTTAACAACATAAAACACAGAGTCTTCATACATGTTGATATTGTTTAATTTTTTATTTCAAAAATTGATACTTGCCTGTTTGTAGTATAAATGGTTTGTAGTATAAATCCCTATATGTATGCTAAGGTTTAAAATAGTCATGATTAAGCACCTGTCTCTTCCCAAGGACCCACACCCCTTTGCTTAGATACTTACAAGCTGTTTGTTTGCTTTTATTTTTTGTCTTTCTTCTCCAGCTGGAAGTCACTTATAGCCTGTGCACAGGGGGAACGCTTATCACAAACAATGCCGATTGCAAAATGGAAAAATCTAAAACAAAAACACATGTTCAAGTCTCCCAGGTAAATATGTTTCACAAGATCAGCATTTCATTTGGCACATTCTGTACCAAGAGAGTGATTTAGCCTGTGACTCTAATGCATGTTGCATCTGTAAAGTCCGCAGGCTTGCCAGGCAAGGCCTAGGGAAGGGTAGTCCATTAAGGCATGATTTCTAGTCTCACAAGGCTACTACATGTATTTACTATTCCTGCTACTTTAATATCATTCTAAAATATATCCAAAGTATTTTTTGGACCAAAAAAGAAGAGTAGATAATTACATAATAGAAACTACTAATGTAGATAGAAAGGTCTGTGTGAATCTGGGAAACAAATAGATTCAGTGAGGTTGGCAGAGGTGACCCAGTGCTTACAGAATTTGTTATGCTACCATGAGGACCAAAGTTTAAGATACTTTATATATGTCTCCAGGACACATAACGTCTGCAAGCAGTAATGAGTTTGCAAAATCTGCAATTTCCTTATTCCTGAAAATAAATGGGAAATGGAGACAGAATAAACCCCAGTAACTAATAGGTCTGCAAAGTTACTATGCATAGCAGTAAATTACATGGAGATCCCTGCCTCAAACAAGGTAAATAACAATGACCCTCTTTGACATCACGGGCGAATGAAAAAAATCCTAGTGCCAAGAACTGGTTTCCTTCTTTGGAATCATTAGTCTTTGAGATCTTACAGATTCTTAACTTTGCAGGGTAGTTTTGTCCATGCTAATGATCAGCTTCCATTCCTTCATGATAAAACCCTATTGGTAGAATCGATGCATGCTTTTTGAGTCATAGACATGGAAAACCTAACATAATTCTTACCTGGGAACTTCATGCCTCTTGGCTTACTTTCATAGTTCTGGAAATTAGGTGAAGAAAAAACATCACTATCAGAGCAGAAAAGTATTGATCAATCTTACTGATCTAGAATGGGACTTCTGTCATGTACACTAAGGCCAGGCATGAAAATCATGGGAGATATCAACTACGTTCTTTTTCTTTTTCCTTTTCTTTTTTTTAATTATGAAATCACCCAAAACTCTGGAAACACATTTTTATTAAATACTTTCTTTATTTACATTTTAAGAGTTATCCCCTTTCCACATTTCCTCCCCAGAAACAACCTATCCCATCTCCCCTCCCCCTGCTCACCAACCTACCCACTCCCACTTCCCTGTTCTGTTATTCCCCTACACTGGAGCATCAAGCCTTCACAAGACCAAGGGCCTCTCATCTCATTGGTGTCCAATAAGGCCATCCTCTGCTGCATAAGTGGCTGGAGCCAAAGGTCCCTCCATGTGGAATCTTTGGTTTGTGGTTTGGTCCCTGAGAGCTCTGGGGATACTGGTTGGTTCATGTTGTTCTTTGTTCCTCCTGTGGGTCTGCAAACCCCTTCAGCACCTCAGGCCCTTTCTCTAGCTTCTCCATTGGGGACCCTGTTCTCAGTCCAATGGATGGCTGTGAGAATCCACTTCTGTATTTGGCAGGCACTGGTAGAGCCTCTCAGGAGACAGCTATATCAGGCTCTTGTCAGCCAGCATTTGTTGGCATCCACAATAGTGTCTGGACTTGGTAACTGTAAATCAGATGGATCCCTAGATAGGGCAATTACTTTCTAATTGAATATAAATCCTACTACTGTAACTGAACCTACACCTGGCCTCAGTATAAGGCCAAAAATCTGTCATTGGACAGGCTGTATGTTTTAGTTGACAACAATCTCTATTATACTATTAGAATCAATTTTTTTTCTTTTTTTATTGATATATTTTTTATTTACATTTCAAATGATTTCCCCTTTTCTGGGTCCCCACTCCCCGCAAGTCCCATAAGCCCTCTTCCCTTCCCCTGTTCCTCCATCTATCCCTTCCCGTTTCCCTGTTCTGGAATTACCCTGTACTGATGCACTGAGTCTTTCCAGAACCAGGGGCCACTCCTCCATTCTTTTTAGACATCATTTAATATGTGGATTATGTCTTGGGTATTTAAAGTTTCTAGGCTAATATCCACTTATCAGTGAGTGCATACCATGATTGATCTTTTGAGACTGGGTTACCTCACTTAGTATGATGTTCTCCAGCTCCATCCATTTGCCTAAGAATTTCATGAATTCATTGTTTTTTTTTTTTTTGATTTCCCCTTTCACGGATCCCCCCTCCCCATATGTCCTATAAACCTTCTTCTCTCCATCCCTTCTCCAATTACCTCTCTCCTTTTTCTCTGTCCTTATATTCCCTTCCAATGCTAGATCAATCCTTTCCAGGATCAGGACCCTCTTTCTACTTCTTCATGGGAGTCATTTGTTATGCGATTTGTGCCTTGGGTATTCATGGCTTCTGGGCTAATTAATATCCACTTATCAGATATTGCATTCCATGTAATGGCTAAATGTGGAGAAAGAGAATCAAATATTTTATGTGTATAGATACATATTTATTTTTTCTTCTTCCATCTTTTTAAATTATTTTACTTATTTACACTCCAAATGTTGCCCTCCTCTTGGTCCCCCCTCTCAGAGTTCTTCACATCCTCCCCTTCTCATTTGCCTCTGAAAGGGTACTCCCCCTCTCTGTTCCAGGCATCTCCTGCCCTTGGGGCATCAAGTCTCTTCAGGATTAGTTGCAACCTTCCAACAGTGGTTAGATAAGGCAGAGTTCTCTGTTACATATATATATATATATATATATATATATATATATATATATATATATATATATATATATATAATGTATATACATATAGTCCATATAATACTATAAATAGTATTATATTAGAATATATTCTAATATATTATAATTATAATAGACTAAGATATAAAATATGTTAAGATTTTATTATTCCCAATGTCAATGGAAATACAGGGATACAATTGTAGGAGAGGCTATCCTATGTGTCTGAGAATCTAGACCAAGAATTACAGGCAACTAAGTAACGCTGTTAGCATGCAACCTACTCTGCCTCAGGGAAGAGACGCTATTCGACCGACCTGTGTCTTTTGACTGGGGAGTTAATTCCATTAATATTTAAAGTTGCTATTGAAATGTGTGTGTGTTGATCTTATTGCTATTTTTGTTCTCAAACAAATTTTATGCTTCTGTAGTTCTTGCTTGCAGGGTTTTTTTTCTGCAGTTTTTTTTTGGCTATAGTTATTTCTATCTTCAGTCCTAAGTATTGCTTATAATACTTTCTGTAGAGTTGATTGGGCAAACATTGATTATTTTAGACTTCCAACATCATGAAAAATTTCCTTTCTTTTCAAAATCAGAAAGAATTTTCTCTGGTAAAGTAATCTGAAGTTGGAATCTTCAGACGTTTATGACATAGAATAAAGTGTTCCAGGCTCTTCTGGCTTTTAATATTCACATTGGGAACCTGACTTGCTTTTTATTCTACTGTGGTTTTCTTTTTATGTGACTTTTGTTTTCAGTTCTTGCCACTTTAGTTTTCTGTATAAATGGTGTTTTAACTATCAAATGTCATGGGATGGTTCTTTTCTATCCCTCACTAGTTGGTGTTTGGTAGACTTTTTTCAACTGTATGGATGTGTTTTTCCTTAATTTAGGAAAACTGATTCTGTTTCTCTATGTCCTGTTAAATATATTGTCTATTCAGTTGTCTTCAGAAGCTCCTACTTCTTTTCATTTTCCTCTCTCTATCCCTCCCACTCCCTTTCATTCTCCTTTTCCTTCCCTATAGTTCATCTCTTTTGCCCATGAGTCATAGGCTCACTCTTTCTTTGCCATTTATTTATTTGTTTATTTATTTACTTTACATCTGGATCATAGTCCCCAAACCCTTCTGAGTTGCCTGGTCATTCCTTTTCTTTTCATTGGTTTAGTGGTTCAGTTTTCTATCTTATCTCTATTCTCCGGATAGTCTAACTTCTTCATGTGTTCTATTACTAAGGTTTTCTCCTTAGGTTTTCTAATTGAATTAGTGGATATTTCAATTCCATCCCCATGTTAGATTGGATTTTATTCAGTGCTTCTTTTCCTTCACCAAGTCCATCTTTCTAATCCTGTGTTCTCATACATTCTTTGAGCTGGATATTTCTATTTTTCTGGATTTTACTTGAGAGTTTAGTCCTATCCATTTTAAGTTTATCCTGGTGTTTATTTATATCTTGTCCTTGAATTGTTTAATATTTTTATTATAGGTCTTTTATATTTTGTGTCCTAGCATTCATCTAGAAAATTTTCATCTGAGAATGTTTCTATAGGGTTAGTGATTGTGGGAGCATCCTGTTTTGACCTTCACATTCTTTGTGTTTTTCCAACATAATATTGGCACACGGGCTTCTTTAATTGGTTCTGTTTTGAATATGAGATCCAGGTGAACCACTCTTGAGTATAAATTTGGGTGTGTATTTACTATTGTCCAAGACTCACTAGTTGATTTTAGATCAATTATGTGGAGTTAGTAAGTCAGTCTTTCAGATATCAGCATTAATTGGAGAAATGAAGGTGATTCCAATTCAGTGGTGCTAAAAAGGGTAGGAATGACTGTTCTGGTTGAATCTGCTAGATTCAGCTATTCTTGCCAGGTCTGGGAATGTGGGAGCAGAATGCATAGTCAGAAGAGAAAAAAAAATCTAGCTTTTATTTCATCTATATAAACATCCAAGTTTAGACAAATTCTGTAGAGTAGTAGCCAAGATTTTCACTGGGCTACATTGGCAGCAGAACTTCAGCCCTCAATGGTTATGTACTCATGTTCACTGAGATGGGCGACATTAAGTACAAGTCTCTTGTTATTTAGCTATCAGTGACATGTAAAGTCAATAATCCTGTGTAGAATAACCAAAAGCAAAATCATTTTAATTGCCCTAGATTGTCATTGACCGAAAGCAGAAGAATATATGTCACAAGCATGATGCTGATTAATAAGCAGAAAATTATGGTGTTTGGATCTTCATTTGGCTAAGCCAAATATTAGGAAATAAACCTAAATGATGGTCTTTATGAAAAAAATGTTATAGTCTTATTGTATCAATGCCATAGAAATAATAATACTGCTAATATCAACTTCTTCATACTCAATTCAAATGCTTGACTAGTTTTTACTATAGCAAATGTTCATATATCTGTATCCTCTCTACATACCTTTGATATAGTATAAAACTCACAATGACAGAGTGCAGAAGAATATATGTGGATATAAAAGACCCTGGGTCACAGTCAAGATTGTGATTAGTAAGCAGAAATGTATTGTTTCAGGATGAAAGTCATGCTTGGTTTTTTAATTTTTGACATATTAAGTGATCATTTTCAGAGAGTACAAGTTTCTTCAGTTTCTTTTGAGCAATAATGTATACTTTGAATACTTAGCATAGTAACTGTGTAACTAGCATCCATTCAATAAACTTAAAGAAAGGCTTGAAAGTTGAGGGAGTTATGGTTTTAAAAGTGAGGAAACCCAGATGATGCAAAGGTAAAATAAATACAAAGAAAAATATTATCAGAACATCAAAATGAATAAATATAATCCAGTAGCATAGTTGAGTTGAGTCACATTGTTGAAGGATAAAGCTTTGCTGCAGGATTCATCTGTAATTTCTTTATGAAGGTAGAGCAATATGTGTTTTTGTCGAACCTGAATTTTAACAAGAGGAGGGAAACAACGAAAGCAAGAGATAGGGAGAGGGACTAGAGAGAGAGGAGGAGAGAGATTTGTTAAATCATCTTTTAGTCAGGAAAGATGATTGGAATAAACATTTAATAATTACTATATCTTTCAAGTCAAGAAAAATCCTACAGGGGGGAAGTTAGAAGTTGCTTTCTACACACAAACCACAAATCTCTTTTAAATAAATGGCCTTTGTTCCATGATACAATGCTCATAAGTATTCAATAGCATTCCTAGTAAATTGGTCCCCTCAGCTAACAGTTGGCATCACATTTTCCTCCTCTATTCCCACAGAGCTTACTATCTAGAGACAGAAGATAATTGGACAAAGGACAATGTGACTTTAATGACAAAAAATCATATTCACCTTTGTGATCATGTCCAATCAGATGTCATGCTGGGGTATTTTCTTGAAGGCAACATCCCTTGCCTTCACATCAATATCACAGCCACATCCATACAAACAAAGACATAACTTTAAAAAATTACAATTGACTTTTACTATCCAAAAACTTGGGATGATGATTTCAATGGCAAAATAAAAGCGAGGAATCCATTCTCACATTGTTACTTAAGACACAAATAAAATCATATATGTATATATCCCTTATCTCAAATGATTGTATGTGCTAATCATATTTGTTAGTGTGTGAGTGTGTGTGTGAGTGTGATAATATAAACATTTCTTTTTCTATCTCCCTGAATGAAGCATATTCATCCTGATTCATAGGTGCAACATAATTTGTATATCACAATACAGGAAGACAGTTGAGCAAAATAGTTCAGTAATTTTGGCAAAAATGTTGGCTATTTATTTCTGATTTTATTTGTAATATTTTACCATGCAAAATTGCTTTATACAATACATATAACCTTAACCAGTCTCTAACACACAAACCCATATCCAGATATATACATATAGCAGAAAAACAAACAAAGCCGTATTATTGGGTGGAGGACAAAGACTGAAATCCCTGAGAGCCAACAGAAATAAAGGAAACATGCAGCCTCAGGAGGTAAGACATTCGGGGCACCCACCAGAATGTACCAGACACCTGGGAGGTGAGAGACTCTCAGGACTCAAAGAGAGGGACCTTAGATGGAATACACTACATTGAGGACAGGGAACTTGTAGAGCCTACCTCCAAAAGTAAGACAGGGCATCAAGTGAGGGATGGGGTTGCCATTCCACAGTCAAAACTCTGACCCATTATTGTTCCTATCTGAAAGACCTGCAGTGATGCAAATGGAGAGGACCTTGAGGAGAAGAAGTCCAGCAACAGGCCCAAAATGGAATCCAGCTCAAAGGGAGACCCTAAGACCTGACACTATTGAGGAGGCTATGGACCACTCATATAAAGGGACCTAGCATGACTGCCCTCTGAAAGACCCAACAAGAAGCTGAAAGAATCAGATACAGATTTTTGCACCCAACCAATGGACTCCTGACCCCTGTAGTTAAATTGGTGGAGACCTGGAAGAAGGTGAGGAGGAGGGGGCCATCCTGTAGAGGAACAGCAGTCTCAATTAACCTGGGCCTCCAAGATCTCTTAGATACTGGAACACCAACCAGTCAGCATACACCAGCTGGTATGAGGCCCCCAACACATATACAGCAAGCAAAGGACTGCTAGGTCTGTGTTTAGCCAGTAAGGGTGCTCCTAACCCTCAAGAGACTGGAGGCCCCAGGGAGTTTAGATGTCTATGGGGTAGACATAGAAGTTGGGGATATCCTCATGGAGACAGGGGGGCAGGAAATAGGTATGGGATGTGGAACATTCAGAGGGTTGACAGGGAGGGTAATAAAATCTGGAGTTTAAAATAAAAAGTAAAATATAACCCCCCCCCAAGAAACTTAAACCAAAATTGAAGGGAGATGAAGTATCACAACATTATATAAAATGGGTTAGTACAGATTTATTACCTCTGGACTTTCAGAAAATTAAGCTTGACTCCTAGTGTTCTGTCAATATGCTAAGTAATATCACTTAGCATATTGTCTATACAATGGATTAGGTTAACTGTTAGTTGGTGTGAATAATATTCATACTGAGGATGCTGTATTTTTGTACTTATGAATATACACAAACAAACACACAAAAAATGTAACAACAATTGATAAAAAGAAGCCATGAATTTCAGAGATCAAGGAGGGATACATGAGATGATTAGAGGGAGAGAATCTATGGGGGAAATGTTGTTATTGTACTTAATCTCAACAAATAAAAGAAATAATTAAAAGTACTATGTGTATCAGTAATACGAATTTAATTAATATTATATGTTTATTACATATAGTCTAACATTCTACAGCACCCAAATTATTCTTGAGTGTAAAGATCTGAATCTATAGCTCAGCACTGAGAGAATATGAGACATAAATTCATTTTTATATTGCAAAGACAAAGTAAGTCTGAGGTCCATATGCTACTTACCTTTAAAAATATGTCCTCAATAAGACTCAGAAACTTTTAAAGTAACATTTGTTGCTTTTGAACTGTAAGATTGTTTTGGTTGTTATCATTGTGATTGACAGCATGAAGTACACCAAGTCGAACAATAAAGTCAGTATCAGAAAGGAAAAAAAATAAGATTCAATCTTATAATCTTCTCTTCTATAGAATATTATATTAAAATATTAATATTTGTCTAACCATAACATTGATTTACAAGATATTATAGGATCTCAAGAATGAGATACTAAGATGCTTGATTTTTATTTGTCAACTTGAGTGGTCTAATATATAATTATATGACTAAATCAAAAAGCCTGCGCATTTTATCTGTCAGGGTGATTATTAGAGAGATGGGCATTGGATATCTATACCAAATAATGAAAATACTTCTGTACCAAGGTGAGGGGCCATTCTTAGTTTACCGGGAATCCAGCTATAACCAGAAGGTTGGAGAAGGAATGACATCCTCTGCATTTTGAGTTGAATGTCTGTCCTCTTTTATTCTGGAGCCAGACATTTCTTCATTCACAGGACTTCACATGATGGAATTCATTCCACTGTCTTTATCTTCCACTTCCTTCAATTATTTTTAAGCTTTTGAATTTGGAATAAACTTGACCTTCATAGATGTTCCTAGCCGGGTGATATCTTGGATTTCCTTTTCTCTCAAATCTCATGAGTCAATTACCATAGTAAAGCTCTTTCTTTACATTACTGTATGCCTCCTTGCTTCGGTTTCTTCCTTTAGAACCTCAGTTGTATGCATGTAAAGAAAGTACCACAACACAATACAAGTAATTTTTTAAAATTGCATAGTGAACTAAAGTTTCATTTGGAAAAATATGAAAAATTTTTTGTTAAGAGATACCCAACTCAGAGAGAGGAAGTCATCTTAACCCACGCTTACCGATGGAACTGGAACTCCTACATACAGTAATAAGGTAAGGGGGGAAAGGTATTTCATATCACAAAACATAAAATAAAGTTATCTATTTGGAGATTGTGTGGTATTATATGTGGAATACTTAAAAGACTCCACAAATGTACACACACAATTAGACCTAATTTATATATTCATTAGTGTATAAGATTTAACCATTTATTATTTAGTTGCATCAAATACTCTAATAAGATATCTGAACAGAAAATATTTTAAATTGCAGTGACATAAAAATTCAATACTTAAGAATATTTTTTAAAATAACCAAATGTCTAGAATATCAAAATGTAGGTACTAATTTTGAAGTAGAGTCAAATAAATGGAAATTTCCAATTTTATACATTAGAAAAAACTAATGTTATAATTCTCATATTTCCCAAAGCAATGTGTAGAGTCAATGTGGTATCTATACAAAACCTAATGGCATGTTGTTCAAAAACTGAAGAGAATTCTAGAATTATATGAGGCCACAAAAATCCTGAAAAGGCAAAGCAATCAATAAGAAACATAAAATAGAAAGTGTTACATTTCCTGGCTTCAAAATATATCATAGACACACAATAATTAAAAGACTGGACTTAAATAGGTATATAAATATCACAACAGAGAAGAGTCCCAATGTAATTCCATGTATGCATGACAAAATAGTGATTAAGAGGCTTAATTAAACAATATGATAAAAGTAGATACTCCTGTAAGTGGTATTGGGAAAATTGGATACATAGATGAAAAATTAAGAATTCTAAGCCCTTGGCTTATATTATATATAACACTTTGTTTAAAATATCAAACATTTATTATTTGTATATGTATGAGTATTTTGTTTCTATGTATGTATGTGTAACATGTGTCTGCCTGGTACCTGTGAAAATCAGAGCTGATTTCTGGAACTAGAGTAATGAGATGTTTATAATTCACTGTGTAGGTACTTGAATCCTGGTCTTGTGAAAGAACGACTGTTCCTCTTGACTGGTCTCTTGAGACCCTACTTAAAGAGACAAAACTTAGAATTGGACATCTTGTGGCTTCTAGAAGACCTTGACATTGTTCTTGAAAGTTTCTTGAACTGAAAACCAAAAGCACAGGTAACAAAAACAAAAGATATGTAGATACGTAGGACCGTAGAGTATTCCCACCTGTGCATGAGCACACAGACACACACACACACAGACACACACACACACACACACACATACACACATGCACACACAAACATACACACCACATACACACATATGCCTGTAAAACAAATGCACAGACACACATATACATTATATTCATTAAAGTAAAAAAATTAGAAATAAAAAGCATTCTTATAATGACAGAGAATACTTTTGTAAGCCATAGATATGGTAAAGGTGAAATTTCTAAACATATCAAGTACTTTTTCAACTCAGTAACAAAACAGCAAAAATGACAAAAATCTACATACATATCAGGTGGTAAGATATGTAAAGGAACTTACTAGAATTTTCTAGAAGGAAAACAAAACACCAGCCAACCAGAGGTGACTCATAATCAAGAACTGTCTCTGAAATATAAAGCAAAACTGTGAAATGACACAAACTTGTGAGTTTTCTCACAATTTTTATTTTGTAACATTGACCCTAGAACTAGCGCTATGATTTAACAACCTGGGAATAAATCAAAATGAATCAAAATTAGAGTCTTGAAGATACTATTACAGGACTGAGGACAATGCAATCTTATTGTGATTGTGAAGACAGAGAGACAACCTACATTCTCTGATGGAGGACTGACAAAAGTAAACATACCATAAATACACAATGAAATGTTGTTCAGCGTTACCTGTGTTATGTGGCAACATACACCAACCTAAAGGACATTATCCTGGGTTAAAGAAGCAAGCCACAGGACAAATGCAATGGGACACTTACGACCCAACAAGCCATACATCTCAGTCTGAGATGTATGCCATAGACAAAAAGTATGTGATTTTAAATAATTCACATTTGTTAGATTATTGGGCTTGTCTTTCTATCAGCTTTGCCTCTTGTTTTGATTTGCTTGCCTGTGGTTGCTGTTCATCTTATTTGCTTCTTATAGGTACCTGATGGGCATAATAACTAGACAGAAACACGCAACTCAAAACTCTGCTTGATGTATATTTTATTTCTTAAACTGGAGATGAAAAAGAGAACTATTTTGTTCTATTGTCTTTTGTCTGTCTGATTCTATCTTTCTAGATTCAAATTCTACCCTTTTAGAGAATGAAACACACTACTGATGTGATTGTCCAAGACAAATAGGTTTTCTTGAACATTAATTGGAAATGTTGATGGAAAGAAAACACCCAAATCAAAATGGCTCACAGTCACAGGCATTTTCTTATTTGTTTTTCTGTTCAACGCCCAAGAATAGAGTTTGTTTGATGCATTTGTATAGAGTTTCTATAAAAGAAACTTTTAAAAAGTATGATGTCTAGATTCTCAAGCAAAAAAAAATATAGTTTCTGAACAGTACCCTAATAAAAGTTTGTAAAGAAAGTATTAAATGAGTAGATACTATGAATTAAGGAGGCTTGTTTTTTCCTTTAGGGAAATTAAGGAAGAGTGGATCTGGAGAAAAGGAGATGAAAGACACAACTAGGAGAAGAAGAGAGAGGGGAAACTGTGGTCAGGATGTATTATATGAGAGAATAATACTAACAATGATTATAATAATGATGATGGTGGTGGTAATGATCATATTACAGTATTAATTCTATTAGTTCATGTCAGAAAAAATAATTTCATTGAATAGACTGTCATAAACAAGTGAGGCAATATGGACAATAAGCTAAAAAATGTCATCAAGGAATTTACTAGTAAGAGAATAAATACTATATGGTCAGTATACTCCCAGAGAAGTGGGATTTTCAGGTAGACATTGATTACAACCTTACTGCTTTCATGTTTATAAAGCGGGAAAAGAATGTTGAAATTATAAGGACCCTTGCACAAATATGATAGGTTTGCACCACTTTAAAAATTCATAATTTCCAACCTTGAAGTTTCAAGGATTACAAGTCACAAAGGAATATACAAGAAGTACAAGGAATCGGGATTTTATACAAAGAGTATTCATTTTGAAGAGATGACAATTGGTATGGAGTATTAGTGTGTTGATGACTTGAAACCAAGTACAAGTAAAATAACAACTATTTTATATAAGTCCACTATTGATTTTCTAGATATGATTGTATTTGTTTTGAATGCATTTAGAAAATACCTGCTGCTTTTGACAATTATTTCCAATATTAAGAATAGCTTTTATCAGAAAACTGTTCACAGTTCTCCTCTGTGTAATGCCTAATCTATTGTGTAAGGATAGCATTTCCAAGTAAAAGAAGATATAGAATAAGGTTAAAACAGAAGTGTGGGAGTCCTAATTAGTATTAATTTGTCACCAATAGATTTAGGTCTTTTTTTTTAATTATTTTATTCGATATAATTTATTTACATTTCAAATGATTTCGCTTATGAACATCGATGCAAAAATACTCAATAAAATTCTTGCCAACCGAATCCAAGAACACATCAAAACGATCATCCACCATGATCAAGTAGGCTTTATCCCAGGAATGCAGGGTTGGTTCAATATACGGAAATCCATCAATACAATCCACTACATAAACAAACTCAAAGAACAAAACGACATGGTCATTTCATTGGATGCTGAAAAAGCATTTGACAAAATTCAGCATCCTTTCATGCTTAAAGTCTTGGAGAGAACAGGAATTCAAGGCCCATACCTAAACATAGTAAAAGCAATATACAGCAAACCGGTAGCCAGCATCAAACTAAATGGAGAGAAACTTGAAGCAATCCTACTGAAATCAGGGACCAGACAAGGCTGCCCCCTTTCTCCTTATCTTTTCAATATTGTACTTGAGGTACTAGCTCAGGCAATTTGACAACATAAGGAGGTCAAAGGGATACAAATTGGAAAGGAGGAAGTCAAACTATCATTATTTGCAGACGACATGATAGTCTACCTAATTGACCCAAAAAACTCCACTAAAGAGCTCCTACAGCTGATAAACAACTTCAGCAAAGTGGCAGGTTATAAAATCAACTCAAGCAAATCAGTGGCCTTCCTATACTCAAAGGATAAGCAAGCTGAGAAAGAAATTAGGGAAATGACCCCCTTCACAATAGCCACAAACAGTATAAAGTATCTTGGGGTGACTCTTACCAAACATGTGAAAGATCTGTATGACAAGAACTTCAAGACTCTGAAGAAGGAAATGGAAGAAGACCTCAAAAAATGGGAAAACCTCCCATGCTCATGGATCGGTAGAATCAACATAGTTAAAATGGCCATTTTGCCAAAAGCAATGTACAGATTCAATGCAATACCCATCAAAATCCCAACTCAATTCTTCACAGAGTTAGAAAGAGCAATTATCAAATTCATCTGGAACAACAAAAAACCCAGGATAGCTAAAACTATTCTCAGCAACAAAAGAAAATCTGGGGAATCAGTATCCCTGACCTCAAGCAATACTACAGAGCAATAGTGTTAAAAACTGTATGTTGTAATCTATGAAAGTTTGTGGACTAACTTTTATGGGTGGTTAAATGTGTTGCTTCTTATTTGGGGTTATTTGGCTCTGAAATTACTTGAAATTGGTTTATGATACACAGCTGTTTTCCTGAATAGGCTTAAGAACATATTACGTTGGCCTTCCAGTTTCTGTCTCTGGCATGGGACCGTCCTCTGCCACAGCACACCATCTCCACATGGTGCAGTAAGGTAGCAATCCACCAAGGAGCGCAGAGGGGCCTGCCTGCACAGGTAGAACCACCCTCATCAGCGGATCACAACCAGAACCTTCTGGTAGAAACCCTCTGGTTTCCTTTTCCAGCTTGGGGCCACACTCTGCCACCATGTACCATATCCAAGTGAATCACAGAGGTGGCTAGCCACTCAGTAGTACAGAAAGGCTGGGCAGCACAGGTAGGACCACTCTTGCTGCTCAGAGGAAGCAGCTGGAAACCCTGATGTCACAAGAGGCTGGGACAAGAGTCTTCCAATTACTGCCTGAATCCAGAAGTTGATTGGGGCCACAGACCTACATACCCAAATACAACCACAAAAGAGCTGGTCATTCAGGAGTACCTACATACTAGTATATATAGAGAGAATGGGTCTCCCAGAAGCACAGATAAGCCACAGTCAGAGACAATAACACCAGCTAATACCAGAGATAACCAGATGGCAAAAGGCAAATGCAAGAATATCACCAACAGAAAACAAGGCAACATGGCACCATCTGAACCAAGTTCTCCAAAAACAGCAAGTCCTGGATACCCCAACACACCAGAAAAGCAAGACCTGGATTCAAAATTGCATCTCATGATGCTGCTAGAGGAGTTCAAGAAGGACATAAATACTCCCTTAAAGAAATATAGGATAACATGAGTCAAAAGATATAAGCCCTTAAAAAGGAAACACAAAAAAAAATGCTTAAAGACATACAGGAGAATATGGGGTCAACAGATAGAAGCCCATAAAGAGGAAATGCAAAAAATCACTTAAAGAAATACAGGAAAACATAGATCAACAGGCAGAAGTCCTGAAACAGGAAACACAATCACTATTCCTTAATATCTCTTAACATCAATAGACTCAATTTTCCAATAAAAAGACATAGGCTAACAGACTGGATACGTAAACAGAATCCTACATTTTGCTGCATGCAGGAGACACAACTCAGTGTCAAAGACAAACACTATCTTAGAGTAAAAGGCTGGAAGACAATTTTACAAGCAAATGGTCTCAGAAAACAAGCTGGAGTAGCCATTTTAATATCAGATAAAATTGACTTTCAACACAAAGTCATCAAAAGAGACTCTGAGGGACACTTCTTGCTGGTCAAAGGAAAAATCCACCAAGAAGAACTCTTAATCCTGAACATATATGCTCCAAATGCAAGGGCACCCTCATTCAAAAAGAAACTTTATTAAAGCTCAAAGCACACATTGCACCTAACACAATAATTATGGGTGACTTCAACACTGCCCTTTCCTCAATGGACCGATCAGGAAAACAGAAACTAAACAAGGACACAATGAAACTAATTGAAGCTTTGGACCAATTAGATTTAACATATATATATAGAACATTCTATCCTAAAGCAAAAGAATATACCTTTTTCTCAGCACCTCATGGTACCTTCTCCAAAATCGACCATATAATTGGTCACAAGACAGACCTCAACAAATATAAGAAGACTGAAAATAATCCCATGCCTCCTATCAGATCACTATGGAGTAAAAATGGTCTTCAAAAAAGCAACAGAAAGCCCACATGCACCAACCTGGTTGGGAGATGGGCTGCCCAGTAGAGTGACCAGCACTCAGAAAAGGTCCCGCAGCAGCATAGACCATCAGCACTCACTGAAGGAGCAAACGGGCACCCCCTGGTTCACTCAGACAACCTGGGGCAAGGCATACTAGGGCTGCAGGGACACCCAAGAGGAGGGCAGCACATTAGCAATCTGTAACAGGGGAAACCCAGCCATCCAGTGTTGCAGAAATAGCCATATAGCCTCACAGGGGGCATACAGGAAACACACCTCAGTGTCAAAGACTAACACTAACACTATCTTAGAGTAAAAGGCTGGGAGACAATTTTACAAGCAAATGGTCTCAGAAAACAGGCCAAAGTAGCCATTCTAATATCAGATAAAATTGACTTTCAACCTAATGTCATCAAAAGAAACACTGAGGGACACTTCTTGCTGGTCAAAGGAAAAATCCACCAAGAAGAACTCTCAATCCTGAACATCCATGCTCCAAATTCAAGGGCACCCTCATTCATAAAAGAAACTTTACTAAAGCTCAAAGCACACATTGCACCTAACACAATAATTGTGGGTGACTTCAACACTGCACTTTCCTCAATGGACCAATCCGGAAAACAGAAACTGAACAGGGACACAGTGAAACTAATTGAAGCTTTGGACCAGTTAGATTTAACAGATATATATATATATATAACATTTCACCCTAAAGCAAAAGAATATACCTTTTTCTCAGCACCTCATATTACCTTCTCCAAAACTGATCATATAATTGGTCACAAGACAGACCTCAACAAATATAAGAAGATTGAAAATAATCCCATGCCTCCTATCAGATCACTATGGAGTAAAACTGGTCTTCAATAGCAGCAAAAACAACAGAAAAGCCCACATGCACATGGAAACTGAACAATACTCTACTCAATGATACCTTGGTCAAGGGAGAAAGAAAGAAAGAAATTAAAGACTTTTTAGAATTTAATGAAAACGAAGACACAACAAACCCAAATATATGAGACACAATGAAAGCAGTGCTAAGAGGAAAACTCATAGCCCTGAATGCCTCTAAAAAGAAAATGGAGAGAGCATATACTAACAGCTTAACAATGCACCTGAAAGCCCTGGAACAAAAAGAAGCCAATTCACACAGGAGGAGTAGAAATCAGGAAATCATCAAACTCAGGGCTGAAATCAATCAAGTAGAAACAAAGATAACCATACAGAGTCAACAAAACCAGGAGCTGGTTCTTTGAAAAAATCAACAAGATAGATAAACTCTTAGCCAGACTAACGAAAGGGCACAGAGACAGTATCCAGATTAACAAACTTAGAAATGAAAAGGGAGATATAACAACAGAAACAGGAAATTCAAAAAAAATCATCAGATCCTACTACAAAAGCCTATACTCAACACAACTGGAGAATCTGGAGGAAATGGACAGTTTCCTAGACAGATATCAAACACCAAAACTAAATCAGGATCGAATAGATCATCTAAACAGTCCCATAACCCCGAAAGAAATAAAAGGGGTCATAGAAAGTCTCCCAACCAAAAAAAGCATGGGACCAGATGGCTTCAATGAAGAATTCTATCAGACCTTCAAAAAAGACTTAGCACCAATACTCTTCAAACTATTCCACAAAATAGAAACAGAAGGAACACTACCCAACTTGTTCTACAAAGCCACAATTATGCTGATACCAAAACCACACAAAGATCCAAAATAGAAAGAGAACTTCAGGCCAATTTCCCTTATGAATATCGATGCAAAAATACTAAATAAAATTCTTGCCCACTGAATCCAAGAACACATCAAAACGATCATCCACCATGATCAAGTAGGCTTCATCCCAGGGATGCAGGGATGGTTCAGTATAAGGAAATCCATCAATGCAATCCATTACATAAACAAACTCAAATCAAAAAACAATATGATCATTTCATTAGATGCTGAAAAAGCATTTAACAAAATTCAGCATCCTTTCATGCTAAACGTTTTGGAAAGAACAGGAATTCAAGGTCCATAGTTAAACATAGTTAAAGCAATATACAGCAAACCAGTAGCCAACATCAAACTAATGGAGAGAAACTTGAAGCAATCCCACTAAAATCAGGGACTAGACAAAGGTGCCCTCTCTCTTCATATCTTTTCAATATAGTACTTGAAGTTCTAGCTAGAGCAATTAGACAACATAAGGAGGTCAAAGGTATACAAATTGGAAAGGAAGAATTCAAATTACCACTATTTGCAGATGATATAATAGTATTCTTAAGTGACCCAAAAAACTCCACCAGAGACCTTTTATAGCTGATAACTTCAGCAAAGTGGCCAGTTATAAAATCAACTCTAAGATCAAGAATTGACAAATGGAGCCTCATAAAATTACAAAGTTTCTGTAAGGCAAAGGATACTGTCTAAAGAACAAAACAGCAACCAACAAATTGGGAACAGATCTTCACCAACCCTACATCGGATAGAGGGCTAATATCCAGTATATACAAAGAACTCAAGAAGTTAGACCCCAAGGAACCAAATAACCCTATTAAAAAATGGGGTAGAGATCTAAACAATGAATTTTCACCTGAAGAATTTTGGATGTCAAAGAAGTACCTTAAGAAATGCTCAGCATCATTAGTCATTAGGGAAATGCAAATCAAAACAACCCTGAGATTTCACCCCACACCAGTCAGAATGGCTAAGATTAAAAACTAAGGAGACAGCAGGTGTTGGTGAGGATGTGGAGAAAGAGGAACACTCCTCCACTGCTGGTGGATTTGTAAGATGGTACAACCACTATGGAAATCAGTCTGGCGGTTCCTCAGAAAACTGGACATGACACTTCTGGAGAATCCTGCTATACCTCTCCTGAGCATATACCCAGAGGATTCCCCAGCATGCAATAAGGACACATACTCCATTATGTTCATAGCAGCCTTATTTATAATAGCCAGAAGCTGGAAAGAACCTAGATGTACCTCAATGGAGGAATGGATACAGAAAATGCGGTATATTTACACAATGGAATACTACTCAACAATTAAAAACAATAAATTCAAGAAACTTTTAGGCAAATGGTTGGAACTGGAAAATACCATCCTAAGTGAGGTAACCCAATCACAAAATAATACACATGAAATGCAATCTCTGGTAAGTGGATATTAATTAGCCCAGAAGCTATGAATACCCAAGGCACAATTAGCATAACAAATGACTTTCATGAAGAAGTAAGGAGAGGGCCCTGTTCCTGGAAAGGCTTGATCTTGCATTGTTGGGAAGTAGCAGGACAGAGAAAAAGGAGGGAGGTGATTGGAGAATGGGTGGAATGGGATATATGGGGAGGGGGGAACTGGGAGAGGGGAAATCATTTGGAATGTAAACAAAGAATATAGAAAATTAAAAAATGGAAAAATAAATAAATAAATATAGACGCTGAAAAAAATAAAGAACGGTAAACAATAAAAACACATCTGGAGGTATCACCTTCCCTGAACTCAGGATGTACTACAGAGCAATAATAGTGACATGGCAAGGAATTGGTATAGCAACGACAGATTGATAAATGGAATCAAATTTAAGACTCTGAAACAAAGCCACACACCTATAGACACTTGATTTTTGCAAAGAGGGCAAAACAATACAATGGAAAGAAGAAAACATCTTCAGAAAATGATGCTGGCCTAACTGTATTTCTATAGGTAGAAAAATGCAAATAGTTTCATATTTATCACCCTGCACAAAACTCAAGTCCAGAGGAATAAAGGACCTCAATATAAAACCAGATACACCAACTCTAAAAGAGCAGAAAGTTGGGAATAGCATTAAACTCATTGGTACAGGAACAAATTATACAAGCCTATCTCTGCTTACAAAGATGAGCCCTGTTCAACCTCTGCCTTTTCTTTGTGATTCAGAGACATATTCAAGAAGGTCTCTGGTACTGTCTCAGTCCACTTGCAAGGGTTTGGCCTTTTTCCTTGAAGTATCTGGGGTCCAAAATTCTCCAGAAATGATGACAATTTAACAATTTTAGGACGAGCCACATGTGAAAGCCCAGGCTCAGAAGTCTGAGATAAACGCCAGTCTTGACACTCCCTTCCAGAGTGCACTGTCCCCTTTGAGCACAGTGACATACTATGTGTGATAAGATGTGTTCTGCCCACGGGAAGCATCAAGCATTGCACTAGAGACACAGAGCTGAGTCTGACATAGGATTCCAACTGTGATCAATCAGTAGGGCAGGTATCTCTCCAGTATTTTGTTTGATTTTTTTTCTGATGTAGTAAGGCAATTGTCAGGTAGCTAGTAAACCCACTGTGACAGAAATCGAGAAAGCTCAGCTGAACTTTTACTTCACTTGTCTCTTCTCTTTTTTCTTTATATCTTTTACAGATTCACCAATTGTTGAACCAGGCCTCAAGTAAGAAGACAATCGCCAAATTGCCATAGTTGAATTTTTCTGAGGATTCTCATCACAATGACTTCACAGTTCAGAGAAACCTTTAGGTCCACATCATCATCAAATGACTTTGAATTAGACTACGCAGAGTTTATTTCAACCCAGGCTTCTGCTATGCAGTTGGGAGAAGACATCTCTCACTCAGCAAGATCTCAGGTCAGTGTTTCTCCAAACAACCATGGCTCCCTGGCAAAGCAGGAGCTGTAAACACTCTGGGCGATGTTCACCTCCTGGTTGCAGCCAGAGAAGCAGAGCAAGGAGCAGATGATCTCTCAACTGGTCTTGGAGCAGTTTCTCCTCACTGGGCACTGCAAGGACAAGTTTGCTTTGACAGAGAAGTGGAAATCCAGTGGCAGAAACATGAGGAGATTCATGGAGGGTCTGACTGATGAGTACTTGAAGCCTCCTGTCATGGTGAGTTCCTGGGGTAAGAAATGGTTATGTGGGGAGGAAATGCAGTCACTTATAATAGGAAAAAGTTCTAGGAAGTTGTAGATTTTGTTACTAGGGAGATTGTTCCACCTTACAAATCATTACATGTTGGAATTTGCAGTACTCTAAATTAGCATGAATAAATCAGAAAGGTTACCACCAAATGATTGATGGTTCTAATTAAATGTAGTATAGTTACATTGTTTCAGAGAGACTGTGGCATTGACATTTGGACAAGAATTTAAGGGTTTTAGAGGAAATGCCTTCTGTCTGGAGGATGGCTCAGTCATATTCTAATTGTGAGAACTGTGTTGGAATCTTAGCTCACATCTTATCTCTTGACTCTCACCACTACTCTCTGATCCTGTTGTACCATGAAAAGTTTGTGAACCTCAAAAGCACACTGAGAGCTATATGTAATGCAACTGCATTAGAGTATTTTTATTCAACCTTGACTTCGAGACACAGCAGGAAGTTGGAGCTCTGAGCCTAATTTTAGGCAAGCATTTATAGAGGCAAGAAAGGGGTCTCTAGTCTGGTATACATCTGACTGGGGGGCCATTATGGCCTTTAACATGGTTGGCTGGTACTGAGACCTAAACCATAAACATCACTTCTGTTTTTCTCCTGATTGATAGACATTAGGAAGTGAAGTGTCAGGGTCGGACTTGTAGCCTGGGGTGGCAAAATTGTTGGGGAATAACCTGGAAACTGGTGCTAGATGCAGGTATTACTTGGGGGTAGCCTGGAAACCGCTGCTAGTTACCAGCCTGTTTGTTAACTTGAGTATAACCTTAGGTTAGCCTCTCTAAGCTACAGTCTGAACCCAGAAGATTTGGTCTCTCAGTCCCTGTACGTACAAGGCAGACTCTGGGTAGTCAAGTGACTACCTTGCTTTCCAGATTGGCTAATGCTCGCCAGTTAGATGTCCTATCCAGAAAACTGAGGTGCACAACAGCTGAGCAAGGACTCTCATATCGATCTAGAGCTGTCACATCCATTCACAACAGTGTCAGTTTCATAAGAAATGCCTTAACGAATACTGGTGCTTCACTTCAAATTTTCAAACCTTGAAAGATGTAATGTGAATGTAAATACATTGAATCTTCTTCTAGTGGCTGGATTTGTGTATTTCTCAGTCAGTGATAAAAATTACCAAGGTGGAGAAAATTTTCAATTTTAATTTTGAGATCCAGGGGGTTCCAAATTAAAGTTTTCTTGTTAAGAACATCTGTGATCAAGGATACTTGTCTAGGGCTAGTAGTCAATGGGAGGGACAAATATATATATATATATTTGTCCCAATGTGTGTGAATATATATGTATATATACACATATATATGTGTATCTAATGTTTGTATATATATATATATATATATATATATATATATATATATATATATATACACACACACACAAACACACACACACATTAGAAATGAAACCTCACACATTGTATGATGTCATTGCTATGCAAATCACTTCTTTCATTTTATGTATTTTAGTTTTGGTTTCAGTTTGTTTCTAGGTTTTTGTTTTTGTTTTCCCATTTGAAGTATGGTTTTGTAGTGTAGCCCAGGCTGGCCAAGAACTTGGGTCTAAAACATGATACCTTTCATAGGTATGGGGACTTTCCCGTCTCCACTGTTTGAGTTCTCCTTGCAGTTGGTTTTATTCCTTGTCCACACTTGAGCTTTGTTTTATATTAAGAATTTCATGGTTGAATCTAAATTCCAAGCAAACAGTCTTGTTCCTCAGAGCGGCAGCAGAGTGCGTCCTAGTCAGACAGTGTAGGTATAGGACTTGATTCAGACAGGTGTGATTTTTGTTTAAGAGTTCAATAATAAATAAATAAATAAAACCTCCCCCTTTTCCAAATTAAAGCTTTCTTGATAAGGACATCTTTGGTCAAGGATTATTTTTTTAGGGCAACAGTGTCATGGGAGGGACAAAAAACATATAAGTGTTAAAAGAAAGCCTACTCACACAGAAAAGTGAAGTGACTGATAGGGAGCGGCCACTTAAGGACCAATGGCTGGAGGTGGGAAAGCCTCAGCTACTTCAGAATGACTATGGAGCATCACAAAGTTCCAGGACAGGACTAACCATTGCCTGTCTGAGGCTAGGACGTTACAGGGGCATCCACTGTGCAGTTAACATGGAGACCCTGGCGACGCTAAATGAATATAACAGTTACCCGCCTTTGACCCACTGAAGGAATGCCAGTGGAGACTGTCCCTCACACTGATAGTCTCTCTCACACAGGGCCATCTCTCTTAAGTGGCCTTTGAGAAGGAGCCACCTGTCTGTCTGAGGCCAAGACACCAATGTGGTATCTACTACAGAGTGTGCATAGAGATCCCGAGGATTCCAGACTGAAAGTTACAATTACCTGTAGTTAAGTTCATGACAGTATGAGGGTAAAGACAATCACACAAACTTTTGCATGAATTAAGCAAGCCCTGTTTTATGTCAGACAAGGCTGTTTCTCACAGGTTGGCTTTGAGAAAATCACAGTGAACCAACAGACAGTGGGGTTTATATCCCTCTAAAAACTGATGGTGTAAGGGGAGGTGGGGGGGATTGTTTATATAGGAATTTGTCTGAACATTTCAAAACTTGTCAGGGTGGAGGTCAGTTCATACAGCTCATAGTAAGAGTATAGGCTTCAGAACTAGTCAAATTTCAGAAAATGGGCCAAGATATGATCAAATTCAAGTTTTACAAAAAAACCAAAAATGCAATGATTCTATTTTGACCTTGTAATAAGGTTCCTAACCTTAAGATGGAGTAGCGCTGCTCCTTCACTGCCCAGAGGCTAGAGACTACAGCAGAGGCTCACGGTGGTCACTGGCTTTGTTTACAGGTCCATGTAGCCATGCACGGGCAGGAAGCCCTCTTTTCTGAGAACATGCCCTTAAAAGAAGTCATCGCACATTTGGAGCAACAGAAGGTAGCAACAACTCCCGCACAAGAGAACACAAGGGCACTCTTGGAGATCCCCAAAGATGTGTTCTTGGCAGCAGGGGAGTCAGGCTGGACAGAAGAGGGCTGCCGTGTGATTCTCTACTTGTGTACAGTTTTATCAATTGTCTTATTTGTCACAGGACATGAAAATCCAGACGATGGCTGCCAACCCCCTTGGAACACTAGTGTTGGAAGTGACGGTGTTAATAGTGCTGGAACTGTGAGGGATTCCCTTTGCACCTTCCAGAGAGTGCAATATCAGGAGTTTGAAGACAGGGATGTTTCTTATGGAGTCCCACAGGTTTCCAGAAGAGTAACTCAAGATACTTCCAGGTCCCAGGAAGTGTCCCTGAGGGCACCTTCTTCTGAAGAGGTCCTTATGGAGGAACAGCCAGTGTTTCTCTCCCTCATCGAGCAGTCTGAGGAGACTGGAGACGGCTACAATGCTACTGATGTGAGTGGCGGGGTTATTCGTCTCACAAGTGAGGGAGATTCCATTTTCATTATCCAGGGAGAGCAGTACTCTGTACCTGATGTGGAAAGGCTTTTATTACAGAGAGCCTCAGGATTTAAGAATAGCAGTGTGCAGTACCCGCAGGTCCCTAGACATGTCTCTGTGGGCAGCTTCTCCTGGAGTTGTCCCTATGGAGGTCCCAGGCTTCCTCTGCAGGCCAGAGCAATCTACCCCTAAGTCTGTCCCTCTTTTCCAGAATCATGAGGCAAATTCCACCTTTAAGGGTAACCAAGAGAGACTCCAGAGAGACCCAAACCATACAAATGCGAGGAATGTCCCAGAACCTTCAAATATCCCTGCAAACTCTCCATCCACCCGAAAACACACAAGAAGGAGAGGCCATTCTTCTGTAAGGTGTGCCAGACAGGCTTTCACCAAGTCTCGGAACTTCGAGTTCATGAGGTCATACACAAGGCAGGGAAGCCTTTCACATGCGATGCCTGTGGAAGGGCCTTCCGATACAAGACCAACCTGCAGGCTCATGAGAGGATCCACACAGGAAAGAAGCCATACTCCTGCTCCCTGTGTGATAGCAGCTTCCGCCAGTCATCCACATACCACAGTCACCTCAGGAAGTTCCACAAATCAGAATGAAGCGCTCACACCTCCGGGTGAGCAGGGATTCAGCCTCAGGGTCTCATCTGCACATTAGAAGCCTGTTAGGGAGTTAGCCAGTTAAGCTCTTTCATTTAACATTCAGATTATTCCTTCCATGTGCTGTCCCATGCCACTGGCATGTGAGGGTAAACATGAAGTTTTTGTCAGTTTGTTCACCAAATTTTTTCAAGTGCCTAAATACTGGCTGTTATCTGATTTTCCAGTAGTAAATAAATGTTGATGGTTCTGTTTCTACTGTGCGTTGTTTCTTGTGCTTTTATGTGTCCTGTGTGTGGATGGGTGCCAGTGTGTGGGGCTATTGTGTCTTACTTTCTACCTCATTTGAGACAGTCTTTTTTAACAATTTGTTCTCCAGGTAAGGTGACCCCAAAGAGCATACAAATCCTTTTGTCTTTGGTCTCCACAGTTGTTAGGATGTTGAAATCTGACAAATGTCTCTGCCTCTAGATCTGCCTTTCAAAAATTATTTTATGTGTTTGTGCTTGAGTGTATATATTTGCACTTCCTGTTTTATGTGTCTATGGATACATCAGATCTCCTGCTTTTGTCTTATTTTGTTTTGACTATTACCTGATCTACACAGAATGTTACCTCGCCTTGCCAGTTTGACCTGCATCCCCCATTGTATTTTCTTAATTTTGGAGGATGTGTTTAATTTTGCATAAAGTTTGGACATTTCTGAGTTGTTTATAGAAAATTTATCCAAGTGTGAATCCATTCCTCATTTGTTTTATATTTTAGGTTGTTTTTCAAATTTAGTTGTAAGTATTTCTGTATCACAGAGACATAAGACAGGGTTTCTTTGCATGTAGCCTAGCTTTTCTATAAATGACTTGGTAATCCAGGTTCGCCTCAAATTCATTGGTCTATCTGTCTCTGCCTATGCCTCTTGGGTGCTAGGATTAAGGCTTATGACATTGCATCTAGTGAACATATTCATCTTTAGGAAACATCTATTACTTTCCATTTAAATAATAGAGAAAATCTAATTCCATAAAGAAAAAAATTTTAGACGTTTCTTCACTGAGTTAGGCGTATTTATATTTCTAGAAATATGCTTTCTCACATTTTGTCCCTTTGGTGTCATTAGCAATAGGAAGTTAAGTTTCAGCCTGTTTTACCCTGTTGTAGTAAACGATAACGCTACCTTCAAATGGGGCATGAGCCCTGTTCTCCCTTTTATTTCCAACTATGCGGAATCTTTTTATCTGTCACAGGATGCTAAGACAGTAAATCGTATGGAAGCACTAAGCTTCCAGTAACTGACTTCTTCAGTGTGGAGTGCTCACTAGTCATTTGATCGTAGCATCTTCCTTACAGACTTTACTATTCAATAATGTGAAAATTTTCAAATAAATTTATCTATAGAAATAATAGATTTATTCAAATTTATACAAACATTTTACATGAAATTAAACAATATGTAAATGAAGATGAAAAATTAAAAGGCAGAAAGAAGACATGATGGCTCAGGAATGTGTGTGTGTGTGTGTGTGTGTGTGTGTGTGTATGTGTGTGTGTGTATGTACACACCTTCAATTTTATTTTATATGTATGGGTATATTTCCTGCATGAATGTCTATACCCTATGCATAAAATACCTGAAAATATCAGAAGATGGCATTGGACCCCTTACGAGTGAAATTACTCATAGTTTTGAGCAGCTATTGAATGCTGAAAATAAACCCTGGATCTTCTAGGTGATGGCAACATTCCTTTAACCTCTGAGCCAGCTCCAAACTGTTTTTCTCACATGTAGACACTACAATCCTCCACATATCACCATTGGTTTGAAAACCGTCTCAATGTTATGGAAATGGAGGTTACCTTAAGAAAATTAGCCCCGGAAAGGCCAATGTTACCTTTTCTATGATGTGAATCGGAGTCAAATAGGAATTTCTGAGACGAGGAGAAGCTCCAGAGAGCGGCAGACGGGAACATGGATGAAACACTGCGGAGATGAATGTGACACAGACACATACTGCACACATGTGAAAACACCATGTTGTAACCCCTCAGTATGTACAGTTAATATACTCTAAGTTAAAAAGTAACTAAAACCTGCCACCACAGCCCTGAGGCACACTTGGTTAATTTTACTCCGATGTCGATCTTCATGAGTCCGGTAACATCCACTTTCTAGAAGGTGCATCAAAATATTTTAATTGTGTGAAATTATGCTTCTTGTATATATCTCTTCAAGAAAATACATCTCTGGCCCCTTCCCTTCTCCGGCGGAGTTACATTACTAACATACTTAATTTATAATAACTTTTTCTAGAAAAATTTTTGTTTATGCGAGGAAAAAACTGGGTTTTTCATGTGATCATCTGGTCCCCTGGAGTGCGCGCATCCTCAAAACACAAGTACTTCGTGTTGAACAGAGCTGCATCACCTCCACAGTGAGAGGAAACCACACGAGGGAGCGCTCCCGTTCCGACTTTAATGCGGTTCTTAAGAGGCACTGACATACTGTTTTGATTTATATTGAAATTGAAACCCATAGACCACATGAGAAATCTGTTTGGTATTTTACCAATGTCACCTCTATCTGTACAACAGCTCCAAGAGGAAATCCTAGGCAGATCAAACAAGAGGGTGGTGATGCCCACACCACCCTTTAGACAGATAAATCAGCTTCCCGGTAAGTTACTCCCAGCCTTCCCCAGGAGTTGCTGAGGATCCCCTTAGGTCCTAGGAACCTGAGACAGTACAGTGCCAGCCCCCACTCACCACCCAGACTAGAGACAGGAAAAAAGCCAGCCTCCCGCGTGGTGCACGCCCACAGTAAGACCACCAGGCTCAGCAGGCTGCTCAGGAAGTGCTTGGTGTACATTCTAATCCTTAGGAGCCAAGCCCTTCCTCAGAGCCCGTCACTCAGTATTTTCTTGTGTCAAAGTAAGAACATTTTCCTTGGCAGAATACATTCATGGCCACGTTAACCCAAACCTCCTTTTCTGAACCCCTGATCACAGGACTCACAGAGTGGGCTGACAGCAGGTGTTATGACAGCAAGATAATTAGAGAGATCCAGGAAGGAAAGGGAGGGGAGGGGCTAAAGGAACAGGAAGTGGTGGGTGAAAAAGACAGGGACAGCACGGGGGTTTGAATGAAAACCTGAATTTCTTTGCATGGCAATGCTGTCTCCAGCACTTGGAAAATTAGGAAACTGTCAGGGTTCACTTTGCTGAATATTTTTTAATGAATGTACCTGAATTTCTCTATTTTCTTCTAAAAATTTAGTCTGACACTTTAAACCTGGGTGCAAACAGGGAGACATACCTGAAAAAAATACCAACCATCTTCAGCAAATCAGAGTCTATTGTTTTAAAGGTGAATTATTTATAGCTCTCCCCAAAGTACAATGCAGCCTTAGATTAAGGAACAGTTTGAGAATAGGAATTCTGTATTCAAATCACGCCCATTTCAACTTCAGAACACATATACTGGAGAAGTGGGTGGGAGGGAGGAGACAGCAGTGGGTTCGATTTCTTGGTTTTGTGTTAAATGCATCCATCTCTGAGGATGCTCAGTAAAGCTAACTTAGAGCTGACCATAAGCCACCAGTGGCTTGGTTATAACAGCCCTAATCTAATAAACGACCTGGAGATCCCGGAGTCATAATGCTTTTAAAGCATGCATCTACCTCCCCCCCCCCAACAGAACTTTGCTTCTATAAATTTGGGGCAGGAAGCATATGGGTGCCCCGCCCCCGCCACACCAAGATTCACCCAAGTGGACCTTTGCTAGCTTAATCCAATTCCCAGTCAGAACACAACTGTGTGCTCTAACTGCATGACACCCCAACTCAAGTCCGTGCACTGTGGATCTGAGCACCTTCTAACTGCACGAGTGTGCAGGTGAGGCGTGAGGTGACTCTTCTCTAGCTGCTAAGGCTCCCCAGAAGAATTTTAACCTCTTCAGCACTGCAAATGAGGCTGCTTGCAAGGGAATGGTTCTGCTCACTTCACAGTGTCCAATGGAATGCTGATCCACAGCTTCCTCAGCATGGATGGGAGGGCTCTTCTCCTCCCACCTGCCCGCTCCCTGCCCCCCGCCCGCCCACTCTCCGACCCCCACTCGCCCACTCTCCGCCCCCCACCCGCCCTTTCTCTGCCTTGTGCCCGCCCGCCCCGCTCTGTGCCCCCGCCCACCCACTCGACCGCCTCCCGCCCGCCTGCACCCCGCCCCGCGCCCACTCGGCCCACCTGCTTACCGCCTCCCATCCACCCGCTCACAGCCTCCAGCCCACCCAATTGCCAACACCCTCCCACTTATTCACTGCCTCCCTCCCACCTGCTGGACACACCCACCGGATCAATCTGCTGGCTCCAAGCTGAAAGTGCTAATAACCACACTAATCTCAAAATTCAACTGTGAATTTTCTTGGTGTACACAGCAAGTAGCCTGCAATACTCCTTAATACCTCCTTTTCTTTTTGCTTTGTTTTTAGGGTTTGGTCCTACAACTCACTCTGAGACCAGGCTGGCCTTCAACTCAGAGATTTGCCTCCCACCCGCCCCTGGCCAGCCTTTCTGAGCAGGCCACTCCACATCCACCCCTGCCTCCAAGCTAACTCCACAGGCTGTTTTCTAAACTGAGAATAAGCTTAGCTACTTAAACTGTAAACTAGCTACTAAGCCAGGAGCACTGGGCTCAAGTGTATACATGAACTGTACCCACACTTTTAAGGTTGTTTCATTCAGATATCTCATTTTTAGTTTTACTTTCATTTTCCATTTCACAAAAAGGGACAGTTTTTATTAGTTTTCTTTGTATAAACCTGAACACTGTTTTAAATCTCTGATTTAGTTCTTGGCCTCTTGTCTACTGAATTATCTGTGAGCTTTCTCTGCATGTTACACAAATTATTATTTGGTGACCGGCTCCTAAGCAAGATTTTTTTTTTTCTGATTTTGTATGTCTTCTGGGCAGTAGTTTATCTTATCTTGTTATGGAGTCTATTTCCCAGGAAATAAAATTTGAATGTAAACAAGGAAGGTTGTGAAATGCTACATTTATTCCCTGCTTAGAATTTCACCAGAATACTTTATTTTCTTTTGCCACAAAAGGTAGCATTGTGATTATTGGTAAAGTGTGAAAGGTGTCAAGAGATGAGATAATGTTGCTACATGGATAGAATAATCTGGATTTGACAATTCAACTGGGTGTATATGGTGTAATGCGGGTTTGGGGAGGAGATTACATTGTAAGCTCTTTTGTTGTAGCATAGAGTGTACTGCATTAGAAAAGCAGGCATTTTGCCTTCGGAATATCCCCACACCCAGAACAGCGGTTCATCTAGTCTGAATAAAGTTGAATGAGAAAAATTTTTATTCACTTTTTGCAATATTTCAACCATCTTGAAATAATCTCACACATTTTTAAAAATTCAACAATTACCAAAAATAGTAACATGTCTCATTTTGATCGATAGAAAATACTGAAGTATTGCTAAAAATTTAGCAGAAGCATTTTAAACCTGTGAAATTAAAAAAAAAACAAAGTTACTTTTAATTAAACTTAACCAAAGTTAACTTTAATTTCAGCACTCAGGATACAGAGGCAGATTAATCTCTGTGACTACGAAGTTGATTTAGAAAGTTCAGGCATACCGTAATACTGATCACTGAGGCCAGTAGCTCAGACTACAGACAGACATACAGTATTTAATGGCTAGATCAGTCCATTGGTCATAGCTTTTAAACCGTTTCATTCCTCATGCCACCAGAAATCACGCTGCTAGCGTGAAGCATATGGGTGGCCCGCCCCCGCCACACCAAGATTCACCCAAGTGGACCTTTGCTAGCTTAATCCAATTCCCAGTCAGAAAACAACTGTGTGCTCTAACTGCGTGACACCCCAACTCAAGTCCGTGCACTGTGGATCTGAGCACCTTCTAACTGCAGGAGTGTGCAGGTGAGGCGTGAGGTGACTCTTCTCTAGCTGCTGAGGCTCCCCAGAAGAATCTTAACCTCTTCAGCACTGCAAGTGAGGCTGCTTGCCTGGGAATGGTTCTGCTCACTTCACAGTGTCCAATGGAATGCTGATCCACAGCTTCCTCAGCATGGATGGGAGGGCTCTTCTCCTCCCACCTGCCCGCTCCCTGCCACCCGCCCGCCCCCTCTCCGCCCCCGCCCGCCTACTCTCCGCCCCCACCCGCCCTTTCTCTGCCTTGCGCCCGCCCGCCCGCTCTGTGCCCCCGCCCACCCGCTCGGCCGCCTCCAGCCTGCCTGCTCCCCGCCCCGCGCCCAATCGTTCGCCACCCCCGCCCACCCGCTCCCCCGCCTCCCGCCTGCCTGCTCCTTGCCCGGCGCCCGCCTGCTCCCACCTCCCCCCACCACCCCCCGGCCCACCCGCTTACCGCCTCCCGCCCACCCGCTCACTGCCCACCAGCTCACCATCTCCTGCCCACCAGCTCACAGCCTCCAGCCCACCCGCTTGCCAACACCCTCCCACTGATTCACTGCCTCTCTCCCACCTGCTGGACACACCCACCAGATCTGCTGGCTCCAAGCTGAAAGTGCTAATAACCACACTAATCTCAAAATTCAACTGTGAATTTTCTTGGTGTACACAGCAAGTAGCCTGCAATACTCCTTAATACCTCCTTTTCTTTTTGCTTTGTTTTTAGGGTTTGGTCCTACAACTCACTCTGAGACCAGGCTGGCCTTCAACTCAGAGATTTGCCTCCCACCCGCCCCTGGCCAGCCTTTCTGAGCAGGCCACTCCACATCCACCCCTGCCTCCAAGCTAACTCCACAGGCTGTTTTCTAAACTGAGAATAAGCTTAGCTACTTAAACTGTAAACTAGCTACTAAGCCAGGAGCACTGGGCTCAAGGGTATACATGAACTGTACCCACACTTTTAAGGTTGTTTCATTCAGATATCTCATTTTTAGTTTTACTTTCATTTTCCATTTCACAAAAAGGGACAGTTTTTATTAGTTTTCTTTGTATAAACCTGAACACTGTTTTAAATCTCTGATTTAGTTCTTGGCCTCTTGTCTACTGAATTATCTGTGAGCTTTCTCTGCATGTTTCACAAATTATTATTTGGTGGTCGGCTCCTAAGCAAGATTTTCTTTTTCTGATTTTGTATGTCTTCTGGGCAGTAGTTTATCTTATCTTGTTATGGAGTCTATTTCCCAGGAAATAAAATTTGAATGTAAACAAGGAAGGTTGTGAAATGCTACATTTATTCCCTGCTTAGAATTTCACCAGAATACTTTATTTTCTTTTGCCACAAAAGGTAGCATTGTGATTATTGGTAAAGTGTGAAAGGTGTCAAGAGATGAGATAATGTTGCTACATGGATAGAATAATCTGGATTTGACAATTCAACTGGGTGTATATGGTGTAATGCGGGTTTGGGGAGGAGATTACATTGTAAGCTCTTTTGTTGTAGCATAGAGTGTACTGCATTAGAAAAGCAGGCATTTTGCCTTCGGAATATCCCCAAACCCAGAACAGCGGTTCATCTAGTCTGAATAAAGTTGAATGAGAAAAATTTTTATTCACTTTTTGCAATATTTCAACCATCTTGAAATAATCTCACACATTTTTAAAAATTCAACAATTACCAAAAATAGTAACATGTCTCATTTTGATCGATAGAAAATACTGAAGTATTGCTAAAAATTTAGCAGAAGCATTTTAAACCTGTGAAATTAAAAAAAAAACAAAGTTACTTTTAATTAAACTTAACCAAAGTTAACTTTAATTTCAGCACTCAGGATACAGAGGCAGATTAATCTCTGTGACTACGAAGTTGATTTAGAAAGTTCAGGCATACCGTAATACTGATCACTGAGGCCAGTAGCTCAGACTACAGACAGACATACAGTATTTAATGGCTAGATCAGTCCATTGGTCATAGCTTTTAAACCGTTTCATTCCTCATGCCACCAGAAATCACGCTGCTAGCATGAAGCATATGGGTGGCCCGCCCCCGCCACACCAAGATTCACCCAAGTGGACCTTTGCTAGCTTAATCCAATTCCCAGTCAGAAAACAACTGTGTGCTCTAACTGCGTGACACCCCAACTCAAGTCCGTGCACTGTGGATCTGAGCACCTTCTAACTGCACGAGTGTGCAGGTGAGGCGTGAGGTGACTCTTCTCTAGCTGCTGAGGCTCCCCAGAAGAATCTTAACCTCTTCAGCACTGCAAGTGAGGCTGCTTGCCTGGGAATGGTTCTGCTCACTTCACAGTGTCCAATGGAATGCTGATCCACAGCTTCCTCAGCATGGATGGGAGGGCTCTTCTCCTCCCACCTGCCCGCTCCCTGCCACCCGCCCGCCCCCTCTCCGCCCCCGCCCGCCTACTCTCCGCCCCCACCCGCCCTTTCTCTGCCTTGTGCCCACCCGCCCGATCTGTGCCCCCGCCCACCCGCTCGGCCACCTCCAGCCTGCCTGCTCCCCGCCCCGCGCCCAATCGTTCGCCACCCCGCCCACCCGCTCCCCCGCCTCCCGCCTGCCTGCTCCTTGCCCGGCGCCCGCCTGCTCCCACCTCCCCCCACCACCCCCCGGCCCACCCGCTTACCGCCTCCCGCCCACCCGCTCACTGCCCACCAGCTCACCATCTCCTGCCCACCAGCTCACAGCCTCCAGCCCACCCGCTTGCCAACACCGTCCCACTGATTCACTGCCTCTCTCCCACCTGCTGGACACACCCACCAGATCTGCTGGCTCCAAGCTGAAAGTGCTAATAACCACACTAATCTCAAAATTCAACTGTGAATTTTCTTGGTGAACACAGCAAGTAGCCTGCAATACTCCTTAATACCTCCTTTTCTTTTTGCTTTGTTTTTAGGGTTTGGTCCTACAACTCACTCTGAGACCAGGCTGGCCTTCAACTCAGAGATTTGCCTCCCACCCGCCCCTGGCCAGCCTTTCTGAGCAGGCCACTCCACATCCACCCCTGCCTCCAAGCTAACTCCACAGGCTGTTTTCTAAACTGAGAATAAGCTTAGCTACTTAAACTGTAAACTAGCTACTAAGCCAGGAGCACTGGGCTCAAGTGTATACATGAACTGTACCCACACTTTTAAGGTTGTTTCATTCAGATATCTCATTTTTAGTTTTACTTTCATTTTCCATTTCACAAAAAGGGACAGTTTTTATTAGTTTTCTTTGTATAAACCTGAACACTGTTTTAAATCTCTGATTTAGTTCTTGGCCTCTTGTCTCCTGAATTATCTGTGAGCTGCAAGTGAGGCTGCTTGCCTGGGAATGGTTCTGCTCATTTCACAGTGTCCAATGGAATGCTGATCCACAGCTTCCTCAGCATGGATGGGAGGGCTCTTCACCTCCCACCTGCCCGCTCCCTGCCCCCCGCCCGCCCCCTCTCTGCCCCCGCCCGGCCACTCTCCGCCCCCCACCCGCCCTTTCTCTGCCTTGCACCTGCCCGCCTGCTCTGTGCCCCCGCCCACCAGCTCGGCCGCCTCCCGCCCGCCTGCTCCCCGCCCCGCGCCCGATCGTTCGCCACCCCGCCCACCCGCTCCCCTTCCTCCCGCCTGCCTGCTCCCTGCCCGGCGCCCGCCCATTCCCAGCCCCCCCCACCCCCCAACCCCCCGGCCCACCCGCTTACCGCCTCCCGCCCACCCGCTCACTGCCCACCTGCTCACCTTGACCTGCCCACCTGCTCACAGCCTCCAGCCCACCCCCTTGCCAACACCCTCCCACTGATACACTGCCTCTCTCCCACCTGCTGGACACACCCACCAGATCTGCTGGCTCCAAGCTGAAAGTGCTAATAACCACACTAATCTCAAAATTCAACTGTGAATTTTCTTGGTGTACATAGCAAGTAGCCTGCAATACTCCTTAATACCTCCTTTTCTTTTTGCTTTGTTTTTAGGGTTTGGTCCTACAACTCACTCTGAGACCAGGCTGGCCTTCAACTCAGAGATTTGCCTCCCACCCGCCCTTGGCCAGCCTTTCTGAGCAGGCCACTCCACATCCACCCCTGCCTCCAAGCTAACTCCACAGGCTGTTTTCTAAACTGAGAATAAGCTTAGCTACTTAAACTGTAAACTAGCTACTAAGCCAGGAGCACTGGGCTCAAGTGTATACATGAACTGTACCCACACTTTTAAGGTTGTTTCATTCAGATATCTCATTTTTAGTTTTACTTTCATTTTCCATTTCACAAAAAGGGACAGTTTTTATTAGTTTTCTTTGTATAAACCTGAACACTGTTTTAAATCTCTGATTTAGTTCTTGGCCTCTTGTCTACTGAATTATCTGTGAGCTTTCTCTGCATGTTACACAAATTATTATTTGGTGACCGGCTCCTAAGCAAGATTTTTTTTTCTGATTTTGTATGTCTTCTGGGCAGTAGTTTATCTTATCTTGTTATGGAGTCTATTTCCCAGGAAATAAAATTTGAATGTAAACAAGGAAGGTTGTGAAATGCTACATTTATTCCCTGCTTAGAATTTCACCAGAATACTTTATTTTCTTTTGCCACAAAAGGTAGCATTGTGATTATTGGTAAAGTGTGAAAGGTGTCAAGAGATGAGATAATGTTGCTACATGGATAGAATAATCTGGATTTGACAATTCAACTGGGTGTATATGGTGTAATGCGGGTTTGGGGAGGAGATTACATTGTAAGCTCTTTTGTTGTAGCATAGAGTGTACTGCATTAGAAAAGCAGGCATTTTGCCTTCGGAATATCCCCACACCAAGAACAGCGGTTCATCTAGTCTGAATAAAGTTGAATGAGAAAAATTTTTATTCACTTTTTGCAATATTTCAACCATCTTGAAATAATCTCACACATTTTTAAAAATTCAACAATTACCAAAAATAGTAACATGTCTCATTTTGATCGATAGAAAATACTGAAGTATTGCTATAAATTTAGCAGAAGCATTTTAAACCTGTGAAATTAAAAAAAAAACAAAGTTACTTTTAATTAAACTTAACCAAAGTTAACTTTAATTTCAGCACTCAGGATACAGAGGCAGATTAATCTCTGTGACTACGAAGTTGATTTAGAAAGTTCAGGCATACCGTAATACTGATCACTGAGGCCAGTAGCTCAGACTACAGACAGACATACAGTATTTAATGGCTAGATCAGTCCATTGGTCATAGCTTTTAAACCGTTTCATTCCTCATGCCACCAGAAATCACGCTGCTAGCGTGAAGCATATGGGTGGCCCGCCCCCGCCACACCAAGATTCACCCAAGTGGACCTTTGCTAGCTTAATCCAATTCCCAGTCAGAACACAACTGTGTGCTCTAACTGCGTGACACCCCAACTCAAGTCCGTGCACTGTGGATCTGAGCACCTTCTAACTGCAGGAGTGTGCAGGTGAGGCGTGAGGTGACTCTTTATCTGCTGAGGATCCCCAGAAGAATCTTAACCTCTTCAGCACTGCAAGTGAGGCTGCTTGCCTGGGAATGGTTCTGCTCACTTCACAGTGTCCAATGGAATGCTGATCCACAGCTTCCTCAGCATGGATGGTAGGGCTCTTCTCCTCCCACCTGCCCGCTCCCTGCCCCCCGCCCGCCCCCTCTCCGCCCCCGCCCGCCCACTCTCCGCCCCCACCCGCCCTTTCTCTGCCTTGCGCCCGCCTGCCCGCTCTGTGCCCCCGCCCACCCGCTCGGCTGCCTCCAGCCCGCCTGCTCCCTGCCCGGCACCTGATCTTTCACCACCCCGCCCACCCGCTCCCCCGCCTCCCGCCTGCCTGCTCCCTGCCCGGCGCCCGCCCGCTCCCACCTCCCCCCCCACCCCCCGGCCCACCCGCTTACCGCCTCCCGCCCACCCGCTCACTGCCCACCAGCTCACCATCTCCTGCCCACCAGCTCACAGCCTCCAGCCCACCCGCTTGCCAACACCCTCCCACTGATTCACTGCCTCTCTCCAACCTGCTGGACACACCCACCAGATCTGCTGGCTCCAAGCTGAAAGTGCTAATAACCACACTAATCTCAAAATTCAACTGTGAATTTTCTTGGTGAACACAGCAAGTAGCCTGCAATACTCCTTAATACCTCCTTTTCTTTTTGCTTTGTTTTTAGGGTTTGGTCCTACAACTCACTCTGAGACCAGGCTGGCCTTCAACTCAGAGATTTGCCTCCCACCCGCCCCTGGCCAGCCTTTCTGAGCAGGCCACTCCACATCCACCTCTGCCTCCAAGCTAACTCCACAGGCTGTTTTCTAAACTGAGAATAAGCTTAGCTACTTAAACTGTAAACTAGCTACTAAGCCAGGAGCACTGGGCTCAAGTGTATACATGAACTGTACCCACACTTTTAAGGTTGTTTCATTCAGATATCTCATTTTTAGTTTTACTTTCATTTTCCATTTCACAAAAAGGGACAGTTTTTATTAGTTTTCTTTGTATAAACCTGAACACTGTTTTAAATCTCTGATTTAGTTCTTGGCCTCTTGTCTACTGAATTATCTGTGAGCTTTCTCTGCATGTTACACAAATTATTATTTGGTGACCGGCTCCTAAGCAAGATTTTTTTTTCTGATTTTGTATGTCTTCTGGGCAGTAGTTTATCTTATCTTGTTATGGAGTCTATTTCCCAGGAAATAAAATTTGAATGTAAACAAGGAAGGTTGTGAAATGCTACATTTATTCCCTGCTTAGAATTTCACCAGAATACTTTATTTTCTTTTGCCACAAAAGGTAGCATTGTGATTATTGGTAAAGTGTGAAAGGTGTCAAGAGATGAGATAATGTTGCTACATGGATAGAATAATCTGGATTTGACAATTCAACTGGGTGTATATGGTGTAATGAGGGTTTGGGGAGGAGATTACATTGTAAGCTCTTTTGTTGTAGCATAGAGTGTACTGCATTAGAAAAGCAGGCATTTTGCCTTCGGAATATCCCCACACCCAGAACAGCGGTTCATCTAGTCTGAATAAAGTTGAATGAGAAAAATTTTTATTCACTTTTTGCAATATTTCAACCATCTTGAAATAATCTCACACATTTTTACAAATTCAACAATTACCAAAAATAGTAACATGTCTCATTTTGATCGATAGAAAATACTGAAGTATTGCTATAAATTTAGCAGAAGCATTTTAAACCTGTGAAATTAAAAAAAAAACAAAGTTACTTTTAATTAAACTTAACCAAAGTTAACTTTAATTTCAGCACTCAGGATACAGAGGCAGATTAATCTCTGTGACTACGAAGTTGATTTAGAAAGTTCAGGCATACCGTAATACTGATCACTGAGGCCAGTAGCTCAGACTACAGACAGACATACAGTATTTAATGGCTAGATCAGTCCATTGGTCATAGCTTTTAAACCGTTTCATTCCTCATGCCACCAGAAATCACGCTGCTAGCGTGAAGCATATGGGTGGCCCGCCCCCGCCACACCAAGATTCACCCAAGTGGACCTTTGCTAGCTTAATCCAATTCCCAGTCAGAACACAACTGTGTGCTCTAACTGCGTGACACCCCAACTCAAGTCCCTGCACTGTGGATCTGAGCACCTTCTAACTGCACGAGTGTGCAGGTGAGGCGTGAGGTGACTCTTCTCTAGCTGCTGAGGCTCCCCAGAAGAATCTTAACCTCTTCAGCACTGCAAGTGAGGCTGCTTGCCTGGGAATGGTTCTGCTCACTTCACAGTGTCCAATGGAATGCTGATCCACAGCTTCCTCAGCATGGATGGGAGGGCTCTTCTCCTCCCACCTGCCCGCTCCCTGCCCCCCGCCCGCCCCCTCTCCGCCCCCGCCCGCCTACTCTCCGCCCCCACCCGCCCTTTCTCTGCCTTGCGCCCGCCCGCCCGCTCTGTGCCCCCGCCCACCCGCTCGGCCGCCTCCAGCCTGCCTGCTCCCCGCCCCGCGCCCAATCGTTCGCCACCCCGCCCACCCGCTCCCCCGCCTCCCGCCTGCCTGCTCCCTGCCCGGCGCCCGCCCGACCCACCTACCCCCACCACCCCCCGGCCCACCCGCTTACCGCCTCCCGCCCACCCGCTCACTGCCCACCAGCTCACCATCTCCTGCCCACCAGCTCACAGCCTCCAGCCCACCCGCTTGCCAACACCCTCCCACTGATTCACTGCCTCTCTCCCACCTGCTGGACACACCCACCAGATCTGCTGGCTCCAAGCTGAAAGTGCTAATAACCACACTAATCTCAAAATTCAACTGTGAATTTTCTTGGTGAACACAGCAAGTAGCCTGCAATACTCCTTAATACCTCCTTTTCTTTTTGCTTTGTTTTTAGGGTTTGGTCCTACAACTCACTCTGAGACCAGGCTGGCCTTCAACTCAGAGATTTGCCTCCCACCCGCCCCTGGCCAGCCTTTCTGAGCAGGCCACTCCACATCCACCCCTGCCTCCAAGCTAACTCCACAGGCTGTTTTCTAAACTGAGAATAAGCTTAGCTACTTAAACTGTAAACTAGCTACTAAGCCAGGAGCACTGGGCTCAAGTGTATACATGAACTGTACCCACACTTTTAAGGTTGTTTCATTCAGATATCTCATTTTTAGTTTTACTTTCATTTTCCATTTCACAAAAAGGGACAGTTTTTATTAGTTTTCTTTGTATAAACCTGAACACTGTTTTAAATCTCTGATTTAGTTCTTGGCCTCTTGTCTACTGAATTATCTGTGAGCTTTCTCTGCATGTTACACAAATTATTATTTGGTGACCGGCTCCTAAGCAAGATTTTTTTTTCTGATTTTGTATGTCTTCTGGGCAGTAGTTTATCTTATCTTGTTATGGAGTCTATTTCCCAGGAAATAAAATTTGAATGTAAACAAGGAAGGTTGTGAAATGCTACATTTATTCCCTGCTTAGAATTTCACCAGAATACTTTATTTTCTTTTGCCACAAAAGGTAGCATTGTGATTATTGGTAAAGTGTGAAAGGTGTCAAGAGATGAGATAATGTTGCTACATGGATAGAATAATCTGGATTTGACAATTCAACTGGGTGTATATGGTGTAATGCGGGTTTGGGGAGGAGATTACATTGTAAGCTCTTTTGTTGTAGCATAGAGTGTACTGCATTAGAAAAGCAGGCATTTTGCCTTCGGAATATCCCCAAACCCAGAACAGCGGTTCATCTAGTCTGAATAAAGTTGAATGAGAAAAATTTTTATTCACTTTTTGCAATATTTCAACCATCTTGAAATAATCTCACACATTTTTAAAAATTCAACAATTACCAAAAATAGTAACATGTCTCATTTTGATCGATAGAAAATACTGAAGTATTGCTAAAAATTTAGCAGAAGCATTTTAAACCTGTGAAATTAAAAAAAAAACAAAGTTACTTTTAATTAAACTTAACCAAAGTTAACTTTAATTTCAGCACTCAGGATACAGAGGCAGATTAATCTCTGTGACTACGAAGTTGATTTAGAAAGTTCAGGCATACCGAAATACTGATCACTGAGGCCAGTAGCTCAGACTACAGACAGACATACAGTATTTAATGGCTAGATCAGTCCATTGGTCATAGCTTTTAAACCGTTTCATTCCTCATGCCACCAGAAATCACGCTGCTAGCGTGAAGCATATGGGTGGCCCGCCCCCGCCACACCAAGATTCACCCAAGTGGACCTTTGCTAGCTTAATCCAATTCCCAGTCAGAAAACAACTGTGTGCTCTAACTGCGTGACACCCCAACTCAAGTCCGTGCACTGTGGATCTGAGCACCTTCTAACTGCACGAGTGTGCAGGTGAGGCGTGAGGTGACTCTTCTCTAGCTGCTGAGGCTCCCCAGAAGAATCTTAACCTCTTCAGCACTGCAAGTGAGGCTGCTTGCCTGGGAATGGTTCTGCTCACTTCACAGTGTCCAATGGAATGCTGATCCACAGCTTCCTCAGCATGGATGGGAGGGCTCTTCTCCTCCCACCTGCCCGCTCCCTGCCACCCGCCCGCCCCCTCACCGCCCCCGCCCGCCTACTCTCCGCCCCCACCCGCCCTTTCTCTGCCTTGCGCCCGCCCGCCTGCTCTGTGCCCCCGCCCACCCGCTCGGCCGCCTCCAGCCTGCCTGCTCCCCGCCCCGCGCCCAATCGTTCGCCACCCCGCCCACCCGCTCCCCCGCCTCCCGCCTGCCTGCTCCTTGCCAGGTGCCCGCCTGCTCCCACCTCCCCCCACCACCCCCCGGCCCACCTGCTTACCGGCTCCCGCCCACCCGCTCACTGCCCACCAGCTCACCATCTCCTGCCCACCAGCTCACAGCCTCCAGCCCACCCGCTTGCCAACACCCTCCCACTGATTCACTGCCTCTCTCCCACCTGCTGGACACACCCACCAGATCTGCTGGCTCCAAGCTGAAAGTGCTAATAACCACACTAATCTCAAAATTCAACTGTGAATTTTCTTGGTGAACACAGCAAGTAGCCTGCAATACTCCTTAATACCTCCTTTTCTTTTTGCTTTGTTTTTAGGGTTTGGTCCTACAACTCACTCTGAGACCAGGCTGGCCTTCAACTCAGAGATTTGCCTCCCACCCGCCCCTGGCCAGCCTTTCTGAGCAGGCCACTCCACATCCACCCCTGCCTCCAAGCTAACTCCACAGGCTGTTTTCTAAACTGAGAATAAGCTTAGCTACTTAAACTGTAAACTAGCTACTAAGCCAGGAGCACTGGGCTCAAGTGTATACATGAACTGTACCCACACTTTTAAGGTTGTTTCATTCAGATATCTCATTTTTAGTTTTACTTTCATTTTCCATTTCACAAAAAGGGACAGTTTTTATTAGTTTTCTTTGTATAAACCTGAACACTGTTTTAAATCTCTGATTTAGTTCTTGGCCTCTTGTCTCCTGAATTATCTGTGAGCTGCAAGTGAGGCTGCTTGCCTGGGAATGGTTCTGCTCATTTCACAGTGTCCAATGGAATGCTGATCCACAGCTTCCTCAGCATGGATGGGAGGGCTCTTCTCCTCCCACCTGCCTGCTCCCTGCCCCCCCCGCCCGCCCCCTCTCCGCCCCCGCCCGCCCACTCTCTGCCCCCCACCCGCCCTTTCTCTGCCTTGCACCAGCCTGCCTGCTCTGTGTCCCCGCCCACCAGCTCGGCCGCCTCCCGCCCGCCTGCTCCCCGCCCCGCGCCCGATCGTTCGCCACCCCGCCCACCCGCTCCCCTTCCTCCCGCCTGCCTGCTCCCTGCCCGGCGCCCGCCCGTTCCCAGCCCCCCCCACCCCCCAACCCCCCGGCCCACCCGCTTACCGCCTCCCGCCCACCCGCTCACTGCCCACCTGCTCACCGTGACCTGCCCACCTGCTCACAGCCTCCAGCCCACCCCCTTGCCAACACCCTCCCACTGATTCACTGCCTCTCTCCCACCTGCTGGACACACCCACCAGATCTGCTGGCTCCAAGCTGAAAGTGCTAATAACCACACTAATCTCAAAATTCAACTGTGAATTTTCTTGGTGTACACAGCAAGTAGCCTGCAATACTCCTTAATACCTCCTTTTCTTTTTGCTTTGTTTTTAGGGTTTGGTCCTACAACTCACTCTGAGACCAGGCTGGCCTTCAACTCAGAGATTTGCCTCCCACCCGCCCCTGGCCAGCCTTTCTGAGCAGGCCACTCCACATCCACCCCTGCCTCCAAGCTAACTCCACAGGCTGTTTTCTAAACTGAGAATAAGCTTAGCTACTTAAACTGTAAACTAGCTACTAAGCCAGGAGCACTGGGCTCAAGTGTATACATGAACTGTACCCACACTTTTAAGGTTGTTTCATTCAGATATCTCATTTTTAGTTTTACTTTCATTTTCCATTTCACAAAAAGGGACAGTTTTTATTAGTTTTCTTTGTATAAACCTGAACACTGTTTTAAATCTCTGATTTAGTTCTTGGCCTCTTGTCTACTGAATTATCTGTGAGCTTTCTCTGCATGTTACACAAATTATTATTTGGTGACCGGCTCCTAAGCAAGATTTTTTTTTCTGATTTTGTATGTCTTCTGGGCAGTAGTTTATCTTATCTTGTTATGGAGTCTATTTCCCAGGAAATAAAATTTGAATGTAAACAAGGAAGGTTGTGAAATGCTACATTTATTCCCTGCTTAGAATTTCACCAGAATACTTTATTTTCTTTTGCCACAAAAGGTAGCATTGTGATTATTGGTAAAGTGTGAAAGGTGTCAAGAGATGAGATAATGTTGCTACATGGATAGAATAATCTGGATTTGACAATTCAACTGGGTGTATATGGTGTAATGCGGGTTTGGGGAGGAGATTACATTGTAAGCTCTTTTGTTGTAGCATAGAGTGTACTGCATTAGAAAAGCAGGCATTTTGCCTTCGGAATATCCCCACACCAAGAACAGCGGTTCATCTAGTCTGAATAAAGTTGAATGAGAAAAATTTTTATTCACTTTTTGCAATATTTCAACCATCTTGAAATAATCTCACACATTTTTAAAAATTCAACAATTACCAAAAATAGTAACATGTCTCATTTTGATCGATAGAAAATACTGAAGTATTGCTATAAATTTAGCAGAAGCATTTTAAACCTGTGAAATTAAAAAAAAAACAAAGTTACTTTTAATTAAACTTAACCAAAGTTAACTTTAATTTCAGCACTCAGGATACAGAGGCAGATTAATCTCTGTGACTACGAAGTTGATTTAGAAAGTTCAGGCATACCGTAATACTGATCACTGAGGCCAGTAGCTCAGACTACAGACAGACATACAGTATTTAATGGCTAGATCAGTCCATTGGTCATAGCTTTTAAACCGTTTCATTCCTCATGCCACCAGAAATCACGCTGCTAGCGTGAAGCATATGGGTGGCCCGCCCCCGCCACACCAAGATTCACCCAAGTGGACCTTTGCTAGCTTAATCCAATTCCCAGTCAGAACACAACTGTGTGCTCTAACTGCGTGACACCCCAACTCAAGTCCCTGCACTGTGGATCTGAGCACCTTCTAACTGCACGAGTGTGCAGGTGAGGCGTGAGGTGACTCTTCTCTATCTGCTGAGGCTCCCCAGAAGAATCTTAACCTCTTCAGCACTGCAAGTGAGGCTGCTTGCCTGGGAATGGTTCTGCTCACTTCACAGTGTCCAATGGAATGCTGATCCACAGCTTCCTCAGCATGGATGGGAGGGCTCTTCTCCTCCCACCTGCCCGCTCCCTGCCCCCCGCCCGCCCCCTCTCCGCCCCCGCCCGCCCACTCTCCGCCCCCACCCGCCCTTTCTCTGCCTTGCGCCCGCCTGCCCGCTCTGTGCCCCCGCCCACCCGCTCGGCCGCCTCCAGCCCGCCTGCTCCCTGCCTGGCACCTGATCTTTCACCACCCCGCCCACCCGCTCCCCCCGCCTCCCGCCTGCCTGCTCCCTGCCCGGCGCCCGCCCGCTCCCACCTCCCCCCCCCCCCCCCCCCCCCCGCCCACCCGCTTACCGCCTCCCGCCCACCCGCTCACTGCCCACCAGCTCACCATCTCCTGCCCACCAGCTCACAGCCTCCAGCCCACCCGCTTGCCAACACCCTCCCACTGATTCACTGCCTCTCTCCAACCTGCTGGACACACCCACCAGATCTGCTGGCTCCAAGCTGAAAGTGCTAATAACCACACTAATCTCAAAATTCAACTGTGAATTTTCTTGGTGAACACAGCAAGTAGCCTGCAATACTCCTTAATACCTCCTTTTCTTTTTGCTTTGTTTTTAGGGTTTGGTCCTACAACTCACTCTGAGACCAGGCTGGCCTTCAACTCAGAGATTTGCCTCCCACCCGCCCCTGGCCAGCCTTTCTGAGCAGGCCACTCCACATCCACCTCTGCCTCCAAGCAAACTCCACAGGCTGTTTTCTAAACTGAGAATAAGCTTAGCTACTTAAACTGTAAACTAGCTACTAAGCCAGGAGCACTGGGCTCAAGTGTATACATGAACTGTACCCACACTTTTAAGGTTGTTTCATTCAGATATCTCATTTTTAGTTTTACTTTCATTTTCCATTTCACAAAAAGGGACAGTTTTTATTAGTTTTCTTTGTATAAACCTGAACACTGTTTTAAATCTCTGATTTAGTTCTTGGCCTCTTGTCTACTGAATTATCTGTGAGCTTTCTCTGCATGTTACACAAATTATTATTTGGTGACCGGCTCCTAAGCAAGATTTTTTTTTCTGATTTTGTATGTCTTCTGGGCAGTAGTTTATCTTATCTTGTTATGGAGTCTATTTCCCAGGAAATAAAATTTGAATGTAAACAAGGAAGGTTGTGAAATGCTACATTTATTCCCTGCTTAGAATTTCACCAGAATACTTTATTTTCTTTTGCCACAAAAGGTAGCATTGTGATTATTGGTAAAGTGTGAAAGGTGTCAAGAGATGAGATAATGTTGCTACATGGATAGAATAATCTGGATTTGACAATTCAACTGGGTGTATATGGTGTAATGCGGGTTTGGGGAGGAGATTACATTGTAAGCTCTTTTGTTGTAGCATAGAGTGTACTGCATTAGAAAAGCAGGCATTTTGCCTTCGGAATATCCCCACACCAAGAACAGCGGTTCATCTAGTCTGAATAAAGTTGAATGAGAAAAATTTTTATTCACTTTTTGCAATATTTCAACCATCTTGAAATAATCTCACACATTTTTAAAAATTCAACAATTACCAAAAATAGTAACATGTCTCATTTTGATCGATAGAAAATACTGAAGTATTGCTATAAATTTAGCAGAAGCATTTTAAACCTGTGAAATTAAAAAAAAAACAAAGTTACTTTTAATTAAACTTAACCAAAGTTAACTTTAATTTCAGCACTCAGGATACAGAGGCAGATTAATCTCTGTGACTACGAAGTTGATTTAGAAAGTTCAGGCATACCGTAATACTGATCACTGAGGCCAGTAGCTCAGACTACAGACAGACATACAGTATTTAATGGCTAGATCAGTCCATTGGTCATAGCTTTTAAACCGTTTCATTCCTCATGCCACCAGAAATCACGCTGCTAGCGTGAAGCATATGGGTGGCCCGCCCCCGCCACACCAAGATTCACCCAAGTGGACCTTTGCTAGCTTAATCCAATTCCCAGTCAGAACACAACTGTGTGCTCTAACTGCGTGACACCCCAACTCAAGTCCCTGCACTGTGGATCTGAGCACCTTCTAACTGCACGAGTGTGCAGGTGAGGTGTGAGGTGACTCTTCTCTAGCTGCTGAGGCTCCCCAGAAGAATCTTAACCTCTTCAGCACTGCAAGTGAGGCTGCTTGCCTGGGAATGGTTCTGCTCACTTCACAGTGTCCAATGGAATGCTGATCCACAGCTTCCTCAGCATGGATGGGAGGGCTCTTCTCCTCCCACCTGCCCGCTCCCTGCCCCCCGCCCGCCCCCTCTCCGCCCCCGCCCGCCCACTCTCCGCCCCCACCCGCCCTTTCTCTGCCTTGCACCCGCCTGCCCGCTCTGTGCCCCCGCCCACCCGCTCAGCCAGCTCCAGCCCGCCTGCTCCCCGCCCCGCGCCCGATGGTTCGCCACCCCGCCCACCCGCTCCCCTGCCTCCCGCCTGCCTGCTCCCTGCCTGGCGCCCGCCCGTTCCCAGCCCCCCCCCCACTCCCCAACCCCCCCCGGCCCACCCGCTTACCGCCTCCCGCCCACCCGCTCACTGCCCACCTGCTCACCGTCTCCTGCCCACCTGCTCACAGCCTCCAGCCCTCCCCCTTGCCAACACCCTCCCACTGATTCACTGCCTCTCTCCCACCTGCTGGACACACTCACCAGATCTGCTGGCTCCAAGCTGAAAGTGCTAATAACCACACTAATCTCAAAATTCAACTGTGAATTTTCTTGGTGTACACAGCAAGTAGCCTGCAATACTCCTTAATACCTCCTTTTCTTTTTGCTTTGTTTTTAGGGTTTGGTCCTACAACTCACTCTGAGACCAGGCTGGCCTTCAACTCAGAGATTTGCCTCCCACCCGCCCCTGGCCAGCCTTTCTGAGCAGGCCACTCCACATCCACCCCTGCCTCCAAGCTAACTCCACAGGCTGTTTTCTAAACTGAGAATAAGCTTAGCTACTTAAACTGTAAACTAGCTACTAAGCCAGGAGCACTGGGCTCAAGGGTATACATGAACTGTACCCACACTTTTAAGGTTGTTTCATTCAGATATCTCATTTTTAGTTTTACTTTCATTTTCCATTTCACAAAAGGGACAGTTTTTATTAGTTTTCTTTGTATAAACCTGAACACTGTTTTAAATCTCTGATTTAGTTCTTGGCCTCTTGTCTCCTGAATTATCTGTGAGCTGCAAGTGAGGCTGCTTGCCTGGGAATGGTTCTGCTCATTTCACAGTGTCCAATGGAATGCTGATCCACAGCTTCCTCAGCATGGATGGGAGGGCTCTTCTCCTCCCACCTGCCCGCTCCCTGCCCCCCGCCCGCCCCCTCTCCGCCCCCGCCTGCCCACTCTCCGCCCCCCACCCGCCCTTTCTCTGCCTTGCACCCGCCCGCCTGCTCTGTGCCCCCGCCCACCCGCTCGTCTGCCTCCAGCCCGCCTGCTCCCCGCCCCGCGCCCGATCGTTCGCCACCCCGCCCACCCGCTCCCCTGCCTCCCGCCTGCCTGCTCCCTGCCCGGCGCCCGCCCGTTCCCAGCCCCCCCCCACTACCCAACCCCCCCCCCCCCGGCCCACCCGCTTACCGCCTCCCGCCCACCCGCTCACTGCCCACCTGCTCACCGTCTCCTGCCCACCTGCTCACAGCCTCCAGCCCACCCCCTTGCCAACACCCTCCCACTGATTCACTGCCTCTCTCCCACCTGCTGGACACACCCACCAGATCTGCTGGCTCCAAGCTGAAAGTGCTAATAACCACACTAATCTCAAAATTCAACTGTGAATTTTCTTGGTGTACACAGCAAGTAGCCTGCAATACTCCTTAATACCTCCTTTTCTTTTTGCTTTGTTTTTAGGGTTTGGTCCTACAACTCACTCTGAGACCAGGCTGGCCTTCAACTCAGAGATTTGCCTCCCACCCGCCCCTGGCCAGCCTTTCTGAGCAGGCCACTCCACATCCACCCCTGCCTCCAAGCTAACTCCACAGGCTGTTTTCTAAACTGAGAATAAGCTTAGCTACTTAAACTGTAAACTAGCTACTAAGCCAGGAGCACTGGGCTCAAGTGTATACATGAACTGTACCCACACTTTTAAGGTTGTTTCATTCAGATATCTCATTTTTAGTTTTACTTTCATTTTCCATTTCACAAAAAGGGACAGTTTTTATTAGTTTTCTTTGTATAAACCTGAACACTGTTTTAAATCTCTGATTTAGTTCTTGGCCTCTTGTCTACTGAATTATCTGTGAGCTTTCTCTGCATGTTACACAAATTATTATTTGGTGACCGGCTCCTAAGCAAGATTTTTTTTTCTGATTTTGTATGTCTTCTGGGCAGTAGTTTATCTTATCTTGTTATGGAGTCTATTTCCCAGGAAATAAAATTTGAATGTAAACAAGGAAGGTTGTGAAATGCTACATTTATTCCCTGCTTAGAATTTCACCAGAATACTTTATTTTCTTTTGCCACAAAAGGTAGCATTGTGATTATTGGTAAAGTGTGAAAGGTGTCAAGAGATGAGATAATGTTGCTACATGGATAGAATAATCTGGATTTGACAATTCAACTGGGTGTATATGGTGTAATGCGGGTTTGGGGAGGAGATTACATTGTAAGCTCTTTTGTTGTAGCATAGAGTGTACTGCATTAGAAAAGCAGGCATTTTGCCTTCGGAATATCCCCACACCCAGAACAGCGGTTCATCTAGTCTGAATAAAGTTGAATGAGAAAAATTTTTATTCACTTTTTGCAATATTTCAACCATCTTGAAATAATCTCACACATTTTTAAAAATTCAACAATTACCAAAAATAGTAACATGTCTCATTTTGATCGATAGAAAATACTGAAGTATTGCTATAAATTTAGCAGAAGCATTTTAAACCTGTGAAATTAAAAAAAAAACAAAGTTACTTTTAATTAAACTTAACCAAAGTTAACTTTAATTTCAGCACTCAGGATACAGAGGCAGATTAATCTCTGTGACTACGAAGTTGATTTAGAAAGTTCAGGCATACCGTAATACTGATCACTGAGGCCAGTAGCTCAGACTACAGACAGACATACAGTATTTAATGGCTAGATCAGTCCATTGGTCATAGCTTTTAAACCGTTTCATTCCTCATGCCACCAGAAATCACGCTGCTAGCGTGAAGCATATGGGTGGCCCGCCCCCGCCACACCAAGATTCACCCAAGTGGACCTTTGCTAGCTTAATCCAATTCCCAGTCAGAACACAACTGTGTGCTCTAACTGCGTGACACCCCAACTCAAGTCCGTGCACTGTGGATCTGAGCACCTTCTAACTGCACACGAGTGTGCAGGTGAGGCGTGAGGTGACTCTTCTCTAGCTGCTGAGGCTCCCCAGAAGAATCTTAACCTCTTCAGCACTGCAAGTGAGGCTGCTTGCCTGGGAATGGTTCTGCTCACTTCACAGTGTCCAATGGAATGCTGATCCACAGCTTCCTCAGCATGGATGGGAGGGCTCTTCTCCTCCCACCTGCCCGCTCCCTGCCCCCCGCCCGCCCACTCTCCGCCCCCACCCGCCCTTTCTCTGCCTTGTGCCCGCCCGCCCGCTCTGTGCCCCCGCCCACCCGCTTGGCCGCCTCCAGCCCGCCTGCTCCCCGCCCCGCGCCCGATCGTTCGCCACCCCGCCCACCCGCTCCCCCGCCTCCCGCCTGCCTGCTCCCTGCCAGGCGCCAGCCCGCTCCCACCTCCCCCCACCCCCCCGGCCCACCCGCTTACCGCCTCCCGCCCACCTGCTCACTGCCCACCAGCTCACCATCTCCTGCCCACCAGCTCACAGCCTCCAGCCCACCCGCTTGCCAACACCCTCCCACTGATTCACTGCCTCTCTCCCACCTGCTGGACACACCCACCAGATCTGCTGGCTCCAAGCTGAAAGTGCTAATAACCACACTAATCTCAAAATTCAACTGTGAATTTTCTTGGTGTACACAGCAAGTAGCCTGCAATACTCCTTAATACCTCCTTTTCTTTTTGCTTTGTTTTTAGGGTTTGGTCCTACAACTCACTCTGAGACCAGGCTGGCCTTCAACTCAGAGATTTGCCTCCCACCCGCCCCTGGCCAGCCTTTCTGAGCAGGCCACTCCACATCCACCCCTGCCTCCAAGCTAACTCCACAGGCTGTTTTCTAAACTGAGAATAAGCTTAGCTACTTAAACTGTAAACTAGCTACTAAGCCAGGAGCACTGGGCTCAAGGGTATACATGAACTGTACCCACACTTTTAAGGTTGTTTCATTCAGATATCTCATTTTTAGTTTTACTTTCATTTTCCATTTCACAAAAAGGGACAGTTTTTATTAGTTTTCTTTGTATAAACCTGAACACTGTTTTAAATCTCTGATTTAGTTCTTGGCCTCTTGTCTCCTGAATTATCTGTGAGCTGCAAGTGAGGCTGCTTGCCTGGGAATGGTTCTGCTCATTTCACAGTGTCCAATGGAATGCTGATCCACAGCTTCCTCAGCATGGATGGGAGGGCTCTTCTCCTCCCACCTGCCCGCTCCCTGCCCCCCCGCCCACCCCCTCTCCCCCCCCGCCCGCCCACTCTCAGCCCCCCACCCGCCCTTTCTCTGCCTTGCACCCGCCCGCCTGCTCTGTGCCCCCGCCCACCCGCTCGGCCGCCTCCAGCCCGCCTGCTCCCCGCCCCGCTCCTGATCGTTCGCCACCCCGCCCACCCGCTCCCCTGCCTCCCGCCTGCCTGCTCCCTGCCCGGCGCCCGCCCATTCCCAGCCCCCCTCACCCCCCAACCCCCGGCCCACCCGCTTACCGCCTCCCGCCCACCCGCTCACTGCCTACCTGCTCACCGTCTCCTGCCCACCTGCTCACAGCCTCCAGCCCACCCCCTTGCCAACACCCTCCCACTGATTCACTGCCTCTCTCCCACCTGCTGGACACACCCACCAGATCTGCTGGCTCCAAGCTGAAAGTGCTAATAACCACACTAATCTCAAAATTCAACTGTGAATTTTCTTGGTGTACACAGCAAGTAGCCTGCAATACTCCTTAATACCTCCTTTTCTTTTTGCTTTGTTTTTAGGGTTTGGTCCTACAACTCACTCTGAGACCAGGCTGGCCTTCAACTCAGAGATTTGCCTCCCACCCGCCCCTGGCCAGCCTTTCTGAGCAGGCCACTCCACATCCACCCCTGCCCCCAAGCTAACTCCACAGGCTGTTTTCTAAACTGAGAATAAGCTTAGCTACTTAAACTGTAAACTAGCTACTAAGCCAGGAGCACTGGGCTCAAGGGTATACATGAACTGTACCCACACTTTTAAGGTTGTTTCATTCAGATATCTCATTTTTAGTTTTACTTTCATTTTCCATTTCACAAAAAGGGACAGTTTTTATTAGTTTTCTTTGTATAAACCTGAACACTGTTTTAAATCTCTGATTTAGTTCTTGGCCTCTTGTCTACTGAATTATCTGTGAGCTTTCTCTGTATGTTACACAAATTATTATTTGGTGACCGGCTCCTAAGCAAGATTTTTTTTTCTGATTTTGTATGTCTTCTGGGCAGTAGTTTATCTTATCTTGTTATGGAGTCTATTTCCCAGGAAATAAAATTTGAATGTAAACAAGGAAGGTTGTGAAATGCTACATTTATTCCCTGCTTAGAATTTCACCAGAATACTTTATTTTCTTTTGCCACAAAAGGTAGCATTGTGATTATTGGTAAAGTGTGAAAGGTGTCAAGAGATGAGATAATGTTGCTACATGGATAGAATAATCTGGATTTGACAATTCAACTGGGTGTATATGGTGTAATGCGGGTTTGGGGAGGAGATTACATTGTAAGCTCTTTTGTTGTAGCATAGAGTGTACTGCATTAGAAAAGCAGGCATTTTGCCTTCGGAATATCCCCACACCCAGAACTGCGGTTCATCTAGTCTGAATAAAGTTGAATGAGAAAAATTTTTATTCACTTTTTGCAATATTTCAACCATCTTGAAATAATCTCACACATTTTTAAAAATTCGACAATTACCAAAAATAGTAACATGTCTCATTTTGATAGATAGAGAATACTGAAGTATTGCTATAAATTTAGCAGAAGCATTTTAAACCTGTGAAATTAAAAAAAAAACAAAGTTACTTTTAATTAAACTTAACCAAAGTTAACTTTAATTTCAGCACTCAGGATACAGAGGCAGATTAATCTCTGTGACTACGAAGTTGATTTAGGAAGTTCAAGAAAGTCAGGGCTATGGAGCTGCGTCTAAAGGACATAACAAAACAGACAAGTATGCAAAAAGAATAAGTGTGCTGGAAGAAGCACTGGGGAGGTGAAACCACAAAGTCAGGCTCACATCCTTAGTTTGTAAGCTTACTGGGACACCAAGAGTTGCCCACAAGCCACACAAACGCCAGTCTTAGTCCAACAGGGATGGTTATTGAAGGCATACCGTAATACTGATCACTGAGGCCAGTAGCTCAGACTACAGACAGACATACAGTATTTAATGGCTAGATCAGTCCATTGGTCATAGCTTTTAAACCGTTTCATTCCTCATGCCACCAGAAATCACGCTGCTAGCTGTGATTTATAGTTCGCATGGCCAAGCATGCACGATTTACCGTTACAGAGAGGCCTGCTAGTTTCCTAGGGAATCACACAGTGCCCGAAGATGGTGACAGATCACACATCACTTAAATGAACACAGTTTCAAGCAGAAAATTTTCCTTTTCTTGACCACAACTGCAATAGTTACATGAAAATACTTGTAAAAACATGACCCCCTTCAAGAAACTGATGAATATTTAATGCAGTGCAAGCAAGGCAGTAAAAAATATATTCCTGATAACTGGAGGTGTGGAGACAATGTCAATTAAAGCTGTCTGACAATGTTTCTACTCTCATATGCTCAAAAGTTGTGAATAACTTCATCTTTAAGGTAAAAAAAAATTACTAGCAATTAAGAGTGGACACTGGGAAATTGGCATGGAAAGGGAAATTTTAAGTTGGATTTTGCCTGAAAAGTCTTTACATTATAAAGAAGAGCATTATTAGTTACTCTCAGTCTTAAGTGTGTCAAAAAATAATATGGTTTGTCTTTCTTAATTCACAATCCACTGTTACTTGGAATAATTTAAGTAATGTAAGACTTTCAAAAATAACTTTGTAAGCTATACAAGCGTCTGTCAATTGCATTTTTCAATGTTTTAATGAAGAACTTTTAAAGAATTGTAAGCTAAACCAAGGCAGTTTAGTTAAACAGATGATAAATAACTTATCTGCACTTCTGATTCTTTTAATACAAATCACTACAATAAATACATAAGATATGGCAGATTATGCATTTGATCAAAGCACTTTGATTTAAGCCTAAAACAGATCCAAATGGTCTAAAGTCATGCATGCACAAGACCCAAGGGCATGTGTCCCCTCCGGGTTCAGCCTTCTGAGTGGGAATTTCCAGACCTCAGCCACAAGCCTCCCCCACCTGGGGCGGAGCACTCTCTTGCTCCTTGTTCTTCTGGATCTACAGTTTCCAGAATTAAGCAGGACCCCGCTGAGCAGGGTGGCTCAGTGGAGCTGACACCCACCTAGCAGTGGAGCCAATGTCTGCTGAGCGGATCCTTGGAACCTTGCAGGGAAGGCTCTTGCCCCCAAACCTTAAATTCTCAGTCACCCATTAAACTTTGGACCTCGATCAGCAATTGGGTTGTCCTGGTTTGTCTCTTTTTTGCTGCCTTCCAGTCTATCCCCATCTTCCCTTCCCAGGTGCCCGGTTTGACTGGAGCAGCTGGCTGGCGGCTACAGATGTGACTGCTGGTCTCTAGGCAGTCTTCTAATCAGATCCATTATTCATCAGCTGCAGATGAGACAAGGCACAATCTGTTATAAACAGAGAACTCTTGTAAAAATAGGACAATATCATTAAATTAAGATCACTCTTACTCAACTGCAAAGATCCTCCCAAGTGTCTTCCAAGTGTCCTGAGGATGTATTTTTTTGGCCTCTTAATGATTCCATTTTATGGTTTTTGCGTTCAGTTTTATTTTAAAACTTGGTTTAAATTCGAATACAACTCTGTACATGTCAACAAATTATTGCATAAAAAGTATAATCTTCAGGACGATGTTTATAAACCCACGTCCAATTTATGGGGGAAAAATCACATCATCAGGATTTTTTCTTTTTGTATTTGTTTTGGGGATTGGTAGTTAGTTTCAGACCCAGTCTGTGACAGAGGTGAGGGAGGCACAGTGTCTTGTTTAGCATTTGTCTTGTGCTTGACTGTGAACCTTATACTGTCTGTGTCACTTGAGAAGAGCTCAGCAGAAATAGTAGGTTACAATGCCAATTTTTGACCTGTACTCCAGCTGGATCACTTGTACTCATGGTCTTCAGGGAACACGCTTTTTCCTGTTTTTGAACTGCTTCGAAGGCATTCACTAGAAGCTCTTTCTGATGTCCTTTTCTAGTTCTTCTATGTTCTGTATGAAACAGTTGTCTTCAACTTGCTTGTACAAAAGCCAATGATTTTTCTCCCATTCTGTAAGTTACATGTCCACTGGCTGGTATTTTCTTTTAAGGTGCAGAAATCTTTTAAATCTGCTCTCCTTAATTCTTGGTGCCTTTTCTGTGCTATTCATATTGTTGCCTCTACCTACATCTTGTATTGTTAGCATTTTCCAATGGGAGTTTTAGCATTTCAGCTTTTGAATAATTTAAAATTAATTCCTGTGCAAGGTGTAGAATTATAAACGCAAACATTTTGTCTTCAGTTGAATAAACATTTTACACAAATATATTCAGAATCAGAAGGTCTGAGAACCTAATCACTCCAAACATTCAAGAGAGGAATGATTTCATCTTTGCAAATTCTTCATGAGAACTACTGAGACTCAGAAAACCAGGGAAAACCAGACGCCTTGTTTATCCTCAATACTGATAATTCCATGTGTGTCACAGTATCTTCTCATATCCCCATATCTTTGCCCAGCATTTGCTATTATAAATAACAAGATCTGATGTCTCAATGTGTGGGAGATGCAGTAATACTACATTGGAACTTGGTAATTATTTTTCAATTTTGTTAAAGCAAAACCAATAGTAAATTGTAGAGATTCTACAACATTTTACTTTCAATGAAGTCTGTGTTAAGATTCTTATTTCTCTATATGTTCAGCCCCTTAACCTCTTGCTTTTATTTGCATAAGAGGTATTTTTAAACACCTGTTTATAAGGTGTGTAATGATCTGTCTTTGCTATTCTGATTAGCATCTCATCACTGCATTTACATAACTATTGGTGACATTGGGTCTCATTTTTCACACATTTTGGACATTCCTGAATAGTTTAAAAACTTATGCCGGTCATGAATCCATTTCTCACTTATTTTATGTTTTTGTTTTCTTCAGATTAAGTTTTAAATATTTTCTTTATGGTAGAGAGGGGAGTCAGTGGCTGAGAGTGCATACTGCTGCTCTTTGCCTCTGTGTTGGGTTCCAGGCTCCAATGAGCAGCTCACAACCATGTCCAGATCTGGGTGTAGGAGATCATAAGCCTCTGGGCTCTGCTGGCATGGCACTCATACTCACATACAACAGCTAAACACACATCATTAAAAACAAGATAAAGCTTAAAGTGAAATATGTTTTAAATATTCTGAATATTTAATCACTCTTTGTGGATACTATTATCAAATATTTTATGTTTTTATGATGAATATTAATTGTTTCATTTAAACTTCAGAGATAATGCCATATTCTTAAAATACTTTACTTAAAAAATTTACCCCAAATTAATGTGTTTACTCAAAAGTAATGAATACATTAATCTTCTTTGTTTCATTTTATGCTTTTTGAGAACATTATTCTCTGTATGTAGCAATGAATGTTCTGGAAATGTCTGCAGACAAAATTAACCTCAAATTCATAGCTCTGTCTTCCTCTGTCTCTTGAGTTGCAGAATGAAAGGGGTCCAACACAACATCCATGGAAAACATTACATTTTAGTAAACAAATCTACTATTTTTGAAATAATAGAGAATCCCTACTCACATAAAGAAAAAGTGATGATCATTTTATTTAAGCTAATTATATGAAGTAATGGACTCAATGTATTTCCAGTGTTTCTTGAGCACAATAAATTTATTTACCTTTTAATTGAAAGGAAAATGACTTCTGCATGCTCTGCAATGGTAATTTTCCTCATCTTCCAGATAACAGAATGCTTGACAATTCCTCAAAAATATTTTATTATGACATTTTGATATACACTGGAAAGCCCTTAATGCCCAAAGACCTAATTATAGAGCACTTGGATTTGGCAACTTCTTGTCTATCATCCCAAAAGGCATTCGACAGACACTGCCAGCTTTTGGATTTAAAGATTTCCTGGATGCTATTGGATATAAACAGATAATTATCATTTATACTATCAAAACTTGTTTCTAATGGTATTAAGAATTATGACACCACACAGTAGCAAAATTACTGTTTTGAGGTAGCAATGAAAGTTAGTTTATGATCCGGGCGGCGGCAGCAGTGGCTGGTCCAGCTGAAGGGCCATCAGCAGTGGAACCAAGGCGACACAGGGTCCAGTTAGGCCCTGCGCCCACGACCACTGACCTTAGCTGACCAGCCGGGCGGCAAGCAGCTGCGGTTCTGCGGAGCCTTTCGCTGCACGGAAGCCACTTCAGAACTCGGCTTCCCGCCAGTCAGGAGAGACTCACCTCCATCTTGATTTCGGACTCCAGAGATTGGACAGACTGAGGTACACAAACATAATCCGAGGCCAACACCACAGGGGTCTGAGCCCGATGAGCGTTGGCCTGCAACCAGGCCCTGGGCTGTTCGGGTAGCCATCGGGGTGCCAACCCAGCCAGGAGGTTTTTTTGCCCTGGCCGGCGCACGCGCCGCCATTTTGCCTACAGGACCCAGAGTGCTCGGGAGGGCAGAGATGGCTAACAAGCGTAGCATGAGGCTAACAAAACGGGGGTCTAGGCCCCAAAAGGCACAGGACTGAGCCCAAGAACTGGGCGGCTTGGTGGGCCATCTGTGTGTCAACCCGCCCAGGAGATTGTTAGCACAGCAGACTCTCCCGGTGCTTTCGGGGAGCTCGGACGCGCACGCCGGCCATCCGGGTCACCTGGCGGACCCAATTAACAGTCATAGCCCTAGGGGAGCTTTGCTCAGACCTTGGCCTCCCAGGCTTTTGCCTGGACTCAGGAACTGGGCGGCCAGGCTAACCTTGTGTGCGCCAGCCTGGTTGGGGAATCGGCTGCCCAGCGGAGTGAGCGGAACACAGGGGAGATCACAGCAGCATACAACTTCGGCGCTCCCTGGGGGTGCACACGGGCTCCATCTGGTCCACAGACACAATCTGGGGCAAGACCTCAGGCGGAAGCCCTCAGCTCAACTCTCTCCGCTTCAGATCAGCCTGGGCGGCCACACCACATCTCCAGGTCCCTCAAGAGGCTAGCGGGGGCTTCCGGGCGGCCAGCTGGGAGAAGTCGGTGTGCTCCGGTAAATCCTGTGGGCCCCAGCAGGAGCCTTCAGGTGCCTGCTTCGGGATCTGAACAGCCTGGACAGCAGCACCCTGTCTACAGGCAGTGCAGGGTGTAAGCTGTGCACCAGAGGCCAACGGGGAAGGGGCAGCTTGCACTGGTGAGTCCAGCACTGACAAGACCAAGTAACACCAGTGAGAGCTAGATGGCAAAAGGCAAACGCAGGAACGTCACTAACAGAAATCAAGGCAATATGGCAACATCTGAACCCAATTCTCCTCTACCAGCATGTCCTGGATACCCCATCACACCAGTAAAACAAGATTTGGATTTAAAATCACTGGTCATGATGCTGGTACAGGAACACATGAAGGACATACTTAAAGAAATTCAGGAGAAAATGGATCAAAAGTTAGAAGCCCTTGCAAGGGAAACACAAAAATCATTGAAAGAAATCCAGGAGAATACAAAAGCCAACAAGGAGGAAATGGAAAAAACACTTAAAGAAATACAGGAGAACTATGATCAACAGGCTGAGGTCATGAAAGTCAAAACACAAAAATCTCTTAAAGAAATACAGGAGAACTTTGGTCAACAGGCTGAGGTCATGAAAGAGGAAACACAAAAATCTCTTAAAGAATTACAGGAAAGCACAAACAAGCAAGTGAAGGAGCTAAGCAAAACCATCCAGGATCTAAAATCAGAAGTAGAAACAACTAAGAAAACTCAAAGGGAGACAACTTTGGAGATAGAAAGCCTTGTGAAGAAATCAGGGGACAGAGATGCAAATATCAACAACAGAATACAAGAAATAGAAGAAAGAATCTCAGATGCTGAAGATTCCATAGAAACCATGGACTCAACAGTTAAAGAAAATGCAAAATGCAAAAAGCTTGTAACCCAAAATATCCAGGAAATCCAGGACACAATGAGAAGACCAAACCTAAGGATTATAGGCATAGATGAGAGTGAAGATTTACAACTTAAAGGGCCAGCAAATATCTTCAATAAAATTATGGAAGAAAACTTCCCTAACCTAAAGAGAGAGATGCCCATGAATATACAAGAAGCCTACAGAACTCCAAACAGACTGGACCAGAACAGAAATACTTCCCGTCACATAATAATCAAAACACCAAATGTTCTAAACAAAGAAAGAATATTAAAGGCAGTAAGAGAAAAAGGCCAAGTAACATATAAAGGAAGACCTATCAGAATCACAGCAGACTTTTCACCTGAGACTATGAAGGCTAGAAGGTCCTGGGCAGATCTCATGCAGACTCTAAGAGAACACAAATGCCAACCAAAACTACTATATCCAGCAAAACTCTCAATCACCATAGATGGAGAAACTAAGATATTTCACGACAAAACCAAGTTTACCCAATATCTATCCACAAACCCAGCCCTAAAAAGGATAATAGGAGGACAACACCAATACAAGGAGGGAAACTTCACCCTGGAAAAAGCAAGATAGTAACCTTTCAACAAACCCAAAAGAAGTTAAGCAATCAAATTTAAAAAATAACATCAAAAATGATAGGAAGTAACAATCACTATTCCTTAATATCTCTTAACATCAATGGACTTAATGCCCCAATAAAAAGACACAGACTAACTGACTGGATACGTAAACAGGACCCTACATTTTGCTGCTTACAGGAAACACACCTCAGGGTCAAAGACAAACACTACCTTAGAGTAAAAGGCTGGAAGACAATTTTACAAGCAAATGGTCTCAGGAAACAAGCTGGAGTAGCCATTTTAATATCAGATAAAATTGACTTTCAACCCAAAGTCATCAAAAGAGACTCTGAGGGACACTTCTTGCTGGTCAAAGGAAAAATACAACAAGAAGAACTCTCAATCCTGAAGATCTATGCTCCAAATACAAGGGCACCCTCTTTCATAAAAGAAACTTTATTAAAACTCAAAGCACACATTGCACCTAACACAATAATTGTGGGTGACTTCAACACTGCACTTTCCTCAATGGACCGATCAGGAAAACAGAAACTAAACAAGGACACAATGAAACTAATTGAAGCTTTGGACCAATTAGATTTAACAGATATATATAGAACATTCTATCCTAAAACAAAAGAATATACCTTTTTTTCAGCACCTCATGGTACCTTCTCCAAAATCGACCATATAATTGGTCACAAGACAGACCTCAACAAATATAAGAAGATCGAACTAATCCCATGCCTCCTATCTGATCACTATGGAGTAAAAGTGGTCTTCAATAGCAACAGAAACAATAGAAAACCCACATACACATGGAAATTGAACAATACTCTACTCAATGATACCTTGGTCAAGGAAGAAATAAAGAAAGAAATTAAAGACTTTTTAGAACACAATGAAAATGAAAACACAACATACCCAAATCTATGGGACACAATGAAAGCAGTGCTAAGAGGAAAACTCATAGCCCTGAGTGACTCCAAAAAGAAAATGGAGAGAGCATACATTACCAGCTTAATGACACACCTGAAAGCCCTAGAACAAAAAGAAGCTATTTCACCCAGGAGGAGTAGAAGGCAGGAAATCATCAAACTCAGGGCCGAAATCAATCAAGTAGAAACAAAGAGAATCATACAAAAAATCAACAAAACCAGGAGCTGGTTCTTTGAGAAAATCAACAAGATAGATAAACCCTTAGCCAGACTGACCAAAGGGCACAGAGAAAGTATCCAAATTAACAAACTTAGAAATGAAAAGGGAGATATAACAACGGAAACTGAGGAAATCCAAAAAATCATCAGATCCCACTACAAGAGCCTGTACTCAACACAACTGGAGAATCTGGGGGAAATGGACAATTTCCTTGACAGATACCAAATACCAAAATTAAATCAGGACCAATTAGACCATCTAAACAGTCCCATAAAGCCTAAAGAAATAGGAGTCATAGAAAGTCTTCCAACCAAAAAAAGCACAGGACCAGATGGTTTCAGTGCAGAATTCTACCAGACCTTCAAAGAAGAGTTAATACCAATACTCTTCAAACTATTCCACAGAATAGAAACAGAAGGAACACTACCCAATTCCTTCTACGAGGCCACAATTATGCTGATACCAAAGCCACACAAAGATCCAACAAAGAAAGAGAACTTCAGACCAATTTCCCTTATGAACATCGATGCAAAAATACTCAATAAAATTCTTGCCAACCGAATCCAAGAACACATCAAAACGATCATCCACCATGATCAAGTAGGCTTTATCCCGGGAATGCAGGGTTGGTTCAATATATGGAAATCCATCAATACAATCCACTACATAAACAAACTCAAAGAACAAAACCACATGGTCATTTCATTGGATGCTGAAAAAGCATTTGACAAAATTCAGCATCCTTTCATCCTTAAAGTCTTGGAGAGAACAGGAATTCAAGGCCCATACCTAAACATAGTAAAAGCAATATACAGCAAACCGGTAGCCAGCATCAAACTAAATGGAGAGAAACTTGAAGCAATCCCACTGAAATCAGGGACCAGACAAGGCTGCCCCCTTTCTCCTTATCTTCTCAATATTGTACTTGAGGTACTAGCTCGGGCAATTCGACAACATAAGGATACAAATTAGAAAGGAGGAAGTCAAACTATCATTATTTGCAGACGACATGATAGTCTACCTAAGTGACCCAAAAAACTCCACTAGAGAGCTCCTACAGCTGATAAACAACTTCAGCAAAGTGGCAGGTTATAAAATCAACTCAAGCAAATCAGTGGCCTTCCTATACTCAAAGGATAAGCAGGCTGAGAAAGAAATTAGGGAAATGACCCCCTTCACAATAGCCACAAACAGTATAAAGTATCTTGGGGTGACTCTTACCAAACATGTGAAAGATCTGTATGACAAGAACTTCAAGACTCTGAAGAAGGAAATGGAAGAAGACCTCAAAAAATGGGAAAACCTCCCATGCTCATGGATCGGTAGAATCAATATAGTTAAAATGGCCATTTTGCCAAAAGCAATATACAGATTCAATGCAATACCCATCAAAATCCCAACTCAATTCTTCACAGAGTTAGAAAGAGCAATTATCAAATTCATCTGGAACAACAAAAAACCCAGGATAGCTAAAACTATTCACAGCAACAAAAGAAAATCTGGGGGAATCAGTATCCCTGACCTCAAGCAATACTACAGAGCAATAGTGTTAAAAACTGCATGGTATTGGTACAGTGACAGGCAGGAGGATCAATGGAACAGGATTGAAGATACAGAAATGAACCCACACACCTATGGCCACTTGATCCTTGACAAAGAGGCTGAAAACATCCAATGGAAGAAAGATAGCCTTTTCAACAAATGGTGCTGGGTCAACTGGAGGTCAGCATGCAGAAGAATGCGAATTGATCCATCCTTGTCTCCTTGTACTAAGCTCAAATCCAAATGGATCAAGGACCTCCACATAAAGCCAGACACTCTGAAGCTAATAGAAAAGAAACTGGGGAAGACCCTTGAGGACATCGGTACAGGGAGAAAGTTTCTGAACAGAACACCAATAGCGTATGCTCTAAGAGCAAGAATTGACAAATGGGACCTCATAAGGTTACAGAGTTTCTGTAAGGCAAAGGACACCATCAAGAGGACAGATCGGCAACCAACAAATTGGGAAAAGATCTTCACCAATCCTACATCAGATAGAGGGCTAATATCCAATATATATAAAGAACTCAAGAAGTTAGACTCCAGAAAACCAAACAACCCTATTAAAAATGGGGTACAGAGTTAAACAAAGAATTCTCACCTGAAGAACTTCAGATGGCGGAGATGCATCTTAAAAAATGCTCAACTTCATTAGTCATTAGGGAAATGCAAATCAAAACAACACTAAGATTTCATCTTACACCAGTCAGAATGGCTAAGATTAAAAATTCAGGAGACAGCAGGTGTTGGAGAGGGTGTGGAGAAAGAGGAACACTCCTCCACTGCTGGTGGGGCTGCAAATTGGTACAACCACTCTGGAAATCAGTCTGGCGGTTCCTCCGAAAACTGGGCACCTCACTTCCAGAAGATCCTGCTATACCATTCCTGGGCATATACCCAGAGGATTCCCCACCATGTAATAAGGATACATGCTCTACTATGTTCATAGCAGCCCTATTTATAATTGCCAGATGCTGGAAAGAACCCAGGTATCCCTCAACAGAAGAGTGGATGCAAAAAATGTGGTATATCTACACAATGGAGTACTATTCAGCCATTAGAAACAACGAATTCATGAAATTCTTAGGCAAATGGATGGAGCTAGAGAACATCATACTAAATGAGGTAACCCAGACTCAAAAGGTGAATCATGGTATGCACTCACTAATAAGTGGTTATTAACCTAGAAAACTGGAATACCCAAAACATAATCCACACATCAAATGAGATACAAGAAGAAAGGAGGAGCGGTCCCTGGTTCTGGAAAGACTCAGTGAAACAGTATTCGGCAAAACCAGAACGGGGAACTGGAAAGGGGTGGGAGGGAGGACAGGGGAAAAGAAGGGGGCTTACGGGACTTTCGGGGAGTGGGGGGGCTAGAAAAGGCGAAATCATTTGAAATGTAAATAAATTATATCGAATAAAAAAATTTAAAAAAAAAAAACCGACCCAAAAAAAAAAAAAAAAAAAAAAAGAAAGTTAGTTTATGGTCGAGAAATGTTAAGATAACCAAAAATAAGAGTTTTCTGATAGTTGTGACACATGGGATGAAAACCACTTTTCTTTAGGAAGCCTGATGCTACAAATGATACCAGAAACCATGCTAGGGGAACTCCCAGGCCCCATGGACTCAACAAACTCCATTCTTTCCCTAAATGGACACATTGTTAAACTACCCTCTAAATTCTTATATCCATAGCCATAAATTAGTGCAACACTCAGATATCATCATTGAAGCATCTGGGTGCTGTGAACATGGTTATCACAATGACTAAAGTGCAGAGAATGAGTGACTCGGTCATGCCCAGTCAAAAATTAGATCTCTATATCATACCCATCACTGAAGGTTCAGATAACATCATGGACAATAGCATGGAAAGAACTTATGAGTCAAATGTTGTGGATAATTAGAGGCAAACAGTACCTACTGGCTATGACAGGACCACCGCAGTCATGAATTCTCAGCTGCTGTGTTTGACTGCATAAGACAGGCACAATACTAGATAGGACAAGCAATTTCCTTGCCTGAGAAAGGGGTTCATGACACCCCAATACTAACAGAGTAGCTATGGACAGTTCCTGACTTTCAGGCAAGGAGAATCAGTTTTCTGTAAGAATGTGCCCTCTAGTAAGTCAACCAAAATCCCAGAGGTGGCCTCACAAACCTATGAGTGTATGGGCAACAGAAATAATTTCTTTCTCATCTTGTTTATACTTTGAATAGAGGAAGGCCACTGATTTGTTTGAGTTAAGTTTATATCCAGCCACTTTGCTGAACTCGTTTATCAGCTTTAGGAGTTCTCTGGTGGAAGTCTTGGGGTCACTTAAGTATACTATCATATCATCTGCGAATAGTAATATTTCGACTTCTTATTTTCCAATTTGTATACCTTTTACTTCCTTTTGTTGCCTGATTGCTCTAGCTAGAACTTCATGTACTATATTGAATAGATAGGAAGAGAGTGAACAGCCTTGTCTGGTCCCCAATTTTAGTGGGATTGCTTCAAGTTTCTCTCCATTTAGTTTGATGTTTGCTACTAGTTTGCAGTATATTGCTTTCACTATGTTTAGGTATGGGCCTTGGATTACCGATCTCTCCAAGACTTTTATCATGAAGGGATGCTGGATTTTGACAAAAGCCTTTTCAGCATCTAATGAAATAACCATGTGGTTTTTTTCTTTAGTTTGTTTATGTAGTGAATTACATTGACGGATTTCCATATATTGAACCATCTGCATCCCTGAGATGAAGCCTACCTGATCGTGGTGAAGTATAGTTTTGATGCATTCTTGGATTCGGTTAGCCAGGATTTTGTTCAGTATTTTTGCATTTATGTTCATGAGGGAGATTGGTCTAAAGTTCTCCTTCCTTGTTTGGTTTTTGTTTGGTTTCGGTATAAGCGTTATTGTGGCTTCATAGAATGAGTTGGGTACTGTTCCTTGAGTTTCTATTTTGTGGAAAAGTTTGAAGAGTATCAGTATTAACTCTTCTTTGAAGATCTGATAGAATTCCCCGCTAAATCCATCTGGTCCTGGGCTTTCTTTTTTTTTTTTTTTCTTTTTTTTTTTTTTTTTTTTGACGGGAGACTTTTCATGACTGCCTCTATTTCCTCAGGGCATATGGGACTATTTAGATGGTTTATCTGATGCTTTTTTAACACTGGCATATGGTATGTATCTAGAAAGTTGTCCATTTCATCCAGATTTTCAAACTTTGTTGAGTATAAACTCTTGTAGTAGAATCTGATGATTTTTTTTTGAATTTCCAGTTCCTGTTGTTTTGTCTCCCTTTTCATTTCTGATTTTATTAATTTGGATACTGTCTCCGTGCCCTCTGGTTAGTCTGGCTAAGGATTTATCTATCTTTATTTTTCTCAAAGAACCAGCTCCTTGTTTTGTTGATTCTTTGTATAGCTCTTTTTGCTTCTGCTTGGTTGATTTCTGATCTAAGTTTGATTATTTCCTGCCGTCTACTCCTTTTGGGGGTATTTGCTTCCTTTTGTTCTAGAGCCTTCAAGTGCACTGTCAAGCTGTAGTGCAAGGTCTCTCCATTCTCTTTTTGGAGGCAATCTGAGGTATGAGTTTTCCTCTTACCACTGCTTTCATTGTGTCCCATAAGTTTTGGTATGATATGTCTTCATTTTCATTAAATTCTAAAAAGTCTTTAATTTCTTTCTTTGTTTCTTCCTTGACCAAGCTATTGTTGAGAAGACCATTGTTCCAAGTCCACATGTATGTGTGTTTTCAATTGTTTTTGTTTGAGCTTAAGACCAGCCTTAGGCCGTGGTGATCTGATAAGGTGCATGGAATATTTTCAATATTTCTGTATCTGTTGAGGCCTGTTTTGTGACCAGTTACATGGTTAATTTTGGAGAAGGTACCATGAGGTGCTGAGAAGGTATATTCTTTTGCTTGAGGATGGAATATCCTATAAATATCTGTTAGATCCATTTGGTCCATAACTTTTGTTAGTTTCACTGTATCTCTGTTTAGTTTCTGTTTCTATGATTTGACCACTGTTGAGAGTAGAGTGTTACAGCATTACGCATACCACCGCCTCCTTTCTGCACTATGCCTGCCATCTAGTTTTAAACCTCTGCATATACTGAGTTTTACTTTCCCTCCAACTTCTCTTTCCTATAAAATTTGTCATTTCACGTTATAAAATATTTATAAACTTTTATAAAGTAATTCGACATTTTAAAATAATTTGTCATAAACTTTATTCATCGGCTGTTGCCCTCTTATTCTCAGGTTCCTCCTCTTGGTTCTTCTCATGAGACAGTGTCGTCTTGATTCCCTTGGTCTTCTTCCCACTGTCTTCAGATCTTCTTTTGCTATTCCCCGCACCCCCCCCCCCGGATGTTTTCTTTTTGTATCTAAAATAAAGCGTTCTCCTTAACCATATCTTGTTATGGCATGCCCACATTTCACTCAAAAATTTCCAAGTGTTACGGAGTATGGGAGAGTAGAAACATAGTCACTCTGTATGTCTTCCGTGCTCCAGAGCAAGGTTTTGAAATGATTCATCTATGCTGTGTGTGCCATTCTTTGTTGGCTTCATGCTATAGAGAACTCCACTGCATGTGCATTGAAGAACTTATATTGTTAGTGACTGGAAAAATCCTTCTAGTGTGAGCTATCATGTAGGATTTTTGTCAATGAATAAAAAATACTTTTCCCTAAATAACTATTCTGTGATTGTTGAGTTAGATCAGGAGACATGAGTAATTGTTGCTTTTGCAGAGAAGTTCCCAGGAGGCACTTGCAGCACAGCAAACAACCGATTTGGTTCCTAAATCTTTTCCTGACATCCATGGACATTAGTCTCACATGTGGTACATATACATATATATGGACAAAAATATATATTCACATAAAAGTAAATATTTAATAAAAGATGGCTAACTCACCACTAGACAACTTCCTCCTTTTGAGTTTCATCAGCAATTATATTCAGGATCCTGACAATTTTGAGGTGCTGAAATTAAAGAAATGTTTTCTTCCAGTGATATCCATTCATGGAGCTTATGATGAGTGTGGCTAATACTCTGTTGTGCTTACCATTGAAAAAAATCTTCCTTGAAGAATACTCCACATGAATTCTTCTGCAGAATTATAAAAACAATAAGTGTACATGTTTATTTCCTTTTATTAGGAAAAAATTATATACACTGCTAAATTTTCTTTAGACAGACTTGTGTTATTTAATTAGTTAAATTATCTTAAGAAGTCTTTACATGTCTAGTTTTGAACATAGGATTTTTAACCTACGTGTATAATGAAGGTAAGTGGCAAAAGAAAAGCAACAGAAAAAGATATTACAGCCTGAAAATGGAAACTATCAAAAGGAAGCTCTTGCTTCCTAATGAATTATACTTGCACCTTTCCTAAAAAAGGGAGACACTTTATCTAGAAGGAAGCAGCTCCCACATTCATTGTATTGCTGTCATATAGTAGAAAGCAGACTCTATATTACATGAGGATATTTTCTGTAGAAAGAAGCAGACTCTACAAGGAAGAAAGCAGTCTATCCTAGCAGGAAGAAGCCTTCACATAGCAGGGTGTGAACCCATTACACATGACCAATTTTGAAATCTCACTTAAAAAAAACTAGAAACAGATCCAAGTGCCCTACTTTATCTTTTTCTAAAGTATGTTGTTTCCACTCTCTTGATATGAAAGAAAAGATACTCTAATGTTGTTCACCCGAAATTATATGGGGAATGGTTTACTTTGTCTTGTGATTATGATCAGATATGTGTTTCCAACTTAAAATGTATTGTATTCTAGCCTCTTTCCAAACAGACTAATTATTATTTTCATAACAACTGTGTATCCATAACCTATTTGCAATATTGAAAATTATTTTCCAATCACTTTTGCATAATATTATCTTGAAGTATAAACAAGAAGAAATTACACAGATATATTCAAGAAAGCAATTGGGAAGAGTTGGAAGAACCCTTTTTCTGTGTGTTGTTGGAGTGCACAGTATTTTTCTTGAAGAAGCATACATGACACAAAGGCTCAATGCTAAGCAGTATCCTAGTCAGTGTTGGAGATGACCTGGACATTCAAGACTTTGTTGCTAAATGTGTTTTCTTGGCTAAATCTAAAGAAAAACCCATTAACAACATACAAACCTTCAAACAAATCATTCTCATATGCTTCAAAGAAAAACATAACAGTGAAAAGGGTTTTTATAAGAAAAGTAAAACAAAGCAAAAAACACAACAAAATCAGTCAAGTTTGGCAAGAAGTTATTTTTTATTATTAGATAGATTCTTTATTTACATTTCAAATGTCCCCTTTTCTGGTACCCCCACCCCCTAAAATTGCATAAGCATCTCCCCTCCCCCTGTTCCCCAATCCACCCTCATTTGCTTCCCTGTCCTAGTATTCCTCTACACTGCAGCAGGGAGCCTTTCCAGGACCAAGGGCCACTCCTCCCTTTGGTGTCTAACAAGGCCATCTTCTGCTGCCTATGCATCTGGAGCCATGGTTAATTCCATGTGTATTCTTTGCTTGATGGTTTTGTTCCTGGGAACTCTGGGAGTACTGGGTGGCTCATATTGTTCCTGTGATAGCTCTGCAAACCCCTTCAGATCTTGGTTCCTCTCTTTAGCTCCCCCATTGGGGACCCTGTGCTCAGTTCCATGGCTGGCTGAGAGTGTCCCCCTCTGTATTTGTCATGCACTAGCAGAGTCTCCCAGGTAACAGCTATATTTGGCATGGGTCAGCAAGTACTTGTAGGCATCAATAATAGTGTCTGGGGTATGTAGCTGTATATGGGATGGATTCCTAGGTGGGGCAGTCTCTGTATGGTCCTTCCCTCAGACTCTGCTCTACCCTTTGTCTCTGTATCTGCTTCTGTGGGTATTTAGTTCCTCCTTCTAAGAATGGCCAGAGTATCCATACTTTGTTTTTTCTCCTTCATGGGCATCATTTAATATATGAAATGTGTCTTGAGTATTCCAAGCTTTTGGGCTAATATCCACTTATCAGTAAGCACTGTGTCCTTTTGTGATTGGGATACCTCACTCAGGATAATATTTTCCAGTTCAATCCATTTGCCTAAGAATTTCATGAGTTATTTTTAGTAGTTGAGTAGTATTCAATTATGTAAATATACCACATTTTCTGTATCCATTCCTCCATTGAGAAACATCTGGGTTATTTTCAGCTTTTGGCTGCTATAAAAAGGCTTCTCTGAAAATAGTGGAGCATGTGTCCTTATTACATGCTGGAGAATCCTCTGGGTATATGCTCAGGAGTGGTATAACAGGGTCCTTTGGTAGGTAGGATTATGCCTAGTTTTCTGAGGAACTACCAGACTGATTTCCAGAGTGATTGTACCAGCTTGCACTCCCACCAACAGTGGAGGAGTGTTCCTCTTTCTCCGCATCCTTGCCAGCATCTGTTATCTCCTGAGTTTTTTATCTTAACCATTCTGACTGGTGTAAGGTAAAATCTCAAGGTTGTTTTGATTTGCATTTCCCTGATGATTAAGGATGTTGAACATTTCTTTAGGTGCTTCTCAGCCATTCAATATTCCTCAGGTGAAAATTCTTTGTTTAGCTCTGTACCCCATTTTTAATAGGGTTATTTGGTTCTCTGGGGTCTAACTTCTTCAGTTCTTTGTATATATTGGATATTAGCCCTCTATTGGATATAGAGTTGGTCAAGATCTTTTCCCAATTTGTTGGTTGCCATTTTGTCCTGTTTACAGTGTCCTTTGCCTTACAGAAACTTATTTTATAAGGTCCCATTTGTCAGTTCTTGATCTTAGAGCTTAAACTATTGGTGTTTTGTTCAGGAAAATTTCCCCTGTGCCAATGTGCTCAAGGCTCTTCCCCAGTTCCTTTTCTATTAGTTTCAGTGTGTCAGGTTTTCTGTTGAGGTCCTTGATCCACTTGGACTTGAAATTAGAACAAGGAGATAAGAATGGATCAACTTGGAGTTTTTTGGGTCACTTAAGTCTACTATCATATCACCTACAAATAGTGATAGTTTGACTTCTTCCTTTCCAATTTGTATCCCTTTGACCTCCTTATATTGTATAATTGCCCTAGCTCAAGTACTATGCTGAAAAGCTATGGAGAGAGGGGGCAGCCTTGTCTAGTCCCTGATTTTAGTGGGATTGCTTTAAGCTTCTCTCCATTTAGCTTAATGTTGGCTACCGGTTTACTGTATCTTACTTTTTCCTATGTTTAAGTATGGGCCTTGAATTCCTGTTCTTTCCAAGACTTTTAGCATAAAAGGATGCTGAATTTTGTCAAAAGCTTTTTCAACATCTAATGAAATCACCATGTGTTTTTTTTTTGAGTTTGTTTATGTAATGGATTGCATTGATGGATTTACTTATATTGAACCATCCCTGCATCCCTGGGATGAAGCATATTTGACCATGGTGAATGATCGTTTTGATGTGTTCTTGGATTTGATTGACAAGAATTTTATTGAGTATTTTTGTATCTATATTCATTGGGGAAATTGGTCTGAAATTCTCTTTCTTTGCTGGATCATTGTGTGGTCTTGGTATCAGTGTAATTGTGGCTTCATAGAACAAGTTGGGTAGTATTCCTTCTGTTTCTATTTTTACAGCTGATAAACAACTTCAACAAAGAGGCTGGTTTTAAAATCAACTCACACAAGTGAGTAGCCTTCCTATACTCAAAGGATAAGCAGGCTGAGAAAGAAATTAGAGAAATGACACCATTCACAATAGCCACAAACAATATAAAGTATCTTGGTGTGACTCTAACCAAACAAGTGAAAGATCTGTATGACAAGAACTTTAGGTCTCTGAAGAAGGAAATTGAAGAAGACCTCAGAAAATGGAAAAATCTTCTATGCTCATAGATTGGCAGAATTAATATAGTAAAAATGGCCACCTTACCAAAAGCAATATACAGATTCAATGCAATCCCCATCAAAATCCCAACTCAGTTCTTCATAGATTTAGGAAGAGCATGTCTCAAATTCGTCTGGAATAACAAAAAATCCAGGAGAGCTAAAACTATTCTCAATGGTAAAGGAATTTCTGGGAGAATCAGTATCCTGGACTTCAACCAGTACTACAGAGCAACAGTGTTAAAAACTGCATGGTATTGGCACAGTAACAGACAAGTGGACCAATAGAATAGAATTGAAGACCCAGAAATGAACTCACACACCTATGGTCACTTGACCTTTGACAAAGGAGTGGAAAACATCCAGTGGGAAAAAAGATAGCCTTTTTGACACATAGTGCTGGTTCAACTGGAGGTCAGCATGCAGAAGAATGCAAATTGATCCATTCTTATTTCCTTGTACTAAGCTCAAGCCCAAGTGGATCAAGGACCTCCATGTAAAACCAGACACACTGAAACAAATAGAAAAGTAACTGGGGAAAAGCCTTGAGGACATGGGCACCGAGGAAAGTTTCTGAACAGAACACCAATAGCTTATGCTCTAAGATCAAGAATTGACAAGTGGGATCTCATAAAATTATAAAGTTTCTGTAAGGCAAAGGACACTGTCAAAAAGACAAAGCAGCAACCAACAAATTGGGAACAGATCTTCATCAACCCTATATCCGACAGAGGGCTTATATCCAAGATATACAAAGAACTCAAGAAGGTAGACTCCAGAGAACCAAATAACCCTATTTAAAAATGGGGTACAGAGCTAAACAAAGATTTTTTACCTGAAGAATTTCTATGGCTGAGAAGCACCTTAACAAATGTTCAACATCATTTAGTCATTAGGGAAATGCAAATCAAAATAACCCTGAGATTTCACCTCACACCAGTCAGAATGGCTAAGATCAAAAACTCAGGAAACAGCAGGTGTTGGCAAGGATGTGGGGAAAGAGGAACACTCCTCCACTGCTGGTCAGATTGTAAGATGGTACAACCACTCTGGAAATCAGTTTAGTGGTTCCTCAGAAAACTGGGCATGACACTTCCGGAGGACCCTGTTATACCACACCTGGGCATATACCTAGAGGATTCCCCAGGATGTAATAAGGACACATACTCCACTATGTTCATAGCAGCCTTATTTATAATAGCCAGAAGCTGGAAAAAATCCAGATGTCCCTCAAGGGAGGAATGGATACAAAAAATGTGGTATATTTACACAATGGAATACTACTCAGCAATTAAAAACAATGAATTCATGAAATTTTTAGGCATATGGATGGAAGTGAAAAAAATATCATCCTAAGTGAGGTAACCCAATCACAAAAGAATATACATGGAATGCAGTCACTGATAAGTGGATATTAATTAGCTTAGAAGCTCAGAATACTCAAGACACAATTAACATATCAAATGATTCCCAAGAAGAAGGAAGGAGAGGGCCCTGGTCCTGGAAAGGCTTGATGCAGCATTGCAGGGGAGTATCAGGACAGAGAAATGGGAGGGGGTTGATTGCGGAATGGGCAGAGTGAAGAGAGCTTAAGGGACTTATGGGGAGGGGGAACCGGGAAAGGGGAAATCATTTTGAATGTAAACAAAGAATATAGAAAATAAATTTAAAAAGAAAACTATTAAGAATATTTGTGAGGAACTTTTTTCCATAATTCCTGGATTATTCTATGTACTTCAGGAAGAAGCATTGAGGAGACAAAGGTTCAGTGCTAAACCATATTCTATCCAGTATTGGAGGAGACGTGGAAATTCAATTCTTTGTTTTATTCAGTTGACTTGTGTTGTAGTAATTCTACATAACCAACCTATTAAAAATTATATACATATGTGGAGGCAAAACATTCATTCATACCCTACAAAAAAACAAAACACAACAAAAAATTTACAAAAGAAACAATTATCCATCTAGTTTGACAAGGTACTTGCATAAAACTGTGAAAACCTAAAACACATGAGGATAATCTGGATCACTGCTTTTCAACATTCCTAAGGCAAGACCATTTACTATGGTTCCTCATATTGTGCTGACCAAACCATGAAATTATATTAATTGCTCCTTCATAACTGTAATCATCACCTGTTAGTTATCAAGTGTAAGTACCTGATATGCAGAATATCTAATGTATGGCCCTCATGGAACCATGGCACACAGGTTGAAAAGCACTTGTCCAGAAGCAAGCTTCTTCTGGTAGTTAGGGTAGCATACTGCAGAGCTATATATTCTTTATTTACATTTCAAGTGATTTCCCCTTTCCTGGACCCCCCTCCCCAAAAGTCCCATAAGATCTCTTCGCTCTCCCTGTTCCTCAATCAACCCCTTCCCACCTCCCTGTCCTGGTATTCCCGACACTGCTGCTCTGAGCTTTTCCAGGACCAGGGGCCACTCCTTTCTTCTTCTTGGGCATCATTTGATATGTGCATTGTGTCTTGGGAATTCCAAGTTTCTAGGCTAGTATTCATTTATCAGTGAGTGCATACCATACCCAGAGGATTCCTTGGCATGCAATAAGGACACATGCTCCACTATGTTCATAGCAGCCCTATTTATAATAGCCAGAAGCTGGAAAGAACCCAGATGTCCCTCAAAGGAGGAATGTGGTTTATATACACAATGGAATACTACTCAGCAATTAAAAACAATGAATTCATGAAGTTCTTAGGCAAATGGTTGGAACTGGAAAATATTATCCTAAGTGAGGCAACCCAGAATAAATAAAAAAAAAAAAAGAAAGGTTTGAAGGTTTTAAGGAGTCATCCGGCAGACATCCGGTTTACCCCTCTTCTCTTATTAAGCCTTTCTACATGGACAACCTTCTCTGTCTGTTTAGTAGACATTTACCTGTCAGTGTGAACTGATAGTGAATCCATCAAGAAGTCTAAGTCTATCACCTCCATCTGGACAGAATACCGGTTCTATACTTGTGTGCCTGGATACACAATTTAACTTCATTTCCTCTTTACAGTCATTGTGGAATCAGTTTTTGGAAGGCAATTGCCCTTTTGGTCTCTCTCCATGAATAACATTCCATTGCACAGCATCACCAGGCTTTTTCAACTAATGCCTACTTACTAGTACTTGGAGTACATTTCAAACATCTGAAAGTGGCCAGTAGATTGACTCAGAGCATAAACATGCCTTACTTTCCAATATGAAGGTCTGAATTCTCTCTGGGGATTCCAATAAGTTGAAAGAAGAAAACCGGTGGAGTGTGTCAGGGACTCCTCTGTGGAAGACTGTAAGCTTCTGGTGCTGGTTTCTTCCAAGTTGGAACTCCCTGTCCTCTCACTTGAGCTACATTCTTGAATTTTAATCATATATGAGATAAAAAGATATTTCAGTGAATAAGAGTACTTGACTTGGAATTTCAATAACCTGAGTCTGGATCTTAGAATACAGCGAACCTCAGGTCCAAAACCTGTATTATTTTGTTTTGTGTTGAATTAATTTTATGTCCAGCCACTTCACTGAAGACATTTAGTTGCTGTAGGAGTTCTATGATAGAACTTGGGAGTCATTTATGTGTAGTATTGTGTCATCTACCAATAGCGATGGTTTTCCTTCTTTCTTTTTCAATTTGTATCTCCTTGATCTATTTTAGTTTTCTAAGTCCGCTAACATATCAAGAACTGTATTGAATAGGTATGGAAGGAGTGGACAGCCTGGTCTGTTCCTCATTCCAGTAAAATTCCTTATATATATCTCTCCATTTAATTTGATGTTGCTTCTCACCTTGCTTTTAATCGTCTTTAATATGCTTAAGTATGTCCCTTGTATCGCTATCTCATCAAGAGTTTTATCATGAAGTGGTGTTAGATTATGTCAAAGGCTTTTTTTCTTTTTCTTTTTTGCATCTAATGAGATGATTTTGTGTGTGTGTGTGTGTGTGTGTGTGTGTGTGTGTGTGTTTATTTGTTTTTCAGTTTTTTTCCTATGGTGGACTATGTGGGCAAATTTTCCTACATTGAATTGTTCCTGCATCTCTGAGGTGAGCCCTAATGAACCAAACCCTATTATGGTGTTTGGTGTTTTGTTTGTTTTGTTTTGTTTTATCCTGTTTTGGGGTTTCATTTGTGAGCATTTCATTGAGTATTGTTGCATCAGTATTCATGAGGAAATATAGTCTATAGCCATATTTCTTTGTTGAAACTGTGTGGTTTGAATAGCAGAGTGACCATGAGTCATAAAATGAATTCAGTAATATTCCTTGTTTCTAAGTTTTGAAATAATTTGAGAATTGGTATTAATTTTTGAAAGACTCACAGAATTCTCTGCCAAATATGTTGACCTTTGGCTTTTTTGTTTTCTGCAAGATTCAATGACTGCAGTACTTCTTTCAAAGTGGTAGATCTATTTTAATTGTTATCTGATCTTTGTGTAATTTTCTTAAGTGGCATCTGGCTAGAATATTGTCCATCTCATTTAAATTTTCCAATTTTGTGGAGTACATGTTTTTGAAGTAATACTTAATGATTCTTTGGATTTCCTTAGTGTCTGTTATCATGTCTCTCTTTCTACTTCTAGTTTTGTTACTCTGAATATTCTGTTTGTCATTTACTTAGTTTAGGCAAGGGTTTGTCAATCTTGTTAATTTTCTCAAAGAACAAAATCTTTGTTTCATTGATTCTTTATATTATTCTATTTGTTTCTATTTTATTGATTTCATACCTTCATATTGGAAGGATTATTTCCAGTCTTCTATTCCTCTTGTGTGTGTGTGTTTCATTATTTCAGTTGTAGAGCTTCTAGGTGTGCTGTTAAGTCCCTAATATGAGATCCTTCTAATTTCGTTATAAAAGTTCGTAGTTGCTAGGACCCTTCCTCCTTGCACCACTTCCATTGTGTCACATAAGACAGGGTTTGTTTTGCAAACGATTTCTTTGAAATAGAGAAGGTATTTTTCTTTCCATTATTTATCGGTCATTTGTTTACATTTCAAATGTTATCCCTCTTCCCAGTTTCCCCTCCACAAACTCCCTATTTTCTTCCCCTCCTCCTTTCTCTATGAGGGTGTTCCCCTACCCACTCACCCACTCCTGCCTCAGCGCCCTAGCATTTCCCTACCCTGGGTCATCAAGCCTCCACAGGATCAAAGGGTTCCCCTCCCAGTGATGCCTGAAAAGGCCGTCCTCTGCTACATATCCAGCTGGAGCCATGTCCCCGCCCCATGTACATTCTTGGGTTGATGGTTTAATCCCTGGGAGCTTTGAGGTTCTGGTTGGTTTGTATTGTTCTTCTTCCTATGGGGTTGCAAACCTCCTCAGCTCCTAGAGTCCTTGCCCTAACTTCTCCATTGCCCTAATGTCTTCTCTGCTCAGCTCATCTGCTGTTGGCTGAGTATATCTGCATCTGTACTGGTCAGGCTCTGGCAGAGCCTCTTAGGAGACAGCTATACTAGGTTCCTGTCAGTAAACACTTATTGGCATCAGCAGTAATGTCCGAGTTTCCTGTCTGCAGAAGGGATGGATCCCTAGATGGGGCAGTCTCTGGATGGCCATTCCTTTAGGCTCTGATCCACTCTTTGTCCCTGCATTTCCTTTTGACATAAGGAATTCTGTATTAATATTTTTGAGGTGGGTGGGTAGCCCCACCCTGCAGTAGATAGGCCTGTGCCTATCTACTGTATATGGTCTCTACAGGTTCTATCTCCTGTTTGTTGGGTATTTCTGCTATTTTCCTCCCTATTGGGTCCTGGGAACATTTGGAGTACCTGGTTTGAGGAACTTTCTAGTGGCCACTCCAAGTTCCCAACTGCTACATAACTCCTTTCAGATTCTGAGCCTCTGTTCTTCTCCCCAATTTCCTCCAATATTTGAACTGCCCCTGTCCCTTGCTCTCTTCCTCCTCTCTTCCTCCCAGATCCCTCACTCCCTCTACTTCACGGAGTTTATTTTCTTCCTCACTCTGAGTAGGATGGTAGTATCCACACTTTGGTGTGATCATCTTTCTTGGCTTTCATATCATTGGTGAGTTGTATCGTGGGTGTTCCGAACTTCTTTTTGACTAATATCTACCTATCAATGAGTACATACCATTTGTGTTCTTTTGTGACTGGGTTACCTCACTCAAGATGATATTTTCAAGTTCCATCCATTTTCCTGTGAAATTCATGAAGTAATTGGTTTTAATAGCTGAGTAGTACTTAATTTCTTTATTTCTCCTTTCACCCAGTGTTCATTCAGTAGAATTTTTCACTTTCCATAAGTTTGTAGGCTTTCTGTTGTTTTAGGTCTAATAACATACAGGGGACTACTCAATTTTCTTCTATCCCTTGCCTCTTGCTTTATGAGCTCACTTTTGGAGAGTTTTCTGGGTGGCCCTGAGAAGAAACTATATTCTCATATCTATCCATTTGAGCCATACTGTATAGCAGGACCAATATTTCTGTGTTAATTTCTGTGTAGATGAGCTGCCTGCTGGTAAAGGTGGGATGTTGAAGTCTCCCACTGTTACTATGTGGAGTTCAATGCACAATTTAAGATTTAATAATTATTCTTTTACAAATGCAAGCGCCTATTTGTTTGGGGCATAAATGTTCATAATTGAGACATTATGATTTCATTTGATGTATAACAAGTGTCTTCTCGGTCTCTTTCTCTATACTGGGCTTGCATGCTCCGTTTTGTTACAAAATAGAATGGCTCCATCCCTTTACACTTTTGCCCATTTGCTTCAAAAACCTTTTATTTAACCCCCAACTCTGAGGCAATGTCTCTTTTTTATTTGTGTATGAAGCAGAAGAATGTATACTGTTTTTACATCAATTCCTTTAGATTGCACCTTTTTATTGAGGTGTTGAGTCCATCTGTTTTGAGAGATCTTAATGATAAATGATAGTAGTAGACCAGCCATGTTGCCCTGGCTTTGTTGATTCTTATCACGCTGGCGTCTACTCATCTGGCTGTAAGGTTATGATAAGTACAGGTGCTGATTTATTTCTAGTTTGTGTTTGTTAGGTGGATGCTTTTTGTATGTTTCTGCTCTTGGTTTGGCTTCCTCTTGGTCGTCTGGCCTGAGCGGCCTGAGGTTTTGTGACAAACATGTCTTCAGTTCTAGTAGGATGTCTTTGCTGGGGCTTTGGTGAAGTGGTAGGGCAGAATATGGAGACTATAGGAGACTGCGCAGGTGGAGGTTGTTGAAGAGGAAAGAGCCTTGAATGGCCCTGGTCTACAGTGAAGGATCTGGAGTGTGAGCTGGAAAATCTATTGGATTATTTTTAAAATATAGTATCTTCATTAACTATTTGAGAATATTTGCATAAAGAGGCATTTGATCATGTTGACCTTTTTGCTTGTCCTGTGAAGTCCTGTAGATGTGCCTTTACATTACCAAATTCTCCCAATGTCATAAACTCTTTTTTTTTATAATAACAAACTGATCATGTCAATTTCTGCTATTCATATATACATAGACATGTGAGTTTATCTACTGGTGCTTGGTCAACCTACTGTTTTACCCTTAGTGAATAATGCCTCTCCCTGCCCAGAAGCCTCAAATTGTCAAAAATTCCTCACCTAGGGCGAGCTTTTCATAAACACCTCCTTCACGTTAAGATGTCAACTGGCCAAGATGCAACATTTATACCCAAAACCACAGTGATCCAACAGGCTGCAAAATCCCCACCTATTGTGACTTTATGAGTGCAGTGTTTCAGACAGAACCAGTGATATTGCTACTACTATTACTACTACTACTTCTACTACTACTACTACTACTACTACCACTACTACTACTACTACTTCTACTACTATTACTACTACTACTACTACTACTACTATTTGTGGTGCTCCTTCACATAATGCCCTTTGAATTTTTCCATTCTATTTACCATGATGTTATCTGAAACTTTAATTTGGAGAATGATATAGACATTCCATTTATGACAGGGAATTAGACTTACTCATTCTTTGCATTTTGGTCAATGTGATAACTACCTTCACAGCACACAGAAATTTCTCTGATGGGCTCTGAATGTTGCATTAACCTAAAGCTGTGGATATATGAATTTAAAGGATAATTTGATACTATGTCCATTTAGTATAATAAGGGAATTCATTGTGTTCATGGAACCTGCAAGGCCCCCTACCATGTGTTCCTGGTCCAGTTAACAATGCCAGGCTTCCTGGAATGCAGTGATTCTCAATCTGTAGCTCAAAACCAGAGAAAAAGACACATTTACTCTATTCTTATGACCCCCAAAACCATAAATTTATTTTTGTTGATACTTCATGACTGAAATTTTTCTAATGATAATTTTTACAGATACTCAAAATATGTTTTCTAATAGTCAGGATCTACAGGTTGAGAACCATTACTGTAGAGCAAGCCCCAAGTGCAAGTATAAAGTGATTGGTCACCCCAATAAAACTTATGCCACCAATGAAGTAATGGCAGTATCTTACTAGGCCAGTGTTTGTTGTGGCTCACAGTGTTCACAGGTGGGTAAGACTATGGCTTATCAAATAAACTCAAGCATCTCAGATGCAATGGAGTGTATCAAGCTGGGAGAAAACACATTGGTCAATATGAACTTAATTTCATATGCTCCATCTTAAAAGTGTATGGTATCTTTGGCAAGAGGGTCTTGTTATACATTACTGGTTTTGAACCAACTTCAGTGATAACAGTCTCCATTGTTTCAGGGGTCTCCAGACACTCGGACCACTCAAGTGAATGCCTCTCACAAGTGCCCTTTTTGTGGACACCCTATGCATTGTGTGCAATATTATTGTAACACTCTGTACATAAACCCAAATAAATACATCTACAAACAAAAATATACAGACCACCCATATGCCTTTTTTCATTATATATAGTGTTAGTCATCCCCTCCCAACACTCCACCTGCATCCATTTTCACAGTGATATAATGGAGAGTAGTTTTTTGAAATGATTAAAGTATATAGTGAGCATAAATATTTGAGGGTTTACATATGCACATTTGTACTTAAGTGTGTGTGTGTGTGTGTGTGTGTGTGTGTGTGTGCATCTTCATATTCTTTGATTCTGTGTTGGGATATTTACATCAATTACAGCATATGTGTATTTACCTCTTCACGATTAATCATGCATTTTAAAGTTTGGAATCCTGTGCATTTTAACTCAAAAAATATAGACTTTTATTAAAACATTATTTTTATAATTAAGAATCATATGTCAAGTTGACAATATAGACTTGTGGTAGTCACCTTTCATTGTCTACATGGCAGTGAAGGTGTTTCAGAGAGGTTTCTCTGAGGGGAGAAGACCAACTCTCAATATGTGTAATACCATCTCGTAGACTGATATAGAATCTATAAAAAAGCATCCCCCCCAAAGAACCTAACACTACAATTCATGTCTCTTCTTTATGACTGTGAACACAAAACTCATGCAACTATCACCACAAACCCATCACCCCCACTGCTTCTAGCTTTCCATGATGGACTTTACCTTCAGACTTTGGAGTGAAAGAAACCTTCTTTGAATTGGCTTTGTCAGGTATTTTGTCTAACATACAAGAAAATAAATATCAGATCTAACAGGTGGCTTGTAGTATGTCCTAAGATCCTGCTTTTCTTATTCCTATGATGTGAATTGTGTGTGTATGTGTGTATGTGTGTACATATGTGTGTACATACACATGTGTGTGCATGTGTGTGTATGCTAGTGTGTGTATATGTGTATGTATGTGTTTTATAAGTAACTATCTAATTCTACATTTTGAAAATGATTTCACTAAATTTGTAGTATTACTTCAATATTTTGATGGAACAAAATGTGAGTTTTTTGCATTTCTGCTAATAGTTGAATTTTTGAAAATTTATGTTATGAGAAAAATTCAAGCTCATAGAAAAATTGCAAAAGCTACAAAACCCTTTTCCATCTAACTTTACTCAGATTCCCATGCCTTACTGTTTTCTGTGTGTGGAAAATACAGTGGCAGAATGATTTCCTGACAAATGCGTTGCCCTAGGAAGTTTGTATAGATATCTGTTTACAGCATACTTTGCACAGAACTTAGTATACATTTCCTAGCAGAAACAGCAACACAGCAAAATCCTCATTGAGATCGAACATCCAGAGTGTTCCTATCTATTTAGCAATATTATCTCATTAGCTAGTACCTTTCCCATTTCCCAATAATCACAATGGTGCATTGTGTAAGAAGAAAACAAAGTGTTCCTCTGAAAAATGTAAGCCAGGATTAAATATAGCATTTACTAACCTTCCTTCTCTACAGAATGCTTACATCCAAATCATATATGGACATAAGATTAGGAAACCTATTGTCTAGGAGAAATGAGAAAATGTGAAATCCTATTTTCAGTTGTTTAGGAGCCAAGTGATAATGTCTGTAATATGCACAAATTGCTCACAGATAATGCATTATACTAGAAGAAAGAGTTGAATCACAGAAGACTTAAAATATTCAGTTTTATCACAAATATGGAAAATTGTTCTGTTTCGTGAAGATATCTTTTATCTTTATTTTCCTTTATACATGGTAGGTATTAAGCTCCTGATTCAAGTTCAAAAGTCAAGGCTTTCTACAACACTGTAGGGTTTCACCTCGCTGGCTTTTACTTTCCTTTAATGTGCAGAATGCTTTTCATTTCAAGCAACTCTACTTCTAAATACTTTGTGCAATGTCTCTATTATAGAGTCTTGTTGTGTCTACCTACATCTGTGTATTAGCAATTTCCTCTTATGGTTGTAGCATTTCAGCATTTCAATGAGTTGACAATTTTAGGACAAAGTGAGGTGATATAATCACAATCCAGTTTTTATGCACACTGATATCAATTTTATGAAAAATTATTCAGGGTCAGAAATTTTGACTACAAAACATTACAGTATGAAATTACTTTTTAAATTCTACCTGAGAACTGCTGAGTCTCAGTTGGGCAATTTGACAAAAACAAAGAGCAGGTCATGAAGCAGGAGTTGATGCAGAAGCCATGGAGGGATGTTTCTTACTGGCTTGCTTCCCCTGGCTTGCTCAGCCTGCTCTCTTATAGAACCCAAGAGCACCAGCCCAAAGATGGTACCACCTACAAGGGGTCCTCCCCACTTGATCACTAATAGAAAAAATGCCCCACAGCTGGATCTCATGGAGGCACTTCCCCAACTGAAGCTCCTTTCTCTGTGATAACTCCAGCCTGTGTCAGGTTGACACACAAAACCAGCCAGTACGGAGCCTAAGAGCTCAGAATACCCAAGATTCAATTCACACACCACATGAAGCTTAAGAAGAAAAAAGACCAAAGAGTGGGTGCTGTTATCCTTCTTAGAATGGTTAACAAAATTCTCATGTATGCAAATAAGGAGACAAAATGTGGAGCAGAGACTGAAGGAAAAGCCATCCAGAGACTGCCTGCCCTGGGGATCCAGCCCATATACAGTCACCAAACACAGACACTATTGGGGATGCCAAGGAGCCTATGCTGACAGGAGCCTGATATAGTTGTCTCCTGAGAGGCTCTGCCAGAGCCTGACAAATACAGAAATGGATACTCACAGCCAACCATTGAACTGATCACAGGATCCTGAATGGAGTAGTTAGAAAAAGGACTGAAGTAGCTGAAGGGGTTTGCAACCCCACAGGAAGAACAACATTATCAACTAGTCAGAGCTCTCAGGGTCTAAACTACCAACCAAGGGGTACACATAGAGGGATCCATGGCTCCAGCTGTATATGTAGCAGAAGATGGCCTTGTGGAGCATCAATGGGAGAAGAGGTTCTTGGTCCTGTGAAGGCTCGATGCCCAAGTTTTGGGGACTGTGAAGGCAAGGAGGTAGGACTGGGTGAGTTGGTGGAGACACACCCTTATAAAAGCAGGAGGAGGAGGGATAGAATATGGGGCTTCTGGAGGGAAAATTGGGAATGAGGATAACATTTGAAATGTAAATATGTTGAATATCCAATAAAAAGTGGATTAAGCCCTATTTTGATTCCCCTACAAATCTTTCAGCTCTACTTCTTATTGTAATGGATGATTTAATAGACTGTGCAAGAACTGATGAAAAGACAGGAAAGCACTTACATAATAGTTCACTGGAGAAAGGAAGAAAGTAAATATCCATATAGAAAAATATAGCAATAAATTTCACAATATGTAGACTCTAACTCTGAATCTCAAGAGTAGACACCAAAGTTCAAAGAGTAACATCATGAGCAGTGTACGTAGGATTTCAAAGCTGATGAAAAAGCCAAAGAGCCATGACTATTTACTGAAATCTTCACCACACCAGTCACAAACCATTGGGGTTAAATCAGATCAGGACTGTACCTTCTGTCTCCCACATGAAACCCTCTTTGAAGAAGGGCTTTCTCGGGAGTTGATTGCATGTTCTTCAGGTGACTTAGAGAATCTAAACAAAATTATGTTTCTGTACAGACATACAGCAGTCTGAATGGGATGCAGACTGGCTTTAAGAAAGACTGAGCTTAGTAAGTGGAGATAAGAATGGATCGATTTGCATTCTTCTGCATGCTGAACTCCAGATGAACCAGCACCATTTGCTGAAAAGGCTATCTTTTTTCCATTGGATGGTTTCAGCTCCTTTGTCAAAGATCAAGTGACCATAATTGTGTGGGTTCCTTTCTGGGTCTTCAAGTCTAGTCCATTGATCCGCCTGCCTGTCACTGTACCAATACCATGCAGTTTTTAACACTATTGCTCTGTAGTACTGCTTGAGGTCTGGGATACTGATTCCCCCAGAAGTTCTTTTACTGGTGAGAATAGTTTTAGCTATCCTGGGTTTTTTGTTATTCCAGATGACTTTGAGAACTGCTCTTTCTAATTCTATAAAGAATTGAGTTGGGATTTTGATGGGGATTGCATTGAATCTGTATATTGCTTTTGGCAAGATGGCCATTGTTTAATATATTAATCCTGCCAATCCAAGAAACTGGAATATTCTTCCATCTTCTGAGGTCTTCTTCGGTTTATTTCTTCAAAGGCTTGAAGTTCTTGTCATACAGATCTTTCACTTGTTTGGTTACAATCACACCAAGATACTTTGTAATAAAGACACATGCTCTACTATGTTCATAGCATCCCTACGTATAATAGCCAGAAGCTGGAAAGAACCCAGATGTCCCTCAATGGAGGAATGGATACAGAAAATGTGGGATATTTACACTATGGGATACTACTCAGCTATTAAAAACAATAAATTCATTAAATTCTTAGGCAAATGGGTGGAACTGGAGAATGTCATCCTGAGTGAAGTGACCCTATCACAAAAGAACACACATGGTATGCACTCACTGATAAGCAGATATTAACCCAGAAGCTCAGAATACCCAAGAAACAATTCACATATCAAAGGATGCCCAAGAAGAAGGAAGGAAAGGACCCTCATCCTGAAAAGGCTCAGTGCAGCAGTGTAGGGGAACACCAGGATAGGGGAATGGGAAGGGGGTGATTGGGGAACACGGGGAAGGAAGAGGGCTCATGGGACTTTTGGGAAGGAGGGATCCATGAAAGGGGATATCATTTGAAATGTAAATAAAGAATATACCGAATAAAAAAAAGTAAATCTGAATCAGAGACAAAATTTGTTAGGTTTTTTTTTCCCTTAAAATATCCAGCAGTTGGGCTGGAGAGATGGCTCAGTGGTTAAGAGCACTGACTGCTCTTCCAGAGGTCATGAGTTCAAATCCCAGTAACCACAAGGTGGCTCACAACCATCTGTAAAGAGATCTGATGCCCTCTTCTGGTGTGTCTGAAGACAGCTACAGTGTACTTAGATATAATAATAAATAAATCTTTAAAAAATATTCAGCAGTAGGCAAGACAGGAGTTGGAAGAAAGTAGAGATAGTGTATATTGAAAAGCAGTAGATAAGAATGAAAATCATGAAGCTTGCATAAGAAATCAGTAAGGGAAGGGCTATGAATTCCCAATTAAGAGAATGTCCCATAGCAGTGAGATAATTTTAGGCATCATTAACCTAGGATTCTGGGAGTTTTAAAAATAGGATGAAGATGAGAAAAAAAGTAAATATGAACTAGCTCCTTGACACATCCCAATAGCCTATATGGTGAACACCTCTCTCTCTCTCTCTCTCTCTCTCTCTCTCTCTCTCTCTCTCTCTCTCTCTCTCTCTCCCCCCCCGTGTGTGTGTGTGTGTGTGTGTGTGTGTGTGTGTGTGTGTGTCTGTCTGTCTGTCTGTCTTTCTCCTTCCAGATAATGAATCTTCCTGGCAAAGTAAACTTTTTCTTCCTAAGGAAATAGGACAAGCCACTGAGCTTTACTGAAGAATTATCTTCAAGGAGCCAGGACAAATGAAATGGCTTTTAGCTGAAGACCTGGTGAATTAAGAGATAAATTCTACTTTCCAGAGACAGTGGTTCACTTTTCTCTGTGACAGAGGCTGTTTTATGCAGTCCTTCCACAGTAGACTTCAGAAGCTTACAAAGTCTTTCTCTAATAGTTTCAGATAAAATAACCAACTGGATCAACTCCCACAGTGTCCTCCTCCTAAATCCAACAGTTCCAAAGATGTGCTATAGTTCATAGAGAATCCCCTTGCATTTGTGGCTGATTTACATACGACAATGGAAAGCATGAAGGAGAAAGACGCAGGGGACATGTAAGAGAAGTGGCTGGAAGGAATGACATTAAACATAGAGCAGTTTTCACCTTCTCAAATGTGCTTTGCTCTTAATGGACAAGTCAGCATATGTCCATGAAACTGTGATTTGGGGACATGTAATTCCATGCTAATTTTTTCAGTGTATCTCCAGTCACCCTGATGGTCTCTATAAAAGCCTTGGACACTTACCAATCATTTAACTCTTGTGCTAAGGAGACTGATCTCTGTCTGTCTTCTTTTTTAAAAAAAGATTTATTCTCTGTCTTCTAATTATTGAAAATATATAGTGATTTAAAACAAATTAATAAGTCACAGAAGAATACAAAGAATTCCAGCACAACATTTTTTTAAATCACTGATGCATGTTAAGTTATAAAATGTTTGTAGTTGAGGCATTTGTCTGTATGTAATTCAAACACCTTACAGTTCACATTATCCTTTGAAGATAAACATTTGACAGTGATTGTTTATAATTAATGCTAGAAACTGTGAAACTGAAGTCTAGAACTCTATGAAGTCCCATGCTGCATAGATTAGCTTAGTTACTTGAATTTTCTGACTATCTTCACAGTATATTTGTGCTGCCTCATTGTACAAAATGCTTTCTTTCAAACACATATTTCTTTATAATTAGAAAAAATAAAAAAATCTGAAGTTAAATATAAAATCCAAGAAATCATGACTATATATTAAGTATAGAATTTTCAAAATATTTATTTAGGTATAGGAATCAGAGGCAAGATGATCAAGAAATGAATTTGTACTACCAAATATTCTGCCTCAAGAAGTGGTAGAAGGAGAGAATTCTGATTAAGTAGCAAAAGTAGCAAGAAGGACCAGAAGAAAGAGGAAAAGAGAAAGAAAAAATAATCATCAACTATTGGATATCAAAGATCTATTGTAGGGTTTCAACAGATCATGGACAGTTTCATTGTTTATGATATTACTAAACTTTTTTGAGGTTAGGTAGTCTAGAGTTTTATTTGTGTTTTTTCAAATGGTTAATAATTTCTGAAATGTTCATTAAAGTGTGAATTACTTGAACTTGCAAAAAACCATAGACTTTCAACCAAAAGTTACCAATGATATGGGTAAGGACACTTTATATTCATCAAAGGAAAAATCCACCAAGAGGAATTTCAATCCAGAACATCTATGGCCCAAATTCAAGGACACTCACATTTGAAAAAAAAACTTTAATAAACCTCAAAACACACATTCAACCTTGCATATTCATATTGAGAGACCTCAACACCACACCCTCACCAATCATCAGGTCATTAAAACAGAAACTAAAACAAGACACAGTGAGACTAACAGAAGTTTGAACCAAATGGATTTAACAGGTATATACAGAACATTTCATCCCCCAAACAAGAGAATATGTCTTCTTCCCAGCACTGGATGGAAACAACTCCAAACTGACCATATAATCAGGCACAAAACAAGCCTCAACAGGTACAAAGAGTTTGAAATAATCACAGTCAAATTTCTGAGCAAGATTGTTTATATCTGAAACAATTGCTGGGCCAAAAATGGAGGAGACTGAAGGAAAGGCTGCCCAGTGACTGGCCCAACTCGGGACCCTTCTCATTGGGGATGGAGCCAGCACAAAGACCTGACACTATTACTGATGCTATTATGTGCTTACATATAGGAGGCTGTAGTAGCTGGCCCTACCAGCAGCTGACTGAGACAGATGCAGAGACCTACACCCAGTCATTGGACTGAAGTTGGGGAAGCCATGGAGGAATTAGGGGAGGACTGAAGGAGTTGAAGGGGAGGGTGACCCCATAGGAAGACCATCAGTCTCAACTAAACAGACCTCTGGGAGATCTCTGTGACTGAGCCACCAACCAGACAGCATACACTGGCTGGACCAAGCCCCCGACCCCTCCCTCAGTGCCTCCATATGACACATATATAGCAGAGGATTGAGTGATCTGGCCCCAGTGGGAGAGGATGCACCTAATCCTGGAGAGATCTGAGGCCCCAGTAAAGAGAGATACCTGAGAAGGGAGAAACCCCCTCTTGGAAGCAAGGAGGAGGGAGAATGGGTAAAGGAACTGTGGAGGGGCATGGGAGAGGCAATGACTGGAATGTAAATAAATAAAATACTTTTAAAAAAATGAACAACAGGATTTTGGCTAGACTGTGGTGATATGCCTTTAAGCTCAGCAGAGAAGGCAGAAGCAGGAAGATCTCTGAGTTGAAACCAGCCTTCTTTACAATGCAAGTTTCGGAACATGCAGGACTACACAGAGAAACACTATCTTGTAGATAAGTTGGAGATTAAGAAAAACAGTTTTGCCCTGCATTCAGAGGTAAGCCCAACATCTTCCACTACTGTGACTGATCTACAGCCAGGAGCACCTGTGCTCCAGAACAGCTGGGACAGGGTCCGCCAGGGCCCCATCTGCACCCAGGATCTGGGCAGTACCACAGAAATCTGTGCCAGGGGAGATCCCATGAACCAGGGGTGCTGACACAGGTGTGCAGGCACACAGGAAGGACAAGCACTAACCAGAGACAGCAGGACCAACAAACACCAGAAATAACCGGATGGTGAAAGGCAAATGTAGGAACTTTACCAACAGAAATCAAAGCAACATGGCACCATCCAAACCCAATTTTCCCACAATAAGAAGTCTTGGATACCCCAACACACCAGAAAAGCAAGATTTGAATTTAAAATCACAGCTCATGATGCTGATAGACGGTTTCAAGAAAGACATAAATAACTCCCTTAAGGAAATACAGGAGAACACAAGTAAACAGGTAGAAGCCCTTAAAGAATTACAGGAAAGCACAACCAAACAGGTGAAGGAATTGAACAAAACCATGCAGGATCTAAAAATAGAGGTAGAAACAATAAAGAAATCACAAAGGGAAACAACTCTGGACATAGAAAACCTAGAAAAGAAGTCAGAAGTCATGGATGCAAGCATCAACAACAGAATACAAGAGACAGAAGATAGAATTTCAGATGCAGAAGATACCATAGAAAGCATTGACACAACAGATAAAGAAAATGCAAAATGCAAAAAGATCCTGACCCAAAACATCCAGGAAATCCAGCACAAAATGAGAAGACCAAACCTAAGGATTATAGGTATAGAAGAGAGTGAAGATTTCCAACTTAAAGAGCCAGTAAATGACTTCAACAAAATTATAAAAGAAATCTTCCCTAACCAAAAGAAAGAGATACACATGAACATACAAGAACTCCAAATAGATTTGACCAGAAAAGAAATTCCTCTCATCACATAATAATTAAAATGCCAAATGTACTAAACAAAGAAAGAATATTAAAAGCAGTAAGGGAAAAAGGTCAAGTAACATATAAAGGCAGACCTATCCTAATTACACCAGACTTCTTACCAGAGACCATGAAAGCCAGAGAGCCTGGGCAGGTGTCATACAAACCCTCAGGGAACGCAAATGCCAACCCAGGCTACTATACCCAGCAAAACTCTCTATTACTATAGATGGAGAAACCAAGGTATTCCATGACAAAAACAAATTTACACAATATCTTTCCACAAACCCAGACCTTCAAAGGATAATGAATGGAAAACACCAACAAAAGAAGGGAAAATACACACAGGAAAAAGCAAGAACTTAATCTTCTTTTAACAAACCAAAAAGAAGAGAGCAACACAAACATAATTCCACCTCTAATAATAAAAATAACATGAAGCAACAATCACTTCTCCTTAATATCTCTTAATATCAATGAACTCAATTCTCCAATAAAAATACATACACTAACAGACTGGATGCATAAGCAGGATGCAGTATTTTGCTGCATACAGAAAAACCACCTTAGGCACACTGAGATTTTTACTCAGAGTAAAAGGCTGGAGAACAATTTTCCAAGTAAATGGTGCCAAGAAATAAGCAGGTGTGTCCATCCTAATATTAAATAAAATCCACTTTCAACCTGAAGAAATTAAAAAAGATAAGGGAAGGCACTTTATTCTCATCAAAGGAAAAATTTACCAAGATGAACTCTCAATTCTAAATGTATGTGCTTCAAACACAAAGGCACCAATATTCAAAAAAGAAACTTTAATAAAGCTCAAAGCACACATTGTACCCCACACAATAATAGTGGGAGACTTCAACAACCCATTCTCATCAATGGACAGATCAGAAAAACACAAAATAAACAGACAGAGTTCTAACAGAAATTATGAACTAAATGGATTTAACAGCTATCTATTGAACATTTTACCCTGAAACAAAAGAATATAACTACTTCTCAGCACCTCATGGTATCTTCGCCAAAATTGACCATATACTCGGTCACAAAATAGACCTCAGCAGATATAAGAAGATTGAGATAATTCCATGCACCCTCTCAGATCACTATGGAATAAAGCTAGTCTTCAATAACAACAAAAACAACAGAAATCCCACATACACATGGAAACTGATCAACTCTTTACTCAACAATAACTTGGTCAAGGAAGAAATAAAGAAAGAAATCAAAGACTTTTTAGAATTTAATGAAAACAAGGGCACAACATACCAAAATTTATGGGACACACTGAAAGTAGTGCTAAGAGGAAAACTCATAGGTCTGAATGTCTCCAAAAAGAAAACAGAAAGAACATACCTAAAAGCTTAACAGAACATCTGAAGGCTCCAGAACAAAAAGATGCAAATACAGCCAAGAGGAGCAGAGTGCAGGAAATCATCAAACTCAGGGCTGAAATCATCCAAGGAGGACCAAAAAGAAACTGTACAAACAATCAACAAAAGCAGGAGCTGGTTCTTTGAAAAAACCAACAAGATAGATAAACCCTTAGCCAGACTAACCAGAGGTCACAGAGACAGTATCCAAATCAGCAAACTCAGAAATGAAAAGAGAGACATAACAACAGAAACTGAGGAAATCCAAAAAGTCATCAGATCCCATTACAAAAGCCTATACTCAACAATACTGGAAAATCTAGATGAAATGGACAATTTTTATAGACTGATACCAGGTACCAAAGTTAAATCAGGATCAGATAAGTGATTTAAACAATCTGATAATTCCTAAAGAAATAGAAGCAGTCATTAATAGTCTCCCAAACAATGAAAGCCCAGGACCAGATGGGTTCAATGCCAAGTTCTACCAGACCTTCAAAGAAGATTTAACACCAATATTTTGCAAATTATTCCACAAAATATAAACAGAAGGAACACTACCTAACTCATTTTATGAAGCAACAATTATTCTGATACCTAAACCACACAAAGACCCAAGTAAGAAAGAGAGCTTTAGACCAATTCCCCATATGAATATTGATGCAAAAATGTGCAATAAAGTCCTTGCCAACCAAATCCAAGAACACATCAAAACAATCATCCACCATGATCAAGTGGGGTTCATCCCAGAGATGCAGGGATGGTTCAATATATGGAAATCTGTCATTGTAATCCAGTATTTAAAAAACTGAAAGATTAAAAACTACATGATCATTTCATTAGATGCTGAAAAAGCATTTGACATAATCCAACACCTATTCATAATAAAAAGTCTTGGAAAGATCAGGAATTCAAACCCATATCTAAATATAGTAAAAGCAATATACAGCAAACCAGAAGCCAAAATCAAGCTAAATGGAGAGAAAATTGAAGTAATCCTATTGAAATCAGGGCTAGACAAGGCTGTCTACTTTCTCCTTACCTATTCAATATAGTACTCGAAGTCCTAGTCACAACAATTAGACAACAAAAGTAGGTCAAAGGGATTCAAATTGGAAAAAAAATGGAAAGGAAGAACTCAAAGTATCACTATTTGCAGATGATATGATAGTATACTTAAGTGACCTATGGTCACTTGATCTTTGACAAAGGAGCTAAAATCACCCAGTGGGAAAAAAGACAGCATGTTCCACAAATGGTGCTGGGTCAAATGGCAGTCAACATGTAGAAGGATGCAAATTGATCCATTCTTATCTCCCTGTACAAAGCTCAAGACCAAGTGGATAAAACCAGAGAGGAGAAAGTGAAGAAGAAGCTGTAGCACATGGGCACAGGAGAAAAGTTCCTGAATAGAACACTAATAGCTTACGCTCTAAGATCAAGAATTGACAAATGGGACCTCATAAAATTACAAAGTTTCTGTAAGGCAAAGGACACTATCAATAGGACAAAACAGCAACCAACAAATTGGGAAAAGATCTTTACCAATCCTACATCTGATAGAGGGCTAATATCCAATATATACAAAGAACTCAAGAAGTTAGACTCTAGAGAATCAAATAATCCTATTAAAAAATGGGGTACAGAATTAAACAAAGAATTCTCAACTGAGGAATACCAGATGGCTGAGAAACATGGGAAGAGGGCTTATGGGACTTTCGGGGAGAGGGGGTCCAGGAAAGGAGATATCATTTGAAATGTAAATAAAGAATATATCAAATAAAAAATGCTCAACATCTTTAATCATCAGGGAAATGCAAATCAAAACAACCCTGAGATTTCATCTCACACCTCACCATTCCACCAGAATGACCAGGATCAAAAACTCAGGGGAGAGCAAATGCTGGAGAGGATGTGGAGAAAGAGGAACACCCCTTCATTGCTGGTGGGATTACAACCTGGTAAAACCACTCTGGAAATTAGTTTGGCAGTTCCTCAGAAAACTTGGCATAGCACTACCTGAGGACCCAGTTATACCACTCCTGGGCATATACCCAGAAGATGCTCCAACATGTAATAAGGACAGATGCTCCACCATGTTCATAGCAACCTTATTTATAATAGCTAGAAGCTGGAAAGAACCCAGATGTCCCTCAACAGAGGAATGAATACAGAAAATGTGGTACATTTACACAATGGAATACTACTCAGCTATTAATAATAATGAATTAATGAAATTCTTAGGCAAATGGATGGAGCTAGAAAATATCATTCTGAGTGAGGAAATGCAATCACAAAACAACACAAAAGGAAGGTACTCACTGAGAAGTGCATATTAGCCTAAAAGCTCAGAACACCCAAAATTCAACTCACAGACCACATAAAGTTCAAGAAGAAGGAAGACCAAAGTGTGGATACTTTGATCCTTATTAGAACATGGATCAAAATACCCATGTCTCACAGCCACCTAATAGAATGAACATAGGGTCCCTAATGGAGCAGCTGGAGAAAGGACCCAAGGAGCTAAAGAGTTTACAGACTTGCAGAGGGAACAATAATATGTACTAACCAGTACAGGCAGAGCTCCCAGGATCTAAACCATCAACCAAAGGGTACACATGGCTTCAGCTACATATGTAGCAGAAGATGACCATTTCAGAAATCAATGAGAGGAGAGACTAGGGGTGTTGTGAAGGCTCAATTCCCCAGAATAGGGGAATGATCGTCAGAATTGGGGCAGAGGGTCAGCAGAGGGGGATGGGAGTGGGGATTTTTGGAGGGATAATGCTGAAAGGGGATACAATTTGAAGTGTAAATAAAGCGAATATCTAATTAAAAAAAGAAAAACTTTTAAATACTAACACCTCCTTTTTTATTTTGGAAAGATCCATGGGAAAATACTATTTTAAATATCAAAATATAAAACTTGAAAGAAATAACTATTGCTAATTAATTGGAAAATTTATAGAAAATTATAAAAGTAGAAAAATTATTGAAGTGGGTATTTAAAGAACCAACATAATGTTATCTTCAGATGCTAAGAAAAAAATATTTCCAATTTATGAGTCTGAGTAGTCAAAATTACATTTTAGGAAGTAAAAATGTTTAGTAAAATGCCAGTAAATAGTTCACCTCTAAGACACAGGACCTCACTAGTCCTTTGAATTTGGGTAAGGTGCCTAGCCTGATTTCTATCTTGTTGCGTAGACCTTAAGTACAATTAGACAGCTCTTGGTTAGTGCCAAGATAACAGTACCACTATCGCATTCGTAGGTCTGTCCTACCACCCTTGTCTTCATTGTGTATCAAAGGTGTTATTATAAAGTAGGATCATTGGTTGCTTCCCTCCTTCGGATGCTTGCATAGAAAGTTCAATACAACTCCATCAAAGGCTCAGGGTACATCTCCAGAATGGAAACCTGCTGTAAGATTGTATCTCTTAGAAATGATAGAGAAGCTGAACTTGTGGTACCTCAACAGTGTGACTGACTAAAGCAGACCTGAACAAGTACAGCATCAATTCTTGTGTTAACTTGGAAAGGGAAAATTTTATGGGGCTCCATCAGTGCCATTACTCAACCTTGAAATCACATACAAGTAACCCTAAACATACTGAACAAATTGTGTGTGTGTGTGTGTGCGTGTGCGCGTGCGCATGTGCGTGTGCGTGTGCGTGTGCGTGTGCGTGTGTGTGTGTGTGTAATAATGAAAAAGGAGGGCATGACTCTGAGGGGGAGTAGCAGAGAGGACATGGGAAGGGACAAATTGGACTCAGAGTGTTACCAAAACAAAAACAAACAAAGAAACAAAGGATATGAATATGAGAAATATCAATGTATCAGAGACAGTCTGGGAAAGTCAGACTGAAGGAATCAGGGTTCAACATGATCAATATGCACTGAATTATTTAGTTTGGAATTTTCATAAAAATTTTTAAATGTTTTTTTAGGAAACAAAAGGAGCAAGGCACTGCAACCTGTAAATGGTGGGGCAATACAGCTAACTAGGATCAAGAATATGATTTTCCCTTGACTCTGTGTAACAGCCATGAGAGAGAGTTGGCTTTCATTAGAGAAATGCTATGTTTATCCTACTCCTGTTTGTCAGGAATAAAGTTGAAAATGAATATACTGATTTGTGCCTGTTATTGTTTGTGGATGTTCCATTTTAAAGGTGAGGGTTTTTTTAAGCTGTTTTTCTTTTCTTTAACCTGTTTTTCTTTCAATACAGGTTTCTTTATGTAGCACAGGCTGTCCTGGAACTCACTATGTTGGCCATGCTAGACTTGAACTCAGAGATCTACCGGGCTCTGCTTGTCAATTATTGGAATTAAAGATATTTTGACTCAGAAATAAGACAAAGCCATTACTCAACCTTACTTCAGATCAATAGTGAGCATCTCACTGACAAGCAACACAAAGGAAATAAGTAAGATATTCTTTATGTGGTTGTATACTATAATCATTCACATGCATTTCAGCCTTTGATATGGGGAGAGTTCCAAGGACATTACTCTATAACTGTTTTATCTCAGCAACATGCGAATGGTTTGATGATGACGAAGACAGTAGATATAAAGTAGAAACACAGTGTAAAAGGGAAGCAGATCTCCTGTTGATACTTATCTTTAATCAGAAATTAAAACTGGGACAGCAACATTAAGACTTAGGACGCTACACCTTTCTGCCCTACTACTCTCTTGTGAGTGCCCCCACATTACTGCCTAGCTTCCTTCTCTTCCTTAGTTGATATCATTCACAGGTTCACAGGCAGTGGGAGCCCTAATCATTCAGTGAGTTGCGGGCAGAATAGGGAAGAAGTTAAAAGAAAATGCTCCAAAGTCTCCTACAGAGTGCTCTACACTGACCTCCCTCACTCTGTAAATTTGGAATTCTTTCTTTAATGAAAATAAATCATGTTCCAGAGAATGTTCAGAGATTCTGATGAGTTTTTATGCAAGTGCCTTCCTGGGCAATGTAGAAAGCAACTGATCTCAATTATAATTAATGAGGGACAGTTAACCTGAAGATGAACCTTTTCCTTCAAGCTGTAAAGGATGCCAGAACATTTGATCCTGTAAATAGTGTAACTGACCAAGAGAATTGCAACACTTTTACTGAAGCAAAACAAATGGAGAGAAGATTCAGTTAGTGCATCGTAAGTTTGATCCCAAAGCTTCAAATTAAATCTCTGTAATTTTGCTGAACACGAGAGCACAAAAAGCAATGTGCAGGTGGACATCGTGGCAGAGACCGCAGAAGACGCCATGGATTCTTCTATTGCCATGCTCTACATAGCAATGCTAGGATTATAGACACCATACAGATAGATCTGGCTTTTTATGTAGGTGCTGGGAATTAAACTTCGGTTCTCTGGCTTGAACAGGTAATCTTACCCAGTGAGGAAGTAGAAGATGAAGTAGAAGATGAGACTCTGGAAAAGACTGACTTTTCTGATACAACAGACAGGTAATCAGGTCCTGTCTGTCACCACCTTTGGAAACATTTGCATCTTAGAGAACTACAATCTATTTATTTCTGGCTAGTTTTTCTGCTTTTATTAAAATACACTTGACTTTCAAAGATATCAAAAATTTTGAATTTCATGTAACAAAAGAAAATAAAAAATATTTTAAAAAAGAATAAAACACTTCAATCTATTTAGCATAACATGAGGATGTAAATAACAGCTTGTCTATCTAGCCTTGAAAGTCCCCAGGCCTCAACCCTAGTGCCACTGTTAAAGAAAAATGAGGAATCCAAAGAAATCTTTCTTCTAAAAGCCAAAAGAAGGAAGAAACATGCAAATATATAGATGCAGCAAGAAAGAAGAAGATAAAGACAACAACACAGAGAAGAGACAAAGAGAGAGGCTACATACAGACGAGTAGGGAGAAAATGAGGAAGAAAATGAGGAAGAAAATGAGGTGCTATCAGCGGTAGAGAGACTCAGCAGCAGCTTATTGGAGGAACAGGAGTCACTCTGCTGAGGGAGGATCTGAAACAGTCTACTCTGACCCGAGGTGGCAAGAGCTGCAGTTTCACACAAAAGTACATTTAAGTTCCCACTTTCTAAACAGTACATGAGTGCCTTTCCCTTAACCTGCCTATGTCTTGAGTTTCTCTCCCTCTCTCTTTCCCTTCGTCCCTTCCTTCTTCCTTTCTGCCTTTATCTCTCCCTTCTTTACTTATTTCCTTCCTGTCTTTCTTCCATCTTCATTCCTTCCTGTCTTAGTCAGGGTTTCTATTCCTGCACAAACATCATGACCAAGAAGCAAGTTGGGGAGGAAAGGGTTTATGCAGCTTACACTTCCACATTGCAGTTCATCACCAAAGAAAGTCAGGACTGGAACTCAAGCAGGTCAGGAAGCAGGAGCTCATGCAGAGGCCATGGAGGGATGTTCCTTACTGGCTTGCTTCCCCTGGCTTGCTCAGCCTGCTCTCTTATAGAAACCAAGACCACCAGCCCAAAGATGGCACCACCCACAAGGGGCCCTCCCCACTTGATCACTAATTGAGAAAATGCCTTACAGCTGGATCTCATGGAGGCACTTCCCCAACTGAAGCTCCTTTGTCTGTGACAACTCCAGCTTGTGTCAAGTTGACACACAAACACTGCCAGCACACTGCCCTTTCTTTTTTCTTTCTTTTTTTAAAATTTCTTCCTTCTTCCCTTTATTCTTTCTTCCATCATTCTTGTTTGCAGCAGAGATTTTGAAATATATTCTTAATACATATTTTAAGTACAACTAAGATTTAGAGAGATACTCAGGAAGAAGTTAAGAGCACATGTCTGCTTTCTTCAAGAATTACTTTCTAATGTGTTTTACATTTACTATTCCTGTGCTGTGCTCACTTATCTCAGTGCTTGATGACACCATGGTTATGCCTGTAACCTTGAGAGGTGAGTCTCTGCTGAAACCATAGTGAAATACTCCCCATCACTGAAAGGAGTAATGTTCTCCTGGTGTTCTTTCCCAGAGGGTTGGGGATTTTTAACCCAGTTCTGGACCCCTGATAACAGCATCTCCACAAGAATCTTCTGTAACTTTTATCACTTTCCTCTCATAAAAAAAATATATATATAACCTATTAACCCAAGATGTGTAAATTACAGGAGCTACCTACCCCAAGGAAGCAATTAGAAATCTGAACAGGAACTTTTTTTGTCAGTCTTTGGAGCAGAAAACTTATTGTAACGTGGAACAGAAACTAAACTTCAGAGCAATTAAAGTATAGGAAAGGTTTATGGACTTTTCCCTAAAGGGGCTTCCCCTACCACCCAGCCTCTCAGACAGTTTCCAAATTAAAAAAAAATTGGTATACAGACACACAGGACAACTTGCTAAATTAGGTGCCTATTAACACCCTAAAAACAGATCCCAGCTGCCATGCTCTCAGAGCCTTTCAAGTTCCTCTACAGAGTCTTGGATACTCTCCACAATTCTCACCCCAACCTTGTACGTTAATGCTGTTTAGCATTCTGTTCAGGTACTCTTCCCCTGTGCCTATGTCCTCAAGGATTTTCCCCAGGTTTTTTTTTTCTATTAGTTTCAGTGTGTCTGGTTTTAGCTTATGCTCTAAGATCAAGAATTGACGAATGGGATCTCATAAAATTACAAAGTTTCTGTAAGGCAAAGGACACCGTCAAAAGGACAAAATGCCAACCAACAAATTGGGAAAAGATCTTCACCAACCCTACATCCGATAGAGGGCTAATATCCAATATATACAGAGAACTCAAGAAGTTAGACCCCAGGGAACCAAATAACCCTATTAAAAAATGGGGTACGAACCTAAACAAAGAATTTTCACCTGAAGAAATTCGGATGGCCCAGAAGCACCTTAAGAAATGCTCAACATCATTAGCCATTAGGGAAATGCAAATCAAAACAACCCTGAGATTTCACCTCACACAGTCAGAATGGCTAAGGTTTAAAACTCAGGAGACAGTGGGTGTTGGTGAGGATGTGGAGAAAGAGGAACACTCCTCCACTGCTGGTGGGTCTGTAAGAGGGTACAACCACTCTGGAAATCAGTCTGGCGGTTCCTCAGAAAACCGGACATGCTGTAGCACAGCCTGCTCTGAGGTTGAAGTGGACTGTCTGACTGGGGCTCACAAGCTCCTGAGGACCGACATCTTTGTGGATGCTGTCTTCAGCATTAACCCCGCCCTGGATATCGGGCAGATTGAGGGAGCCTTTATCCAAGGCATGGGATTCTACACCACAGAGAAGCTGAAATACTCCCCAAAAGGTGTGCTCTATTCTCGGGGTCCCAATGACAACAAAATCCTCATTGTTACTGAGATACCAGAGGAGTTCTACATCACTCTGGTGCGCTCTCGAAATCCCATAGCCATCTACTCATCCAAGGGATTTGGTGAGGCTGGAATGTTCAGGGGTTCCTCAGTTTTTTTTTTTAATTTTTTTATTCGATATAATTTATTTATAAATCAAATGATTTCCCTTTTCTAGCCCCCCCACTCCCCGAAAGTCCCGTAAGCCCCCTTCTCTTCCCCTGTCCTCCCGCCCACCCCTTCCCACTTCCCCGTTCTGGTTTTGCCAAATACTGTTTCACTGAGTCTTTCCAGAACCAGGGGCCACTCCTCCTTTCTTCTTGTACCTCATTTGATGTGTGGATTATGTTTTGGGTATTCCAGTTTTCTAGGTTAATATCCACTTATTAGTGAGTGCATACCATGATTCACCTTTTGAGTCTGGGTTACCTCACTTAGTATGATCTTCTCTAGCTCCATCCATTTGCCTAAGAATTTCATGAATTCATTGTTTCTAATGGCTGAATAGTACTCCATTGTGTAGATATACCACATTTTTTGCATCCACTCTTCTGTTGAGGGATACCTGGGTTCTTTCCAGCATCTGGCAATTATAAATACGGCTGCTATGAGGTCAGGGATACTGATTCCCCCAGATTTTCTTTTGTTGCTGAGAATAGTTTTAAACAAAGAATTCTCACCTGAAGAACTTCGGATGGCGGAGAAGCATCTTAAAAAATGCTCAACTTCATTAGTCATTAGGGAAATGCAAATCAAAACAACCCTAAGATTTCATCTTACACCAGTCAGAATGGCTAAGATTAAAAATTCAGAAGACAGCAGGTGTTGGAGAGGGTGTGGAGAAAGAGGAACACTCCTCCACTGCTGGTGGGGTTGCAAATTGGTACAACCACTCTGGAAATCAGTCTGGCGGTTCCTCCGAAAACTGGGCACCTCACTTCCAGAAGATCCTGCTATACCACTCCTGGGCATATACCCAGAGGATTCCCCACCATGTAATAAGGATACATGCTCTACTATGTTCATAGCAGCCCTATTTATAATTGCCAGATGCTGGAAAGAACCCAGGTATCCCTCAACAGAAGAGTGGATGCAAAAAATGTCGTATATCTACACAATGGAGTACTATTCAGCCATTAGAAACAATGAATTCATGAAATTCTTAGGCAAATGGATGGAGCTAGAGAACATCATACTAAGTGAGGTAACCCAGACTCAAAAGGTGAATCATGGTATGCACTCACTAATAAGTGTTTATTAACCTAGAAAACTGGAATACCCAAAACATAATCCACACATCAAATGAGATACAAGAAGAAAGGAGGAGTGGTCCCTGGTTCTGGAAAGACTCAGTGAAACAGAATTTGGCAAAACCAGAACGGGGAACTGGGAAGGGGTGGGAGGGAGGACAGGGGAAGAGAAGGGGGCTTATGGGACTTTCGGGGAGTGGGGGGGGCTAGAAAAGGGGAAATCATTTGAAATGTAAATAAATTATATAGAATAAAAAAATAAAAAAATTAAACAATCCAAAACAAAGTTATCCATAAAAAAAAAAAAAAAGAAGTGCTCAACATCATTAGTCATTAGGGAAATGCAAATCCAAACAACCATGAGATTTCACCTTACACCAGTCAAAATAGCTAAGGTCAAAAACTCAGGAGACAGCGGGTGTTGGCCAGGATGTGGAGAAAGAGGAACACTCCTCCACTGCTGGTGGGGCTGTAAGATGGTACAACCACTTTGGAAATCAGTCTGGCGGTTCCTCAGAAAACTGGACATGACACTTCCGGAGGACCCCGCTATACCTCTCCTGGGCATATACCCAAAGGATTCCCTGGCATGTAATAAAGACACATGCTCCATTATGTTCATTGCAGCCTTATTTATAATAGCCAGAAGCTGGAAAGAATCCAGATGCCCCTCAAAGGAGGAATGGATACAGAAAACGTGGTATATTTACACAATGGAATACTACTCAGCAATTAGAAACAATGAATTCTCAAAATTTTTAGGCAAATGGTTTGATCTGGAAAATATCATCCTAAGTGAGGTAATACAGTCACAAAAGAATACACATGGAATGCAATCTCTGATACGTGGATATTAATTAGCCCAGAAGCCCTGAATACCCAAGGTACAAATCGCATAACAAAAAACTCCCATGCTGATGTGCATGTCTTAGCAATGTCACAGATATTTAACAAACAAAATATCAATGCTTCTTAAGAACAGCATGCTGGGTGATGGTGGAACATGCCTTTAATCCCAGTACTTTGGAGACAGAGGCAGGTAGACTTCTGTGAGTTCAAAGCCAACCTAGTCTATAGAATGACTTCTAGGATTTTCAACATACATAAATAGACTATCACCAAAAATATAACAAATTAAAGCAAAGAAAGGAAAAGAATGGCTAGGTGTACTACAGAGCTATAATAATATCACTTATTGATATAAGTACAGAAATGCTGATCAATGGAATTGGATTAAGACCAAGAATTAAATCCACCAACCCCAGGATAACAGAATTTTGAGAAAGACTCAACAAATACACAATTTGGGGGAGGGGCATGTTTAACAACTGGTGCTGGTCTAAATAAAGAAGAATGCAAATCGATCTACAATTACATCCCTGAATAAAACTTAAGTCCAAGTGAATCAAAGACCTCAATATAAACCAGATAAACTGAATCTGATAGGAGAGATGTGGGGAACAATCTGAACCACTGGCACAGGGAACAATTTCTTGAACAGGACACAATGGGATGGGCACTAATATCATCAATTAATAAATTGGAATTTATGGAACCAAAATATCTTTAAGGCAAAGGATACCATCAATAGGACAAAATGGCTGTCAACCTAATGGGAAAAGACTTTTACCAACCCTCCATCGGACAGTGCACTAATATCCAAAACATATAAAGAACTCAAGTAATTAGATACCAATAAAACATATAACCCAATTAAAACTGGGGTACAAATATAAACACAGAACTCTCCACACAGGTATCTCAAAAGAAGCATTTAATGTAATGTTCAATATTGTTAGATCCTTAAACATAGCCATCTGTAAAATGCAATAAACAATAACTTTGCAATTTCCTTTGCTTCTGTCAGAATGGCCATGATGAAAGCCACAAGTGACAGATAATGCTGACAAGGACACTCAGCAATGGGAACGCTCTTCCCATGCTGGTGGTAGTAAAGTCTTGCACAGCTTCTTGGATATCAACATGGCAATTTCACAGAAAATTGGGAGTCAGTCTACTTAAAAGCTCAGCTATAACAAATTTGGGCACATATCCAAAATATGCCCTATCACATCAAAAGCACTTACAAAGCTAGGTTCATAGCCACTTAATACATTATAGCCTGTAACTAGAAACAACTGAGATGTTCCTCAACAGGAGAATTGAGAATGGATAAAGAAAATCTGTCTTATTTCAGAAATGGAATATTCATCACCTATTAAAAACAATGCCTTCAGGAAGTTTGCAGACAAATGGATGGAACTAGAAAAGAGCTACCTGAGTGAGGTAATCTTGACCCATGAAAAATATGGAGCTTGCTTATAATTGATATTAGTTGAAAAGGAAAAGATGATAATACTATCATCAACAGGGCGAGAGAGGCTAGGTACAAATGAGGACTATAGGAGGAAACTTAAGGATGTCCCTGTTAAGGTGAACTAGAATTGATTTTTCAGGTGGACTGTGGGAGATAGTGCTTGATCATAAAAGTGAGCAAGTTGGGGAATGGTGAAAATACTTTGAGAACTGACAGAAATTAAGGACAGAATTTTGTGGATGAGATAGAAACCTAGTCAATAGAAACTTCATGGAATCTATGAGAGCAGCACAGAATCCGTCACTGGCAGCTTCCTAGAGGGAAATGGACAGAGCTACAAATCTTCAACCTCCAGTTTGCTTTGCTTGCAAAGTGTTCTGGGACTGGAATCTGTCATAATTAACATCAAAGAGACCAGAGAGATTTTATCTATGCAACTGATGATAACAGAAGCAGAGTTCTACACACAAACATAGCCGGAGCTCTGAAAGTCATTCAGCTTGGATAGGGAGGAATCGTAGGAACTGGAGGGTTATGGACACCATCAGAACATGGGCTAGAAAATCAAATAGCTGGGACTTATAGGGAATCACAGAGATCAATGTGCTTGTAGAGATGTGACGTAGGTCCTTTGCATATTTTTTAATGGTTTCATAGCGTGATGTTACTGTAGGAAGCCTATCAGAGTAAAGAAATAGACACAATGGAATATTATTCAGCTATTAAAAGCAATGAATTCATGAAATTCTTATGCAAATGGATGGAACTAGAAAATATCATCCTGAGTGAGGTAACCCAATCACAAAAGAACACACATGGTATGCACTCCCGGATAAGTGGATATTAGCCCCGAAGCTAGGAATACCCAAGATACAATTCACAGACCAAACCAAGCTGAAGAAGAATGACCAAAGTATGGAGACTCTTGTCCTTCTTAGAAGGGGGAACAAAATAACCACAGGAGGTGATATAGAGACAGAGTGTGGAGCAAGACTGAAGGAAAATCCATCCAGAGACTGCCCCACATGGGGATCCATTCCATATACAGTTACAGAATCCAGACACTATTGTGTAGGCCAAGAAGTGCTTGCTGGCAAGAGCCTGATACAACTGTCTCCTGAGAGGCTCTGCCAGTGCATGATAAACAGAGTAAGGGATGCTCTCAGCCAACCATTAAACTGAACACAGGGTCCCCAATGGAGGAGCTGGAGAAAGGACCCAAGTTGCTGAAGGGGCTTGCAGCCCCATAGGAACCAACCAGTACCCCAGAGGTCCCAGGGACTAAACCACCAACCAATGAGTACACATGGAGGGAACCATGGCTCCAGCTGCATATGTAGAAGAGGATGGCCTTGTTGGACATCAAAGGGAGGAGAGGCCCTTGGTCTTAAGAAGGCTCAAAGCCCCAGTATAGGGGAATGCTAGGAGAGGGAAGTGGGAGTGGGTGAGTTGGTGAGCTTGGGAATGGGAGCTGGGTTAGGAGGGTTTTGGAGGAGAAAAATAGGAAAGGGGATAGCATTTGAAATGTAAATAAATAAAATATCTAATAAAAAAGAAAAATGTAAATAATAAAATAACCAATAAAATCTTTTTAAAAGGAAGAAAGAAAAAGAAAATATTGTCTGTTCCCTTGCTAGGTAGATCCTTGCATGTAGGATTGTGAGGCCTGCATCAGCTCCACCCCAGGGCACTGCTGCTCAGAGAAGCAGGACACAGGAATTGAGTGAGATTACTCCAAGCCAATGCTGGGTGCCTGTTGGGCAGTAGGGAAGCCCTGGGACCCTGCTCAGGCATGGGGAAGAGAAGTCTGAGGTGCTGGACAGCTGGGGCTGGCTCAGGGTAGTCAGGCTTACAAAGAGGTTGGGGCAATCTGGTTCTCTCACTATGGGACACCCAAGTGATGCTGTGAGCCATGGAAGAGCCTAGAGAAGAGTGGGGTCCTATGGGCTGGATCTAGCCTGGGGTAGGGGCAAAGGGGAGCTCAAGATGGTCCCACGATAGAGTCTTTGGCTTGATGGTGATAGACTTGGCTTGAACTTGGTGGTAGCCATTACTGCGAGTGCAGATGCCTTCTACGGGAGGTTGGACAGCTGTGTCTATAGGTGAAGGACTTCTCCATGGCTCCCCAAGAAAAGATCCCAATGAAAAGATGCACAGCTCTAAGGCATTTATTGTCATGGCAGAAGTTGGATATGTAGAACCACACCCCACTTCACAGAATGGGCCTGAGATAAGTCACCTTTTGCAGGAAGGAGTGTCTGGGAAGGGAAGCTTATTGGCTGCACCCTCCAGGCCTCTATGTAGCTCATTAGCATGGCGATCTGTCTTGAGTAGACATGACCTGTGGTCACATCCTTTTCCTCATCTACATGTGGAGGGCTTAGGGTGTTGTCAGTACATGAGTGATGACCACAAATGGGGCAATGGGCTGCAGCTAGTGACAGGTGCCTGGATCCAGGATCAGGCAGAGCTCCTACTGTCCCTTCAGGGTCTCTGGGGCTTCTTTCCTTAGTTCTACTGGGGACCATGCTGCCTTTCACTGTCCCATACTTACTTCCTGACATCACCCCACCTCGTTACCCAGCCTCTCTGAATCTGTGGATTGTAGCATGATTATTTTTTATTTTACAGCTTATAAGTGGATATTCTCATTTATAAGTGAGTACATATCATGTTTGATTTTCATGCTCTGGTTTTCCTCAATCACAGTGATTTTTATTTTCTAATTCTGTTCAGCATGACTCTTTAGCCTACTCACGGGAACTTTCTCCTCATACTGGATTGCCTTTGTCCAGCCTGATGCCATCAAAGGTGTCTATTCTTATTGTAACTTGTTATGCACTCTTAGTTTGTTGTCCATGGGAGGCTAGATCTTTCTGAGGGAAGGCAGCAGGGGCAGTGGACCTTGTTTTTGGCAGATCTGTGTGACAGGACAGGTGGTAAGGATATACTTGGGGAGGGTTGGGAACAGGAAGCTGATGTAATATATGAGAAAAGAGTTTTTTTTTTAAGGCCAGAAAGGATGTTGCTAATGGCAGAATTTGAAGAATGCCTATTTGTTAATGTTTCCTCTCACCATGGAGATAGTGTCACTGTTCACACCTAGACTGTTAATACTTATATTATCAATGTGTGTATCCTCTGAGGAACAAAAGGCACTCAGCCAAGAACATTTTCATCTTTGTAGAAAAAGAGAATTTATTCTTAAGAAAAATTGCTATAAATTACGTGTGATAGACATGTAACTCCTCAGGAAAATGAGGAATCCAGAGATATTCTTATAAATATATGCAAAGAACATAATTGTACAAATTAAAGTATTTTAATGAATCTTCTGAAAACTGGATGTTATAGAAAATGGCATGGAGGAGCTAGAGTAGGGGAGATCATCATGCAAAGAAAATGAAGCAACTGGGCCACAGGCCTGTGATGACAGGTTTTAAATACATTTTATTTGAAAGAGGATATTAGTGATACATAAGAGATGATTGCACTGTGAAATTTCATATTTCTGTGTTACGTACTTGTCACATTTACCATTCATTATCACAAATATTTCTTCTTAATAGTTTATATTTCTACAACCATTTCAGCCCAGTAATGACACTGGAAGAACTGTATTGTTTTCATTTGAGAAGGAATAAACAACAGCTTGGAGCTATAAACAACATTATGCTGTGTGAGATCCAGTCGAAATGTAACTCACTGGATACTTCCAGTCTCAGAGAATTAACATTTTTTTTTTTTACAGAATGTAGGAGTAAGCCTTCCTTCAGAGTCTCTGTTTGTGGAATTCATCTGTATATACTGAAAGTCTGTATGTTACAAACAAGTTGCCGTGTGATTTGCCCTCATAAAGTTTTACATGTATATACATTTCAATGTTCTTATGATTAGAGGTATATATATATATATATATATATGATTAATACCAGATTAATTTGACTGTAATTTGTCAGCTGTGGAAAGCCTTTTCTGAGCTATGCAAATTGCCTCACCTGTATTACTTGATAAACATAATTGTTGGTTTGTTTAGACAGGATTAGGGCATGGTCCCTCACTAGCATGATAATTTGAATCCTTCTCCCTCAACCTCTTGAATGATGGTTTTTAATCTTCCTAATACTGCAGACCTTTAATTCAGTTCATCATGTGGCCCCTACCCATAAAATTATTTTTGTTGCTACTTCATGATTATAATTGTGCAACTTTTATGAAATATAATACAAATGTCAGACATACAGCTCTATGAAAGTGTCATCCAGCCCCAATGGGGTTGCAACCCCCAGGTACAGAAGCCTGGTCTTAAAAGACAGTGTCAGTGTCAGAGAATTGCCCCTGCCCTGCCCTGCCCTGCCCTGCCCTGCCCTGCCCCTGCCCTGCCCTGCCCTGCCCTGCCCCTGCCCTGCCCCTACCCCTTCCCTGCCCTGCCCTGCCCCTGCTTCTTCACCTGCCCTGCTCCTGCCTGTGCCAAGCACCCACAAAGGCCCCTGCCCAGGCCCCTACCTTTGCCATTGCCTTTTGAGTGCTAGGATTAAAGATTTTCCCCTCCATATCCTGGGATTTCTGTGAGTCTTTTTTATTCTTGCTTTGTTGTGTTTTAATCTACTGACTTTAGGAAAACTCTCTTTTTGGCTAAGGTAACATTGAAAACTCCTTGTAAAAGGGAATGCTTGAACTTCCATTTGTCCTGTTCACATATCCCAGGTGCAGTGGTTTCCAGAATGTTGCATACATTCTGGTAATACACCATTATCAGCTGTTATCTTCTGCTTCTCACCGGTACAGGGCTTAACCACCAATGTTAGGTTGTAAATTTCTCTGAAAAGGGCACTGATTCTAATTTAAAACTCTGGAATGTTTCAAAGGCTAGAATCTCAAAAGATAAAAGTCTAAAATATTCCCCAAACTCCAATACAGGAAGCTTTAATGTTAAAACCATGAGAACCTAAATCACCCAACATCACTAAGAAAAGAAAGATGAGAACACATAACATAAGCAATGGGATTAGAAAGCTAACTACTGAGGACTGGGTCCATAACAGGATATGCTAGAAATAAAATCCTCAGTGTGGAAATGCATAACTGGTGTTGGTATTCATGTCGGTATTCAGCTGAGGAAATTCTATATAATGGAAACTGGAACTGTCTGATTGCCTGCTGAAAGGCTGCACCAGGTACATCAGGGCAAAGTCAGAATATATCCTCAAAGCTTCTACATGATATGGGAACTTAGGTAACTCAGGGAAATCATGAGCACATACATAGATCCCAACAACTCAATCAGCCTATGCCCTCTTATTGCCGATCTGCATAGAATCCTGTTTGAAACATGACTTTTATTCCATTTAACATTCTTGATATTATTTCTTTTTGCTGTTATTCATGGAAAAAGATTTGCTTTTGTCAAATATTTTTCATCATGTAAAGCAATCTTCCATATAATCACCTCTACTCTGCAAGTTTTTATATAACCTAAAACCAGATTTATGCAGAGCATGGTAGGACCATAATGGACCAGGTAGGGGAGGCTCCTCTGAAGCACTGTGGATAACTGTAGCATTCCTTTTACTTTGGAAGTTTTTCTACTAATACAGAGAAATATTCTTGAAGTGTAAGCAGTACACAAGAGATGGGAGATGTATGAGAGGAAGATCCACTTACCTAATTAGCTTAAGACTTGAATTGAATCCACAATGGTGTAGAAAAATTCAGAGAGAATGGCATTTTACTGAAAGGGACCTCTACACATAGATGGGAACTGAAGACCAGACAATGTTTGGAATCTCTAGGGTCAGAAAGACTGGTGTATAAAGCTGCCAATGAAAAAGATCATGTCTCAAAGCAAGCCATCACTCAAGAAATGACTTCTAAGAATTATACTATCAATGCATGCTGTAGAAATAATAATGAAATACAGACAAAAAATATCACCCACACAATCACTACTCAACATATCCAAAATTGGAAATCCGGAAGTTACATGTTACATCTTTATTGGCTAAGTACTATTTAGTAGCTATATTCTTATTTGAACATGATGTAATGATCCCTCAGGAACTCTACTTGATAACTGGAGTTGCTTTGAATTCTTGTTCTGTTACCCCCATAAAATCCAAAGGAAATTCCTCCCCCTTCATGCTCAGCATACTACTCTTTCTAGGTAAAAAGGGGATGCATCTTATTTCCAGTACAACTGTCACCAATGTTTACTTCAGTAGAGCATCCAAGGAAGTATTGCAGCTATTTTCACTTTTTTTGTCTAGTGGAAAGAAGACAATCTACGATAATATGCCCCAAAATGGAACCCCACACAACATGCTTCTTCTGCTCAGGTTCCCTACTTACCTGTGGCCAGTAGTATATCTTGTGGGATATGCACTGAGTCCTTGAATTCTTCTTTATCTGACTAGCTGCTGATTTCTCTTGTTTCAAAAGCTTAATGAAATCTTTTAAGGGCATGCTTACTGAAAAGGGGCCTTCCTGCCCCTTCATGGAGGCACAGACCTGCAAACAACACAAGGTTACTGTTGTCAGTGAATCTGTGGATGCTGATTCCTGCCCTCAACCTGCTTCTGAAGATTATTGGTCTACGGGTTAGCTCATTTGTCTAGGCCTTATGTCTAATGATCTTTTCCTGCCTTACACTTGTTCTGTTCCCTAAAGTCAATAAGAAATGCTGTGTTTTCAAATATTGAGTCACTGTTCTTAGAGAAGCACAAAGATATGTTCCTGTGAGCTCTGCACACTGTATTTTTGTCAGCTGCTAAATTCATTGAAGGAGCATTAGCTTTTCTTAAATGGGCCAGCTTATGTTTCCAGATAGCCCTAACATTACCTGATGGTCCTTCAAGTACATTGTCTCAAAGAAGCACAAGGTCTCTGCTCTTATGCTCATGACATGATATTATGGGAGCAGTATACTTGGAATGCAGTTTTAATCATGAAAGGTTTCATGGAACATGATACTTAACTCTCAGTGTGTCTTGGTCAACACATTTACCCTAGCACTAGAGAAACAGAGGGAGAAAAATTCATCTTATTCCAAGGCCAACCAGGACTACATTAGGAAACCATGTTGCATGTGACAAATACAAGACACCAACCAACCCAGTAACTGAACAAGGAAACAAATGATAACCCAAACAAAAAAATCTTAAATAAAAGGAAGTAATGTTTTTACTTGATGTCTAGGAGGTGTGTTTGAAATTTTTCAGCTCCTTGGCTAATTCAGTCTATGACTGAATTATGCCAATCAAATTTGGAAAACAGATCCAATGAATTATCTACATTAAGTCTATCTAAATTCGAAAATTTTGACTGAAGCACCATTATTCACCAAGGAAATTCTATGTGTATAATACTGTGTGTAGACATCTACCAGCCATACTGAAACATCAAAACCTTACCCTACCATTATGACTACTCAGTATTCTAGACATAGAATCATGACATGTAGTAGTCAGTTTGGTAACCCATGTAGTCAACATCATCCCCAGTTTCTGACACTCAGGTCCTGTATCATAAGAGAGTGCTGTGAACCCTGTTTTGAAATGTGTAGGAGAGGATGTAACACAGTTCTCATGATTACAATCTAAGCAACTCCCTGACCAAGACATATCTCAGACCTAAGGTATCTTCTGTAAACCTTAAAGACTTTGCCATATGTCAATTCCTCAATCTCTTTCCTAACATGTAAATGGACTAGATTTAATTATGCTCCTCAAACCCAATTAATGGGCTCCTCTCTACTGTACTCACATTTATTTGGAGCCATATTTCTTATTCATTATAAATAGTTTCACTTCAGGAATACAATCTCATTGATATAAAACAGCATAAGCCAGAAACCGAAACAAAACAAAAACCCCTACTTTTACCCAAACCCAGATGATCGCTGCCTTTCCTCCTAACTAAGCCATCGATTATCCCAGGTAATCACCATGATAAGTGAGCACAAATTAGTCAGACTATACATGAATCTCCTCATGTTTCTGCCACTAGATTTCTACTTCTCCATCATGGCAAACTTGACCTTGTCGTGCCTAGTGATGAGAAACTGCTTCAAGACCAACTGAGAAATCATCTGATCCTTGCTCTGCTTTTCTGGCTGAGACCATGAGGTAAACATCTCCATAGAGTTTTCAGCTCCTGCTTTGCCCAGCAGTCATTGTTAATTGGAGACAAGATGAACTTAGCAATGGTGAGTTATAGATGTCTTCTCACTCTAGAGCAAAACCATGAGTTGGAATAAACTCTAGATTGTCTATATGAAAGTTTTTGGATGTTGACTTGGGCTTAAGCCCAGGAGTCTATAAATTGGGATGCCATTTTGCTGACAATATTTAGAAAGATTCAAGTATGGCAGTATCTGTTTTTCAACTTGAGGACCAGTACAAACAATGGGTTGATGTACTATATAGTTATGACTTAAGAAGAATTAGATGAAGAAGAGGATAAGAAGGAGAAGAAGCAGGAGGAGGAGAAAGAGGAGGAGGAGGAGGAGGAGGAGGAGGAGGAGGAGAAGAAGAAGAAGAAGAAGAAGAAGAAGAAGAAGAAGAAGAAGAAGAAGAAGAAGAAGAAGAAGAAGAAGAACCTGATTAAAGTAAAAAGTCAACTAAGATTTTTGTCACAGATTTATGGTTTTATGTTTTTCACAGTTTTATTGTTTCTATGGAAAGGTTTTGGGCCTGCTTCTATGAATTTTGCAGGAATTTGATATTGGGCTGGGACAATGAAGTAGATTCAAGGAATTACCACAGGGGAATGTATTGTATTTATCTGGAACATCCTGATAAACCACTAAACATACTGACCATGGGATGTTGTTTCCTACCTTGCTTTATTACTTTGCTTTTGTCCTTTTTGTTACATGACTACTTTGTTTATGCTTTGTTTGTTCCTGTAGTCTTTGTATGTACCTGGAATGATATAAAAGCAGACTGGAAAAAAAAATAAAGTGACTTTTAGCTTCAGGACTGGCTGGAGTCATGCTGCAGTGTTATCTAATAGTTTTTTTATTCTTTTTAATCCTTGCTCTTTCTCTAGAGAACCGGTTGACTGACTGAGCTAGCTGGCTTGGTCAGGTTTCCTGACAGCTATTATTTCATTGTACTCCTATACAAATGCTTCTTGTTATGAAGGCTTGATAGATGCTCCAGTGTAGGGGACTTGAGACTGAGGAGGTGGGAAGGGTGGGTAGAGGAGCACCCTCATAGAAGTAGTGGGAGGAGCATGGGATAGGTGCTATGGCGGAGGGCTGGAAAAAGGGATAACATTTGAAATGTAAATAAAGAATATATTCAATAAAAACAAAGAAAAATGTTTCCAAGGAAGAAAAAAATGGACAGAACAGCAGATACAAAATAGAAAGATTCTTGACTCAATAGGGAGGAAATTCTGAACCAAGGATGGGTGGGCCTATCCGCGAGGTTATCTAGTCCTCTCTTGGAAAAGGTGAAGTTATTTTAATGCTTCTCAAATTTTAATTCATCCTTGAGTGATAGTTATTTTTAGTGTTTTTCAAAATTTAGTTCATACTTGAGTATCATTCTAAAGTATCAGAGAATAATACTTTCATAATAAAAAATATTTAAAGTGAATGACCAGCAATATTAAATTCACAGCGAATCAAATATATTTATATATATATATGTGTGTGTATATATATATATATATATATGTGTGTGTGTGTGTGTGTGTGTGTGTGTATATATATATATATTCATAAACACACATAGATAGTACCCAAGCTACTGTTTCATTTAGAGTTTACAATATCAACCACTTGAACAGAATTGCTGCTCAAAGAAAATATTTAACCATTAAGCACCACATATAATTCACCCCATAATTGTGATGAGGAGTCTCTCAAGCTTACAAAACACACAATACAGACACACACACACACACACACACACACACACACAGACTCACTTCCACTCCCACACTCAAGACCACAAAGAAGGTTGGGATTATGTCAGACCTCCTGTGCCTGGGGGCAGCAGTGTACCACTTTCTCATTAGTTCTCAAAGTCATAGAAGAAGGGTCAGGAGGGTCTCCAGTCCTAGTACCCAGTAGCCTAAGAAGTCCAAGGTCAGTCTGGCCTAAGAGAAGAGATAATACCTAATAAGAGCATCAAATAGGGGAGATCTTTTCCTGCTGACTGAATCATAGGGGAAATCTTAACACAGCCCTAGCTCTGCATGTTTAATGCAATGCTTGAAGATTCCCTGGAAGGAAAATACATCCTAAGGATGCATTGTAAGTTGCTTCAGTGAAAGTGCTACATTTGAAATGAATACCAAGACTGGCATTTATCTCCCCTGACTTCTGATCCAGTCTACTCACATAGTACTCATTCAAAACTCATTAAAAGTTCTTGGCTTCCATCAACCCAGGAGGGCACATGACTCCAGCTGCATATGATATGTAGCAGAGGAGTGCCTTGTTAGGCATCAATGGGAAGTGAGGTCCTTAGTCCTGTGAAGACTTGATAGTTGCCCCAGAGTAGGGGGATTGAGAATGGGGAGGTGGGAGTGGGGTGTGTGGAGGAACACCCTCATAGAAGCAGGAGGAGGGAGGATGGGATAGGGGGTTTCCAGGAGGGGGAGAAACAGGGAAAGGGGATGACATTTGAAGTGCAAATAAAAAAAAATATCCGATAAAAAAAAGAAAAATATTCTTGACTTCCTGATATATTTGGTACTCTTCAGTGAACTCTGTAGAATCCTTCACAGTGGAATCAGAAAGAAGGCAGGGAAAACCCAGAAGTTGTCTGTAGTAAAATACAGTAAAGATGGAGGCTAAGAGGAGCTTATTACTTTCAGTTGGTAGGGGCATATATGTAATTTTTTGAAAATTTGGACCTTAAGTGAGCACTGTAGTCTAGGGAGAAATCAAAATGTGTGACAAAATCAGGTAGTCTTTGTAATTTTCTCCCTCTCCCTTTGGTCTCCTTTTCCTTCTCCTATTTGCTCCTTTCCTCCTCCCCCATCACTCGTTTGCTCGGTTTTTCAAACGGCTGTGTGGTAGCCTCGTCTCCTCACAACCTCACTAAGTTCTTCAGAACAATCATGTACTACAATCCAATGGTTTCCCACTCCTCAGTGCTGAGGTCCTAGAACTTCACTATTTCCGGGATCCTGTCTTGGTTTTGTTCTGTTTCCTTTTGAGATGTTGCCTGCCTGTGCATGCCTCGCTATAATAGTTGTGCCTGTTCCCAAACCCACAAGACCACTAAAAAGCCAACTCCATTGCAATCACACACACTCTATTTACAAGCCACATGCAGCCCAGCATTCTCAGCAGGACATAGTTTTATTGGAAATCATAAGCAAGCAAGGAGGTTACTAGATTGGCACACACGTGGTTGGGGTGCCATTATGGCAACTTGTTGCCCTTTAACACAATTGGTTAGTGCTGGGAGTCAAACCATAAACTTAACTTTTGCCTTTCTCCTGATTGGTGGTTGTTAGGAAGTGAAGTACCAGGGGCAGGCTTGAAAACTGGAAGTGCAGATTTGTTGGGGAGTAACTTGGAAACTGGTGCTAGGTGCCTACTCATTGGTTAACTCCAGTTCAACCTTAGGTCAGGATCTCTAATGTGGATTAAGAATCTAAGATCTTGTCTCTCATAGTGGTCCTACTATGGGGATCAGGTTGATCTGAAATTGACACACACTTTCCTCTACCTCCCAAGTGTTGGAATTAAAGGTGTTTGCCTTGTGAATGACTTTTTTTTCTCCAATTGGTAGATGTTTGTCTCACACAGGGGTGTTCTTTGCGGTTTTTAAACACTATAGCATTCACTCCTCGATGAAAACAATGCATATTTCCAGAAATATCATAAACAGCATATATCTCTTATACTTGTAAAATTAAACTAGGAGATGGGACAGCCTTTAGTCAGGTCTCACCATTCTTATAACAATGCATTTTACTAAAATCTTGAAAGCCTTCTTTGTATTTGTCATTTGCCTGTGAAATATGCTGTTATATCAAAATAAAATTTTATTTTGAAAAGATTTACATATTATTTCTTTTTTATTTTGGGGGGCATGAATTGTTTTAGCTCCACATATGTAATGCTCGCTGTGTGAATCCAGTGCCTGCAGAGGACAGGAAAGGATGGGTGAATGCCTTGTAATTGGAGTACCAGGCAGATCTACACTACCATGTGGGCCTGGCGAACTAAAGTCATGTCCTCTGCATCACCACTAAGTGTTCTGTCTCTCTACAGCACCACCTTTCAAGATCCCTCAACTGAAAATTTTCTATAACCAAAGCACACAATAAGTATCAACAAGGCAACCAAAATGCAGAGCAAAAAGTGCATTGAAGGCTAGAATATGTTTGAGAACATCTCTAATGGCTTTGCAAGCACAAACTGAGGTGACTGTGTTTGGACCACATTTACTCATGTTCAAGATTTGGCTGTCTCCACTCTGCCTCTAAAGAGCTTTTGCAAATACAGAGTCAGCTTACTCTTGTGCTTCTAAGATCTGGTCTTGACAGTGAAAATAATGTTATTCTCTACATCATATAGTTATAAAAATCAAAGAAGGTGTCAAGGTAACAATATAGCAATAACTCATAAATTGTTATCACTGTTAATAAAAAGACATGTCTGCCATTTCATATATCTTCCAGAATTCAAGAAGATGAGTGCACAATGCAGTAGAAAACAACCATAAGATCTAGCGTCTCCTCCATACAGAGGAAAGGATGGAGTGTGACGTGGCATCTTTGTTATGACCCAGTACTGTGAAAATTAGAGAAGACCTTAACTGAGATGCCTACCTGGGGGACTTTTAAGAACACAGATGGAAGGCATCCCTCTTAACCTGTCTAATGAGGTCACTGAAAATCAGTCTGAAGTGAGAACTTTGGAAGCAGAAAAATTGATAGGAAATGTACACATATGAATCAGTACAAGATAAATATGCCCCTATTTGCCTGGCTTTGAGGGGGGTCTTAATTAGGGTTTTACTGCTTTGAAACAGACACTGACTAAGGCAACTCTTTGAAAGGAAAACATTTAATCAGGACTGGCTTAGAGGTTCAGATGTTCAGTCCATTATCAACAAGGTGTGAGCATGACAGACATGGAGGAGGAGGAGCTCAGAGTTCCACCTCTTGTTCCAAAGGCAAAGAGAAGATTGGCTTCCAGGCCCCGAGTATGAGGGTATTAACCCCCATGTCTACAGTGAAACATTGACTCCAACAAGACCACGCCTACTTCAAGGCCACACCTTCTGATAGTGCCACTCCCTAGGACAAGCATGTAGAAACTATAACAAGGAGTTACTAGGGACACTTTATCATATCTGGCTGATACATCAGTGAATATAAGGGGACAGAAAGAAGATAGAAGATAGTCAGGCACAATTAAGAGAGCTGGACACAGGAAAGACAGCTACTATTATCCAGTTCTCTGGGTGGCATAAGACTGAGTCCACTGTTGAGTTAAGAATGAGTCAGATCAGTGAAACCTCAGCACTGGTGTTATCTTTAAGTCTTGTGCGGATCCACTCCAAGAGACACAAAGATGTAAGAAAGGCTGTGGGACTTGAAAGATACAGAACAGTACACATATACAATTAACACATATGAATCTTTTTAAAAATGTTTGTCGTTATACATTTAACTCTTAACAAAATAGAATGAGGTGAATATTTACCAGTGAGAATGGGATTTTAGCGGATGCAACAAGTACGACCCCATTGCCACAATGTTCAAAATGCCATGGCTCTGAAGACAATCAATTTCCCTACTTGGGAATAATAACCTCACAGACATGAGCACAGGAATGGTCTCACACTGCTATAGACACTTGTTGCTGTTTCTGCCTTTAACATTGCGTAGTTTTGGAATATATTGCATGCATTTGGATAACCAAATACTCAATTCTTAAGCACATCATACACATACTTCTTAGTCATTGTCATTCAAAGAGTCTTAAATGTCACAGTATCTCTTAGGATGAAGTACCTTGTCAACTGTAATTTTTTCCCATCCTCACAGATACAGTGGGATGGATCCACTGGTATCATCTTCCTGGGAAAGTGTATGAACTCTCATTAAACACAACTCCAAGTACGTAGAACTTTAAAAAACTTTCCTGAAATGTTGCATTTCACCAGTCCACTGTTGAACATTGTGTATGCTAATGATGTCATATATCATATACCTGTGATCATCATATGGAGAATTTTAGATCTGAAGCTACCTGTTGTGGTGGTCCATGCCTTTAGTCCCACCACTCTGGAGGCAGATACCAGAGGATATCTGGAGTTTGAACTCAGCTGGGTATACATAGCAAGTTCTAGTACTGCACTGAAATATCATGTCTCAAACAAACAACAGTAAAACTAAGCAAACTGAACCTGTACCAAAGGAAATCTGCCAACTAAACAAACTAGCGAGGCTTCCAAGGACACTAAAGTTTCCCCAGGTCTTTGTTTGAAAATGAGTATCTTAGATAATTAAACAATATTAATCATATTTCCTGTGTGTATGATTTTCAGATTGGGAAGCAAAAATATAAAGAACAGGTTTGAGATAAGGTTGTGATGGCATTTCACTGAATCACACCTCAGTCAGCATCAGTGTTGACAAATATTGGGTGATGTTTGCTGAGATTATAGTCACAAACCATGATTTTATGAGTTTCATATAGAGATACCAGCTATCATTCATTTCATTCCCTCCCTTCCTCCCTCCCTCTCCTCCTGTTTCTTTTCTTTCTTGCAGCCTTTTTTGGTTTTCTTCTAATTTCTATCTATCTATCTATCTATCTATCTATCTATCTATCTATCTATCTATCTATTTATCTATCTATTTTTCCTTCTGTCCTTCCTCCCTCCCTCTCTTCCTCCCTCCCTCTCTTCCTCCCTCCCTCTCTTCCTCCTTCCCTCTCTTCCTTCCTTCCTCTCTTCTTTCCTTCCTTCCTTCCTTCTATCCTTCTGTCATTCCTTTCTTCCTTCTTTTCTGTGGTGGTTTGAATAATCTTGGCCTATTGCAAGTAGCACTATTAGGAGATGTTGCCTTGTTTGAGTAGGTGTGGCCTTGTTGAAGGAAATGCATCACTGTGGGAGTGGAATTTGAAACTCTGCCCAGTGCAGAAAAGACCATCATCCTGGTTGCCTTTAGAAGACAGTCTCTCCGCATTCCAATCAAGATGTAGAACTCTCAGCTCCTTCTCCAGAACCATGCTTGCTTATAGGCTGCCATGCTTCCTGACATGATGATAAAGGACTAAACCTATGAAACTGTAAGCCAGCCCCAATTAAATGCTTGCCTTTATAAGAGTCACCTTGGTTATGGTGTCTCTTTACAGCAGTGTAAAACCTATTTAAGACAGAAATTGGTCCCAGGGACTGGGGTATTGTTGTAATAGGCCTGGCCATGTTTTTGTTTGGAGGAATGTAGATTTTTGAGACTTTGGGTTTGGAAAGCACTGTGATGCTTTAAGTGGCGCTTGATGGACCATCCCAGGTAGTAGTAGTTTTGAAGTCATGAAGGGGTCATGGAAAGCAGCCAAGGCTTGGCACTGTGAGAGGACAGAAAAGGCCATTGGTAAAGGTACAGGTTACGAAGCAGTTCATGGCCCAGGATTGAAGGGGTCATGCTTCTTTCATGCTTGAGGCTTGGAAAAGTTCCTAAGCCTCTTCTAGAAACTTGGGGTCAAAATGCCTCCTTGTTAGCTGCTTGATTCTGGCTTCTGTGAAATAGATTGTTTGCTTTACTTCACCCTGACAGCTGCCAACCAAGATAGTGTGTGTGTGTGTGTGTGTGTGTGTGTGTGTGTGTGAGAGAGAGAGAGAGAGAGAGAGAGAGAGAGAGAGAGAGAGAGAGAGAGAGAGATCTTTGCCTTAAAATGTTCTTTGTAAAATGAATTCCAATGAGAAGTGTTTCTCTTCAGGAAATAGTCTAATAAAGACTCTATTGGAACTTTGATTATGCTTAATGGTCTTTTGAACTCTGCCTACAATTGCAGTAGATACGAAAAAACTATTAGAACACAAAACTTTTTTAAATGATGGTCCAAGTGACAACTTAAATCATACTAAATTAAAACTCTTATGAAACGTCATAGCACAGAGACACACATGCTGTGTGGAAACATTGGTCAAGACTGTGATAGAGCATCCAGTGTGATGAAATATTTAAGAATAACAAGCAAACAAACAAAAAATAAATGATGTAAAATATGCCAAGAGAAGTCTGATTATTTCCCAGTTTTCTGAGGATCTCCATATTGATTTCCATAGTGGCTATACAAGTTTGTACTCCCACCAGCAATGCAGAAGTGTACCACTTGTATCCATGCCACCATGAGCTGTCACAATTGTTATTGATCTTAGCTATTCTCACAGGCCTAAGATGAAATTTGAAAGTTGTTTTAATTTGATTTCTATGATATCTAAGGATGTTGAACATTTCTTTAAGGGTTTATCAGCCATTTGAGACTCCTCTATTGAAATGTCTGATTGGATTTGTTTCCTATTTTTAAATTTTAATTATTTTGTTTTTTATTTCTAATTTCTAGAGGAGATATACAAATGTACATATATGTGTGTGTACACACACACACATACATGGAGTCAGAGAGAGAGAGAGAGAGAGAGAGAGAGAGAGAGAGAGAGAGAGAGAGAGAGAGAGAGATCTCCTTTCACATGTGGTGCTGTTAAAAAAATCTTTTCAAATTTCTGTAGAGTGCTTTGTCTGGCTATTGGTGTCCTTTGCCTTACAAAAGCTTTACAGTTTTATAAGGTTTATTAATTGTCGGTCTTAGTACCTACACTATCAGCATTCTCTTCAGAAAAACTTACCTTGTGATTAAAAAGTCCTATGCTTTCTGTTTTATCAGGGTCAACATATCTGGTTTCTTGTTGAGGACTTTGATCCACTTAGAACTGAAGTTTGTGCTAGGTAATCAACATGGATCTATTTGCTTTTTTCTCCAAGCAGATATCTGGTGTTACAAGTACCATTTGCTGAATCTATCCTTTTCCCCTGTGTATTTTTTCCTTTTCCATCTAAAATAAGGTGTGCATAGATGTGTGGATTTATGCCTCCAGTTTCTTTTCAAATCTAGAGTATTCAGAAGTGATGTTAAGTTGCTAGTATGAGATCCGCCATCCTCCTTTTTCTTATTTGCTTGTTTTGTTTTCTTTTCCAAGATGTGGTTTCTGAGTAAAGGTCTGAGCTACTTGGATCTCTCTTTGTAGATCCAACCTTATCTGACAGACTCAACTGCCTCAGCCACCATAGTGTTGGGATTAAAGGTGTATGGCAATATACCCAGCTTCACTTCTTTATAAAGGTACTTAGTATTATGAACTTTCTTCTTACTGCTATTTTCATTGTGTCCCATAACTTTTGGTACACTGTATAATCATTTTCTTTGAAATAAAAAAGGCTTTTTTTATTGGTTATTTTATTTATTTACATTTCAAAGGTTATCCCCCTTTCAGATTTCCCCTCCTTAAACTCCCTATCCCATGCCCTTTCCCAGCTGCTTCTATGATGGTGCTCCACCCACCCATTCCCCCATGCTGGGACATCCAGCTTGCACAGGACCAAGGGCCTCCCCTATAACTGATTCCAGATAAAGCAGTTCTCAGTTACACATGCAGCTGGAGCCATGGTCCCTCCATGTGTACTCTTTGGTTGGTGGTTTAGTCCCTGGGACCTCGCGGGGTGGTGCTGGTGGTGGTGGTCTGGGTGTTTGATATTGTTGTTCTTCTTATGGAGTTGCAATCACTTCAGCTCCTTCAATCCTTCCCCTAATTCCTATGCCTGTGCTCGGTCTGATGTTTGGTTGTGAGCACCCACATATGTGTTGGTCAGGCTGTGGGAGAACCTCATTATACCAGGGCGACAATTATACCAGGTTTCTGTCAGCAAGTGCTTCTTGGCATCAGCAATAGTGTCTGGGTTTGGTGTCTACAGATAGAATGGTAGTCCCTGGTAGGCCTTTCCTTCAGTCTCTGCTGCACTCTTTTTCCCTGCATTTCTTTTAGATAGGAACAATTCTGGGTTAGTATTTTTGAGATGGGTGGATGGCCCCATCTCTCAACTGGTGGCTGTGTATAACCATTGGGCATGGTCCCTACAGATTCTATCTCCCCTTTGTTGGGTTTTTGGACTAACCCCCTTTTCCTTCCCCCTCTTCTCTCCCTCCTAAGTCACCTCCTCCCTCCTTCCTCTACCTCCCATGATGATGATTATGATGATGATGATTATTATTATTTTTGGTTTTTCGAGACAGGGTTTCTCTGTGTAGCCCTGGCTGTTCTGGAACTCACTCTGTAGACCAGGCTGGCCTCGAACTCAGAAATCCACCTGCCTCTGCCTTCCAAGTGCTGGGATTAAAGGCGTGTGCCACCACTGCCGGGCCCCATGATTATTTTGTTCCCCCTTATAAGTAGGACTGAAGCATCCACATGTTGATCTTCCTTCTTGAGCTTCACATGGTCTGTGAGTTGTATCCTGGGCTATCCAAACTTTTTGGCTAGTATTGACTTATCAGTGAATACATATCATATGTGCTCTTTTGTTACTAAGTTACTTCACTCATGATGAACTTTTCTACTTTCATTTGCCTATGAAGTTCAAGAAGGCATTGTTTTATATTATTGGATATATTTGTTTACATTTCAAATGTTATCCCCTTTCCCAGTTTCCTCCAATTCCAGAAAACCCCTATCCTGTCCTCTCTTCCCCTACTTCTATGAGGATGTTCCTCCATTCCCACCTCCCTGCCCTTAATTCCCATACTCTGGGACATCTACGGAGCCTTCATAGGACCAAGGACCTCTCCTCCCATTGATGCCTGACAAGGCAATCCTCTGCTACAAATGCAGCTGGAGCCATGTGTAGTCCTTTGTTGATGGCTTAGTCTCTGGGAGCTCTGGGGGCGGGGAGTCTGGTTGGTTGATATTGTTGTTCTGCCTATGAGGCATTGTTTTTAATAGCTGGGTAGTACTCCATTCTGTAAATGTATGACATTTTCTGTATCTATTAGAAAGTCTTTAAATAAGTTCTTATTTTCTGTTTTGGCCCAGTTGTCATTGAATAGATAGTTGTTCAATATTTAAGCTTTCTATTGTTTCTACTTTTAATTTACACCCAGCTTTTATCAGTCTGATAGGATGCAATTTTCCTGTGTCTACTGAAACTTGTTTTGAGTATAACGATGTGGTCAATTTTGGAGAAAATTCCTTAATGTTATAAAAAGAGGGAATGCTGTTTTGTGTTTGGATGAATTGTTTTGCAAAAATCTGTTCTTTGTTTTTGTTGTTGTTGTTGTTGTTGTCCCGAGACAGGATTTCTCTGTATAGCACTGAAACTCACTCTGTAGACCATGCTGGCCTCAAACTCAGAAATCTGCCTGCCCCTGCCTCCCAAGTGCTGGGATTAAAGGCGTGTGCCACCACCGCCCAGCTGTAAAAATCTGTTCATTCCATTTGATTTATAACATTTGTAAGCTCCAGTATTTTTATTTGGTTGTTTAATTTGAATGACCTCTTAACTGGGGAGTCTCTGACTATCAGTATATGATGATCAATATGTGATTTGAACTGTGACAATGTTTCTTTTAGAAAAGTGGGTATCCTTCTATTTGGGCCATAGATACTAAGAAGTGAAATGTCATCTTGAACTTTATCGTTGATGAGTCAGATGTGTCCTTTCCCATCTCTTTCGATTTGTTTTGGTTTAAAGGCTATGTTGATAGATATTAAGATACCAGCTTGTTTTTTAGGTCCATTTGCTTAGAAAATATTTTTATAATCTTTTTCCCTCGGGTAATGTCTTTCCTTGATGTTGATGTGCATTTCCTGCATACAGCAGAAGGATTGATCCTGTTCTTTCATTTTATTCTGTCACTTTGTGTCTTCTTTTTGTGGAATTGAGACCAATAAGATTGGGAGATACTGATAATAAATGCTTGTTGATTTCTACCATTTTTGTTGTTACTGCTGATCATGGTGATAGTGGGGGTGAGCGGGGAGAGAGGGTGCCCTTCCTTTTTTGGGTTTTGTTACTGCTATTTATCTCCTGTGTTTTCATTGTATAGTTAACTTCCTTCGGTTGTTTTTTTTTTTCAAGTAACTTCTATAGGGCCGTATTTGTAGACAAATATTATTTAACTTGACTTTATCATCTAATATGATATTTTCTGTATCTATGGTGATTGAAAGTTTTGCTGGGTACACTTGTCTGGGCTGGCATATGTGGTGTCTTTGAGTCTGTAGTATATCTGTTCAGTCCCTTGTGACTATTAGAGTCACCACTGAAAAGTCAGGTGTAATTTTAATAGGTCTGGCTTATTTTTTACATTTCCTTTGAAGCTTTTAATATTCTATTTTTGTTCTGTATATTTATTGCTTGATTATTACATAGCAAGAGGACTTTCTTTTCTGGTCCAATCTATATGGAATTCTGTATGCTTCTTGTACCTTCATAGGCATCTTATTTAGGTTAGAAAATTTTCTTCTACGATCTTGTTGAAGATAATTTCTGGGCATCTGAGCTGGAATTCTTCCTATTCTTCTATTCCTATTATTCTTCAGTTTCTTCTTTTCAAAGTGTCCCAGATTTGGTGGATGTTTTGTGTCAGAAATTTTTTTAGATTTAACATTATCTTTGACCAATGTATCCAATGTATTCATTTCTCCTACTTTATCAATGACTAAGCCTTTGTCTTTCATCTCTTGTATTCTGTTATTGATGCTTGCCTGTGTATTTCCACAGTTCCCTCAGTTTGTGATTTCTTTATTGCTTCTATTTTCAGATCTTGAACAGTTTTGTTTGCTCTTTTAAACTGATTCCCGCTAGATCCTTGGTGTTTTTTAAATGATTTATCCATCCCCCAGTTATTTTTTTGTGTTTTCCTGTTTTTGTTTTGTTTTCCTTTAGAGATTTATACATTTTCTACTTGTTTGCTTTTTGTTTCTCTGGATTTGTTATTAAATTATTTTATTTACTTATATTTCAAACTTGGCCCCCTTCCAGGCCCCTCTACCCACAGTCTTCACCCATCCCCTCTCTCCCCTTCCCTGAGAGGGTGCTCCCCCACTGGCATACCCACCTCCACCTCACCCACCACCAGCATCCCACTCCCCTAAGGCATCAATTTTCTACAGGTTAAGCTCAATCTCTTATGCTGAAGTCAGACAAGGCAATCCTCTGCTACATAGATAACAGGGGCCATGGATCAGTGTGCTCTTTGGTTTGTTGCTTAGCCTCTTGGATCTCAGGGCTCCAAGCTAGTTGATATTGTTGTTCTTCCTATTGGGGTTGCAACCCCCTTCTTCTCCTCAGCCCTTTCCTTTACGCTTACATAGGGGTCCTAAGCTCAATACAATAGTTTGGCTGTGAGTATCTGGATCTGTCTCACTCAGTTGCTGGCAGAGCCTCCTAGAGGACAGCCATGCTAGGCTCCTGTCTCTAAGTACAACATGGTATCAGTAATAGTGTGGGGTTTGGTGTCTGTGCATGGGTTGGAACCTAAGTTGAACAGGTCTCTGGATGCCCTTTCTTTTCAGTCTCTGCTCCATTTTTGTCCCTGCATATCCTTTGGACATGAACAATTCTTGATCTAGAATGTTGAAGATGGGCGGGTGAACCCATGCCTCAAATGAGAGCCATGCCTATCTATTGGAAGTGTGGCTTCATTGTCTATCTTGCCACTGTTGGGCATTTCAGCTAAGACTATCTTCATTGGATCCTGGGAGCCTCTCATATCCCTGGTTTCTGGGACTTTCTAGAGGTTCCCCCACTCCCCACCCCACACTGCTGCATATTCATTCTCCTGAGCCTCTGGGCTTCTCTCCTATCTCTTCACTACCTGATCCTGTCCTCCTTTTTCCTCAACCTCCTTTCTTCCGCATAAGCCTCAAAGTCCTGCTGACTCTTGTGATTCTAAGTGGGATGGAAGTGTCCAAAACTTGGCGCTCCCTGTTGCTGAATTGTTTTATGGGTATTTGGAACTCCTTGGCTAATATCCACTTGTCAGTGAGTACATACTATGTATGCCCTTTGGGGTATGGGCTACCTCATGAAGAATGATATATTCTAGTTCCATTCATTGGCCTCCAAAATTCATGATGTCCTCCATTTAATAACTGAGTAGTACTCCATTGTGAACCATCTTTTCTTGTGCCCTCCCCCACCACAGCCTTTAAGCAGGAATTCCAAACCTCAGTGCTAGCCACAACCTCCCCCACCTAGGGCGGTGTTTGGACCAAGGAGAAGTCCATTGTTCTTCCAGATCTACAACTTCCTAAACTAAGCAGGCAACCTTCTGAGCAGTGGGAGCCAACAACCAATACCCGCTGAGCAGCCAAACCAAACCAGTTCTCCAGAACAGACACTGGAAACTTGGGGGAGGGTTTTGCCCCCAACTTTATATTCTGTGTCAGCCACTAAATTTGGGGCCTTGATCAGCAACCATTGTGTTGATTTCATTCTTTTCTCAATGCCTTTCCATCCATCCTCAGCTCCCTTTCCAGGTAATCTGTTCGCTGTAAATCTGGGCAGCATTCATTCATTTTTTTCTAAATTCTTTGTTTACATTCCAAATGCTTTTCCCTTTCCCAGTTCCCCCCTCCCCATATGTTCCATAAGCCCTCTTCTCTCCACCCATTCCCCAATCATGCCCTCTCCCATTTCTCTGTCCTGGTACTCCCCTACATTGCTGCATCAAACCTTTCTAGGACCAGGGCTCTATCCCTACTCCTTCTTGGAAATCATTTGATATGCTAATTGTGTCTTGAGTATCAGAGCTCTGGGCTAATTAATATCCACTTATCAGTGATTGCATTCCATGTGTGTTCTTTATGATTGGGTTACCTCACTTAGGATGATATTTTCCAGTTCCAACCATTTGCTTAAAATTTCATGAAATCATTGTTTTTAATTGCTGAATAGTATTTCATTGTGTAAATATACCACATTTTCTTTATCCATTCTTCCATTGAGGGACATCTGGGTTTTTTCCACCTTCTGGCTATTATAAATAAGGCTGCTCTGAACATAGTGGAGCATGTGTCCTTATTTCATGTCAGGGAATCCTCTGGGTATATGCCCAGGAGAGGTATAGCAGGGTCCTCCGGAAGTGTCATGCCCAGTTTTCTGAGGAATCACCAGACTGATTTCCAGAGTGCTTTTACCATCTTACAACCCCACCAACAGTGGAGGAGTTTTCCTCTTTCTCCACATCTTCACCAACACCTGCTGTCTCCTGAGTTTTTAACCTTAGCCATTCTGACTGGTGTGAGGGGAAATCCCAGGGTTGTTATTATTTGCATTTCCCTGATGACGAAGGATGTTGAACATTTCTTTAGGTGCTTCTCAGCCATTCGATATTCCTCAGGTGAAAATTCTTTGTTTAGCTCTGTACCCTGTTTTTTAAGTGGGAAATTTGGCTCTCTGGAGTCTACCTTCTTGAGTTCTTTGTATAACTTGGATATAAGCCCTGTGTTGGATGTAGTGTTGGTAAAGATCTTTTCCCAATTTGTTGGTTGCTGTTTTGTCCTTTTGAGAGTGTCCTTTGCCTTACAGAAACTTTGTAATTTTATTAGGTCCCATTTGTCAATTCTTGATCTTCCAGCATAAGCTATTGGTGTTCTGTTCAGGAAATTTTCCCCTGTGCCCATGTGCTCAAGGCTCTTCCCCAGTTTCTTTTCTATTAGTTTGAGTGTGTCTGGTTTTATGTGGAGGTCCTTGATCCACTTGGACTTGAACTTAATTCAAGGAGGTAAGAATGGATCGATTTGCATTCTTCTGCATGCTGACCTCCAGTTGAACCAGCACCATTTGTTGAAAAGGCTATCTTTGTTTCCATTGGATGGATTTAGGTCCTTTGTAAAAGATCAAGTGACCATAGGTGTCTTGGTTCATTTCTGGGTCTTCAATTCTATTGCATTGATCTACCTGCCTGTCACTGTACAATACTATGCAGCTTTTAACACTATTGTTCTGTAGTATTGCTTGAGGTCTGGGACACTGATTCCCCTGGGTGTTCTTTGAGAATAGATTTAGCAGCCCTGGGTTTTTTGTTATTCCAGATGAATTTGAAAATTGCTCTTTCTAATTCTCTAAAGAATTGAGATGGGATTTTGATGGGGGTTGCATTGAATCTGTAGATTGCTTTTGGCAAGATGGCCACTTTACTATATTAATCCTGCCAATCCAAGAACGGAATATTTTTCCATCTTCTGAAGTCTTCTTAGATTTCTTTTTTCAAAGACTTGAAGTTCCTGTCATGCAGATCTTTCACTTGTTTGGTTAGCATCACAACAAGATACCTCATATTGTCTATGACTATTATGAAGAGTGTCATTTCCCTAATTTCTTTCTCAGTCTGTTTATCCTTTGAGTATAGGAAGGCAACTGAAGTTGTTTATCAGCTGTAGGAGTTCTCTGGTAGAGGTTTTGGGGTCACTTAAGTATACTATCATAGCATCTGCAAATAGTGATAATTTGACTTCTTCCTTTCCAATTTGTATCCCTTTGACCTCCTTTTGTTGTCTAATTGCTCGATCTAGAATTTCAAGTACTATATTGAATATATATGGAGAGAGAGGGCAGCCTTGTCTAGTCCCTGATTTTAGTGGGATTACTTCAAGTTTTTCTCCATTTAGTTTGATATTGGCTACCAGTTTGCTGTATATTGCTTTTACTATGTGTAGTTATGGGCCTTGAATTCCTGTTCTTTATAAGGCCTTTAACATAAAAGGATACTGAATTTTGTCAAATGTCTTTTCAACATCTAATGAAATGACCATGTGGTTCTTTTCTTTGAGTTTGTTTATGTAGTCGATTACATTGATGGATTTCAGTATATTGAATCATACCTGCATCCCTGGGAAGAAGCCTTCTTGATCATGGTGAATGATCATTTTTATGTGTTCTTGGATTCAGTTGGCAAGAATTTTATTGAGTATTTTTTCACCAATATTCATATGGTCTAAAGTACTCTTTCTTTGTTGGATCTTTGTGTGGTTTGGAAATCAGCGAAACTGTGGCTTCATAAAATGAGTTGGGTAGTGTTTCTTCTGTTTCTATTTTGTGGAATAGTTTGAATAGAATTGGTGTTATGTCTACTGTGAAGGTCTGATAGAATTCTGCACTAAAACCATCTGGTTCTGTGCTTTTTTTTGGTAGGGAGACTGTCAATGACCACTTCTATTTCTTTAGGGGTCATGGGACCATTTGGATGGTCTATCTGATCCTGATTAAACTTTGGTATTTGGTATTTGTCTAGGAAATTGTCCATTTCATCCCCATTTTCCAGTTGTGTTGAGTATAGGCTTTTGTGGTAGTATCTGATATTTTTTTAAATTTCCTCAGTTTCTGTTATTTCTCCCTTTTCATTTCTGATTTTGTTAAATTTGGATACTGTCTCTGTGCCCTTTGGTTAGTCTGGCTAGAGATTTATCTATCTTGTTGATTTTCTTAAAGAACCAGCTCCTGATTTTGTTGATTCTTTGTATAGTTATTTTTGTTTCTACTTGGTTGATTTCAGCCTTGAGTTTGATGATTTCCTGCTTCCTACTCCTCTTGGGTGTATTGACTGCTTTCTGTTCTAAACTTCTCAGGTGTGCTGTTAAGCTGCTAGTGTATGCTCTCTCCAGCTTCTTTTTGTAGGCACTCAGAGCTATGAGTTTTCCTCTTAGCACTGCTTTCATTGTGTCCCAGAAATTTGGGTATGTTTTGCCTTCATTTTCATTAAATTCTAAATTGGTTTTGCCTTCTTCCTTTATTTCTTCCTTGACCAAGTTATCATTGAGTAGAACATTGTTCAGCTTCCATGTGTATGTGGGCTTTCTGTTGTTTTTGTTGCTAGTGAAGACCACCTTTACTCCGTAGTGCTCTGATAGTAGGCATGAGATTAGTTCGATCTTCTTATATCTGTTGAGGTCTGTTTTGTGACCAATTACATGGTCAATTTTGGAGAAGATACCATGAGGTGCTTGGAAGAAGGTATATTCTTTTGATTTAGGATGAAATGTTCTACAGGTATCTATTAAATGCATTTGGTCCAAAACGTCTGTTAATTTCATCCTGTCTCTGTTTCATTTCTGTTTCCCTGATCGGTCTACTGAGAAGAGTGGGGTGTGATGTGAAGCCTTAAGTTTTGGTAAAGTTTCTTTTATGCTTGAGGGTGCCCTCGTATTTGGAGCATAGATGTTCAGAATTGAGAATTTTTCCTGGTCGATTTTTCCTTCCATGAGCATAAAATATCCTTCTGTGTCTTTTTTGATGACTTTTGGTTGAAAGTCTATTTTATTCTATATTATTCTTTATTAGAATAGCTACTCCAGCTTGTCTCCTGGGACCATTTGCTTGGAAAACTGTTTTCCAGCCTTATACTCTGAGGTAGTGTTTGTCTTTGACACTGGGATTCATTTCCTGTATGCAGCAAAATGTTGGGTCTTGGTTATGTATCCAGTCTGTTAGTCTATGTCTTTTTATTGGGGAATTGAGTCCATTAATGTTAAGAGATATTAAGGAATAGTGATTGTTGCATCCTGCTATTTTTGATATAATGTTTTATGTTTGTGTGGTTATTTTCATTTGGTTTGTTGAAAGAAGATTACTTTCTTGCTGTTTCTCATGTGTAGTTTCCCTCGTTTTGTTGGTATTTTCCATTCATTATCCTTTGAAGGGCTAGATTTGTGGAAAGATACTGTGTAAATTTGTTTTTGTCATGAAATACCTTGATGTCTCTATCTATGGTAATTGAAAGATTTGCTGGATATAGCAGTTTGTGTTGTCATTTGTGCTCCCTTAGTGTCTGCATGACATCTGCCCAGGCTCCTCTAGCTTTCATAGTCTCTGGTAAGAAGTCTGGTGTAATTCTGATAGGTCTACCTTTATATGTTACTTGACCTTTTCCCCTTACTGCTTTTAATATTATTTCTTTCTTTAGTATATTTGGTGTTTTAGTTATTATGTGATGGGAGCAATTTCTTTTCTGGACAAATCTATTTGGAGTTCTGTAGGCTTCTTGTATGTTCATGGGCATCTCTTTCTTTAGGTTAGGGAAGTTTTCTTCTATAAGTTTGTTGACAACATTTACTGGCCCTTTAATTTGGAAACCTTCACTCTCTTCTATACCTATAATACTTAGGTTTGGTCTTCTCATTTTTGTCCTGGATATCCTGGATGTTTTGGGTCAGGAGCTTTTTGCATTTTCTTTGACTGTTGTATGAATGCTTTCTATGGTATCATTTGCATCTGAGATTCTCTCTTATATCTCTTGTATTCTGTCGTTGATGCTTGTATCCATGACTCCTGACATCTTTCCTAGGTTTTCTATGTCCTGAATTGTTTCCCTTTGTGATTTCTTTATTGTTTCAACCTCCATCTTTAGATCTTGGATGACTTTGTTTAATTCCTTCACTTGTTTTGTTGTGTTTTCCATTAGTTTTTCAAGGGCTTCTTGTGTTCTCCTGTATTTCTTTAAGGGAGTTATTTATATCCTTCTTGAAGCCCTCCATCAGCCTCATGAGCTGTGATTTTAAATCTAAATCTTGGTTTTCTGGTGTGTTAGGGTATCCAAGACTTGCTGTTGTTGCAGAGTTGGGTTCGGATCATGCCATGTTGCCTTGATTTCTGTTAGTAACATTCCTACATTTGCCTTTTGACATCTGGTTATCTCTGGTGTTACTTGGTCCTGCTGTTTCTGGCTGGTGCTTATCCCTCCTGTGTGCCTGCAAGCCTATCTCAGCAATCCTGGGTGACCAGCTTTCCCCTGGTGCAGATTGCTGTGGGGCTGTCTGCCTCGTGGGTGCAGGTTGGGCACTGGCAGACCAAGACCCAAGTGATCTTACCCTCAGGTGTTCTCTGCATTCCTGGCTTCAACAACCCACTCAGTCGTAGGAGAGAAGATGTTGGCCTCACCTCTAATTGTGGGAATCAATGCAGAGCAGATATATCCCCTAGCTGTGGTGGTGCTGTCCAGCTCCTGGGAATAGGTGGGACCCTGGTGGGCTGTGTCCTAAGAAGTCTTCTATTCTGGTAATCCCTGCACACCTGTCTGCTCCCTACATAGTCACAAGATCAAAAATGGAGGTGCCTCATCTCTAAACGTGGAACTCCTAACTGCCTCCCTACAAGGCAGATGACTCCTGGTAGGGTAGGTGCCCAGCTGGCTGTGGTGCTGCTGAGCTACTGAGTGCAGGCTTTATTCTTTTTTAATTCTTCATGAAATTCTATGTAAAGTGTTCTTAATGGAGTATTTCCTTCAGTGATTAGCAGAGTAAGTTTTTAGGCACATTCATCTTCTTCTCCCTGAGAATATGGCACAGGATGAAAAACATTCTCTGAAAAGGAACACTCCTCCACTGCTGGTGGGGTTGCAAATTGGTACAACCACTCTGGAAATCAGTCTGGTGGTTCCTCTGAAAACTGGGCACCTCACTTCCAGAAGATTCTGCTATACCACTCCTGGGCATATACCCAGAAGATTCCCCAGCATGTAATAAGAATACATGTTTCACTATGTTCATAGCAGCCCTATTTATAATTGCCAGAAGCTGGAAAGTACCTAGGTATCCCTCAACAGAAGAGTGGATGCAAAAAATGTGGTATATTCAGCCATTAGAAACAATGAATTCATGAAACTCTTAGGCAAATGGATGGAGCTGGAGAACATCATACTAAGTGAGGTAACCCAGACTCAAAAGATGAATCATGGTATGCACTCACTAATAAGTGGATATTAGCCTAGAAAACTGGAATACCCAAAACATAATCCACACATCAAATGAGGTACAAGAAGAAAGGAGGAGTGGCCCCTTGTTCTGGAAAGACTCAGTGAAGCAGTATAGGGCAAAACCAGAACAGGGAAGTGAGAAGGGGTGGGTGGGAGAACAGGGGGAGTGAAGTGGGCTGATGGAACTTTTGGGAATGGGGGTCTAGAAAAGTAGAAATCTTTTGAAATGTAAATAAAAATGTATCAAATAAAAAAAAGCATTATCTGATTTAAATACCCCACACTTGCCAGGACACACACCTGGACAAATCATTTTGAAATCTCGACCTGAGAGATGTGGTGAACGTAGATCTATGTCTCGTCCTTCTCTCATACCTCTTAGTGCTTGGACATTTTGTATTGAAAATGTGAACCTAACCATTCCAAGGGATAATCAAGGAGAAAGAATTATTGTACATATGTGGTGTAAAACATCCAGATACATCAGGAAGCATCTTGAGCAGGTCTAGAAGGTAGTACATGGCCAGTGGACTGAATGGGCCATGAGAAGAGAGAGGAGGTAGAGTGAGAGAAGCAGAGAAGAAGGAGGAGAGAGGACAACTAACAGAAGCAAGAAGACAAAGTGCCAAGAGAATGACCAAGAGAAGGAGAGGAAGAGAAGAATAGAGCATGAGCACATGGTGAACGTATCTGGCTTTATAGGAAAGAGAAGCAAGGGAAAATGAATGAGGCCTATGGACTACAGAGGTTTAGGGTAGGGAACTGGGATGAGAACTCTAAGAGTGACTTGCAATGCTGTGAGAGTCTGGCAGCCAGAATCTGCTTTGGTTTATCAATAGGCATTTTAGTTAGCCATTTGTCCTGAGTGTCTTTGGGAACAAAGGAGTTTGATGTGCTGAAACAGTCTGGAATGCTTGGGTGATAGGAATGGCGCTCCAGGGGCAAGGCCGTTCAACTTGCTTATACTTTACTAGCACTGAAGTTCCTTCTGCATGTCTATCTGACATAACTTCTCTGCTCCAAGTACTGACATAAAAGTTCAGCCCTGATTCCTAATTGATTCCTTGGATAGCTCGTTTAATTTTAACTTCTTGTTTTGCTAAGTTTTGTATTGTTTCTGACAGGAAGATTACTATAAGTTACTTTAGACCCTTGTGGAGATGCTGTCATCATAGACTTACTGTTGAGTTAAAAATCATCAATCTTTTGGTAATACTAGATCTCCCTTTAAGTGAGGGAGAGTGTCTCACCAAAGTTTCAGCAGAGACGAATTTCTGGTGGTGACTGTCTTCATCATGGGGTCACCCAGAGCTGAGGTGAATAACCAGAGCACAGAACCAGTAAAAACTAAAGATAACAGAAAGCAGTCCTCGGAGAATCCATGCTTCTGCTCGCTGTATCTCATTTTCTTCCTGAATACTTCTTTTAATTGTATTAAAGTCTGTATGAAGAATTTATTTCAATATCTTTGCTGAAAAGGAAATACAGAGGGGAGGGATAAAAGGAATAAGAAAGGAAACATTAAGGAAGGGAGGAAGAAAGGAAGGAAGGAACAATATACGGAGGGAAAACAGTTCAAGGCCTAGATTAGGTGGGCAAAAGGGACACACACATGGCTCAGGAAGTGGGAACTGTCTCATGTGAACACTGTTCCTCCTGTAAGCTACTACTGAGTCTCTCTTTTTACTGATACCACCTCACTGTCTTATATACTTTCTTCATTTAGCATGCATCAACCTTCTTTGCAAAGGATAAATGCTATACCTCTGTATGTATGCATCATGCTGTCTGCTTGGAATTGTTTGTTGCTAGACATTTGGAATGATTTAATCTTTCAGCTGTTTTGGAAAGTTCTGCTATGGAAGTGTCTAAGGAAGTATCAATTCAAGACCCTAATTTTAATTACTTTTTTTAAAATTTGTTTGTTTTTTTTTTTGAGACAGTGTTTCTCTGTGTAGCCCTGGCTGTCCTGGAACTCACTCTGTAGACCAGGCTGGCCTCAAACTCAAGTCCACCTGCCTCTGCCTCCCAAAGTGCTGGGATTACAGGCGTGCACCACCATTGCCTGGCTTTTCAATTACTTTTTAATTATGCTAAGAAGTGGAATTGGTGGATGAAACAGCACTTTCTCTTCCACATGAAAACGTATTTTATATACATAGGACAATACACTATAAGAACATCTCCAGAAAGGTATTTATAATAGCAAAAAATTAATAAAGCATAAGAAATGTCTTAGATTACAAAAAAGAAATGTCTTAGAAGATTCATTTCTTATAGGAATGAAATTATTAAAATATATTCTACACATCAAGGAGGAATATACATTTATTCCATAGAAGAAACCATACAACACAAGAATGACCATGGCAATATAAGTATAGAGTGTAAATTGGTAATATTGCACCAACTGTAAGAACAGTCATTATTCCATGGCAATATTTACTATAAAACTATAATCCTTTATTGGTGTGGGTTTTTCTAACTAGCATACATAGTATTAGGTTTCATTCTGACATTTTCAAACAAATTTATTTTTGACTCTCCTCTTGCAAATTTCTTCAGCAGTCCCTTCAACACCTTTTTGCACCTCTGTGTATCCTGTATAATACTATTCACTTCATTGACACATATGCTCTGTTTATTACTCTCCCTTTGATTCCTCAACATGTCTTTTGTCTCTATCTTTTGGTCTCCCTTTAGCCCATAACTTTTTTGTCTCCACGTACATTCATATGACCATGTCCCTATTTAACAAACAACATGTGACCTTGGTTTTTCCTGAGTCTGTTACCTTGCTGAATTGTTTGCAAGTGATCTAGTTCCTGAAAGTAAAGATACCATACATCCATTATCTGCTGATGAACACCTAGGAGGGGCATCACTTATTTGTTATTGTGTATAAGGCAGCAGCTTACCTGGATGTGCAAGCATCTCAGTGGTAGGACATAGAGTCCTTTGGGTGCATGCCCAGAAATTATATGGCTGCATTATATGGTAATTCTATATTAAATTTCTTGAGAAATCTTTGTTTTATTTCTATAAGGAATGTTGCACTTTGTCATCCCACCAGTATAGAATGAGGATTACTTTTCCCCTACACCATTGCCAGCATTTGTTCTCATCTATTCTCTTGGTGATAATCATTCTAAGGTGTGCTATGTATTGTCAAAGTGTTTATAATTTGCATTTCCTGGAAAGGTATTTATGTTGAACACTTCTCAAATGCTTTTACTGTACTTCTGGGTTTCTTTATAGTGGAATCTCTGCCCATTTCATCAAATATTTTGATGACTGGAATTTCATTAATTGACTGATTACTGTTTAATCTTTATTTTCCCCTATCAATTCTAAGTATTAAGCTCGTGATTAAAGTGCAAAAGTCAATGTTTTCCTCCTACTCTGCAGGTTATATTTTCATTCCACACTTACTGTCCCATAAAATGCAGAAAGCTTTTAATTTTACAAAGTTCTACTAGTTAATTCTTGGTGCATTCCCTATTCTCCTGAGTGCAGTTGCCTCAACCTGTATCTTGTTTTGCTAATATTTTCCTCTGAGAGTTTTAGTATTTCATCTTTTGAAAAATGTAATTCTTAAAAAAATTATTAATTTTTGTGCAATGTGAGGGAATATAAACATAATACTGTTTTCTGCAAGTGATTATCCATTTTACAAAAAGTTATTCAGGATCAGAAGTTCTGACCACCAAATCCAACTAAACATTCAAGTAAACATGATCGTGTGTTCTCAAATTGTCCTGAGAAGTGCTGAAGTTCAACAGAGCAAATGACAGGGAAACTCAGACTCCTAATGTATCTATTTTACGAAAAACTCGTCCTTTCTTGGCTTTCGTTGGATTCTTTCATATCTGCTTATGTTTGTATCATTATAATTGGAACTGGGTTATAATTTACCCATTATTTTTAAAGAAAATCAATACTAACTTGAATAGTTGCTAGGCATGTGGCAAAATAAGGACTCCTGGGCTTTAACCCCTGTTTTATTCATTTGAATTTGCTTTGATTAATATCTGTTTATACAGTATGTGATGATTTCTCATCACAACTTTGATTTACATCCACTCATAGTGTTACCTTAATTTGTGATGTTGAGCCTGATTTTGCATACATTTTGGAAAATGTAAATTTTCCAAAATATAAATATAAATTTATAGGAAAATTTTCCAAGTGTAGAATTCATCTTTCTTATCTTTTGTTTTAGTTTTCTTCTTATTATTTTTAAAATTTTCTATATTCTTTGTTTACATTCCAAATAATTTCCCCTTTCCTGGTTCCCCCCTCCCAATAAGTCCCATAAGCCCTCTTCCCTCCTCCCATTCCCCAATCACCCCCTCCCATTTCTCTGTCCTGGTACTCCCCTACAATGCTGGATCAAGTCTTCCCAGGATCAGGGTCTTCTACTTCCTTCTTCTTGGGAATCATTTGATATGTTAATTGTGTCTTGAGTATTCAGAGCTTCTGGGCAAATTAATATCCATCTCTCAGTGACTGCATTCCATGTGTATTCTTTTGTGATTGGGTTACATCACTTAGTTTTCTTCAAATACAGTTTCAAATATTTTTGTTGGGTAGAGGGATAAACCAGTGTTTATGAGTGCATATTGCTATTACCTTGGATTTGAGTTCAGTTCTTACTTTCAATCAATGACTCACAACCATCTTCAAATCCAGATACAGTAGACTGCAATATTCTGGGCCCTACTAGCTCTCACACTCACATACAACCAACCCCAGCACACACACATAATTTAAAACAAAATAAATATTAAAATGAAATATGTTTTATAAATTCTGAGGATTTAATACATCTTTCTAAGTCCAACTTTCAAATATTTTCTGTTGGGTTTTATTTTGGTGAAATTTGAATTCTGTTTCTTCTAAATTTATGAAATAATAGCATGTCTTAAAAAATTCTTTCTTTGAAAATAGACGCCAAATCATTGTGTTTGGTCAAAAGAAATGAAAATGTTAATCATTTGGGAGGCACGTTATTAGAGACAGGGTTTTGCTTTATAATTCATTTGCTGTCCTGGAAATAATGCTATAGAGTAGGCTAGCCTCAAATTTATATGTTTGTCTGCCTCTACCTCTTGATTGCTATGTTAAAAGTCATTCAACAACTTGGGCAGTGAAAACATTTTTCTTCAGTAAATATATCCCAAACTTTCCATTTAAAAATAGAGAATATTTACTTTGATAAGGAGTAAAGCTTTAAATATAATTCAATGGGAAAGCTATATAAATACAATGAGGTAATAAATGTATTATTTTAGCTAACATCATACAATAATGCAATCTTTAATGTATTTCTAGGATCTCATATCAATAATAAATTTATTTTCTTCTTTATTAGAATGAAAATTGCATTTGAAAATAAGACAAATCTGTGACCTACAGATTGGGAAAAATCTTCACTAACCCCACATCCAATAGAGGGCTAATTTCCAAAATATATAAAGAACTCAAGAAACTAATCACCAAAACACCTAACAACCCAATCAAAAATTGGGAATTGAGCTAAACCAAGATTTCACAACTGAAGAATCTCAAATGGCTAGAAGCACCTAAAGAAATGTACAAAGTCCTTAGTGATCAGAGAAATGCAAATCAGAATGACTCTAAGATTCCACCTTACACCAATCAGAATGGCTAAGATCAAAACCACAGGTGACAATGCATGTTGGAGAGGATGTAGAGAAAGAGGAGCCACTGCTGGTGAGATTGCAAACTGGTACAACCACTCTGGAAATCAATGTGGAGGTCCCTCAGAAAATTGGAAATAGATCTACTCAGCAATACCACTCTTGGGAATATACCAAAAAGATGCCCCACCATGCCACAGGAGCACATGCTCCACTATGTTCATAGTGGCATTATTTGTGATAGCCAGAAGCTGGAAACAACCCAGATGTCCCACGACAGAAGAATAGATACAGAAAATGTGGTTCATTTACACAATGGAATATCACTCAGCTATTAAGAATGAGGACATCTTGAATTTTGCAGGCAAATAGATGAAACTAGAAAATATCATGCTGAGTGAGGTAACTCAGACCCAAAATGACAAGCATGGTATGTGATCACTAATAAGTGGACGTTAAAAAGTAGAGAGTTCCTGAGATATAGTCCACATTACTCATAAAGTACTCACTTCAAGCTGAAGTGCCCAGGTGAGGACGCCTCAGTCCTACTTGGGAGGGAGAATAAGCCAATCACAAATGGGGATGGAGGGAGGGATCTGGAAAGGATCTGGAAGGAAAGTAGATGGGGGTGGGGGGGAGTGAGTGGAGGGAGAGGGGAACATGATCTGGTATTGGGTGAGGGAAAAGGACTGAAGCCCTGAGGGACAGCAGAAAGAGTGGAAACAGGCAATCTCGGGAGATAGGAGGTTGGGGAGACCCTCCAGAATGTACCAATGACCAGGGAGGTGAGAAACTCTTAGGACTCAAAAGGAGGGACCTTAGATGAAATGACTGACAGTAGGGAGAGGGAACCTCAAGGGGTGGTCCCAAGACACAATTACTGAGGCTATGGAGCACTCACAAATAGGAACCAAGCATGACAGCACTCCAGAAGACTCCACAAGCAGATGAAAGATCCAGATGCAGATATGTTCACTCAACCAATGGACAGAAGCAGCTGACCCTCATTGTTGGATTAGGAAAGGCTGAAAGAAGCAAGCTGAGGAGAAGGGCAATCCTTTAGGAGGACCAGCAGTCTCGTTTAATCACGACCCCTGAGATCTCTCAAACACTGGACCACCAAACAGGCAACATACAGCTGGTGCTGATATGAGGTCCCCAACACACATACAGTAGAGGACTGCTGGGTCTGTATTCATTCAGAGGTGATGCACCTAACCCTCAAGAGACTGGGGGCCCCAGGGAGTTTAGAGGCCAGTGGGGTGAGGGGTGGAGACATCCATGTGGAGTCAGGGGCGTGGGGAGGAGGTACAGGTGGATGGGGTGGGGGGAATAAAATATGGAGTGTAAAAAATTAATTAATAAAAACAAAATGTAACTAAAAAATAAAATAAAAAATAAATGGGAATTTAAAAAAAAAAGAAAAGATTGCACTGGGAATTTTCCTCTTCTCCCAGATTATGGTGAGAACGCTTAGCAATTCCTCAATACTATTTTGTCATTTTGAAATTCACTGGAAAACATTTAATGCCCAAGGACCTGATCATAGAGCACTTGACTCTTGTTAATTGCCTGTTTATCATCTCAAGACACTCCACAGACACTGTTAGATTGTGAACTAAAAGATTTCCTGATTTTTTGGATGTAAATTGATAATGCATATTTACCAAATAACCAGGGGGATGTCCCTTTATACAATGTGTCTATTGAGTTGCTCTAAGCAATCACAATCAGCCCCAGCAACTCCAGAAGAATGATGCTTAAACACAGAGCTCCAAGTACCTCAGTCCCTCCTGCTCACTTAGCTGGAATGTGCATTTATTTCTAAACATCTTGACTCCTACAAAAGTGTCAGGTCCAAGTTACAACAAAAATACGACTCACAGGATGAGTTATGGTTACTCTTTATGGTTTGCTTCAGGTAATTTTGAAACTGCACTGTATGTGCTCTTCTTGTGCTTCTGTGATGGACTGTGTCTGGGTTTCCTGATCTGTTCAAGTGTCTCCATGGTGAGTATGCTCTACAGGCCTAAGAAACAAGTCATTCATGTTTACAATGCTCAAGATTTTTTAAAAATCTCTCTTGAAAACTACCCTCATCCTGGTGTTCACTTTTGTCCTTTCTTATTCATTCTCCTCCGTTGTGGCTGCCATTACAATCTACTCTAAATATCCGATGCTACAGGGTATAAATGTATTTACACTTCTAGAAATAAACTTTCCTATATTTTGCCCTTTGTTCTCATCAGCAATATAAAGGCTAGTTCCAGCCTCTTTCTACCCTGCTTTCATAATAATTAGCTTTCTCAAAGAAAAGCATGAGACTTCATTGTCTGTTTTTTTTTGTACACTGGCATAAGATTTTGTATGTGGTGCAATGTTAGCACAGCATTTTGAAAATATAAATCTTTCTATATCTGATGTCTATATCATGTAGATTAGTTATTTTATCATGGTCATTCCACAAAGTTTTACTATCAAATGTTGAGCAATTTTTGAACATATATATACAGGATTATTATTTTATACAAAATGGTATGTGTTAATTGTCAAAGTAAGGTGAACATGAAAAATTAAATACTGTGGGGAGACTAGATATTATCTTATGGCTCAGGAAAAGATATATGCTTGCTTTGTTTTGTTTTGATATGTGCGGTGTGTGTCTCTGTGTGTGTTGTGCGTGTGTGTGTCTTCTTGTGTACAACATCATTTTTATTTTTTTATAAATGGTTATTTTTCTTGCATGTATGTTTGTTTACAACATGTGAAAAATAACTGAAGAGTTAATATCCAGGCATTGTACCACTTAAGATATTAGTAAGCAATAGATTTGCACCACCATTGATGTGGAAATAACACTTGGGCAGTCAGTGCTCTTAAGTACCAAGAATTCTCTCCATTTCCAAAACATTTTAATAAAATTTTAAAACTTTAAATGTTTAAAACGTTGTGTATGTCAGTGTGCATGATATATGTATATACTCAACATGCACGCCTACTTCACACAGAGGCAAGAAGTGTGTGTTGGATCCTTTGGAAATGTAGCTACAGTAAGTGGTGAACCACAGTGAATTTGCTGGGAACTATACTCAGTTCTTTTGCAAGATCATCACATGCTTTTAAAGGCGATCCAGCTCTCTAGCTCCAAGGCATTGTCTGTTACTTCTCATTTATGGGTGTAAGGTTATTTATTAATCCTCTACACCAGAAGTGGCATGATTCAAATTGGCTCTTCTGCCGTCAATTGAACCTCACTGGAATATCTTCATAGTCATAAGGACAATAAAGGCTAACAATCCCAAGTACATATTGTCAATTTGACATTCCTACATATGATTTTTAACCATAAAATCAATCTTTTAATAAAAGTCTATATTTTTAGGTCAAAATGGCACAATAATGCCAACTTTAAAATGCATAATTAATCATAGGAAGATAAATTCATATATACCACAATTTGTGGAAGAATTCCCATAAAGAAACAACAAGGATACATATGTATATACAAAGACACACGCATACATACATACATACATACATACATACATACTCATATATATTTCTGTTTATGGAAACCCCCAAACATTTATGATCATGATACATTTTAACCATTCCAGAAAACTGAATTTCATTATATCATCAGGGAAATGGCTAAGGATGGACCAGGGGCGGGGATGTGGGGAAGGATAACTGACACTAAAAGTCCATGAAAATGCCATACGATAGGCCTGTGAATGCATGAGTGTTTCTTTTGGGTTATGCTACACGGAATATTATGTTCATCTTAGAAGCCAGAACTTGCCACCTAATAAGCAGTGTGTAAGATGTCTCCCTTGAGTTTTTGGAGACACCCCAAATAATACAGACTATTGCCTGTGCTCTTAGTTACCAACCAGAAATTTATGGTAAGATCCTCTTGCTGAAGACAACACATGCTTTGAACATGAGATATGACAAATCAAATTCATATTGGCCAGATGTTTCAACCTTGCTGGGTTTATTCCATACCACATGAGATGCATTCAAGATTTTGGAAGAAGGAATTCCTTAATAGTATTAGTCAGCTATGAATACTGTGACCTACAATATTGGCTGCCCTAGTAAATAAAATACTCTCGTTGTCACATTGGTAGCACAAGTATTATGGCACAAGCAGTCACTTTCTGTTTGGATATAGTGCTTGTTTTATAGTAACAGTTTTCAACTAGTGACTTGTAACTGTTGGAAAACACTTATTTCCAATGCTCTTAGGACCTGAGTCACTGCTCCATAGAAAAATTAGAATTGTGGCAACAAAAATAAATTTATGAGTGCAGGTTACTAAGATATGAAATATAGCTTCACAAATGTTTGTGGCCAAAAGATTGAGAATCATTGCTCTACACAACACCTAATGTTACAAATTCAGCCAGGAATTCATGGTTGGGGACCCCCCCAAGCATCATAAATTGCACTATTTTCATAAATGGACATAGTTTCACACTACTCCAAATTTTTATAACTATAGCTCAATTAGCGCAACACTCAGAACTCATAAGAGAAATTTCAGTGTGCTGTCAAGGTGGTTATCACACTGACCAATTTGCAGAGAATGAGTCACTCTGTAATGTCCAGTCATACATGGGAAATCTACATCATGCCGCTCCCGAAAGGCTCAGTAACATCATGGAAAATACAGTGGAAATTTTCAGGGAGCAAGATGTGAGAGAGGATCAGACAAAAACTATATCTACTGGATATGTCAGGACTGCTGCACTCATAAACTCACAACATTTGTGGTTCTTTACATAGAACACACACACAACAGTAGACCAGTCAACTTCCTATTATGAGGGAGGGGTTCCTGACACTCCAGCCTTAACTGAGGAGCCATTGACAGCTCATGGCTTCTGGGAATAGAGAGGAAGTGTTTCATAAATGTTTGAGCCTAGGAGATGAGCCAAGCACCAAATAACCTTACACATCTTTGAATATACATATACCAGAACTTGTGATGGGCAATAGGAAATAAAATGTATGAAGTTTGGAGAAGTTATGAATGTAGAGATAGATCTATAGAAGGTAGGAAGACTGCCAAATGGGTGAATACAATCTAAGAGCATTGCATACATGTGTGACATTAAAAAAACTCAGGATCATTTTAAAGTACTCCAATAACCATAATTTGTTCTTTTTTTAAATTAGATATATTCTTTATTTACAGTTCAAATGTTGTCCCCTTTCCTGGTTACCCCCTCCTCTGAAAATCCCATAAGCCATCTCCTCTTTCCCAATTAACCTTCCCCTGCTTCCCTGTCTTGGTATTCTTATACATGATGGCATAAAGTCTTTCCATAACCAAAAGCCTCTCCTGCCATTGGTGTCTAACAAGACCATCCTCTGCTGCTGATGTGTCAGGAGCCATGGGTAACTCTGTGTGTACTCTTTGGTTGATGGTTTTGTCCCTGGGAGCTCAGGAAGTACTGAGTGATGCATATCATTGTTCCTCCTATGGTGCTGCAAATGCCTTCAGCTCCTTGAGTCCTTTCTCTAGCTCCCCCATTGCAGACCTTGTGCTCAGTTCAGTGGCTGGCAGGGAGTGTTCCGCTCTGTATTTGTCATGCATTGGAGGGCCTCCCAGGTGGTAGCTATATCCAGCTCCTGTAAGCCAGCACTTGTGGGCATCCACAATAGTGTCTGGGTTTTGTAACAGTATATAGGATGGATCCGTGGGTGGGATAGTCTCTCGGTGGTCTTTACCTCAGACTCTGCTCCACATTTTGTCTCTGTATCTCCTTCTGTGGGTATTTTTCCCCTTGCTACAAAGAACCCTATTAGCCATACTTTGTTCTTCCTCCTTTTGGGGCATCATTTAATATGTGAAATGTGCCTTGGGTATTCCAAGCTTCTGGGCTAATACCCACTTATCAGTGAGTGCATACCATGAGTGTTCTTTTCTGATTGGGTTACCTCACTCAGGATGATATTTTCCACTTCCATCCATTTGACTAAGAATTTTATGAATTGTTTTTTAATGGCCAAATAGTACTTCATTGTGTGTGTGTGTGTGTGTGTGTGTGTGTGTGTGTGTGTGTGTGTATACCACATTTTCTGTATCCATTCCTCAGTTGAGGGACATCTGGGTTCTTTCCATCTTCTGGCTTTTATAAATAGGGCTGCAGTGAACATAGTGGAGCATGTGTCCTTATTACTTGCTGGGGAATCCTCTGGGTATATGCCCAGGAGAGGTATAGCAGGGTCGTCTGATAATATTATGCCCAGTTTTCTGAGGAACTGCAAAACTGATTTCCATAGTGGTTGTATCAGCTTGCAATCCCACCAACAGTGGAGGAGTGTTTCTCTTTCTCCACATCCTCTCTAGCACCTGCTGTCTCCTGAGTTTTTTTATCTTAGTCATTCTGACAGGAGTGAGGTAAAATCTCAGGGATGTTTTGATTTGCATTTCCCTGATGACTAAGGATGTTGAACATTTCTTTACATGCTTCTCAGCCAATTGATATTGCTCAGGTGAAAATTCTTTGTTTAGTTCTGTACACCACTTTTTTAAAATGGCTATTTGGGTCTCTGGAGTCTAACTTCTTGAGTCCTTTGTATATATTGGATATTGGCCCTCTGTGGGATGTAGGGTTGGTAAAAATCTTTTCCAAATTTGTTGGTTGCTGTTTTGTCCTATTGACAGTGTCCTTTGTCTTACAGAAACTTTGTAATTTTCTGAGGTCCCATTTTACAATTCTTGATCTTAAGGCATAAGATGTTTTGTTCAGGGAATTTTCCCCTGTGCCTATGTGTTCAAGGTTCTCCCTCAGTTTCTTTTCTATGAGTTTCAGTGTGTCTGGTTGTATGTGGAGGTCCTTGATCCACTTGGACTTCAGCTTAGTACAAGGAGATAAGAATGGATCAATTTTTGATTTGCATTTCCCTAATGACTAAAGATGTTGAACATTTCTTAAGGTGCTTCTCAGCCATCCAAAGTTCTTCATGTGAAAATTCTTTATTCAGCTCTGTACCCCACTTTTTAATAGGATTATTTGGTTCTCTGGGTTCTACCTTCTTGAGTTCTTTGTATATATTAGATATTAGCCCTCTGTCAGATTTAGGGTTGGTGAAGATCCTTTCCCAATCTGTTGGTTGACATTTTGTCCTTTTGACAGTGTCCTTTGCCTTATAGAAACTTTGTAGTTTTCTGAGGTCCCATTTGTCAATTCTTGATCTTAGAGCATAAGCTATTGGTGTTCTGTTCAGGAACTTTTCCCTGTGCCCATGTCCTCAGGAGTCTTCCCCAGTTTCTTTTCTATTAGTTTCAGTGTGTCAGGTTTTATGTGGAGGTCCTTGATCCACTTGGAGTTGAGCTTAATACAAGGAGACAAGAATGGATCAATTTGCATTCTTCTGCATGCTGACCTCCAGTTGAACCAGCACCATTTGTTGAAAAGGCTATCTTTTTTCCACTGGATGCTTTCAGCTCAATTGTAGAAGGTCAAGTGAACATAGGTGTGTGGGTTCATATCTGGGTCTTCAATCTTATTCCATTGATCCACTTGCCTGACATTGTAGCAATACCATGCAGTTTTTATCACTATTGCTCTGTAGTAATGTTTGAGGTCTGGGATTTTGATTCCCCCAGAAGTTCTTTTACTGTTAAGAATAGTTTTATCTATCCTGGGTTTTTTTGTTATTCCAGATGAATTTGAGAATTGCTCTTTCTAGCTCTATGAAGAACTGAGTTGGTATTTTGATGGGGATTGCATTGAATCTGTAGATTGCTTTTGGCAAGATGGCCATTTTATTAATATTTTTATTTTCTATATTATTTGTTTACATTCCAAATGATTTCCCCTTTCCCGGATCCCCCCTCCCCATAAGTCCCATAAACCGTCTTCTCTCCATCAATTCTCCTATTACCTCGCTCCTTTTCTTCTCTGTCCTTATATTCCCCTCCAATGCTAGATCAATCCTTTCCAGGATCAGGACCTTCTCCATACTTCTTCATGGGAGTCATTTGTTATGTGATTTGTGCCTTAGGTATTCAGGGCTTCTGAACTAATTAATATCCACTTATCAGAGATTGCATTCCATGTGTATTCTTTTGTGACTGGGTTACCTCACTAAGGATGATATTTTCCAGATCAAACCATTTGCCTAAAAATTTTGTGAATTCATTGTTTCTAATTGCTGAGTAGTATTCCTTTGTGTAAATATACCACATTTTCTGTATCCATTCCTCCTTTGAGGGGAATCTGGGTTCTTTCCAGCTTCTGGCTATTATAAATAAGGCTACTATGAACATAATGGAGCATGTGTCTTTATTGCATGCCGGGGAATCCTTTGGGTATATGCCCAGGAGAGGTATAGCAGGGTCCTCTGGAAGTGTCATGTCCAGTTTTCTGAGGAACCTCCAGACTGATTTCCGCAGTGGTTGTGCCATCTTACAGCCCCACCAGCAGTGGAGGAGTGTTCCTCTTTCTTTGCATCCTCACCAACACCTGCTGTCTCTTGAATTTTTGACCTTAGCCATTCTGACTGGTGTAAGGTGAAATCACAGGGTTGTTTTGATCTGCATTTCCCTAATGACTAATGATGTTGAGCACTTCTTAAGGTGCCCCTCGGCCATCTGAATGTCTTCAGGTGAGAATTCTTTGTTTAGATCTGTACCCCATTTTAAAATAGGGTTATTTGTTTCCCTGGGGTCTAACTTCTTGAGTTCTTTGAATATATTGGATATTAGCCCTCTATCAGATGTAGGGTGGGTGAATATCCTTTCCCAATTTGTTGGTTGCTGATTTGTCCTTTTGACAGTGTCCTTTGCCTTACAGAAACTTTGTAATTTTGTTGGTTGCTGTTTTTTCCTTTTGATGGTGTTCTTTTCCTTACAGAAACTTTGTAATTTTATGAGGCCCCATTTGTCAATTTATGATCTTAGAGCATAAGCTATTGGTGTTCTGTTCAGGAACTTTTCCCCTGTGCCTGTTTCAAGGGTCTTCCCCAGTTTCTTTTCTATTAGTTTCAGAGTGTCTGGTTTTATGTGGAGGTTTTTGATCCACTTGGAGGTGAGCTTAGTACAAGGAGATAAGGATAGATCAATTCGCATTCTTCTGCATGCTGACCTCCAATTAAACCAGCACCATTTGTTGAAAAGGCGATCTTTTCTCCACTGGATGTTTTCAGATCCTTTGTCAAAGATCAAGTGACCATAGGTGTGTGGGTTCATTTCTGGGTCTTCAATCCTATTCCATTGATCTACCTGCCTGTCACTGTACCAATACCATGCATTTTTTAACACTATTGCTCTGTAGTATTGATCAAGGTCCGGGATACTGATTAACCCAGAAGTACTTTACTGTTGAGAATAATTTTAGCTATCCTGGTTTTTTTATTATTCCGGATGAATTTTAGAATTACTCTTTATATTTCTTTGAAGAACTGATTTGGGATTTTGATGGGGATTGTGTTGAATCTGTATATTGCTTTTGGCAAGATGGCTATTTTAACTATATTAATCCTGCCCATCCACAGGCATGGAAGGTTTTTCCATTTTCTGAGGTCTTCTTCAATATCCTTCTTCAGAGACCTGACGTTCTTGTTACACGTTCTTTCACTTCTTTGCTTAGAGTCACACCAAGATATTTATATTGTTCTTTCGGCTATTATGAAGGGTGTCATTTCCCTAATGTCTTTCTCAGCCTGCTTATACTTTGGGTATAGGAAGGCTACTGATTTGCTTGAGTTGACTGTATAACCTGCCACTTTGCTGAAGTTGTTTATCAGCTGTAGGATTTCTCTGGTGGAGTTCTTTTGGGTTAGTTAAGTATACTATCATACCATCTGCAAATAGTGATAGTTTGACTTCTTCCTTGCCAATTTGTATCCCTTTGATCTCCTTATGTTGTCTAATTGCTCTAGCTAGTACCTCAAGAACTATATTGAAAAGATATGGAGAGAGGGGGCAGCCTTGTCTAGTCCCTGATTTTAGTGGGATTGCTTCAAGTTTCTCTCCATTTAGTTTGATGTTGGCTACCGGTTTGTTGTATATTGCTTTTATTATGTTTAGGTATGAGCATTGATTTCCTGCTTTTTCCAAGACTTTTAGAATGAAAGGTTGCTGACTTTTTTCAAATGCTTTTTCAGCATCTAATGAAATAATCATGTGGATTTTTTCTTTGAGTTTTTAAATAGTGGATTGAATAGATGGATTTCCGGTATATTGAACCATTTCTGCATCCCTGGGATGAAGCCTACTTGCTCATAGTGAATGATCATCTTGGATTTGATTGGCATAAATTTTATTGAGTATTTTGAATCATAAGGGATATTGGCCTGTAGTTCTCCTTCTTTGTTGGATTTTTTTCTATATATTTCTTCAATTTTATTCAGAAATATTTTCAATGAAAATCTACAATTTTATGAGAAAATATTTCTACTTAACACTTCAGTTAGTTTAGAAATGTTTAATATGTGTACCATTTTATATATTATTTTCCATGAAAATATTCAATTTTAAACATTTTTGTACATATTTCTAAGGCTAAGAGACAGACCGGGGCTGCTTGGGACATGTAGAATTTGACGTTCATTGACAGATGTGGACGCACATCTGGTGGGGAGTGTCAAGGGACATCTGTATCTCACAGCCTGACTGACAGAGGATGTAACACAGAGATTATACTATACCCTTTGTTTTCATCTCTCAGTCAGTGTCAGATCTGAGTCATCTTGTTTTCCTGATCCCTGTCCACAACCATCATCTCCAAGCAAGATAATCCTGAGAACGCCCCTCCTGTCCTGAATCTCCACATGCTGAAGGTGACCCTGGAACTGCCTTCTAACAAGTTCATGCAGCCAAAGCCTAGGAAGAAAGTGTACATCTCAAGTCTTCTGCTGCCAACGTAATGGGCTGGCTCTTCTCTCCATCCTGACCCAGGTCTCCACAGCTAACACATTTGGAAATAAAGAACAGCACTTTCCCATTGTTCTGACATTGACAAATCTCAGTGGCTGAGACCTGTGACTTTTGAAATGGAGGTGATCAACATTTGTGTCCCAGGAGAGTCTCCCGGGATGGGCGCCTCAGCTTCTGTTCAGTAAAGGGAGAGCATTAACAGGAAGAAAAATCCTGTTCCCCATGACATAAACAATCCCTTGTCTGAACAGTCTAGTGTATCCTGGAGAGCTCTAGGCATCCCCTGTGATGTCTCCAGTGATGCCACAACACCCACTGCTCTCAGGGCTTTCAATTAGTCCCTAGAGAGTTCACCCATATTTATGTATCCAAGATGGAGGAGGAGTGTACTTGAGAGTGAGAATGGGGAGCTTAGAGAAATGAGAGAGAGGCCAAAGGAAGATCACTTTCCATCTCACTGTAAAACAGCATGGAAGATGTGGTTATGGGAAAGGCACAGTGACTCATGGAACAGTGATGTGAAAAATCCTGAAGCAGGCACACTTGAGCCTGGCTTCCCAGTAGTTTGTAACAGGAAATGCTGACACAGTGAATTTAATGAACTTTCCTGACTATAATTCCTGAAAGGTGAGGATTCTAGTACATTAGTTTGTCCACCCCAAAGACACAAACTGGCTATTTCAAAGCTATTATATTGTGAGTTTTTATATTTTCCACTTACTGACCATGGACGGGGGTGTAACCTGGGCTCAAGAGGAGTCCATAAAGAGTCAGGGAGGAAATATTTCCCAGTTTCTATCAGTTCAACATTTGACATCCAGTTTGCTTTTATAGGAACAGGAGATATGAGATTATAGTAACTCAGAGCAAAATATTCTTATGAGACCTTACATTCTCAGACCTCCTCTGACAAACTTAGCCCTGAGAATGATCCCCTGACCTTACTGAATCAGCAGATTGGGTGTCAGACACATCTCTAATGCAGCCACACAACTCTCAGAATCAGAAACCAGATATTTTTCCAGCTCTAGATTGCTTTAGTCTTTCTGTTGGATGAATTGTTCAGTCTTTTGATAATGTTTTGCCATATGCAACTATTTAATCCACAGTCATGGGCCTAGAATCCACGATAGCGCATCTGATTATGAACACTGCATATGGGTGCTTGGGGACTCTGCCATGTTTTCTGGATTCTGTAGCTTTCCATTTGGGGGCTCTGAAGCCAAGTAGCACCCTGTGCAGTTACTAAAACCCATGGGGAGGCCATCTTTGAGGTCATCATAAACATGCGTTGGGAGGCAGCCAAAATGCCTGTCTGCTTAGATATCCAAATCTCTACAGAATGATGGGAGAGCTGAGATCCACAGAGCAGGCATTTCAAGCCTGTGCCAAAGTCTTTTCTGTCTCACTGGATTCCAGGTGTGCTCTCTTTCTCTTTGGTCCTCAGCCTGGTCTGTGTATTCTCTATGCCTTCCCACTTTGCGAGTTTACTTGTGCTCCTCTAGCTGCAGAGGCTGGGGTATGACACAAATATCCTCCCCCAAACAATTGTTATCAAGAAGTAAGAAAATAAATTGGAGAATCTGACCACTCACCTGATATCCAGCGAGAGAAATGAGCTCCAAGATTGCCTGGTATTTATCACTGATAAATGGACTAATAAATAGGACTACAGCTGTTCCTTGTTTCAAATCTCATGGTGTCATTCTTGGGTCTGCAAGGCCCTGCTCATATTATATTTTTCCATGAAACCCTCTCTGTGGTCGCTATTCTTTGTTGTCAACTTGATTAAATCTCCAATTAACCAAAAATCCAAAACTTAAGGACACACCTTCAGGGGATTTTTGTTTAGTTCGTAGAAAGTATTCAGTGTCTTTGAAGTTGGAAGACTGGACTTTAATGCAGAATTTTTTGAGCTTGAAAGACACAGGCCTTTAATCTGGATATGGTGGAAGAAAGCCACAGGACTTTGTGATGTTGTTATCATGAAATAGGGTTTCTCTGTAAGACTAATGGCTGTCTTGAAACCCAATATGTCTATGGAACCAGGCTACTCATAGATTTCCACCTGCATGATACACTCTGATAGTGCTTGGATTAAAGGCATGTGTCACCACACCCAGCAGAAGACACTCAGCTTTAATCCAGAGATTGATTCTGGAACACACACCTTTAATTTGGGCCACACCTTCATCCTGGGGCCTATATTAGAACACAGAGTAAGAAAGCTTTCACATTGTCCATTTGCTCTCTCCTAGATAGTAAATCTTATTACTTCGCTGGCTTAGAGCTTGGTTGTCTGTTATTCCATCTTCTACTGAAGAGCAGCAGAGACTTCCAGCCACAGGAACTGAGAACTTCGGTATTCTTGGACTTTGCTTCCTATATGGCTGTTGTGGAATAAGGCAGACTGCATCCTGTAAGTCATTCTAATATATCCCCTTTCAGGAATGATAGAGTGATTGAGAGATCATTCTATGTGATCTTATACTCTTTAAAAGATCTTTTACTCCTAGGATCCCCAAGGAGAGTTGCTGACCCATGAGCACTTTATCCTTTGCCTGTCTCATCAATCACCTATAATGATTAAATCTTGACAATTGCATCCAGAGTGATAGGATCTTAGTTTAAGAAGATTCACTCTGTTTTATTGCTGCTTCTTTTGTCTTTTGGGCCTAGGTCAGAGGACTAAATGGTGTTTTTTTTTTTTTTAAAGAAGTTTTCAGGCAGTCTTAGGAAATCTGGTTCTCATGTGTCCTGGGCCATAAGATAACCACCACACAGGAAGAAACCTTGAGAACTTTGAGAAACCCCTCTGCTGTGTCAACATGGATGGCAGCTGTTCTGAGAGTGTAGAGATTCAACACACCCCAGAGATACTTAGAAATGATAGCAAACAGAGAGGACCTGAAAAAAAATGAAATTGTGTCTGGATCACATTTCTTTTATACTGGCACATCGACACCAGGGGTTTCATTCAGGATTTCCTCCACAACTTCTGGAAATGGGTTTACAAAGGATCTCACTACAGCCTCCCTAGCTAAGTCTTGTTCCATTTGAAGAGTAAAGCACGTAGAAACATAATCAAATATGTTGTTTGCAATCAAGGTCTGATTTAGCCTCAGCCTGCTGACAGCACAGCATCACATCTCCTGTACACTCACACTCGGATACCAAGCATTTTGGTCAGTGTGTTGATGCATGGGGTCCAGATCTTGGGTTTGCACAGAATCCCACTGCAGCCTTCCTGGCAGGATCTAATCTCATTGGCAAAACGAGAGCACCTAGATACAAAATCACCTGTGAGGTTTGAAATCATTATGGAATTTCAGCTCGTAGTTGTTGGCAGCCTAATGGAATTTAACTAGGCTGCGAATCTCAAGTTGAAGTAGTTAGTGGCTTGCAGCTCACAGCCAAGAAACATTTAACCTTTGGGCCAGACTCATTTCCTGGCTAGAAGAATAGAGACCACAGAGTGTATTGCTCTGTGTAACCATGGCTGTTCTGAAAATCGCTTTTACTTGAATACATCACGAATTATGCAAAATCCAAAATTTAAGGACCCAACTTCAAGGAATTTGCTGTTTAATTTGTACAAGGCAATCAGGTTCTTTGAAGTAGGAACACTCCAATTCAGTGCATATCTCTTTGAGCTTGAAAGACACAGGCCTTTAATCTGGATATTGATCAAGAAAGCCACATAACTGTGTTATTGTTATTGGTATTGTTTCTATGAGCCAGAGTTTGTCTGCAATACCACTGGCTGTATAGTAATACACTTTGTAGACCAGGCAACTCACAGAGATTCAGCTTCATGATACATTCCCATTGTGCTTGGATTAAAGGCATGATGCACCACACCCAGGGGAAGACACTCACCTTTAATCCAGAGATTGATTATGGAACACACACCTTTAATTTCTGCCACACTTTCATCTTGAGGCCTATATAAGAACACAGAGGAAGCAAGTTTTCACAATGCATGCTTGCTCTCTCCTAGTTACTAAGTCATATTACTTAGCTGGAATTAGAGCTTGCTTGTCTGTGATTCCATCTTCTACTGAAGACCAGCTGAGACATCCAGCTTCGGGTAGTGAGATCTTCTGGCTTGGACTTAGCATCCTATCCAGCTCTTATGGAATAAGACAGACTGCATCCTGTAAGTCAATTTAATATATCCCCCTATCAGAAAAGAGAGAGTGAGTGAAAGATCGTTTTATGTGATCTTTTGCTCTCAAAAACAGGTACCCCCAAATAGACTCCCTGGCCTACGAGAACTTTCCCCATTGCCGGTCTAATCAGTTGCCTATAATGTTTAACTCTAGACAATTGTGTGATCTTGAAAGATATTTCCTATCCATTTACATTGAGGTGGTGAGAAGCTAGTGATTAGAAGGGAGTGAGGAGGAGGAGCTAGGGAGAGAGACACAGGGAGATGCATGCAGGAGCCATGAGTGGGAGACATAGCATACTAAAATGGAATCAGAGGTAAATATATCTAAAAGTTAGACTATTGGGATAGAACTTTTACTATAAGAGATGTCTTTGTTATTACCTTATTGACATCTTAAAGTTTTTAAAAATATATATAAATCTAATTGGCAAATTAATTAAGTGTTGCGAGTCTGTTCTTCTGGGTAATTTGAGGCACCTTGATTGTGGAACAGCAAAGCTGGTGTCCCACGGGTAGTGTGACATGTGTGAAATATGGATCCCCTGCATATTGCAGAGAGAGAACTCAGCAGAGGTGCTAAGAAAACTAGTTGGAAGAAATTGCCTCAAAGGCAATAGTGAGAGCATCTCTGAAGGAGACCTTGTGGAGACATGGTAAGTGTCTTGTGAGGAAAGAGAAATGCTCAAATTGGCCCAGACTGCTCTAGAGAGTCTGAGGCAGTGACCAGATTCTTGATAGCCAGGCTTGACCCTACCAAAAAGTTAGATTGCTGCCTCTGCCAAGGACCTCACTGAGCAGACTGGCTGTTTCACCTGCAGTTATTGTAGGTGAGGAATGTATTGGCTCATTTTTAAATTAAATACCATTACAGCATCGAGAGTAATAGCATCTTATGTTGAGAAGCTTCACTCCTTTTGTGTTTGCATGTTTTGTTCTTTGAGCCTAGGTATCCTGTATAGCCCGAGCTATCTTGAATTAGGTCTGACTACCAGGCTGGCCTTGAGATTATAGATCCACCTGCCTCTGCTTCTAACCCCAATCTGCTTCATTCCTATAGATGCTGAGATTAAATTCTTGCACCACCAGACTGGGCAGAATCTTGCCTCCTTAGGCAATGCAAATAAATGTTAGTATTGTGGATTTAACACCCAATTTACCAGAGTGCAACGCTTGGGAGGGTATAATTAACTAACTGGAGACTTCTTTATATGAGAAGGTCAAGGACTTACCCTCAGCATTCCATGGATAATCTGAAGGATCTGAGGGAGTACTGTCTCAGTTTTGTCAAAAATACAGCAGATTACAAAGTGCATGGACTGCTAAGTGGTCATGACTTGCCAGCCATGAGTACAGGGTCTTCCACATCTCAGCATCTTTCTTTCTGTGGAGAGACAAACCACAGCTTTGATGATGGCTGGACTGTTGATTGGGATCTATACCCCTTTTACTATGTATTTGAGAGTTTGGACAACCTGATATAGAGCAGCAGATTGAATTGTGCCATGAAGGGCACAGAGGTCTTCAAGAGTGAGAGTCAAAGGGAGCCACCCGTGTTCTCAAGAGATGTGGACAACAAGAAAAACAAAGGTATAGCAGAGCCAGACCAACCCTCGACAAGTTTGCTCAGGGAGAAATGCCTGGAACTTGAGACCTGTGATGGTGGAGGCTGCACTGACCAGGATCCTGCTTCTGACATTTCCAGGAATCTAGGCTACTGGGCATGGCTTCAAAGGGCTTTCGACCAGAAGAAGAAGAAGTGAAAAAAATTAACTCAGAACTCTGTTTGGGGCCCAGGAACCCTGATGCCTGCTAAGACTTGCAATCAGGGGATCGTCTGTCAGCTCCTGTATTACAGCAAAGGCCCTCACAAGGCAACTATGTCTTTGCAGCCAGATATTTCATGTTTGTTATTTTAATAAAAGTGTTGAAATGCTGGAAATTTGTGTTCTTCTTTATACGGACCTAGGGAAAAAATGAACTGTGGTGTGGATACAGATCAGGATACACTGATCTCTCAACCAGGCACCCCAAATAGATTTGTTGGCACATTATCCATTTTCCTTTGCCTGTCTAATCAGTTTCCTATTATGTTTAACACTAGACAACTGCATCCAGACTCAGAGGATTTTACTTTGAGAATTTTCAGTCTTTTGTTTTGTTTTCTTGTTTTGTTTTTTGAGCCTAGGTCACAGCTATAAATGGTGTTTTTTTAAATAAGTATTCAGGCTTTCTTAAGATACCTGGTTCTCATGTGTGCTGGGCCATAAGATAACCAGAAAACAGGGAGTAACCTTGAGAACTTTAAAAAACCCCTGAGCTGAATCAATGTGGATGAAAACTGTACTGAGAGTGTAGAGATTCAACATACCCCTTAGAAACAATGGTGAGCAGGGAGGACCTGAAAACAAAATGAAATTGGGTCTGGATCTCATTTCTCATATACTGGCACATAGGCACCAGGAGTTCTGTCCAGTGTTTGCTCCACTCTTTCTGGACTCTAGGCTTTTGCAAAGGGTCCTACTACAGCCTGGAAAAGTGTGGTTCCTTTTGAAAATTAAAGCACCTAGAAACAAAATCAAATATGGTGTTTGCAACAAAGGTATGATTTAGCCTCAGCCTGCTGACAGCACAGCATCACATCTCCTGCACACTCACACTCTAATGCCAAGCATTTTGGTTGGTGTCTAGGCACATGGGGTGTAGATCTTGGGTTCACACACAACCCCACTGTGGCCTGCCTGGCAGTGTCTGATCCTGTCATTAAAACAAAAGCACCTAGAAACAAAATCATGTATAAAGTTTGAAAACTTCAGAGTTGAAAGCTAACAGATTTCAACTCAGGTTATTGACAACCTAGTAGAAATTTCATAGTCAGCAAGTCTCAAATACTCATGGATAAAGATGACCAGGGATAAAGATGTGACAGTGCACAGTACTAGCTCCTGCATGCCCCCTTCTGGAAGCAGTCACAGGCTTGGAGCTTGGGGCCAAAACATATTCATGCTTCTGGCCAGAATTATTCATTGGCCAGGCTCTTTTTCTAACTACCACCAGTGTGGCCATGAGATGCCAAATCATTTAAGTTCAGATCCAATTTAGAGAACCTGACCTGTGCTTAAACACAGGTAAAGTAACAGGCTGGTACCTAGCATTAGTTTCCACATTGCCCCTCCCCCCAATAAAACCCTGTCTCCAGGCTAATCCCCAACAAGATCAGCATTTCCAGGTTACACTTTCAACAAGACCTGCAACTCCAGGTCATTCCCCCAACAAACCCACAACAGGTTACAAACCAACCCCTTGCCTAACCTCCACCAATGTAGAGGAGAACAGAAATTAAGTTTATGATATGACTCTAAGCACCAGACAACTATGGTAAAGGCCACAAAGGCTTTCCAATTAATAGCATACACATGGACTCCCTGCTTACACTTTCTATAAGGCCTTGTCCTGATAGACATTTGGGGTTCTCCTCCCAACACACAAAAAACTTTCGTGAGTGAAGGTTGTGCGAAGCAGGGATGACTGCAAACTAGCTTGAGTAAATACCCTGCTGTGAGTTGCATCAATCAGTTCCTGTCTGTGTTTTGGAGATCACTAACGTCTCCCTGGCACTATAGAAAAAGGAGTGGGCAGATTAATTATGGACTTAACCAGGATTGCAAAGCTGGCCCCAAACCATGCATGTGTGTGTGAGAAGCCATCAGTTAGCATCTTCTGGCACTGGACAAGTGTACACAGGACTATAGCCATGGAACAACTACAAAAAGGAAGCCAAGCTCGAGAAAGCTCAGAGAGCAGAGTTTTGGTGTTCTGGACCATGCTGTCCTGGAAAAGCCTCTTCACAAAGAGAGAAATGCAGCTTCATTTGAGATTCTGGCAAAGAGCAGTTTATAGACCTCCAGAGGTGGGTGGCGATGGGGGAAGGCAGCTGACTTTGTACACATGCAGGGCCTAAAGGGTGCCTTTGTCAAGACTGCCTCACCATGCATTCAACAATGGAAAGAATGTGGATGAATTTTCAGCATTTAGAAACAACAGGGTGCATAGAGAACATGAAACAACCTCAAACCGCAGATTGTGCAGCTCATCTCATTTATTCTCCCACCTGGGCACCTGGCATTTCTGTCGGCATTTAGGAGCACTTCTTGGTTTCTAATGAAATCTGACCACAGCCCATCAGCATAATGAGAATACATAGAAACAAAATCCTATATGTGTTTTGAAATCATCTTCAGATTGCAGTTCAAGCCTACTGACTGCATAGCAGAACTTGACTGAACTGTGGATCTGCAAACGGAGACTTTTGCCTTCTTGCCAGGACTTGGCTCTGGCTCCTGCATTGCCCTCAACCACCACAACCATCCTGAGTAACAGTGGTTCCTTGGAGCTGATCAAGATAATTCAAATAAAATAAAGGCCCTACCTTGAGTTACATCAGATTGTTTCCTCTCTGTTATTTTGGAGATCACTAACATTTCCCTAGGACTACACTTCTCTTCTTGTCCCTGAGTTCCTTCGAGTGTGTTTTTTTCTGTTTTATGTAATCTAAAAATTACTTGTGCCTTTTTCGCATCTTTGTTTATTTTGTGGATTTGTAAGCACCAGGTGTTGTGGTCCTTTGCTTGCCTCACCCACCTCTTTCATGATTGTGGATACCACCCACAGATGGAATGCAGAAGGCTCAGTGTCTTCCATCCCAGGAAACACACTGCTGATGTCCTTGTGTGCCTGGACTTAGGTAAGGAGAGCTGGCTTTTTGGTTCTTGTGTGTGAATAACCTGTCAAAGGATTCTGCACCAGGGGCTCCTGGCCTCCTCCAGTCCTTCCATGAGCCATGGCCTTCTCCCCATGATATCCCTGACTTAGAAGACCTCTGGTTTGACAGGTCTTCAAGAAACTGCTTTTGAGACTTGCCGTCTGTTTCCTTGTACATATGACTGTAGTCCTGGGAAGCCTGGAACCAAACTATCCCAGCAGATCCCTGACTGCCTTCTGTGCAGACACAGAGACTACAGGATGGAAATGTTAGGTGTATTCATCTCAAAGACAGGGCATAGAATATGAGACAGAAACAGGGGCTGGAGAGTGGGCAGGTGAAGAGGAGATTCTGTGTCCTGAAGCTTCTTTTTTACACTTAGCTCTTCCCCCCAACCATCATTCTGCTGGGAACACAGGATTAGCATCTGCTTAGGATGCCAGCTAAAAGCAAGAACTCTTAACAGGATTTCTAAGCTGGACATGTTGCCATGTGCCTTTAATCTCAGAACCAGGGAGGCAGAGACAGGAAGATCTTTGAATAATAGCCACTTTGGTCTATAAATCCATTTTCAAAACAGCCACAGTTACACAGAGAAATACTATCTGTGGTCTCTATTCTGTGTTGTCAATTTGATTACATCTCAAATTATGCAAAATCCAAAACTTAAGGACACACCTTCAAGGGATTTGTTGTTGTATTTGTGTAAGTTAATCAGGGTCTTTGAAGTAGGAGTGCTCCAATTAAATGCAGATCTCTTTGATCTTGAAAGACACAGACCTTTAATCTGGCTATGGAACAAGAAAGCCAGAGAACTGTGTTATTGTGATTGTTGTTGTTGCTATGGGCCTGGGTTTTTCTGCAATACCACTGGCTGTATGGAAACTTACTTTGTAGACCAGACTACACACAGAGATCCACTTGCATAATTCACTCCCATAGTGCTTGGATTAAAGGCATGGGTTGCCACCCTCAGCAGAAAACACTCATCCAGAGGCTTTAATACAGTCTTTAATCCAGAGATTGAATCTGGAACACACGCCTTTAATTTGGGCCTATATAAGAACACAGAGGAAGAAGTTTTCACATTGCCTGCTTGCTCTCTTCTAGCTAGCAAATCTTTTTACTTCGCTGGCATTAGAGATTCACTTTGCCTTGCTTCTCTATTATGGGGTGAGTGGTCTGTGCTACTATTTGTGTATAGGAGAATTTTACTAATTTTAGCGATTTCCAAAGCAAATATCTGCATCACAAGGGAATGCACTTGCAGAAGCAGGACTGGCTAAGTATGCAGATCAGGGCAGTGTTGGTCTTGACACAGAAAAACTAGCCATCCAGCCTTGAGATGGTGTCCTTCATGTTCTTCCAGTCTTGGAAGAACTTCTCATTTTTAAAGCTTTCATTTAGCTCTTGCTCTTCCACACTGTTTAATCTCTCAGTACGAAATGGATCTGAGGTAGGCATTTCACTCAGGCAGGTGGATCCCTGCAAGTCCCAGTCTGGCCTGATTTACACAGAGAATTCTAGCACAGATAGGTTTATATATAGAGAGAGGAGCAAATGAAGGAAGCAAGAAAGGAAGGAAGGAAGGAAGGAAGGAAGGAAGGAAGGAAGGAAGGAAGGAAGGAAGGAGAAAGGGAGTGTTAGAAGACTGAGTGATGGATGGGTCTGATTGACAGGCCTTGCTGCACTTTTGGAGAATAAAAGTAAACAGCTGTGTAAAACAGTGTTCAGGAACTCAGAGAGTCAACACTGACCTTTCTCATGAGACTTCACCTGTACAAGACAATGCCTGGAAAGTTAGTAGCTCTCACTCTGCAGCCCACCCTTTCCCTCCAGGGCCAACTGAGTTCTGTCCAGCCTGCCAAGGATCTGGGTACTAGTACTTAAGCATGGTTTATATCCAGTGTGATTCTAAGATACTATTTTTGTACTTGGTTGGACTATTGGTTGCATTTTTTCTTTTCAGTATGCCCTGAAATTTTAAGAGATATTTTCCCTATTAATACATAATCTGTTTCAGCCTAGAGAGTAGGCACAAAGCTGTCATTGTGAAGAAGACACTTGAGCATCATTGCTAACACTCTGTTCTCTGAACTTCATTTTTCAGAAAATGTATATAGGAAAGATATATGCACTACAGAGAAATACTGACGAGCATGTTTTCCTTTGAATTTTCTTTAATTTACATCACCTGGAACATTCAACAGAGACTGGAGGACTCAGGTAATACATCTTGGATTCACTGAGAGAATGACAGCCTTTCATAATTTCTTCCATAAAGAGCAGCTCTAGAGGAACTCCTGAGATCCAAATAGCCCTATTAAAATGGGGTACAGAGCTAAATAAAGAATTCTCAACTGAGGAATACTGGATGGTTGAGAAACACCTAAAGAAATGTCCAGCATCCTTAATCATCAGGAAATTTAAATCAAAACAACCCTGAGATTCCACCTCACACCAGTCAGAATGGCGAAGATCAAAAACTCAGAGGACAGCAAATGCTGGAGAGGATGTGGAAAAAAGAAGGACACTCCTCCATTTTTTGTGTGATTGAAAACTGGAAAAACCACTCTGGAAATCAGTCTGGTGGTTCCTCAGAAAACTGGACATAGTACTACCTGAAGAACCAGCTTTACCACTCCTGGGCATATACCCAGAAGATGCTCCAACATGTAATAAGGACACATGCTCCACTATGTTCAGGGGCCTTATTTATAATATCTAGAAGCTGGAAAGAAAGATCTCCTTCAACAGAGGAATGGATACAGAAAATGTGGTACATTTACACAATGGATTACTAATCAGCTATTAAAAACAATGAATTCATTAAATTCTTAGGCAAATGGAAATAGCTAGAAACTATCATCCTGTGTGAAATAACCCAATCCCAAAAGAACACACATGATATGCAATTACTGATAAGTGGGTATTAGCCCAAAAGCTCTGAATACCTAAGATACAATTCACAGACCACAAAAAGCTCAAGAAGAAGGAAGAACAAAGTGTGAATACTTTGATCCTTACTGAAAAGTGGATCAAAATACCCATGGCTTACAGCCAACCAATAGAATGAGCATAGGTGTCCCAATGGAGCAGCTGGAGAAAGGACCCAAGGAGCTGAAGAGATTTGGAGTCCTGCAGGAGGAACAATAATTTTGTTCTGTGGGAGCAGTACCCACAGAACTCCCAGTGCCGAGGTGGTCCAGTGAAGTCTGTAAACATGATATTTTACAGACAGAGGTGAAAGAAAAAAAATGTCTCCTGGGGATAGCAGGCCTCTCTATATATTTAGAAGCTAAAAATCTCACTTGGCAATTCTGATGGCCAGGACATGGTCTAACCAAGCAAACATAGATATGTAAGATTCCATCTTAAAGCAAAAACGTCTGCTTTGCTTTGCTCCAACCATTTATGTTATTATGGTAGAAAAGGTATTCCAGAAACTCCAGTCACTAGTTCTTTTTTTGGTTTTCTAGTCACTGCCTTTCAGGGCAGGTGTATTCTCAACAATGGGCCCAGACTAAGGATATTTACATCTGAAAAATCTTATGAGGTCCCTGCCATACAAATGAATATTGGGCAAGGTAAAAAGAATTTACATTTGAGGTGGTTTCCTAGGGACCTTCCCCCACAGGTTAATCCAATTCCTCCTTTAACTATTGATTTTGCTTGCAGACAGGCTATCTCAGGCCCACCTGAATAGCAAGGGAAGTTGATGAGTTTATTACAGACCCCACCCAAGGAGTCCTTGAACAAGGCAACCTTAGCTTATCCAGGTGTGATTCAGGAACAGTTTATACTTATTACTCAAAAAGGCTCACTTTAGAGTCTGGGAGAAAGACAGTAGATACTTTTTTCTACTCAGAGAAACTCTCAGAGGACGAATTAGTTAGTTCATTCAGGCTAGGCCTAATGGCTAACAGCCAATTAATTTACCAGGCTGGCCCAAAAAGCTGTAGCCAATTGGTTTTACCAGGCTAGAGGCTAGAGGCTGCTACCAGAGCTAATCATTAGAGCTGATCGCCCTGGGCCTACGAGGGCCCCAGGCATGACACAGAGAAGAATGAAACCAGCAGACTAGGCAGAAGTACTCTTGAAAGACAGCGTGAGACAGACAGCTTCCCAAGCTCTACAATGTCACCATTTTTTGCCAGGAGGCTGGGCACAAGAATCATCCTTCTTCAACTCCTGGGTCAGTGAGACATTGAGACCCAGATGAAGAAGCACTTTAGCCACATGGGCCCTGGACTTTGGGTAAACACCCTGTATTGCCCAAGAAAACCAAGCTAGCCTTTTACAGATGTATATGATGCTTAATTTGAGATGTTAACTTGACTGGACTTTGGGAGATACCTGAAAATACATTCAAAGTTCAAACCACCTCTGTAGTCATGTCAGTTTGTAACTCCTGTGGGACCTGTGTCTTCCTCGACCTAAAAATCCTGGTTATCCCACAGCAGACCCACAGTCTGTAACATCCCAGGGGCTGAATCACCAGTCAAAGAGTACACATGGAGGGACCCATGGCTCCAGCTACCTATGTAGCGGAAGATGACCATTTTACACATTAGTGAGAGAGGCCTGTGGTCCTGCGAAAGCTCAATTCCCCAGAATAGGGGAATGCAAGTCAGCTAATTGAGAGAGGGGCTTCATCAGGGGGAGGAGGATGTAATAGGGGGATTTTCAGAGGGATAACTTATTCAGAAAGAGGACATGTAAATATTTGAGATGTAAATAAAGCAAATATTAAAAAAAGAAAAAAAAAGAAAAAAAAAGAAAGAAAAAAGTGAGGGCAAGTCCCATGTTGTTTACCCAGAAGCCTTTTTTTTAGCTTAGCACTGGCTTGAGCTATAAGCTCAGCAGACATTGTTTGAAAAGATGAAAATGTCACCAAGGTACTACAGGACTCAGAAACCCTCCACTCAGCTGCTCTCTGTCTGCAAGGTGACTTTAATGTAATGTCATTGCAACAGTGCAATTCTTCTTAAGTAGCCACATATGCTGGGTCAATTTAATTGCTGTTAATGTGACACTCGTTTGAAAGTTTCTGTCTGCTCGGACAATGCAATCATACTGCCTCATTCCAATCTTATGTTTCGTTTTCATCAGCTCTATTGATCTGCAGACTGCTCAGAGCTTGCATTCTATGTTACACATAGATGACTTTAAGTTTTTGTTTGGTTTTGTCCTAATATTTCAGTGAAATAGAAAGGCCCAGAATATAAAAATATGTCACGAATTAATCGTTAGGAACTGCCTTTTATATAGAGAAGCTGAATGACTTCTAATAACTCTGACTGATTTTAGCATCGACAACATCAACATGAGTCCTGCTCTCCCTATTTGTTGTGCAACAAGGATGTGGTTTTCTGAGCAGGCCTGTGCAAAAGGTCAAAGCCACATTTTCCACTTATGAGTGAGTCACACCCCTTTCTCAAGAACAATTGGATCTTAAATGATGGAAGACACTGCTGGGAGCTTTGAGATGAATAGGGTTAAGTTCATGCTTCATTGTGACTGCATCTGCAGGAGGTGTTTGAGAGGTAGGGAGGCTAAAATAAAGGAAAAGAGGAAAAGTCATGCAGAGTAAGAACATGCCCTATGGACAAATCAATGCACACCACTGAATAAAGTAAACAACACAGAGGTTGCCAAAAGGATGCAGTGTCCATTTTGGTTCATTATCTGTGATAGTTGATTGGCTTTTTATAGAAATGCCAGAATCCTTGTGGTATCTTTTTTTTTAATTGGATATTTTATGCATTTACATTTCAAATGTTATCCCCCTTCCTGATCCCCCACAGAAAATCTGTATCCCACACCTTCTCCTGCTTCTATGAGGTGTGTCCCCGCCCTCCTGCCTCCTTGCCCTGGCATCCTCCTACACTGGGACATTGAGCTTTGATGGAAACAAGGGCCTCTCCTCCCATTGATGCCCAAGGTCATCCTCTGCTACATATAATGCTGGAGACTTGGGTCCCTCTATGTGTGCTTCTTGGTTGGTGATTTAGACCCTGGGAGCTCTGGTTGGTTGATATTGTTCTTCCTGTGGGGTTACAAACACCATTTGCTCCTTCACTCCTTTCTCTAAGTCCTCCACTGGGGACGCTGTGATCAGTTCAATGATTGGCTGCCAGCATCCACCTCTGCATATGTCAGGCTCTGGAAGAGGCTCTCAGGAGAGAGCTATACCAGGCTCCTGTCAGTGTGCACTTCTTGGCATTGACAATAGGGCCTGAGTTTGTTGACTGCTTATGAGATGCATCCCCAGGTGGGGCAGTCTCTGGATGGCCTTTGCTTAAGTCTGCCCCACCCTTTGTCTCTGTATTTTGTTACCCCTTCTAAAACGGATCAATACACCCACACTTTGGTCTTCCTTCTTCTTCAGCTTCATGTTGTTTGTGAATTGTATCTTGGATATTCAGAGATTTTAGGCTAAAATCCCCTTAGCAGTGAGTGAATCTGAGTGGATACCCTGAACAAACTTGTGAGCTAGTTCTTTTTTTGTTGTTGTTTTGTTTTGTTTTGTTTTTGTAGTTCATAAACACACATTTACAATCACAAAGAAATTCTTGTGAACCATACCTGAAAGCAAGTCTGTTTAGTCATTGATTATTTAGACATGAAACTTAATGTCTCATTTTATTTTTTACGTTTATCTAGTGGCCATTATGTTTCTAGTAAATGATTTCTACATACAGGACGCCATCCTGGAGAACTTCCTGAAGGGACTGATGCCAAGGTAGGATGTCATCCTTAATGTCACAGAGCATTTTGTTTGATTCATCACAGGAATGGAATGGTACAATGTACATTGATGGTCTTCTCTTTTATCTCTCATTTATTTTGATCATTTATTTCATACATTATATTCTGATTAACTCTCTCCTTACTCAACTGTTTCCAGATTTTCCTGCCCCATGCAACTATATCAAATCCATAACCTTTCTTTCTTTTTCAGGTGATAGAGCAAACACCTAAACATAATTATTATTATTATTATTAATTATTATTAAAATCAAATCTTGTAATAGGGAAAAATGAAAAATAAACAGATAAAAAGACAAAGAAAACCTCTAAGAAACCTCAACATACACCAACTCAAATTGACAAAAAACATTTACACAAAACCACAAAAGTATAAACCACACTATACTTAAAAAGAAACTTTGAGGTAAAAGCAAAAACAATACACAGCAAAACAAATAAACACAAAAATAAAACAAATATAAAATTCCTGGAAAAGCATTGTGAGACAAAGAACTGCCAACATTGTCTTTGAGTTTTTTTGGTGTTTTCCATCTAATGCTGGGCAAAAGGTTTGCCCTTAAGAGTAGTTTGGATACTCCGTGAATGTCCTATTGTTGAGCACATCTCTTGAAAAATAAGATTTTTGTAAATCATACCTAAAAGCAAGTTTGATATTACATTTTTAATTTAGGCCTAAACACTAATGTTTTCTTTTTGATTCATCTCATGGCCATTATATTTTCATAAATTGATTTCTAAACTACTTAGACACAAAAACATGCTTACACACAAAATCATGCATACACCCACACAAACATACATTTAAATGAAAAACATTGATGCAAAGAAAATTTGTATGATTTCTGGATTTTTTTTCAAATTAAAAAAATTTAAATGGCAGAGTGGGGGCCTTTGGTGTAGGACCTTGGCTGGACGCAAGCAGGCAGGAAGCTTTTCACACACAACTGCACTGTCTGTCCATCAGCTGATGTCCTGGTTATGCTCATCTTAGGGAAACTCATTAGTCTGCACGTGTGTGTGTGTGTGTGTGTGTGTGTCTGTGTGTGTGTTACATATGTATTACATTTCAATTCTCAAAGATTACTACCCTAACACATCCATTTTAAAAACAGTGACAATTAGAATAAATCTTCCCTAGAACTATGTGTAAGAAATGAAAAGGGGAAAAAGGGGATGAAATAAAAGAAAACACTTTATCACAATCAAAATCATTCGAATTATTGCCACAAAATACTACTTCATGCAGTATCTTCAGAGGTTAAAAACTGTTGAGAAGCAAGTAAGCACATTCATTTCCTAGCGTGCACTTGAGTGTGAAAGACAGTAAGAGGGTGGAACAAAGAATAATTATGTGGGAACAAACCTCAATAGGACAGTCAGAGGATGTGAGCATATTTAAGTGACTTAAATAAGAAAGAACAACATACCTCAAGTTGAGATGGATCAACTCCACAGCATGGGACTTTAAAATGTGCTTGCCAGTCCTCCTGGTCACCAAGCCTGTCTTCCGATTTGTAACTGAGGCAATTTGGAGGCGGGGAGGGCACAAAATGTGCCTGTTGAGAGATTAGAAGAGGAAATTTTATATAGTCTGCAGGCAGTATTTTACAGAAATCCTGGTTGCATCAAGATACTTTATCTTAAAAACTACAGATATAATATACTCTTCTGACCACTCAAACACTTGTAAAAAGAGTTAATTACTAAGGTGTATAACAACCAACAGTTAAATATATGAAGCATAAGAAAACAACAATGAGGAATAACAGAATAGCTCACTGAGGGGTGACAGGACAGGGGAGCCACTCAGGGCTTCTTGAGTGCAAGCCTGTGTGCTAAGAAGCCAAACCAGCATTGCACTTAAGATTCTTTCTTTAAGGAGGAACTGGACAGTCATGTGGGTATCTGACACCGGGGCTGCCAAACACAAGTTCTACCACTGAGCCACACTCCAGTCAATACCCCAACTTACTCCATTTTCTTCTACTAATCATCAAGAAAATCATTATAAACCTTTTTACTCACTGTTGAAGAACTATTTATCAAGCTTCACATACCAAGTACAAGAAGCTGTGGGGAACACCAAAATAAGACATGATCCCTGCTCACAGGTTTATAATCTACTACAGAATAAAAGCAATGCGCGAAAACGACCTTACATAAATAGAGATAGTTTTAAGGCAAGCACAGTAGATCCTTATGATTTAGGGAAGGATGCCTTCCCACTGATATGTGAAAGAAGCATCTAAGCAAAGGCTGCCTTTGTTCTAGGCCCTGAGAGACCACCAATATTCCTCTAGAGAAGTGATCTAGTTTCACTGGGGCGCAGGGAGGATGATGGAAAAAGCAGTAATAAATGGGAAGATGCGTGGGTAATGGAATTATGGGTAAGAGTCCCACAGTCCACTCAGTTGCTATTCTGTTATCCACCAAGCGATCAGCAAACTCTACAAAAAGACAACCTCAACACAGGGTAAATATTAATATTTTTAAAGAAAGTACATCTATGACAACACATTAAAATGTAACTAAAAGGAAGCTAAGAGATCAATCCGGGAACTATTATAATAAACAGGCAAAATAAGCAGATAAGGCTGATGAAAAAAAAAAGCAAAACACAAAAGACACTGTGGGAATGAAATTAAAGCCCTAAGAATGACAGACAGGACATTTGTAAGCACACGGGACAGATAGCTCACTGGTTAAGAGCACGCTGCTCTTGTGGAGAGCCCACGTTAATTCATGTTGGGTGGCTCACAACTGCCTGTAATCTTGTAATTCCAACTCCAGGGGATCCAATGTCTTCTTCCAGCCTCTGTAGGCACTTGCATGCATGTGCACACACAAGTCCCCCTCCCAAGATGCAGATACATACACACGATTAAACATGTGGATCACAAGAGCCAGTGTGACACTAGGGATCTGGCTGGCAGCACCTTCTAGAGAAAGGAGAATACAGTTGCACTCAGTCTGAGGAGCAAAGGAATGTGTAATTTGGGCAGGAACAGTAAAATAACCTTTGGATGAATGGAAGAAAACAAAGTAGAAGAAATGGGGCTTGAAAAGCTAGCAGGGTTTAAAGAAGTGTCCCTAGGAACAGACAGCTTGTTTTCCACTATGGGAGGTTTAAAAAGAAAAATCTAGAGTGAGAAAAGGGCACCAAGACAATTGAGAGAAGGATATTGAAGATCTAAACCAGAGGGAAAATGATATAAAGGGTCCTAGGAGAGAATGTGGTAAGAACACAAATGAAAAGGTTCTCTGAAGAGAGGGGAAAAAAATCCGTCAGACACAAAAGAATGATATAGAAATTTTTCCCTGGTAAGAAATTCAGGCATTAAGGCCAGGCAGTGATGAATACCCCTTTAACCCCAGCACTCAGGAGGCAGAGGCAAGTAGATCTCTGAATTTGAAGCTAGCCTGGTCTACAGAGTGAGTTCTAGACAGCTACGGCTACCAGAGAAACCCTATCTCAACCCAACAAAAACAAAGAATTCACGAATGGGTGTGTGTGTGTGTGTGTGTGTGTGTAAATAGGACCTACTTAGTCTACTCAGTTGCTTGCATATAAATGCTTTGAGGACCAGACACTTGGCACTGAATAACCAATTAGAGGGCATCTTCCATAGGGAAGACAACCTCTCTCAGCATCCCTTAGTTTCCTGTAGTTCTTGTCTGAGGTTGGGGTCCCACGGGATTTCCCTCTTCCACTTTTCCCCCCTCATTGTCCTTGTTCAGGCCCTGCCATACTGTAACAATTAAAGAAGATGAGGCCAGAAACTTGAGAAGGAGCAAGGGTGGGGCCATGGAAGTTGTTAGAGGAAGGAAAGGGAATGGAGAGAAATGATGTAATTATATTTTACTTAAAACAATAATAAATACACTTAATGTTTTTAAAAAGAAACACAGATATTACGACTCCAGTTAAGAGCACAAACTAGAGAACAACTGGAGAAGAGAAAAGGAACAGTCTACTTAAAAAGGCAATGAAGGTCAGAATCCATGAGCGGTGACCAGAAGACAGGTCAACTGCAGAGAGGGCTGCCCCTGAAAGTACTTAGGAAGTCTCCTCCCAGTCAAGACAATGTTGGCTTTAAGACACGCACTGGGCTTAGTAGTTAAGAACATGCACAATTTTTTTTTTTTTGCATGGGATCCACGTTCAGTTCCCAGTACCTACATGAGATGGCTCACACCTGCTGTAACTATAGCTCCAGGGGATTTGATAATCAGGTGCATGCATACATACATACATACATACATACATACATACATACATACATATGTACATAGGTGCATTCATTTTCTCTCTCTCTCTCTCTAAGATTTATTTATCTTTTAAAATTTAAAGAATGTTTTTTTTAAAGGCAGTATAGTTAGAAGTTCGAAATACTGACACTGAAATCTGAAATACTGAAAACCAATAAAGGGTTCTGAATGCAGAGAGTAATGCCTTGCTCCAGAACATATAGCCCAGGAAAGAAACAGAACTTTGGGAACTATAGTGATCACATACATTCCCACACTGAGGAGTTCATGTAAAAGAATTAAAATGCCAAGAATACATTTTAGACCAAATTATTTGATCTCTACTTATTCATAAACCCAATTCTAAATATATACAGAGCGTTTAAAAAAAATGGCTGCAAGTTTACTCCTGGCTAACGAAATTCCCCAAAGCAAATAAAAACTGGAAATATTTTGAACTATATCACATATATGATTTGAATGAAGGAGAGAGGAGATGTCTAAGAATATTGCTTCATTAGCAGACATGAGACAAAGCTGAGGAGGTAAGCCCCCCCCCACCCCTTACTGCTAACTCCTACCTCCAGGCCCATGTGATCCAAAGTCACATCAACTCTCTACCCAATTAGTGAGGATTGCATTAGGAGAACTCAGCACTTTTAGTCCAGAATCCCTCTAGAGACCAGGGAAATGATGAGTTCCATCACATGGCCAGTATCAACAGCCACTGAACAAACACCTCAGGGACATGGAGAAAGACATTTATCTGCTGTGCTGGCAGCAACTACAACCAGCCTTCCTAACAGAGTCCTTTCTGTAAGGACCGCTGTCTAAGTGACCTGTCATATAGCTTTATAAAGTAGCATTAATACTGTGGGCCAAAATGAGATTGATCTTTGAGCTTCGTGGTCTCCTGTTGTCAACAGTGCATTATAAAACCAATACTAAATACTTTATAAACAGGTCTCCCTACAGTGTATTAGAGAAACAGTGCATATTTCATGCTCCATAGTTAGGTAGCCACATATCCATCAGGCTAATAAATTATTTATTAGATACCCAGAAGTGCAATAAGAGTCAATAAACTAACTTCTGAATACTTGTATGCAACGATTTCAATGGAAATTGTAACCTGGATGAGAAAACATTCTCACTAACAATGGCAGATGGAAGACCCTCTCTCAAGTATACCATTAGAAGGGAGCACATACGTTGAGAGAGAGAGAGAGAGAGAGAGAGAGAGAGAGAGAGAGAGAGAGAGAGAGAGAGAAGAAATTCCTGTCTAGAAGATAATTTTTGTTACTGAACTTTAAGCGATAGCCAACACCATACACATTTCTTTTGTTCGTATATACAGGCCTCTGATTCCCCCATCCTCAGGGAAATAATAATAGGTAGATACATGTCTATCATACCTCAACTCAGATGACAGCTCCTACTAATGCTTTGCAGTTGTGATCTCAAAGAAACTATGCAATGCCTTGAGAGTGTATACAACAAGGTCTGTGATATACATGCAGTAAGGAACGCAGAAGTTATTAACCAAAGATTTAAAGGATCTTTAATTTACTTTTTTTGGGTTGGTTTATGAAGTAGGTGAAGGAGATCTGTAAAGAATGCTGTAATTCATGTCAACCAAAGGAATAGGACTGTTCGACAAGTGGGAGGGGCCTGTGTACCCTGGCGCTCTTGCCCAATGAAAGCACTCATCTCTGCTTCCTGGTGATGAAAAGCATTAGTCTATGTAATGCTGTCAGGTCAAACACAAAAGCCATATGTGCATTACGTTATGGTCAGGGAGAGAGACTCTACAAACATCCCTGTGGGCTCGGGTTGTGGGGCTGAGCATGCGCAGAAGGTAAGGTCCCTTCTCCATCCATGCACCAGCCTAGAGAGACTTACGTGCTCAACATCTTACCTCACAGAGAACCATAGCACATCAGGAAAATAAAACACTTCTAGATTGTAGTTGATACCATGAGAAAGTTCCTGAAAGAGGGAAAAAATGGTCTAGATGCGCCCAGGGAGCAAGCCAAAAGATACCAGACAGCACTGAACTCCCAGGTACCGCCGTTGAACTCTGCCAGCCTGGTTCCCTCCAAGATTGACTTCCTTTCTGATATGCTAGTAACCACACCATTCACTTCAGGTTAAAAAAAATGCCTTGATCCTTTCCCTGAATCAAACCCCAGCCAGAAAGCTCAGATCCGGCTCCCCGTCATGGTGGTTTTCCATTCGCGGTAGAGGTGATAGAGGTCGTGGAACTATTGGACATCAGAGGTGGGAAAGAAGTGACATCCGATCTACCAGGAGCTGAATGGGAACAGAGCCTGTATATTCTATTAAAAAGAGGTCTCACTTCAGAAAATTCTACCTGGCCACCTGATTTTGAGGTCTCACCTTCAAGGCAAAACTAGCCAGGTGAATATGATGTGTTTAAGGCAGGGCTGCACTGTACCTATAGGATTTACTAAGGCTAGACTATTACCTTGCTCATCCGCAAAGCCTTCTGGGAGGAACAGTAAAGAAAGTCCTACCTCCTAGCCCCAGGACCTAGTATTTCAAACTGTTGGGGTTCTCGCTTTGATTATCAGTTCCAGGTATGCACATCTCCCCTGAAGGCAGAAATGGTTTCTTAGGAAAGCTCAGGTGGCCCTTCTCTAGCAGGTCTTCGAAACAAGGGATAAAGTTGGGGGAAAGTAAATTTCTATTTTTAAAATAGGAAAATACTACATAAGGCCCAGGGCCAGACAATAGGACATCTATACTAGTCAAGATGTCTAAATGCTCATAAATAAAGTAACAATGCCCTAATAAGTATGTTAGCAAATATGTCTTCAAGGTGATATGAAAGTCACCTTTGGATGCAGAGTCTCAGGGTCTCTCTGCACTAGAATGGCAGTGAGAGAGAATCTGATCCCAAGGTCACAGGCTTCCCATCTTGTCACTATCTAACCGTGTGACTGGCCCCAGAAGGGCACTTGGACACCTTAGCATTATCATGCAGATTCTGGCCCCAGATTGATCCACCTGAGGCACAGTAACTTCTGGGAAGACAGAACTGTGGAGGAGACATAACCTCAGAAGGAGGCTCGGGAGCCATTTAAACAGAGAATTCTGGAATCCCAGGAGCCCGAGAGAGGTTTCCAGGGAGTGCCCACACATTTCTCTCCTCATAGAGATATATTACTAGCAAAGTCAAGTCCAAGGATACATCTTGCCCATAGCAACTAAACGGCCAGGAGCCAGAAGCAAACCCACCGTGTCCTCTCAGCCACAGCCTAACCTGACTGAATGTTGAAGAAAAACAAATTCTCGGCATAGAATTCCCTTCCCAAGGGCTCACTGCTCACAGCCTCCTAAAGCCTCGGTCTTCCTAGGCCAGGCCCCAAGCAGGACTCCGAGGCCTCTCTTCGGAGCGAGCGACCCCTAAATCCCCCATCACGATTGAGTTCCCTTCCGGTGTCCTCTAGAAATAACGGGCAGGTCTCTATAGTAGCTTCCGGAACCCAAGCAGCGAAAGTTTCCCCATCTAACCTGGGCAGGAAGGGAGTGGCAAGGTACAGCTATCCACTCGCTCAAAGCACTGAGTGCCCCAAAGCTGGAGGTGAGGGTGAAAGTTGACGTTGTGCAGGAAGGTGTGTGTTTTTTCTTGTCATTTACGACTCTGAGGATGGACTCACGTTGCCCGCTCTTTCCTTTCTCTTACACCTTTCCTACTAAAGGAGGAGTCCTTGCTTGGTGAGTGGATGTAATCCGCGAAGACACGAGAGACTTCATTAGAAGCCACTGAGGGTGCTTAGCTGCCTCCTACGAGGGAGAAGGACGCGCACAAATGCCTGTAGAGACTTTTCTTTTTTTTAATGGTTATTATTGTTATTATTTTTGGTTTGTTTGGTTTTTTTGTCAGACCATAAGGACTTTACATTTATTTTGCCCCTCCCTCTTGACTCCTTTAGTTGGAAACTGCCGAACTGTCAGCTTGTGACTGTGACTTTTTTTTTTAAAGAAAGAACGAGGGAAAGAAAGAGAAAGAAAGAAGAAAGAAAGAAAGAAAGAAAGAAAGAAAGAAAGAAAGAGACCTCATCTTTATTTCTTTGACCCATGTGACATTTCTTCAGGATTTTATTCAGCCAACTTTTAAGAGACAGAGACAGAGAGAGAGAGAGAGAGAGAGAGAGAGAGAGAGAGAGAGAGAGAGAGAGAGTTAGCTGAGGGTTCTGGTTAAAATATAAACCTTGGCCTTTTGCATTTTTTAATTTCCAAGCTATAATTTTTGAGGCCTGTAGCCCCTTCTTTTTCTTCCCCGTTCCCCTTTCTTTATTGTTTGAGGTTAAGGGTGTCTACAGCCCTCCCCTTTCTATTAATTTGTCTCTTTTGTTTGAGTTTAGTGAAGACTACATTTTTGTATAATTTCCTTTTTTTCTTTCATTTACTCTGAATCGCATGTCGTTTCCCTGCATGACTCCTAAATCTTCCAGTTCTTCTAGCAGGGGGTTTAAAAAAAAATCAAAACAAAACAAAAAGATCTAGAGATCTCCTATTTCTGTGGAATTCTTTCAGGAATTTGTGCTTTTGTTTTTTGGCGTCTCTCCTCTCCCCTCTCTCTTTGCTTTCGATACAGTGACTCATGACTCATGATGGTTAACATTCTAGGTTACTGACACACAGCCCGGGAGCTCAGGAGTGTCCGACGGTCTTTTTGCTTTCAGATCTCTGGGTCAGGGTCCACGGCTGACTTCTTTAGCAAATCGGCCAGCCCGCTCGCCGCCTCCCGAGGGCGCTCATAGGAGTACGACTCGGGCAAGGACACGTCCTCGCCGCCCTCCATGAAAACCAGCTCGGCTCTCGGGCCAGGAGAAAGGGAGTCCCGGTGGGGATCTGAACAAGAGTCGGGACCCCCAACAGTGGCAACACCTCCGATTCAGGGAACTCCTTCACCACCTCCTCCCCACAGAACAAGGAGGCTCTCCTACCTGCAGGAGCAGCTAGTCAAGGTCAGTGTATTTGGGGTGGGCGGGTCTTAGCGGCAACATTTCGCTGTCTTAGTATGGTGCCCTTTTCTTTCCTTTATTTGCAGGAGACAGGACATTCTATTCATGTATGTGATATGTATATAGCACAAACGTGCACCTGTATACACACACACACACACACACACACACACTCACACAGGCGTGCCACTCCAGTTATGTGAAATTTGAGACACTGTCAGTTAAAAACATACCATAATACTGACCAGAATAAATTAAAAACATATTCACACCAAAAAGCCCTTGCATATATATATATATGATTATAATAGTTATATTCATATTTCTAAAAGTTAGAGGCAACCAAGTCCTTTGTGAATAAGCTGTGGTATATCCAGGCTCTAGAATATGTTTTAATTCTTTTTTAATAATTGATTTATTTTTATTTTATATGCATCAGTGTTTTTTGCCTACATGTATCTGGGAGAGGGTATCAGATCCCCTGGAACTGGAGTCACAGACAGTTGTGAACTGTTCTGTGAGTGCTGAGAATTGAACTCCAGTCCTCCAGAAGAGCAGTCAGTGCCCTCAAATACTAAACCATCTCTCCAACCCCTCGGACTCTGGAATATTATTTGGCTCTAAAAAAAAGAAGAAGAAGAAGAAGAACATGTTAACATTGTATACAAAAGAAACATTTAAACATGGGTGCACGTGCATGCACACACGCACACACGCACGCACACACGCACACAGGCATGCAACTCCAGTTATGAGAAATTGTGGAAAATATTGAATTTTCATATGAAATATTGTTGTGCATGGTTGGGGGGTGGGAGATGACTGTTAGAACATGACATTTTTAGGGCCATGAAACTATAACACATGACATAGTCATGATGAGTTACCGTTCAGGGATTCACCCTAAGTCATAGGATGTATAACTCCAAGGGCCGGGGTGGGCTTTGGATGCTGATGTAAGATGCTGGCTCCTCAGTCCTAACACGTGGACCCCTTTGGGGAGGGATGTTGGGTACAGGGGATGAGCCCCTGGAAGCAAGGCTGAATTTTAACATGCTCCAACATAGTTTATTCACGACAACACACCTCCTGCCACTGTGAAGTTCGGGCCTTTTTGTTGGGTGCTGTGCTTGCTGCCTGTGTTTTTCCTTCAGAAAAAGCAGCTTCGTGTTTGTTCAGAAGCCAACGGCAGGGCCATCCCTTCTTCACCAACTGCTCTGTCGCCCAAGCAATCACAGCAAATGGCACCTGGGGCAATAGTTCGATGATTATAATGCTCGCCAAGCAAGCAGATGTAAATGCCAGGTGGGCTCGAAGGCCTGTCTTGTATCCTCAGGGTGCAGAGCCCAGGGTTCCCTGGGGCAAGCAGCCTAGTGAGCAGAGTCCTGTCAGCCAGCTCTGGAGTTAACCGAGAGACCCTGCCTCAGAGAAGAGGGGAGTATGGAGAATGATCCCTGGCATCAGTTAGCATACACGTGTGTGCACGCACGCACACACACCCATATCCATGCACACGTGTGCACATATTATACACGTGTGCACATGTTGCACACATGCCCAGGCACATGAAGAGAGTCTGGAAAAAATAAGTGAATCATAGCGTTAAGGACTCCATGTGCTCTCACAGGAGTAATTGTGTAGTCCGCACCATCCGTTCAGTTGCCAACGCCTCAACTTCTTACCAGGCACACCCTTACAGCAGCACTGGGCTTGGTAAAAATGGCAGGCCCCTGTCCCGGGTTTATAATTTACTAGGCAGATACCCATGTGGGGAAAGTCTGCTAGCATACTCTACCCAGAGAAGCACTGGGGCTCTCCTTCAGCTGGGGCTCCAAGTCCACCTTTGTTCTAAGTGATTCAAGTCTTCTAAATGTTGGCCACATGCTACTTAAGCGGTAATAGCAATAACAATGATATTAGTATTGATTAATTTAAAAGCCATTGATTAGTCTGGGTTTCTATTCCTGTACAAACATCATGACCATGAAACAAGTAGGGGAGCAAAGGGTTTATTCAACTTACACTTCCACATTGCTGTTCATCACCAAAGGAAGTCAGGACTAGAACTCAAGCAGGTCAGGCAACAGGAGCTGGTGCAGAGACCATGGAGGGATGTTCCTTACTGGCTTGCTTCCCCTGGCTTGCTCAGCTTAGTTTGTTACAGAACCCAAGACTACCAGCCCAGGGATGGCACCACCCACAAGGGGCCCTCCCCCCCCTTGATCACTAATTGAGAAAATGCCTTACAGCTAGATCTCATGGAGGTGCTTCCCCAACTGAAGTTCCTTTCTCTGTGATAACTCTAGCCTGTGTCAAGTTGGCACACAAAACCAGCCAGTACAGCCATTAACATTTATTGAGCTGGATAACATGCTAGACACTGTTAAAAATGCTTCTCATGAACAGCCTTCCTCAGGTCCTGTTAGTGTCTCCACAACTTTATGTCTATATCACTATTAAAATCTTTCTGTGAAGTGGTAGTGAAATTGAGGCACAGACCCGCAGACTTAAATTTAGTTAATAAGCAACAGTAGCGGCATTCAAATGCAGACCCCTCTCTTTAAAACTAGATTCCAAGTCCAAGAGATATATAGCCGTTACCTGCTTAATTTTGATATACATGGACAGCCCAATTAAATAATTTAGAAGCAGCCTTTCACGGCAGAATGTAAATGATGGTGAAATTATGGGTATTTATGCCCTGCCAGCTCTGGACAAAGGGCTCAATAAATATGGGCTAAGTGGAAGAGATAAGAGCGGAAACCAAGGGCAGCACAGACACAGAGGCAAAGGGATTGTAGTGGTGATGGGCGTGTGGCTGTGCCGCCAGACAGATCCAAGTTTGGAACTGTGAGTGACCTTGAGCAAGTCACCAGTCCTTCGGAGCCACCTCAGTAAATCAGCCATAAAAGGAGGGACAGCTCTGCAGCTCTTGGGAGGATTAAACAAAATGATGATTGTGACGAATCCAAGACATAGAGGATGACTTTAAGGTGACACTTGACAAGCTGTGTGTGGAGGGTATCACAGAGGGGCACACTCCTTCTCCAAAGAGTTCAATATCCAGAGCAAAAGGCACGTGGAATTATATGACTGACCAGAGGAGTCGTATAGAAATGGGACGAGGTCTAGGCAGGAGTAACCATGGCAACACAAAGGGCACCCTCAACCCAGACTGGCAGTAGAGAGAATGTCCTAAAAGGCTTTTCAGAGAAGACACGGTCAGGTCAAACCAGAATCACGTGTAGAGGAATGGCTAGGTGACAAGGACAGTGACAACACTGTCCTAAGGTCTGGAGATAAAGGACAGAAGAGGACATTTTGCTTAGGAGGGAACAGTCTGTTGGGTCAAGAGCCAAGACAAGAGGTGAACAGAGGTCGTCACGAATCTAGAAAGCTCTATCAATGCAATCTGAAGTTGACTCTTGTGCATCTTGAAATGAGCATGCCCGAGTAAGGACCTTGGAAGGAGTCCAGTAAATCCCGAGACAAGAGAGACTGTAAGGCAAAGCCCCCTACCCCTTGTCTGATTATGAACAAGCTTCTATCTGTTTGGGGGGGCGGGGCTCTCAATCTCTCCATTTGCAAAACGGGCTACGTCAAAGTTGCCCAAACTTAAGCTAATCACGGGTCACTTTCTTGATTAAAAAAAAAAACAACTATATTCACACTGGTTCATTTATTGTAATCATATCATGTCTTTTCTGTATTGAAATGTGTATCACTTTCTGAAACACAAAAGCTCCTAAATAGAAAGCACCTCTGATGATATGATTAACTCACTAACTCTGTCTTTAACTCTGGTCAGTTACAGTTCCCTTCTCGAGGCCCTGACCCCAAGGCCTGTTCCTTTATCTTGGGGAGATTACAAAGTGTTAGAGAGGTGCTAAAAACCCAGGAGCACCCAGCCAGGGCTTTCTCATTCATGCAAGCAGAATGACTGGACAAGGGCAAGGGAGTGGGGGATCTCTCACCGCACATTTGATGTCACTTAATTAACACTGTGCCCAGGAAGGCTGCCTGGGATGCTCTGAATCAGCCCCAGGTCATGATATGTCTCCCTTACCTGGGGGAGACAGAACTGTACTAAACATCCGTCTACCTGTGAGGGCTTCTCTACCTCTGCTCTTCTAAATTCAGACACCTGGCAGGCCATCAGTCACTGAAAGGAGGGAAGGTGGAAAGAGGAACAGAGGAAACTGTGGCCTGGGCAGATGTGGGGGAGGGAGCATCAGGTCGGAGTAAGGCAGAGTAAGCAGGGTGATGACAGCTGTGTTTCTTCCTGCAGAGGACTTCAGTCTCCATGTCTCCAGTGTGCAGAGGTGAAGTCTAGTTTGGTCCCATCCACAGCCCAGAGCTCCCCTATCAAAGAGTGCTCTCGTAGCTCCTCCTACACCAGCACTCGATCCTCCAGTCCCTCATCCAGGTCCCCAAACCCCAGAGCCTCCCCCCCAGTTACACTCGGAGCGCGGAGCGGGTCCACCTCCTCCGAAAAAAGGTGGGTGTGTCTTTGACATTTGATCCACTGTATCTTCTTCTTCAGCAGGGAGTTTTGGTAACTAGAGATGCCCAACCCTGACACACACACACACACACACACACACACACACACACATACACCATGGACTTGACTTTGAATACCTGCTCCAGCCATTACTACTGACAGCCTTGGTTAAGCCAAGGTCTCTGAGATCCTGCTTCCTTCTGTGGCAATAAAAAGAATAAGAATGCTTGGCTCAGCCCCGTGGCTCCTCCCAGGGGCAGAAGCCCTTAGAACACAAGGAACTTTCCTTGTTATTGTTTCCCTTGGCATGAGGAGGAGTTAAGCATCAATTAACTCGTGCTGTGTGAAAAAGTAACCAACACCATCCTTCAAATAAAAATGAGTTTACTTAGTTGCTGTAACTCTGTGGATTAGCGATTTGTGCTGGGCTCAGCAGGCTGGCTCAGTTGTCAGCCCCCTCCCCTCGTGTGTTTTTTGACCAGATGGTGGGTTGGCTGGGGGGCTGGGGATTTAAAGTCATCCAGTGATTAGTTGTCTCTGCACTCTGTTGTCTCTTATCAACCAGCAAGTCTATCTGCTTGTACACATGGTAGTGACAAGGGAAGAGAGAGAGAGAGAGAGAGAGAGAGAGAGAGAGAGAGAGAGAGAGAGAGAGAGAGAGAGAGAGAGAACTACAGCTGGTTTTATATTCTCACCCCCCAATTTCAACAGTCATTGGTATTGCTTGGTTACCTTATATGGAATAACTATGTCATGGAACAGTCAGACACAAGATCTCAGGAACTGGAACACCCCATCAAATACAACCCCCATGCCTCCTTGGTCCCAACTTCCCTCTTTAAACAGAAACCCCCAGACAGCAAGCTGGCTGTTCCTCTTCGACAACTATATAATCACAATGCAGTTGCTTCCTTGGTTATTTCAAAACCAGCACTTGCATTTTTTTTCTGTAAGATTCCTCAATGTGTGTGTGCAAAGAGCAAACCTGCAGGACACTTTTCCAGGAGATGGGGGCACCACCATACTTGATAGGAATGAGTCGTTCCTTCCTCCGTAATATTTCCTAAGAGTGGGAAGTCAGTTGTGAGAGAGGTAGAGCTTGGACCACAGAATGAGTAGCTGAGATGCATCATGAAGAATTGCTCTTTCTCTCCTGTCCGCAGGAGATATAGTCCTTATTCTCAATGGACCGACAGACGCCTATAGCCAACTCCTGCATCAGTGCCAACCCCCACAATGGCATTACCCATCTCCTTTTGTAACTAAGTACCTATCTTGCACTATGATGGGAATGTGTTCAATTCAAGGTTATCATAGCCAAATTAACCTGGGTTCTGCTCTTATTCAGTTGCCTGGAGACCTCAGTTCTTACCACGGTCTCAATACCCTCTGCATCCAATTGTTTTCCTGAATGGGGGATGCTTATCCTCTCTTCTTAGGGCAAGCATGTCCCTGCATCTTTCTGACATGTAGGAGTAATTAGCATCTCTGCTCACTTTTGTGAACCATTAGTAAGTAGCTATTGCTGGCACACAAATAATGCAGTGATGGTAGATCTGACCACAAGAAGGCTACTTAGTAACAGGCAAGTAGTCCACACACTGTGGATACTCTGCACAAGGAAACAATCTATTTCCTAACCATACACCTCAGAATGATCTGAAATGTAAAACTTGTGAATTACATGTTTCTAGAATTTTCCACTTCTTTATTTTTTTCCAAACTATTCATGAAGCCACAGAAGAAGCAAGGCTGTGGACAAGAGAGGAGGGGCTACTGTAATTTGCCCAAGGCAAATCATTTTGCAGCCAGAAACTCTTGGATTCATGTGTCGACTAGCTGTGTGACCCTGATCAAATTACATCACCTCTCCCTGCCTTTGTTTCTCCATCCATAATATGAAGTTAATAATAAGTGAGATGCATGCATGAGTTCATTAATAATAAGTGAGTTCAATGCCTGGCATGCACATAATAAAATGTATAACAGTCATAATATTTCCAATGTATTGGCTAATTAGATAGGTAGGTAGATAGATAGATAGATAGATAGATAGATAGATAGATAGATAGATAGATAGATAGAGACAGACAGAGAACTGATTTATTCTAATTTAGATTTACAACCAACTTTGTAGGGTTGATACTATTACTCCATTTTGCAGATGAGAAAACAGAAGCCTAGAGTAGTGGAATTACCTACCCAAGATTATACAGACAAAAAGTGCCCAGGACAATAAGCGTTCACTAAATAACAGGGTATTGTCCATATTATTATCAATCACTCAAAAAGGAGGAGATTTCATCCTCTGGTAAAGGGACAGGTTCCTTTATGAGACTTGCGCAAAGACAAAGAGCGCCACCTGGGGACCGGGTACACAGAGCCTTAGCCGCTGTCCCACCCCTAACAGGCTGCAGGCTGCTCAGGGGCTCTTCTGTCTTCCCCAGGTCCTACTCCCGCTTCCCCAGCTATTCGTCCAAGTCTGGCAAGCGGAGCCCACCTGGCAGAAGCTCCAGGTCTCGTCGAAGTCCCAGCTACTCCTGATACAGCCCCAGCAGGTATCACCCCACCCCACCCCCAGGGCGGATCCCGCCCCTCCCCTTCCTGAGCCTTCTCCTTTGACCTTGCCTTTCTGTACCAATATCCCAAGCCCTAACCCTACAAAAGTAGGGACAGGAATTCTTGCAATCCTTTTTGTCCAATCAAGAGTGGCAACAAGGCCTCAATGTGTCCCTTATTCTACTAACCTTTCGCATCCGGGTGCTCGACCTTGCTTGACTTGCTGCAATCTCTTGCCCCCATGTTCATAGCCCCGACTCTTGCCCACCCCAGGGCCTTCTGATATGTTCCTCCTCACCCACTAATATTTGTGCCTCTGCTAAGGGGCACACGCACACGCGCGCATGTGCGCGTGTGCATTCACAGAGGCCACTACTCTGGCTCATGCCCAGCTCACCCCATACCTGCTTCCCATGGTGCTCACGGAAGCAGATTCTTCCCAGAGTGGGTCATCTTCCCTTTCCTGTCTTGTTTGGGGCCCCTGACAAAGCCTAGCCTCAGTGAACACAGCTAAGCGTCTCACACAGCGTGTACCTGTAGAAAAGCCACTCCAGCCCTAGTTACCTAGCAACATCTCCTCCCCCTTCCCTCCCCGCGCCCGCTGTTGTACCCCTTCAGGGAACGAGACCCAAAGTATGGTGAGAAGGAACCACAGCCCCGAGAACGGGCACGCAGGAGGCGACGGTCCTACTCGCCCATGAGGAAGCACCGAAGAGACTCCCCAAGCCACCTGGAGGCCAGGAGGATAACCAGGTGAGACCCAAGAGCGGGCATTACCTGCTTCCAGACTTCTCCCCACTGCCACATACATATGGACGATGGCCTGACTAAGTCTTCTTTTGCCTCCCTGAAACTGGACTTAAGGATTCGCGGGGTCCAGAATGCCTCTTCCAACCCCTAAAATGATGATATTTGGTTCAAAGCCTTCCCTAGCACGGAATCTTATCAAGCTAGGCTAGCAGTGAGGCAGGGACCCGGATAGCATGTGGACCGAGCTTGTCCTGGAAGACAATGGGCCAAAATGAGGAATAGTACGTAGCTAGGGGGTGTTTGTTCCCACAGGGCAGGGCATTTGCCTGGTAGTACAACCTGGCCTTGTCCTATACCCTAGAATACTCAGATGCCAGGTTAAAATTAAACTATTTGTGATCACACCTTTAACTAAGTTCAGAGAATGCACATAATATTCCTGAGATTTCCAAGGTTGCTTAAATGGTGCTGTGGCGAGTAAACTTTTGAGTTAAGACCTGGTTCTGGGGTGGGGCGGCTAGAGACTTTTCCTCTCCTTAGGCTGATTCTTGCCCACAAAACAAGATATCACTCCCAAGAGTGTCATGTGGAGGAGATGAAAGGGAAGAGGTGACCTTGCTTTGTAAATTTAAACTTGGGACACACTGTGTTCTAACATTATTGACTCAGTGGTCAGAAGTGGTGGAAGTGTGACCTGTGACAGCTAAGGTCTCTGAGGAGAAGTGCAGTTGGCAGAGAGCGGGCAAAGGCTGTGAGAGAAATTGAATTTCTCAGGCTTTGAAAGCTGGATTGGCTGGATGTTGCCCCCTCCCCCCAGATAGGGATATCTTTCTAGACATCTCCACTCACCCCAGAGACCAGCAGGTATCATGGAAGCACACTGTATCCTTCCTGGAGAGGACCAGGAGGCAGAATAAAAACAGGGGGCCCAGAGTGACAGATGGAGTTGCCTGCTCAGCCTACAGTGCTCTCTTCCCAACATCTGGGCATCCATTGGCATCTTGGAGGCTGGTCACCAATGCCGCTGGCTAACTGATCAAGGATGTAGTTCATTTTCTTAAAAATCAGTGTGTTCTTTTTCACAGACCTCCCGCCCCTTATACACACACACACACACACACACACACACACACACACACACACCATGCACTTGTTTTGAAAAAGAAATGATATACTACAGTAAGTGGAAAACCAGCCTCTCCTGCCTAGAAACAGAACCTACTAGGAATAGAAGGTTCTAGTAAAAGTAAAAATAGCAAAGCAAAAACTTCAATTAAAGTGGCAAGGCAGACACTGTTGCTAGCTGGGAACTCTGAGCCCCAAACCTGATTTGATTTGTTGATTTTTTTTTTCTTAAGTGACATTATCCCTTTTTCCAGCTTCAGCAGGATTTTTTTTTGGTTTTGTTTTGGTTGGGGGGGGGGTTGTTTTGTTTTGTTTTGTTTTGGTTTGGTTTGGTTTGGTTTGGTTTGGTTTGGTCTGGTTTTTGGTTTTGAGACAGGGTTTCTCTGTGTAGCCCTGGCTGTCCTGGAACTCACTCTGTAGACAAGGCTAACCTTGAAATCAGAAATCCACCTGCCTCTGCCTCCCAAGTGCTGGGAATAAAGGCATGCCACCACTGCCCAGCAGGATACAGCAGGAAATAGCTAGGCCTTTACTAGTCTCAGAACTACAGGGGTGGGGTGATGGCTTTTGTTTGTTTTGTTGGGTTTTTTCTGGTTTGCTTTTTCTCACTAAGAGACTGGGGGATAGAAGGATATTGTTTTCCCTGAAACCGCACTGGGGCTCCCTGAGCCTCATTGAACCTCACACTTCCTATCTCTGATCTCTCTCCAGTGCCCGCAAATGCCCCATCCCCTACTACCGACCCAGCCCCTCCTCCTCCAGCAGTCTCAGCAGCGCCTCCTCCTGGTACAGCAGCAGCAGCACCAGCAGCAGCCGCCGCTCTGCCTGCCGCAGTTACTCCCGGAGCTTGAGTCCCAGTCGGAGCCACAGCAGCCATAGCCAGACCCTGAGCAGGACGCGGACCAGCCGCAGTTCCAGCTCCAGCAGTCTCAGCCTGGGCTTCAGGAGCCGCAGTCGGAACCGGAGCCTGAGCTACAGCTCGGCAGAAAGCTATGTACTCTGCAGTCTCCTTTACTACCTGCCCTTCAGACCATCTCCCGGGAGACAGATACTAAATGTTCCTGGCTCCTGGCCTCCATGATTTCCTGGGATGGTGGCATGGGATACAGGGACTTCTATTCCTTTGCCAAGCTGCTAGGAGCCTCTCTACCAGCACCATCTTGAGGCTCACCGGGGCGGATGGAGAGGGCCACCTGTGGAAAGCTATGATCTATGATTCAAAAGTTTGGGCCTGCCCAAGACATGTGACGACAGACGACTCTGTTCCAGTCACCCACTGCTTACAGGATATCTCCTAGAGGCCGGGGTTAATCCGTCCCTCGATCTATTTATTTTTATTTATTTATTATTTATGTGATGAGCTCTCTTCCCTCACCGTTAGCAGTATTTAATTATTTATTTATGTATTTATTCAGAGAGATTGTGTACCTTGATACGTGGTCATTCGTGTATTTGGTGGGATCTTCTAAATTATTTGTGTACCTTTAAAAAAAAATCCTGTTGCTATGGCTGCAGTGGGTGGGGCCAGAGGCATCTTGGTCTTTTTCATGAATGCTCTAAGCCCTGAATATCCTGGGACTGACCCAGGTCCAAACCTCACTGGGCCTCCACCCCATATACACCCGCTGTACCATTGCTATCACAGAGGTGTCAGAAAGATGAAGTCAGCCACAGAGCTCCTGGTTTTCTGTTCAGGGTTGGAGCCTAACATTAGCATGTAAAGCTACACAAATTTAAAAGAGCTGCGAAGAATTCCCTGAATGACTGCCTAGTGTCAGAAGTGCCATGTCTTGGCCAGAGACACTCCCTGTGCTTGGGGAACTATGTGGGTAAGAATAGTTTGATACTAGCATGGCTCTTGGAGACAAAGTATCATTCTGATGATGTTTGACTGATGCTTGCACATCCACTGGGAGATAATAGTAGGGAAGGGCTAACCCAGGGAAGACATCGTGCTCATCTCCATATTACTGGAAGGGATCTATTCCTTCCTATGAGCAGAACTGGTTGGTCTCGTGTAAATTACCCCTACCTGGTTCTCCTTCACTCCTAGCTTTTGTGATCAGAAAGCTGTCCTGCTTTGTCCGCAGTTGACAAACACTGTTCTGATAATAGGGCAGGGGACCATCCTGGGGGTGGGGGTCGGGGGACCCACAACCCCAAATCAAACCTCCTTTTGCTATGATCAGCAGCTGTTCCATTAGGGACAGCACCAAGCTACTTCTGAAACTAGACAATAAAAGGCAGATGGAAGGACAGTCAGATGTCCCTCCCCCCCCCCCCAAAAAAAAAGGTCACTTCTAAGCTCACACTGGAATCTAAGACCTGGAGACCTTTTTTGTTTTGCTTTGTTTTTGTTTTTGTTTTTGTTTTTTTATTTTTTGTTTTTTTGTTTTTTTGGTTTTTTTTGTTTTTTTGTTTTGTTTTTTTTTGTTTTTTGCTGCTGCATTTTTCTTTTTCTGTGGTGCTGAGGGTAGAACCTAAGACCTCATGCACATTAGACAAAGATTCTATTGAGCGCCGCACCCTCAGTCCTGTGCTAGAGTCCCCTGCCCTCATCCTCTTCTGTGTATATTATGCACAGTCTCATGAGTGTCTGTGTCCCACCCTGGTTTTCCCTCCGCTGAGTAGAAAATTGATTTGGTGATATATGTAGGACCCATGCCCCCTTCCGCTAGCCAGCCCACCAGAGACACTCTGGCCAAATGCAACATCATCAGACAACACTTTAAAGAACACTACACCTTCTCTGTTCTGCACCGATGAGCCAATGACAGTGACACCATGGTCACCCTCCCTCTGTACTGAATTTTTATTTTTGTTTGTGTATTTGGTTTTTATTTGTTTTGTTGTTATTGTTTTTTTGGTTTTTGTTGTTTTTTGGCTTTTTGACTTTTAGCTTTTGGTTTGTTTTGTTTCATTCATGATTCATCTGTTTTGATTTTTGTGGGTTTGTTCTTTTCTTTTTCTCGGAGGTTGTCAATTTTGCACTGTAGATACCATGATGTGAGCCTGACCTCGGAACATGGCTTACTTAATAATTTATTATTTCCTATTTATTGAGTGGTATTGGCAAGTGAGGGGGACCAGCTCTCTTGCTGAGTTGCTATTAGAAATCCATCCACCTCTCAGTTCTGGGTGCTGCTGTCTGTGGTGGGGAATTATCACCCAGGTAATGAGTGCTAGACTTACCAGAAGAATTGGAACCACAGAAACAGAGGCTTCTGTCATACAAATTAAGTCCAAATGGATCTAAAGCACTAGTTCTCTCTGGGAAAAAAACTCATTTAGATGGAAATTAATTGAGGAACTCAAATACCTGTACTCAAACCAACTTCTATTAAAAAGTCACAACTGAAACACTGAGAGAGAATCCTTTTTCTGTGGCCATGAGAAATTTCGTCTGTGTATTAACAAGCTGAGCCAAAGAGAAAGCAATGGGATTCTTTTGTGGTTCTCTTGCCTTTGTGGACAAAAGGAGTGGGTTTCAGGCCTCAGTTTTATCTTGGAAACCCAAGGGACTTGGCCAGTATGTTCTGGGAGGGAATGGGAGAGAGCTCTGCTCTGATACAGTGAACTCCATCCTGGTGCTTATTGTGGATGTTGTGGTAATTTTTAATCCCAGCCTGAGGTTTCTACCCCACCTTAGACCATTTAGTTCCTGGGAAAAAAGACACACACTATCTTTTTATTTACAATAAGCCTTAAACAGCACAAGAGCTGGGCAGATCTCTATTCTCTATGCTATGAGAATCTACTTTCCTATCGATAAGCCCAAGTTATTACTATGATTTATCTGGGCTGCTCTTAACTCCAATCTGCCAGCCCGCAGGGCCGTGTTTTCTTGACTCCTCACCCATGGTGGTTTCACCCTCCTCCTCCTGAACCTTCTCCCCTGTGCTTCTTCCTCCAACTCTGGGGAAACCTCAACCCCACCTATGTGTCCTCTGCCTAGCTTTTGGCTATCTTTATTTACCAACCAGAACTAACCGGGGGAGGGGGGTCACAGGTCTACATGCAGACTCCAGGTCTTGGGGTCCCATGCTTAGCATTACAATAGACAGCAAGGCTGCTGGATGTTAACCAAGGAAGGAAGCAAAGGGATGTAGGGCTTGGAATTTCCTGCCGGGCAAAGTAGGAACAGCTGGGATACAGGATGCACCAAAGTGATGATAATCCCTGAGCCTGACTCCAAGGTTTCTGTGTCCAATTTAAACTCTCAAGTCCAATTTCCCTGGAGTCACGCTGGGGGAAAGCAAAGTGGTTTCCTGCCCTAGATCTAATCACAGCCCATTGTCAGGCCATATCTTCTACAATTATTCTGATGAGCTGGCAACGAAGGTCCTATTGCTACTTTTCAGATGGGAGGGGCTGAGGCCTGTGGAAGAGGACTGTCACTCCCAGCTCCTAGAACTGGCATCTGTCTGACTCCGTCCCTTGTCCCTCAGTGGAACCTTTCTACGGGGACCTAAGCTGTGAGGACTCCTCACAGTGTCTCTTTTCTCCAAGGCTAAGCTATTTCCTCTAGTGGCCATTAGCCAAAAAGACCTTGCCAATTCTGCCCACACATACCTCAAAGCCAATTCTCTACAGTAGGGGCTAGGACTCCCATCTAGAAAAATCCCAAAGCAGAATACTCTCAACTATCCCTGCTCAGCCTGACCATGCAGCATCTGCCCAGAATATAGACACATAGGGTGTTGTCCCCTAGCATCCTGGGAGCCTGTCTCAGCATTACAGGGACCACAGCCCAACAAAACCTTCCCAAGGGTTTCCAGGCTTTCAGCCTGTAGGATTCACACCTTTGTTCTAGTTAAGGTCTGTGCTAAGCTATTCTCATACATGTCCCAGTGTCTTCTGTGTATGGGAAGTTCAGAGAAGGAAGACAGGGTGTTTGGGAGCTCTTATGGCCTGCCTGCAGTGTGTCACACATAGATCCACATGGCTCAGCACATGTGTTCAGTTGTGTGTGTGTGTGTGTGTGTGTGTGTGTGTGTGTCTTAGTGTTTTACTGCTGTGAACAGACACCATGATCAAGCCAAGTCTTATAAATGACAACATTTAATTGTGGCTGGCTTACAGGTTCAGAGGTTCAGTCCATTGTTACCAAGGCAGAAGCATGGCAGCATCCAGGCAGGCATGGTGCAGGAGGAGTTGAGGGTTCTACATCTTTATCCAAAGGAAGCCAGGAACAGACTGGGCATCCTCAGGCATCTAGGAGGAAGATCTCCAAGTCCTTCCCCACAGTGACACACTTCCTCCAACAAGGCCGCACCTTCTTAATAGTGCCACTCCCTGGGACGAGCATATACAATACAAACCATCACAGTGTGTTTTCACACACACATGCAGAGGCTAAAGGGATAACTTCAGGTGTCATTGTTCAGGTGTCATCCAATTGCTTTTCTGAGGCAGAGTATTTCAGCAGCCTGATAACCAGTGTGCCTGTGAAAGTAGCCTGTCTCCACCTCGTGCAATGCTAAGGTTACAGGTGTGAGGCACCAAGCCCTGCCTTTCACATGGGTTGTGGGGAACACATTTGTGAGTCAGGTGCTTTATCAATCGGGTCATCTACCCTGCCTGGGTTTGGGATACCTGTGGTATCCAGAGGGTAACAGCTTCTATGTATTTCCTCAGGAAACCTACTCCAAACCATCTCACCATACACCCTATGTTAGCCTTCACCGCAATGCCAACATTAGATTTTCTTCCTAACAGAAACTGAAGCATAGAAAACCAAAGTCACAAAGAGCCACAGTCTCCAGAATCAAGGACAAAATTCAAGCAAACTGACTCAGAACCCCAGGTTGCCCGCTGTTCTCTATAGCTCCAGAGTTTGTACACATCTAACCTTTTCGTGGTCTGACAAAGATTTTACATCCTAAACATCTAGGGCAATTCTACTGCCTCCTGTGTAGCTTTGGACAAGGATTGCACCTGTAGGTGACTGGTTTGCTGATCTGTAGAGTAAGTTAGCAGCAGTAACCTCCCTGGGATTCTATGGGAACAAAATTCGATAGTCAGTTCCTTAAATACATGAAAGTAGGGATAACATTTGGTTAATGCTAACAAGCAAAATTATCTTTTCCAGTACTGAGTCTGAAGTGGAATAGAGGGAGTCCAGGGATCAGCCTAACAGAGTCATCTTGGAACACAGGAGTTTTCTAGAAATATTCCCATGATAAAATTTCACATCTCCTCCCCTCCAGGACAGGTTGAAAGCACTCATGGGATATGTGGGTGTGGGTGAGGTTAGCTCTGGGGATATGGAGAGTACAATACACACATTTCCAGGCAAGAATCTCAACTCAGTGCTATCAAATCCTCCAGTTCTCAAGGGGACATTTCAGGGTAAAAGTCTTATATTTAAAATGTTCACAGCATCAAATGTTTCAAGTATCATGTAAGTCACTACTATTACCGCTACTCTTACACACACGCACACTCATTCACAGACAGAGAGTCACACATACACAGTCACACATAGAGTCCCACAAAGTCACACATAGTTACACACAAAGTCATGCACACAGTCACACACATAAACAGTCTCACATATACACATTCACACACATAAACACAGTCTCTCATCCATACAATCACACACATAAACACAGTCTCTCTCAAACACACTTACAGTAACACACAGAGTCACACAGAAACACAGTCACACAGACACACAGTCACAGACTCAAATACACAGTCACACACATACACAAAGTCACACACACCTATACACAGTCACACAAACCTATACACAATCACACATAGTCACACACACACACACACACACACACACACACACACACACACACGAGTCACACACACAGAACTAATTATTCTCTTCACTCATCCTGTCTCTTGTCCAATGAAAACCTGCCTTGGGAATCCTGAGGATGGGGTAACCTGCCTTGGGTAAGTCTGTGGTCACCTGCCTGCCACCCGCTCCCAACCCCACACTGATTTCATTCTTCCTAAATAGGTCGGTTGTGAAGCTGTACCCAGTGTCCTCTTCTGACATTCTCTAGTGACTAAGACCCTTTGATGACTTAACGGTCACATGCTCTTTGCCCACACTGGCACATCACCTTTGGAGTGCTCCATTTGACAGAAGATAGAGTTAAGGCCCCAGGGGCAAGCTTACATAGCTAGTGGGCATCTGGGTCCAGATCTGACATTTCCAGGAGCATTTCTTTTGTTTTTTTTTTAATCCCCGAGTGTATGGACCCCATCCTTGCAGAGCTAGACCACCTCACTCCCCCAGTAGCTCCAATTAGATGACTTGTCAGAAACTGTGTCTTTTAGGAGGCCGTCCCTGTGACTAATGTTGTCACTCTCTGTGGGTGACTCAGGGACAGGCCCTTCACCTTTGGATCTTCTGCCCAGACTCCCAGTTACCAGGAATCCTGCCTATTTCTTTATCTTGCAATTGGCCTGGGCAGATGCCCCACCCCCTCACCTCCTTCCCCCATTACCCCTCTAGTGCCAGCTGTCCTGGCTGTAGAGAAAAAAAAACAACCCTGCTTCTCAGATGCCTTCTTTCCTTACCAGATTGGCAGCTGCCTCCAATGCTCCTGCTTCTGATGATGGGAGATACATGCAGCCTCTCTGCTGGGTCCAATCGATGAAACAATTCAGGCCATGGGAGGAATGTTGGGAAACAGAGCTGACTTCCCAGGGGATGGAAGCCAGACTCTTGCCCCGGTGCTTGCAGCTTGAACACTGAAGCAAGTCAAGCCCTTCTTTAGGACCCAGTCGCTCTACCTATTAAGAGGGGTAGGAGGGTTACACAGAGGGTCTCAGCAGCAACTAGTATTAAAATCACTTTGAACTGTTAGCCCGCCGCAGATGATATATGTGTGTTCTAGGGAGAATGCCAGGCACCGGTGCTTCTAAAAATCTCCCTAGGCTACTCCAGTCTGAAGCCAGGGTGGAAAACCACGGAAGAGGATGGCACCCACATCACTACCCACAGCTGGTAGATGTCCTAGGGTGAAGGACACACATCTAGGTGGGCATAAAGCCAAAACTAAGATCAGACAGCATCTCCATGGTGCCGATCACAGACCGGGCAGGTGTCTGGGAGCTCCACCTGTGTCGACGTAATATACCTACATATTCATCTCCACAACATCCGCAGGAGATAGACGCCATGTTAGCGTCAATTTCATAGTTGTAGAAACTGGGGCACAAATGGTTGCTGTAGGTCTCACTGGTAGTAAGTGACACAGCTAGGCAGCCGGTGGGAGTGGGGGAGGGCGGGCAAGGCAGGAGGAAGACGAGCAAGGTAGAATAAGTACACTTTGGAGGGTGAAGCAAGACTTCTTAGGGCTGAGGAATGTGCCCTCCAGGCAGATGCTGGGTCAGGAGGGGAATTAACCAAGAACTGAAATGAAGCTTGGGATCAACCACAGGGGAAGCACGTGCATGGGGTGGGGGCAGGGCGGTGATTCCGTCAGCTCCCACCCCTCTCTCCCTCCCTGCTTTTTTTTTTTAACCTCAGTACTTACTGATAACCTGTAATTACTTCTCTTGTTTAGTGCCCATCTCTGAGGGCATAGGCCTTCTCTGCCTGTGTGTGTGTGTGTGTGTGTGTGTGTGTGTGTGTATGTATATGTATGTATATCTGTGTGTAAGTATCTGTGTGTGTGTGTGTGTGTATGTATGTGTGTATATGTATATGTATGTATATCTCTGTGTAAGTATCTGTGTGTGTGTGTGTGTATGTATATGTATATTTATGTGTGTATATGTATATGTATGTATATCTGTGTTTAAGTATCTGTGTGTGTGTGTGTGTGTGTGTGTGTGTGTGTTAGAAGGCTACAGCAAGGTAGTGACATGTCCCCAAGGGAGTGACATGTCCCCGAAGCAAAGTCGCTGATCTACCCTGGGAAGAGAGAAGGGAGCACAGGTGGTAGGGCAGACATGAGCACCTCCCATCCACCTGGCCTTACTCAAGGCACAGGGACACCTACCCTGGGCTACAGAATGACACAGATCTCAAAAGGAGCGGTTGGAAGCAAAGACTATGGTTCATCGTACCTGTGAGTCCATATGTGGATTTCATGGTCTCTCTGAGCGTCGAGGTTCTTACTGTCCGCTGAGAATAACAAAAGACCATCTTCACAAAATGACTGGAGAGCTTAGAGGAGCTGGTGTGTACCAGGCACTCAGCAGAGAGAGGGATTGACTTAGAATCCCATCCTACCCTGTGCCTCCATCCCTGCCCAACCCATCCGCACCCTCCACCCCTCCCCACCCCTCCCTATCCCACCCCACCCTTAGAAATGAGGAGCAGGAGAACCAAATGTCGAGATATGCTCACAAGAAGTTTCTGGAAGATTCCATGCCACCTAGGCTGGGAGAGCAACTGCTCCTACCTGTTACCTTCCATAGTGTCTCCTCCACCCAGAAGAACCCATAGTCTCCAGAGAGCTGGTACCTCCGCCATGCCCCAGCCTTCGGGCACTCCGTCAAAGCTTTCCATCCGGGCCTTTCAGTGCTATTGTGGAGAGACTGTGGGCTGTGCGCGCCTGTCAATCAATGTGGAAGACAGCTCTACTTTACCACACCCCGGGACTCCAGCTCCACATCGTGGGATAGCCCGGAGCCAAGCAGCCCTTGGTTGACTCACAGTCAGCTTTTCTTTTTGCTTTGTGTTTCTTTGCTTTGCTATAGAAACTTATCCGATGCGTTCTCGAACTGCAGCAAACACTAGGCCTCTTTGGCAATAGACTCTTGCACAGCTAAACCTGAAATGAGTAATACCAACCATATTCAATAGAGTCACATCACCTAACAGAAAGGGGGCTGGGGAGGTAGCTTAGACACTGAAGAGCCACACCCAAGGTTGTCCTCTTGGTTGTTTGTGTGCGTGGATGTGTGTGTGCGTGCGTGTGTGTGTGTGTGTGTATGCGTGTGTGTGTGTGCGCGCGCTCGCGTGCGCCCGCGCGTGTGTGCATGTGTATGCGTGTATACCTGTGCATATGTGTATGCATACTTTCTCACACATAAACATACTCTCCTGCACTCACACACACACACTCATAGGTATACTCACACACACACACACTCAACAACAGTCTCATACTCACACCCATACCCACTCCTGTACTCTACACACACACACACACACACACACACACACACACACACACACGCACGCGTGCACACACACACTTATACATACCCTCACACTCATACACTCACACACTCTCCCACATACTCTCTCACCATACACATACATGCACACTCACACACATACCCATATACAGTCTTGCACACTCCTTACACATACTCATGCACACTCACATGCACACTCACAGACTCTCATACATGCTCATACTTATACACACACACACACACCTGAAATAAACAGACTTGAAGAGGATAATGGGATGGAAATGGTACACACACAGAGGGAGTGAGAGAGAGAGTTTGTTTTGCCTCGACCTCTCTCCCTCAACTCCTATTTCTACATTAAGGAATCTTTTATTTATTTATTTATTTATTTATTTATTTAGGTTTTTTGGATTTGTTTTTTTTTTTTTTTCGAGACAGGGTTTCTCAGTGTAGCCCTGGCTGTTCTGGAACTCACTCTGTAGATCAGGCTGGCCTTGAACTCAGAATTCCACCTGCCTCTGCCTCCCAGAGTGCTGGGATTACAGCCATGCACCACCACCGCCCGGCTACATTAAGGTATCTTAACAAAAGAGAATCCATGACTCGCGCACTTAACTGTACAGAGTCTCTCCACCATTTGACGCTCTCCACAGAGGTACTGTGTGAAGGTATCTGCTTAGTGTCTACGCATTCCTCACCCACTTTCTGAAAGAGCTTAACTTAGAGGAAATGTAGGGTGGTTGGACAGCATTTCCCCTCTCTTAGGAAAGTGAAGATTTCTCCAGTGCCCCTCCCCTCCCAGTATCCCTTTCTCCTTCATCCATGATAATACAGGCCCTTCATTTTAACTAGACTTATAGTCACTGAGAAAGAAAACAACGATGCCTTCTCTAGGCTGGTTCTGCCCCAGGTGACTACTTTTAGCCAATCAGTGAAGGGCAGAATCTTCACACGGGTTTCTAGAGAGTGCCTCTCTAGAGTGTTTGTCTCTCATTGTCCTGTTCATCTTTCTTCAGGCAGAGATGCGGATGTGACTCAAGTGGCTCCCTGGTTCGTGAGGTGATGATGAGGGATGGGGACAGAGTCAGTTCACGTGTGACAGGTGCCGAAAAGGTCTCGTTTTCATGGGGTTTTGTGGGCATCGGACTAGCACTGGATAGACATCCCTGGACTTCGGGCAGTGGCAAGAAATCAGCTGTCCTCCAGTTTTCATGGGTGACCCTTTGCGTGATCGTTGTTCATAGACAAAGCTAATTATCATTCATCCAGGGTGAGCCTAGGGCTGCCATGCCAACAGAGCCATCTTCCTGGTATTCCTCTCCTCTCTCCGCATTATCCCAGGCTCTTTGTGCCCTGTCCCAAGCACAGACTCGGAGAGCTTCCTCAGGCTGCACGCGCCCAAGAACTGCAACTCCCAGTCCCAAAAAAGAAATTCCCAAAGCTGTTGCCCGGTGTCATAGTCACCAACTGGTCAGTCCAGCTCCTATTCTACCACAGTGGCTTCTGGGAGAAGCGGCCCTATGGTTATAGACCTCCTAGGTCTCTGTTTCCCAAGGAGCTCGCTTTCCGCTTAAGGGACAAACAGTATGCATCATAAATGTCCTGGACTGAGAGAAATGGGCACCAGAATACCAGACAAAACCTTCTCGATGAGACCACTGAAAGCTTTGCCCATTTAAGGGTCATTCATATTGCGAATGATCTTGTGAATAGAGCTATTCTCACACATGCAAAGGGAGCATCGCAAGGACTGCCTGTCAGAATCAGCTAGGTTAGGCTGCCGTCTAGGTTTGTGTCTCCTTCATATCCCTTTTTGAGAGCCGGGACTATAACATTGATAATCATAGCAGACAGCTCAGGACCCTGCCTGCAGATTAAATGCTTTGAAAGGCATTGACGTTTTGATGAGTTTTGAGGTCATTGGATATGAACTGTTCCCACAGGCTCATGCCTTGGGACGCACAGCTGGTAGGGTGTTTGGGGAGGTTATGGAGCCTTTAGGGGCTCTGCTGGAGGAAGCACATTCCCAAGGGGGCGGGACTTGAGTGTTATGGGTGGAGTCACTTCCTGCTGAGCTCTCTGAACTTGCTGGTGTGTGCTTTATAGCACGCAGCTGCCACTAGTTTCCATTGTCTTAGCCAGAGCCACTCCAACCACCTTAGAGGATGGCATCCCTGAACCGTGAACCAAAGCCTAGCTCTGTTCCTTTGCTTTGCCTCTGCTAGGAAATGGGCGAAGCGATGAGAAACCAGCGACCACAGACGGAGAAAACTGGAAATGCCCGACAAACACGCCCAAGGACAACCACAATACGTTTTCTTCAGCACTGTGTACCAGGTCTTGGTGACACAGCCATGAACGATTGGATTAAAGTCCCCTCTCTCCTCCCTCCTACCACACCCATGCCAAAGGAGGGAGAGAGATAAACAGAATTAGAGGTGAGAAATAAAGATCTCAGTGTCAAGTACAGGAGAGAGACAGTTGCCGCCAACGGTTAGGGAGGCTCCCCAGAGCAGATGAAATGTAAAGGTCCGAATGAGTCGGGAGGCCCCGGGGGACACTGTTCCTGTCAATGGGAACAGATGCTGCAAAGGTCTCAGGCGAGAGCATTCTTGACTCTTCTGTCTGAGAGGCAGGAGGCCTCTGTGGCTAAAGAGCTAAGATAGTGGGAAACTTGGCAGCAGAGAATCAAACAAGGTTGCTAACTGAGAGCTTACTTGTGGCCTGCACAAAGCTTTACGGCACTGGCAGCCATTTTAATTAGCAGTTTGGTTGCTTCTGGAGACTCAGGAGAGCCAGGGTTTCTCCCTTCCCCCATCTCCATTTCTACCCTTTAGGCTAGATGTTTGCACATAAGCATACAGAGGAGAAAGGAATGATTGAGAAACAGAGTAGACCACGCCCCCTCACCGGAGCAGGCCACGCCCCCTCCTCACCAGAGCAGGCCACGCCCCCTCCTCACCAGAAGGCCACACCCCTTCTTCCCTTTCTAGTGGGTTCTCCTTATTTGTAGCTCACCACTCTCCCAGTAGCAAGGTTTAAAATCCAAGTCCTTTGTATGATGGCTCTTTCTCAACCCTGGGATCATTCCAGTGACTCTATCCACATCCGGTTCCTTTATCTGCAGCTCAACCTGCTACCAGAACCACTGCAAACTCCCTCTGCTGGCTTCCTGGGAGTGGGACTCCCATAATACATACTCCCCAGTGTGTCAGTGATGGGGCTGCGGTCTCCTTCGTTTCCAAACATTTTCTGGCTCTTAAGCCAACTCAGGACAAAGTCAAATCGAGTTCCTGATTGGTTCCTCTGTAGGTTCATCAGGTCCATCGACCACGGTCCTCTTAACCATCTCCATGTTGCCAATGCCAGGTACTGTATTAGTCAGATTTTCATCACTATGACAAAAAGCCTGAGACAACCTGTTAAGAAGAAAGGTTTCTGAGGCTTCAGCCCACTATTTGCCTTTGGGCCTGTGGCGTGGCAGCAAACTTGAGGTAGGGAAAACCGCTCACCTCAGTTTCTAAGAAGCAGAAATAGGCCAGAAAGGGTAGGGTCTCAATATCCCCGCCAAGGCCATTCTCGAAATGATGATGGGGTGGGCAAGCGTAATGACCTCACTGTGCAGACCAAAGAGATCCAGGCTTGACGTTCACATAGACTGGGATTGAGAATCCACCAAATTAGTTTTCTCATCTGTAAAATGGGGGTTGCTCGGAAACCTTCCCTTCCATTCTACCCATTATGGATATTTCCGAGTGCTATGACTTGTTCATGCTATGCAGGGTGGGGCAAACCAAACCCAGAGAGCATCCGCTGCTCACACAGTCTCTGCTGTGCCCCGGCATGTTACCATCAAGAACCCAGATGGAAGGGACACCCAAGCATGGTGCTTATGTGCCTGAGGTGCGGCAGGCTGCAGATTCTATTAGTGTCGTCTTTAAGGCTTCTGGGAAAGTGAAGAGAGGGACACAGGTCGCCCTGGACCTGGAGTGTCAGTGAAGGTGGAGCGCCCCAGGAGCCCCCACCCCAACCCCCGCTTCCCCAGAGAGTCCTGAGCCCCAGGGCTGTGCTGGAGCAAGAGGGAAAATGCTCACTGGAAACCTGGCCTTTGAGAGACTTTCCCACAGTCTTTGATGATAGTGCTGGGATTAAGGAATGGGAAGATGTCAGACAATTACCTTATTAATGCCGGTGTGACTACAGCCCCTGCTTCTGCCTCCTGGGGCTGGGGGCTGGGGGGTGGGGGTTGGAGGGTGGGGGGTGGGGGTGGGGAGTGGGGGTGGGGTCCAGATCTGGAATGCAGGATGATGTCACCTTCTCCCTCAACTGTCTCTTTGGAAGATTAATTGTGGTATTTCCCGTGTGAAAGTTTTAAGTAGCTGGCAGGCAGGTGAAACAATGTTTGCTCTGGGTCCTGGGATCTAGCATCCTAATGCACACACTCACATGTGTACACACACATTTATACACTCCACACATATGTACATGCACATACATTCAGACACTTACATTTACACAGTCACACACATATATATATACACATAAAAATACACTCATACATACATACTCACACAAAAACACACTCATATACACACTCACACATGTACACACATTTAACACACATTTATATACATTTATATACACATACATTTATATAAACATACACAGTCACACACATGTATATGTACATAAAGACACACTCACATACACACATACACACTCACACAAAAATAAACATTTATATACTCACACATGTATATGAACATATAAAAACACTCATATACACATACACACACATAAACTCACATTCATATACACACATGTTCACGTTTCTACATTCACACACACACACACACATTTATATACACTCACACACATAAATACACTCACACACATATACACACAAAACACACACTCATAGGCACACACATACACACATTTATACACTTACACATATATACACTCATACACACACTCACACATTCATACACATGTGCACACACATACACACACTCACAATTCATACACATGTGCACACATTTACACACACACACATCCAGAGTTTCTCCTTTTCTGGAAGAACCAGCCCAGGCTTCCTCCCTCTCCAAAGCCTCTCTGAGTCTGACCCCATGTTTTTGGCTGGTCAGTGATGGCCTAAGGTGTCTACTGACCGCTTTTCCCACAAGTCATCTTACATTTCAGTCAGCAGGCTTAGCAGCTTCTCAATATCCTCAGGCAGAAAGCTGACCTGACCCAGAATGCAGTAAGATTCCAGAAAAGCATGCCATGCCAGGTGGTGCAGAGGAGCACTAGGCCTGGGTGATATTTTCCCTTCATGGTTATTGTGAGCAGTCTACATCCCATTGGCTGTGTGACCTAGAGGAGGTGTCTTCACCTCTCTGGACTATGTTGAATAAATATGAAGGTGGATGTTGTGAGCAGGAGCTGTAACCCCAGCAAATAAGAAGGCTAAGGCGGGAAGATATCAAATTCCCACCCAATCTGAGCCACATAGAAAGACCCACACAAAGGGACAGGAAACCTGCTGAACTAGGGCTTGGTATGTGGTCAGTGCTGCGCAAACACGAACTGCGACTCTTATTTCAGAGAGCATGACAGCTGGGTCAGAGCCAATGGCCTAGGCTGGAATCCCAGATCTGCCACTGAAGGTCACACAGAGTTAGGCAAGGAGGAGGAGGAGGAGGAGGAGGAGGAGGAGGAGGAGGAGGAGGAGGAGGAGGAGGAGGAGGAGGAGGAGGAGGAAAAGGAAGAAGAAGAAGAAGAAGAAGAAGAAGAAGAAGAAGAAGAAGAAGAAGAAGAAGAAGAAGAAGAAGAAGAAGAAGAAGAAAGCCTCTTAGAGCACATCCTCGGAACAGACTCACCCATAAATCAATACAGCCCAAGGGCACATTAAACACACAACCCAAAGCCCGCCCAAATCCACAGGCACTCAGCCAGAGACTGCTGCCCCCATCCCACCCATCATAGAGCCTCGCCTCTGCACCGGCATGGTCCATCACACAGGGTGACTCCCCGCATAATTAGCTGCAGGCTCACTCTGCCCCTCCCAGCTGCAGCCTGTTCCCAGCCGTGATGTCAGCTTAGGTCTTCTGGCATGATGAGCTCATTCTGTGTCTTATTGAGGCCACCCAGGTACTGGGGGGACAGTCAAGTTAGGATAGTGGGACCCTCTCTCTACCGGAACAAAAGCCAAGGGTCTCAGCCCACCCACTCAGTACAGATCTAAGATTCAAACAATTAGCTTTTCCACCAGGGTTCCTGGCACAGGACATCTGTGTGCACAGGCCACCAATTTCCTCATCTGAAAAATGGGTTGACACTACCTAACAAAGACGGCTGCGAACATTTCCTGCCATGTCTGCAGCTTGCCACAGTGAAAGACACACAGGAGCAATCCCTCTCAGTAATTGTTATTTTGAATAAAGTACCTCCTATGAGGACGGCTTTCTATCAAAATGGTTTCTCAACCTGGGACTCAAAGTCCCCGTAAAGAAAGCAGCATTGGGACTCCAATACTCTCAAAGGGAAAATGGCAAGTCCCAAGCTATCCATCTGCTGATGATTGGAACCCCAAACCCCAGGCACCTGTAAGTTAAAATATTCTGAATTCATTTTCCTAGCAAGATGGAGGAACAGAAGTTTCTAGAAATGTCTCTTCCTGGAGCTGGGCTTTCAAAATATCCCACCTGGAGAACAGTGCATCTAGATATTTGTTATTATTCAGAATAAAGATATAAACCCAGCCTGGTGCTGCTGGTCTGTCGTCCAGCCTGCACAGGAGGCTGAAACGGGGAACTCGAAAGTTCAAGGCCAGCCTAAGCTGAGAGTGAGATCAAGGTCAGTCTAGAAAGATTCATGAGGTGCTATTTGAAAATAAATACAGAAATAAAAGAGACTGTTTACTTGCTTACATAAACCCACTTAAACACACATCATTCATCACACACACACACACACTCACATCATACATACATCAACACATGTGTACAAACACACACACATCATACATATATCAACACATGTGTACAAACACACACACACACACACACACACAGACACAATTATAGATTAGGATTCCCCCCATGAGGAATAGCGTAGTTGGACAACATAGTACTATTTAGAAAGAACATCAAGGGAGGGCCATATTAGGTAATGAGGAAGGACAGAGCGTAGGCAACGGACACAAGTCATAAAAGACATTAGAAAACATCTTTTTCCTAGTTTCCATCCCATCACAGATTTTTGCTGTTTGGTTCTGTGTGGTGGATCTGTAAATAAAGATGTGATTGATAGTTAAAGTGTAAAGCGCATAGGAACGCTCCAACATGGCTGTTCTGTTGTACGGGGTTCACAAAGGGGGTGGGGCTCCAGGGTGCTGTTGTTCTGTGTATGGGGCTCACAAAGTGGGGGCTCCAGGGCGTGGCTGTTCTGTGTACAGGGGTTCGCAGAGCTAGACAGCATTTGGGACCGGGCAGGTGTTCGAGTTCAACCCACTGTGTGATGTTTTTATTTGTGAATCCATCACGTTAAATGCTTTTACAGAAGGAAGAGGATTAGAGGTGCAGCTAGCTCTGTGGTGAAAAGCTTTCCGGAATGTAAAAGGCAGTCAATGCAAAGAAAAAGTTGTCTGATGACTTCTGTTAACTCTCCTGCTGAATGAGACAGTCGTAGGGCTCACGGCTATCCGAGCGCGGAGGGGCAGGGTTCCACCGGCTAATGTTTATGAAGCACTTAAGAGCAAACATGCAACCGATAAACTGAAAGTTGAAAGCTTGAAAGCACAGACTCCCCTGCGAAGTTTATAACGTCATGCATTCCTGATGACAGGTGCAGAGCAGGCTCCTCTCCTGCCCCATTCCATAGGTGGAAAACCGGCAGCTCAGGCATGCCTTGGAAACTCTCATAGAAACTCTCATAGAAACGGCAGGCATGCCGCTCATAGAAACGCTCCCCTTGACCAAACTTCAGGCAGACTCCTCCTCGGAGGCCCAGGGGTGCGTTCTCTTCACCCAGTTCTAACTAGAACAAGTCAGTTTAGCCACAGCCCCCATCATTCCATGTATGATCAACCCCTCCCATGCCTGTCAGCTGCTTGTCCTCCCATGGCTTTCAAAGCAAGGTCTGATCACCCCAGTCTATCCGTACAGGAATCCAGTTAGATCAGTTTATCTGGATTTCCCTCTGGTCCCTGGATCCCCCTCGGTCATTTCCCACCCGTTGACCCCCATTCTGCCTCCAGGCTGTAAATCCCCAGTGGCTCAGGCTGTACTGGGAGTTGTGCCCGACCTGTTTTCTTACCCCAAGTCCTACCTATCCCAATAGATTCTGCCTGGCAACGTCCCTCTCTTCATAACTTCAACTGCCATTTTTAACAAAATCATTCTCAGAAGTCTGAGGCTGTAAGATTTGGGCCCTACTGTAAGTGGGATTCCGTGTGCTTCTCAATCCAATGAGAGGCTTGTCTCTCTTCTGCGAGTCCCTACAGCGGGAGGCAAGACAGAACACGCTCTGAGGATGGTATTCCAGAGTGTGACCTGAGCCCTCAGCCAGGCAGAGGGTTATTAATAGTCTGGCTTTAGTGCCCTGTGGGGCACTGGTGCCTGGAGTGGACTCTGCGGGAGGCAGAGGGAGGGCGGGGTGGAGCAGAGCAGGAGCAGGAGGAGGAGCAGGAGCAGGAGGAGGAGGAGGAGGAGGAGGAGGAGGAGGAGGAGGAGGAGGAGGAGTGCCTGACAGGCTGTCTGGATTCGGAGGCCACGGCCACTCCCAGCTCCCCACCCGCTCCCTGGGCCCAGTTGTTCTCTCAGAGGATTCTCAGGGGCGGGTTCATCACCTTGGAATTCTCCGGTGACCAGAGGCACTCGCAAAACCCGCCCCCAGCCCCCAGCAGCAAATAAATAGAAGGCTCCCAGCCCAGAAGCCCGGAGAAGTTTCTAGGCGCGAGCCTCCCGAGCTTTATTAAACTCCTCGCTGCGCTCGCTCAAGACCTCAGCAGGCTTTGGCTGGGAGCTGCCCGGGGCAGCCTGGGAGGAGGGCAGCCAGTGGTTTGCCTGGTGAGGTGGGACTGAGAGAGGCCCTCCGGGATTCTGCTGGGCCCGCTTAGGGGAGTCACCCTTGGGAGCCAGGACCCACCTGACTGCCTCCAAGTGTGGTCTAAATGTCACAAATCTAACAACACCCCATTAATCTTTGCAGATCACAGCTCATATTATCCAGGAGATTTGTGTTTTCTGGAGAGAGATAATGACCACCAAGCCTGAGCATGGACAGTGATCTCTAGCCTGGTCTCTAGAGTCCTTCCTTGCATGGGAAGTTTATAGCTGTGAAGCCCTACATGACCGTATAGTTATAAATTTCACTTTTTCATGGAAAAGACAAATTTTTAGCCTGAATGTTAAGAATCCTAATTACAATCTCAAAATTAATCCAGAATTAGTTCTCCTGTGATCTGAATCTGGAGGCTCAGAGATACAAGTTTCTGACCTGGATCTTGGCATGGAGATTTTGAAGCATAGTTTCTGTGAATTCCAGAAGATTAAGACAAGGAGATCTCCGAGTTTAAGATCATTTGGAATTAAAGTCACAGTAGCACATGGCTTTAATCTGGGCCACGCCCCCTGCTGGAGACTGACAGCCTTTAATCTGGGCCACGCCCCCTGCTGGAGACTGACAGCCTTAAATCTAGTCCAAGCCCCCTGCTGGAGACTGACAGACTTTAATCTTGGCACTCCCTCTCCTGGAGACTGACAGCCTTAAATCTGGGCCACACCCTCTCCTGGAGACCTACATAAGGACATTGGAAGGAGGCAGACACTCTTTTCTGCCTGCTTGCATCATGGGACTGAGAAACTGCTAGATCCTTGGACGTCCATCTAGAGCTACTTCTGACCATGGTTGGGGAGTTGGACTGCAGACTGTGAGTGCTCAAGAAACTCCCTAAATATATAGAGACTCCCCATGTGTTCTGTGACTCAGAAAAACCCTGACTAATAAAAGCATTGTGATGGGACAGTGGGGCACTGTGATGGGACAGTGGGGCACTGTGATGGGACAGTGGGGCACTGTGATGGGACAGTGGGGCATTGTGATGGGACAGTGGGGCACTGTGATGGGACAGTGGGGTATTGTGATGGGAGAGTGGGGCATTGTGATGGGACAGTGGGGCACTGTGATGGGACAGTGGGGCACTGTGATGGGACAGTGGGGCACTGTGATGGGACAGTGGGGTATTGTGATGGGAGAGTGGGGCATTGTGATGGGACAGTGGGGCACTGTGATGGGACAGTGGGGCACTGTGATGGGACAGTGGGGCCCTTTGTGGTACAATGGGGCATTGTGATGGGACAATAGGACACTGTGATGGGACAACGGGGCATTGTGATGGGAGAGTGGGGCATTGTGATGGGACAATGGGGAATTGTGATGGACAAGTGAGACATCGTGATGGGACAATGGGGCATTATGATGTGACAATGTGTCATTGTGATGGGACAATGGGGCATTATGATGTGACAATGTGTCATTGTGATCGGACAGTGGGAAATTGTGATGGGACAGTGGGGCACTGTGATGGGACAGTGGGGCATTGTGATGGGATAGTGGGGCACTATGATCAGAGAGTGGGACATTGTGATGAGACAGTGGGGTACTGTGATTGGACAGTGGGACACTGTGATGGGACAGTGGAACATTGTGATAGGACAAAATAACAGTATGCCAACACGGAACACAACAAAAGTGTTTACAAATGTGTAATGTTTCCAAACTATGAAGACCCCTTGTGTATGGCTCTTGCCTTAATAGCCTTCTGTTTCTCTGCATTCACAGCTGTGGTACTCTGTGTCTTTGTCAAGCACCATGACATTCCTATTGTGAGGGCCAATAACAGAATCCTCAGCTCCATATTACTCATTTCCCTCATGTTCTGTTTTCTGTGCTCCTTTTCCTTCACTGGCCATCCTAAAAAAGCAACCTGTATCTTGGGGCAAATTACATTTGGAATTGTGTTCACGGTGGCTGTTTCCATAGTTCTGGCCAAAACAGTCACTGTGGTTCTGGCTTTCAAAGTCACAGACCCCGGAAGAAGGTTGAGAAAATTCCTTGTATCTGGAACATCCAACTACATTATTCCCATATGATCCCTATTCCAATGTATTCTGTGTGCAATAAGGCTAGCAGTTTCTCCTCCCTTTGTTGATATTGATGAACACTCTGAGCATGGCCACATCATCATTGTGTGCAACAAGGGCTCAGTTACTGCATTCTACTGTGTCCTTGGATACTTGGCCTGCCTGGCACTTGGAAGCTTCACTGTTGCTTTCTTTGCAAGGAATCTGCCTGACACATTCAATGAAGCCAAGTACTTGACCTTCAGCCTGCTAGTGTTCTGCAGTGTCTGGGTCACCTTCCTCCCTGTCTACTATAGCACCAAAGGCAAGGTCATGGTTGCTGTGGAGATCTTCTCCATCTTAGCATCCAGTGCAGGGCTGCTTGGATGCATCTTTGTACTCAGGATCTACATCATTTTAATAAGACCAGACAGAAATTCTATCCAAAATGTCAGGGAGAAATCATATTTTTGAATAAATAATTCAGGAACTATTGGATTATAGTGCATGTATCTACTTTTGAAATCACTCTCACTGGCTCCTCTATTGATGACTAGAAGTATCATATCTGACAATCTTGTGTACATTCTCCATAAAATCTTTACCCCTTTACTTGCTTTGTTTACTCTGGAAGAAATAAAATTCTCAAATCCTTATTACAAATTTATTCATCATATTGCTTTTGCGGATATTTCCCCCCTTATAACTTCTAATAAAATTTGATAAGGCAGTTGAATCTATGCCCTTATATAGGAAGTGAGTTCCAGAACAGACATGTCTATAAGTAGAAACCATCTATCAAGTCAAATAAACAAATTAACTAAATAATTTACAAAGGTGAAATCAGATCACATTTTCTTACTTCCAGTAGGACCACATATATGATAGTGCACTGCCTATTTTTTCACCTAGTCTTCAATTTATTGGCCAGTAGTCTGAGGCAGAAAATTTCTTTTTCTTCTCACAAGTACAAAATATTATATTGAACAATGGATAGAAGCTGTGGAACCCAGTGGTTGAATTATGGAATAGCTGGAATAGGCTGACGAATAGGGTGACCCATAGGAAGACCAACAATCTCAAACACCCCAGATAGCCAAGATCTCTCTCACATTATACCACTAACCACGCAGCATAAACCAGCTGACACGAGGCCCTCACATATATGATATAGGATGGCCTGGTTTGGCCTCAGAAGGAGAAAACACATTGACCCCCTGAGAATTGTTAGGACCCAGGAATGGTTAAGGTCTGAGAGTTGTGAGTTGTGGATATCCTCTTGGAGATGGGAGAGGTGGTATGAGAAGAGGAAGTGTCAGGGGTAAAACAAGGAGGGGGGATAACAACATAAGTTAAAATAATAAAGACTGAAGAATTAAAATATACAGAATGAAACAAAGAAGATTGTAGATATGTGAACATGCTATTATAATGTAAGTATGGAAGAGATTGTTAAAACTACTGATATAGGCATGTAGCTATTTTTTTTCTCAGAGCATGCCCTTGGTGTGCAGTTCTGACTGAGGTCCTTAACTCAGAAAATTCTGGGAGGATGGAATGGGAGCCACCTGCTCCCAAGACAGTGATATTCCCAAAAAGACAATTGAGTGTTTGTGATTGTATTAAATCCATAACGTTCATCAACTCTGTTCTCATAATGGGATGAAGAATGGATCTAAAATGCATCAACATTAACAAATATTATCACTTCTCTAAGTAAGTCTTCATGCAAATATGCAAATATGATCATTAACAATGTCCCTTTAAGACCCATTCTTCAGTAACATCCACATTGTATTCATTGAAAATTCACGGAAGATGTCACTTCAAAAAGAAATATATATATATATATATATATATATATATATATATATATACACATATTCAAACTGGAGTTTAAAGGAAGTCTACACAACTTTATTATAATAACTGATCTCCTCTGAAATTACATTTATATTCCAACCTTGAATTTTAATAACATTTACTTATTTTTTTCATATTTAATTTTGTGTCCCTAAATATTTTCTAGTCACCACATAAGTGCAGGAGATGGTGGAGAAGGGAAATTGGCAACAGGTCAACTGGACTGTAGTAGTTGGATGGTGGTATTCAAGATTCAATGTCTCTGTGTGATTAATGAAGAGGACAAATGATTACTTGTAACATTAAAAATAAACTGATAACGAAATGACTAAAGATTTTATTCATGAGCTAGATCCCACATTTTAAAAATTCACATGATTTTATATCTATGAAGTTGTGGATAATTTTTGACTCATGATTTATAGAATGTGAAGAATCTTATATTTTATATTTTAATACACATACAGTTGCTGCAATGTTATGAGGTAAAATGTTATTGCACAGTTAGTCAAAATTATTAAAATTATGTTGTCAACTACAGAACCAGTAGTACTCAAAAGATTATTTGTTTACAAAAATTGCTCCCTACATAAAAAAAGGGAGATTGGTAGATTTAGCTTGTAATCATTTACAAAGAAATCAATGTCTTTAAAGGACACCTGTGGCCAGCCATGGCTAAGCAGCTATATCCATTAACACTAAATATGATAAAGTGAACCCATCACCAGGATTATATAATAAGTGAGATTACATAACCCTAGGAGGTGTCTGCTGAAATCCATACATTTTCACATAATACTTGCTCAAAATTATTATGAAATGAATTATAAAATTATTTCTAATAAAATGAGTCATAATCAACCCATTTAGAACAATAAATTTAACAAAATTTCAACAAAATGTTTATATTATTTTACTTATGTGTATGTGTGTGCTATAGGTACACAGGTGCTTGTAAGTGCATACAAGTGTAGCTGCAAGTGAGAGGCATTCATTGACCCTTGAGTTAGACACAGAGACAGCTCTGAAAAACCTGACATGGATAGAGGAACAGAACTCAGATGTTCAGAATGGGCAGTACATTCTCTGCACAGTTGAACTGAATGCCCAGGCACATAAAAACATTAACCTATAATTGCTTTCCAAAAATGCATTTCATAGAGAAAAATAAACAACACGATGGAAGCACATCTTCACTCTCTGCACATATCCCAAGATTCAGTCCAATTGAAATAATGCTTCTCTTTTTTCCTGTTTTAATTTTCTTACTTTAATCCTTTGTTTTATAGGCCAGATTTTATTTCCCCTCGCGGCCTACCTTCTGACTGTTCCACATCCAATAACTTCTCCCCTTCTCCACAAGGTGGCGCCACCCCACCCACATCCCTCACCCTACCAAACCTCCCCACTTCCTGGGGCCTCCAGTCTCTTGAGGAATAGGTGTGCCTTCTCTGACTGAGTCAGACCTGTTAGTCCTCTGCTGTATATGTGTTGTGGGCCTCATATCAGCTGGCGTGTACTGCCTGGTTGATGTTCCAGTGTCTGAGAGATCTAGGCGTTCCAGTTTACTTGAGACTGCTGGTCCTGGAAAATAATACACATGAAATTAAAGACATATTAACGATTTCTAAATTAATTGATTGGTAAGTAGAAGTTTTCTGGTAAAATTGAATAGTTCCATGGAAAATATTTCTGATTAAATTAAAGAAATATATAGAAAAAAACTAAACTACACGGCAGTGGTAAGTAGAAATAATTTCAAATTGTCAATTTTAAATCATTTTCTCAGGATATTTCTTCAATTTTATCAGAATTATTTTACATGTACCTTTCATTTTATCAGAAAATGTGTGTCCTTCCTCCTTCAAATTATTTAGAAATGTGTTTTAAATAAACGAATTTTTCCCTATTATTATCCATGAAAATGGTCACTTTTAACACTTAAAAATACTTTCCTTGTTAACCTTCAATTTTTTCATATAATGATTTTTCTTTCTTTTTCAATTAATTTAGTAAAATATTTATGCCTACATTTTTATCAGTATAATTTTCCAAGAAAATTGACAATTTTAACAGGATTTTCTACATATTTCTTCCATTTTATCAGACACACTCTCCATGGAAATGTTGCATTTTGATATAAAATGTTTATTATTTCACTTTCAATCAATTTACTAATGCTTTTTGTCTACAATTTAATCTGCATAATTTTTCATGAAAATCTTTAAGTTTATCATAATTTTTTTCTTTTTTGAATTAATTTAGCAATGATTTTTATTTTTACCATTTTATATGTATACTTTTCCTTGAATTCAGAAATTTTAACGTGTTTTTGATATATTTCATCAAATTTATCTGAAATATTTTCCATGTAAATCTCTACCTGTGTCAGTAAATATTTATAATTCCACTTTCAATTAATTTAGAAATATTTTTATGCCTTTCATTTTATCTGTATAATTTTCTATGATATTCTTCTATTTTAACATGTTTTCCTATAAATGTCTTCAACTTATAAGTATTTTCTAGATAAATCTTCAATTGTATAATAAAGTGATTCTACTTCATTTATCAACTAATTTAGCAACGTTTTTTTATGTATACCATTTTATCTGTATAATTTCCCGAGACAATAGTGTATTTTAATTTGTTTTTCGATGTATTTCATTTTTTTCTGATTTTATTTCCATCTAATTCTGTAATAGTGTCAGTAAATACTTATAAATCTACTTTCAATTAATTTAGAAATATTTTTATGCCTACCATTTTATCTGTATGATATTCCATGATAATCTTCAATTTTAATTTTTCCTGATATTTCTTCAATTTTTCTTCAGTTTTCATAAATATTTTTGATGTAACTTTTCTATTATTTTAGCCATGATTTTATGTATACCATTTTATCTGAATAATGTGCCATGAAAATCATCAGTTTTTCTGTGCATTTCTTCAATTTTATCTGAAATATTTTCCACTTAAATCATCCATTTTATCAAAAAATGTATATTTCCTCCTTCAGTTAATTTGGAAATATTTTCAATTCAACCAATATATCCATATTATTTTGCATAATAATCTTAATTTTATCAGAAAATGTTTATAATTCCACTTTCAATTAATTTAGAAATGTTTTTGATGTCAAACAATTTATTGATATTATTTTCCATGAAAATCGTCAAATTTAATACCTTTTTCTAGTTTACCAAGCATACTTTCTACATAAATAATCTATTTTTTCACAAAATATTTCTACTTCATTTCCAATTAATTTAGAAAAGTTTTTATGCCTACCATTTTATCTGAAAAAATTTCAATGAAAAACACCCATTTTAACATGTATTTCTATGTTTTTTCAATTTATTAAAAATATTATCTATGTATCTTTAGCTTTATGAGAAAATGCTTTACTTCCCCTTTCAATTATATAAGCAATGTTTTTATGTCTACCATTTATTTGCATAATTTTCCCTGAAAGTTGTGAAATTTAATGTATCTTTCTATATATTTCTTTAATTTTGTCAAAAATGTTTTCCACGTAAATCTCTAATTGTGTCAGGAAATACTTATAATTACACTTTTAGTTAATTTAGAAATATTTTATGAGTACAAATATAATTGTATAATTTTCTATGATAAGCTTCAATTTTTAACATGTTTTCCTGTGTTTTTCATCACTTTTATTTTTCATGTTTCTTCAAATCTATCAGAAAATATTTATACTTTCTTCCTCAATTATTGTCCAGATGTCAACCAATTGATCTATATTATTTTCCATTATAATCTTAAATTTCAATATTGTTCTCTATATTTCTTCAGTTTATCAGAAATGCTTCCCTTTACATTTTCAAGTTTATCAGAAAATGTTTACAATTTGCTATCAATTAACTTAGAATAGTTTATATCATCCAATTGATCTGTATTATTGTTCAAGAAAATTGCAAAACTTAACACTATTTCCTATATTTTCTTCAATTTTTTCCAGAATAATATCCATGTAAATCTTTAGTTTTGACACAAAATATTTCTAATTCCACTTTCAGTTAATTTAGTAATGTTTTATGTCTACAATTTTATGTGTATAATTTTTCATGAAAATCTTAGATTTAAATATGATTTAATATTAATTTCTTCAATTGTGTCAAATTTTCCATGTAAATCTTCTTTTTTTATCACAAAACATTCCTACTTCATTTTTCAGTTAATTTAGCCATATATTTTATGTCTACCAAATAATCTGTATAATTTTGCATGAAAATTGTCACTTTTAACATGTTTTTATATTTATTTTTTCACTTTTATCAAAAATATATGCCATGTAAATATTCAATTTTATCAAAAATGTTAATAATTCCTCTTCAAATTAATTTGGAAATGTTTCTATGCCTACCATTTTATTTGTATAGTTTTCTGTGAAAATTGTGATTTTTAATGTGATGTCTATATATTTCTTCTATTTGATCAGAACTATTTTCCATGTAAATCTCTAGTTGTGTCAGTAATATTTATAATTTGGCTCTTGATTGATTAAGAAATATTTATGTGCCTGCAATTTTATCTGTATAATTTTCCATGATTATCTTAAATTTAAAAAAAAAATTCTATATACTTCTTCAATTTTGTCATATTTTCCATGTAAATCTTCTATTTTATTACAAAATATTTGTACTTAATTTGGCAATTAATTTAGAAATGATTTTAGGCCGACTATTTTATCTGTATAATTTTCAATGAAATTTCTCAATTTTAAAGTTTTAGAGTTTCATTAGGGGAGGGATGTGGACACTGACATGCTTCGTAGCAACAAAAGATTGGCTCATCCACTAGGATTTCTTATCTTATTTCCCAGTAAAGGGCAGAGTGGAAGTGTGGGTAAAAGTAGCAGGGGTTTGGGTTGTGGGGATCTGTGGGTTCTGCAGGTTACATCTACAAGAAAGGAACAATTTGACTTCAGAACTTAGGAACTGGCTACAAAGAGATGACAGGATATCAGGTCCAGGCAAGAACAAAACACTTCCTTTAAGCCACCATCATTTCAATCATCCTTTCCCACTCTAGGACACACGTGAGTTCCATGTCTACAGGAGTGAAACAGCCTAGGTCAGTTGTCAGATAGGATGTGGACATGGCCACTCCCTCTGCAACAGCAGCCTCTGGGGTTTGACAGTTCAGAGATGCTTGACTTAGAAGGGGCCTGGAACTCCACACACTCTGGTTGCTCAGATGAGATCTGCATACCTGGGTTCTGTAGGTGGGTAAATTATTTTGTTTTGTATTTGTTTGTATTATCTCTGTGTGTCCTTGGTTGTCCTGGCTGATTTTTCTCTAGAACCTTTTTTTAAAAAACAAAATCCCCTGGCAGGGATTGCAGCCATCATTTAAAGGGGCAGGAGCTTGCTTCCATGAAAATCCTTCTACTTGCTCATGAGAGTCCTGCCTACTTCTCTCTATGTTCTTGACGGATGACTTTCAAGATATTGCCTTGACTGTCAGAGGAGACTTTAGAACTTTGAACCTTGCAAGAGGTCCTAAAGACTGTTAGGATCACAGAAGACCGAATGCATTTTCACCACAGGATTAGCATGAATCTATCATGACCAGGGCCACAATGCAATTGATTGAAACAAAAAGCATCTAGATAGAATAATGTCTTTGAATGCTTGTATGTCCTGTCTGTCTTTCTTTGTGGAGTTCGTGGAAAGTCATGTATGAGAGACTTTGCCAGAAATAAATTAATAAATAAATAAAATAAATAAATAAGTAAATAACCCCCTTAAAGAAATGCAGGAGAACACAGGTAAACAGTGTCTGCTTTCAAAGACACCACGTGAAAAAGTTGCTCAGGTGAGGAAGGATGGAGAACTATTCTGCACATCAGGATGAGTTTTCCTTTTACTTTATAGATTGTTAGGTGCTTGATGTGGGAATGTTAGGGTGGTAGTAGCTGTGCTGGGAATGGTATCTGAGCTGCATCCCACAGGTCTGTATCTCTATGTGTAATGTGTATGTTTTGCCTGCATGAACTTATATTCACTACACACACAGGATTTCAGATGTGGGAATAGGACTGAATAAATGTTGAGTTCCACAGAGCTGGAAGGATAAGAGCCTACAGGTTGGTAGCAGGAACGAATCCTAGTGCTCTAAAAGCATAGCAAGGGCTCTAATCTGTTGGACAATCTCTATTGCCTCTAAGGTGTCCAATTTTGAGGTAGGATACACAACAGAAAGCACAGTACTCAATCGTATATGAATAGTAAATGAGTTTGCTCTATAGGCTGGCACCATCTGGACAACACAACCTAAAACACATTATGCATGTGCTTGTGTAACAAAACAGTCCTGAGGTGCTGAGTCAGAGCTACAATGCTGAGGAAACAGTTTTGACATGGAGCTGTATCCAGAGTCAATGAACCAGAAGATGCAGAATGAATTCCCTCCATAGAAGACTTCATTGCAAAAATCATGCCATTGTCTTTTTTTTTTTTTTTTTTTTTGGTGGGGGATTTTGATTTTTTGAGACAGGGTTTCTCTCTGTTGCCCTGGATGTCCTGGAACTCACTCTGTAGACCAGGCTGGCCCCAAACTCAGAAATCCTCCTGCCTATGCCTCCCATGTGCTGGTATTAAAGGCGTGCACCACCACTGCCCGGCCACGCCATTGTCTTAAAAAACACTAGTAGCCCCTTCTCCATTTTTGTCCCTGCAGTTCTTTTCTATAACTGGGGGGCTGGGGTGCAAGCCAAGGCTAGATTATAAATCAAGAAATAAAATAATATAATAATGATAATAACAACAACAATAATAGGACACTGTTAGCACATGGAGAACATCAATCCCCAGTGGGTTTGAGGCATAACAAACCTGCTTATCCTGTCTCTACCTTTCTGTGGGTGAAGTGACCTGGAAGACAGACGGCCCTCAGGAGATGGATAGAGTATGCATTCTACTTGTGTGAATAAGTTGTATTGTGGGACCACACTTTCACAGATAAAACTATTCAACATTATGGAAGAGCAAGAAGATAGACTATGGTCATAGTAAGTCTTATGATAGCCCATGTCTGGGAAAAATGATACTTTTAACAACTCCCCCACACCCCATTTCTAGAGTGTGTGTGACTTCAGGGTCTAGTGTAGGAATGACACTGAGTCCACAATCACATCATATCACATCACAAGGAAGGTTCTGGACAGATGTTGGTTTTCAAGAGCCACTCACAATTAGTTTGACAATTCTGCGTACATACCAAGGAGCCAAAGAGTGGGAAGCAAAGAGTAAAATACAATGTCTTAATTGACTTTAATGCTACCAATATGTCTTACATGATAATTTCTTTGATCATATATCATGATGTCATAGGATAATATGAACATAAACCTAAAACTGAGGTCAGTGACTCAGTAGCACATGAGAGGAGAACATTCATAAATTGGCCATATATTTACAACAATGGGAAGTCACTGGCGATTCTGTCCCGATGGGGGCACATTTAGAAACGCAGTACCGTCTTTCTGATTCTACAAGACACCTGATGTTATTATCTTATTCTTCATTTCAAGTGACCCTTGTGGTCTCCATACACAGAACACCATTTTGATTCCAATGGATTTGAAACCACAAAGTTCCGGAACCCCATGATGAACGTACTTCCTCAGATATCATGTCCTAGCATCTAGAATCAACCTCTTCTTTACCGCCAGCAACGGCAAAGTCTGGTCTTCATATCATAGATGCAGCGACTCCAACAATAACGGCAGGTTTCTGAAGCAAATGTGATTGTCTTGGGCTGCCTTCTGGCCCTGAGAATGTCCATGAGATTTTGACACAGTTGGGAAAATCTGTCCACTATAAGATAACCCTCGTGATCATAGCACTCTAGTGGGGCAGGGTACTGCTCAACAACCAGCTTGCTTTGATTGGCCATGCATTGCAGAAGGTCCTTTATTACAGCAGTGGAGAAGTCATTCTCATAGAAATTGACAGAGGTGAGCTGTGAGCACTGGCCCAGAGCAGGCAAAAGGATTTTGAGCTGAGAGTCATTCATCCTGCTGTTCTCTAACTGCAGGGTTTGCAGAGTTTCAGATTCATTCTCTAGGAGAATTCAGAGACTCTTGGAACAGGACTTGGGAAGCACTACATCATCGAAGTGCAGGTGTTTCAGTTGATAGAGCCTCTGACACACTGACGTGTGTTTCAAGTCTGACTTGGAGAGTTGGCAGACAGTCATAGACAAGGACTCCAAGGGACTCTTCAGGCATCTAGAGAAAGAACAAGAAAAATTTTCTGACTCATGGTGCTGGAGGACTCTAGTAAGATTGATACTGACACAGAGAATCCACATATGTAGAGTCAATCTATGCTTATGTTGAAGGTCTACCCTGGGGAAACAGCATGTTGGTGTCTCCTCATAGCATTGTTTACTGAAGCATATTACACTCAGGTAGGGTGGGATCAGACCGCATGTCTGCAACAACCCTTCCTCACTCTGTCAGAGAACTAGAGTTTGCACCATCATGCTAGGAGAGCACACCTAGAAAGAACTAGCACAGAAGGGTTCTGGCAATATCTTGGCCTATGTCCTGCAGACTTTATCCATGTCCCGGCAATCTCCACAGTCTTTATCCCTGATCACAGTGTTTCACCCTTGACACTGATGACCCCCACCACAGTGTCACAGATTTCCCGTCTACTTAGTCAAAACTTGTGTTCAAATCTTTATGGAGAAGTAGAGGCTGACTGACTCCAATAGAGGAACAAACGGATTCCTGTTCTCACAAATCTTTGTAGAGGGTAGTTGTGGAGCCTCCCCATATCTGTCCTGTTACCTTGAATCAGTTTTGCCTGGATCCCAAAGGGTAATATGGAAAGCACACTTACAGCATCTGACCCACACAATGGACATGCTTACAAGACAGCTTTCTCAATATTCCTTACCCCAGCCAATACTCTTCAACATAAGTGGGGACCGAATCAAGTGAGCTCCATTAAGAAGGAAACAGTCCACACATTGATAGTGTAATAAGTGCATCACTGTAACATCCTCTATGACCGTCACACCTGAGATGCCCACAAATGATTGAAGTAAAGGGAAAGGTTGTTGCTATAACAGAAACAGATCACTATCCTTCCTTACCTGAACAACAGTTTCATGTTGTCACTGGAAAAGTAGCCACCATTCATGGAGAGGTGTTGGAGATAGTTGAGTTTGGAGAACTGAGAAAGGAGTTTGGCAGCACAGTCCTTTACATCTGCAAAATGAAGCACACCACTAACTGAGATCCTCAATCTTATTTCCCTTAGATGGAATTTGCGAAGATTTCTCATCAGGCCAAAGCAAGGTGCAAAGCAACCTAGAAAGGATAGGTCCTGTTTTGTGTATATTTCCAATTCCTCAATATAGTTTGGCTGAAAAATGTTCAAGATCTCCCTGATAATCTCCACTGGGAAGTGACAAATCTTCATCTTCAGACAGCATAGCCTCAAAGAGTCTTTTCTCTGCTGGGCCCATTGTAGTAAGTATGTTTGATGTTGTTGCAGAGAGAAGTCAAGGCTCAGGTCAGTGACCACCTTCAAACGCTGCCTCAGTGCATATCTAGGAATGTGCTTTGCAACTTGTTTCTCATTCCCAGTCTTTGCTGAGCAGACTTCATCCTTTCTTCCAGCCCATACATCCCCAAAATCCTGGTGCACATCTCTCAAGTCCAGGACTTGAAGCTTCCTGCTTCTGTGAAAGATAAAGGCAAAGTTTCATAATGTAAAATGAACCAACATGGAGTTAGCCTGGATCCCACATGTCTAAGATCAGCTCCATCAAAGTACATTGCACCAAGCAGGCAAGGAGCTGCATCTGGAGACATGACCCACATCCCTTCATTCATTTGCTCTTGACTTGTGTCTATTCCATATCTAGTGCCTGTAGGAAAGGCACAGAAAGGCTCATCCTAACATGGTTCCTTGTACCCTGAGCTGTCCTGACCTATGACTATCATTTAGGTCAGTTTTCAAATTGAATAGTATTTCCACAAATCCCCATGTCAATGGCATCATTATCCCCTGTGCTGTTTCCCCCATTCTTCCTGCCCTAATGTGTGTCTTACCACTATTCCCATGATTCCCCATTTAGCCTCCTTGGGCCTTGCTTACCTGGGACTAACATTCTGTGTCAGCACTATATCTATGCCATCCAGCACAGCTTGCAAGTCCTCCACATCAGGGGTTTTCATCAGCGCCCCCACAGGGAGGCAGGTAAAGGGCCAGGCTGCCACCATTGCCTTCAATATCTGTGTGTGTGTCTTCCATTGAAGGCCTCTAGGAAGAGTGGTGGGGAAAGCACAGTGGGCAGGTAGTCCAGATCGGAGGAGTTTATGGCATCTTTCCTCAGCAGCGCATCCAGTGCCAGCTACTGGAGTGTAGGAGGGTTGTAGGTGCTCATCCTGCTAGATATTCAGTCAGAAGCAACCTGGTGAAGCATTTAGGAGACATAATTTCAGGCTAAGTTTTCAGAAGTCCTATTTCTCACATATTGCATGAACCAGAAGTATAGAGCCCATGCTCTGGCAATAATGGAGAACACAGTCTGCCCAATTATACAATCCTTTGGTCTCCAAGCCACAAGTTCATCACCCTCAGCATGTGGATTCTCTTTTAAGTACCCACAGTAGAAAAAGTTATCCACTGTTGCATGGAATATCAACCCATGCTTCTCTTAATCTCATGTCTAGTATAAAGCAGAGGTTCAGACTGGACAAAGTCTTGTTTCAGGAAAAAGGACACTGAACATCTTTGCAGGCCCTGAAAAAAATATTCTGCTTATGTCGCAGATGCAACCAGGCTTATTGTCCTTGCAATAGATTGATCCCTCCAGGGAAGGGCTAAGGAGATCCTATGAGATGCCTGTATGTATGTATCACTTAACTCTTTGAAGGCCAGGGTGAGAAATCTGGGCTATATTATATTGTTTTGGGAAATGAGGTAAAATTCATAGCCACCTGGATATATAATCAGACCACATCTAAAATGTAAAACGTATGCCAGGTGGTTCTGGCACATGCCTTTAATCCCAGTACTTGGGAGGCAGAAGCAGGCAGATATCTGAGTTAGAGGCCAGCCAGGGCTACACAGAGAAACCCTGTCTCAAAAAACCAAAACAAATAAATATAAATTAATTAATTAATTAAAGAAGTAAATAAAAATAAATACATAAATACATAAAATGCAAAACCTAACTAAAACCTGCAACTTTCCCCAGAGATTTGAAAAGCCATGCTACTGAATGAGAGCGCCTGCTCATGTGAGTCTTAGAGGAGAAGCCAAGTTTACATAGGCTACAGGGAGGGGAGTTTCCCATGACAAGTTAGAGTTCAGACAAAGAAAGAGATGAGACATTATACCTATCAGTACTTCCAAATGTTTGTTTATACTTTAAAATATGTTATTGCCTAGAAAAGATGCTTCCGTTCAGTTGGCTCTCCTTCCAATCTTGAATGGAACTCATTATGTAGCCCAGGCTTACTGTCACACACTATGCTCCTGTGTGTGGTTAGCAGCCTTGGATTTTCTTTTTTTCCTCCACTATACATGCCTAGAGCCCTTTGCTTTTAGAACTCTGCGTAGATGCCAAACAAGCCTCTAAAACAACATAACTGAAGCCCTTTAGAGGAAGAGTTGGGAGAATTTCACACCAGTCTAATCTATAAAGTATATTTCATGCTAGTTCAGGTTCAGGAAAATCAAGTAAAGTAGGATTTTAGGGGCTGGAGAGATGGCTCAGTGGTTAAGAGCACTGCTCTTCTGGAGGTCATGAGTTCAAATCTCAGCAACCTTATGGTGGATCACAACCATCTGTAATGAGATCTGATGCCCTCTTTTGATGAGTCTGAAGACAGCTACAGAGTACTCACATATAATAAATAAATCTTTTAAAAAATAGTATTTTAAATGTCTTCATTGAAGTTATTCTGTAGTGGGGTCTGTTTCTACTACACAAATGCTCTTCCATTCAGCAAAAATTCCAGATAATCTACTTCTTTTTATTTTATTTCATGTAATGATGAGGTGTCTTCTTGTAGCCAAGTCTTGCCTGCATTGTGATATTTTGCACCCAGTACATTCATTTGGTTTTCAGGTGTGGTTGCTATATACATTTTTTTTTTACATTCCTGGATATTTACATACATACACACATACATATCTTACACAATGTCTAATCACCTGGACAACAATGAAGCAACCACATTTCCACAGCTTTAGATCCTGGGTGAGCTGTGGCTTCAGGGACACAAGCCAAAAGCCAGAATTTCCGGCTTATGTTCCTGAAACCTTCTCAAGTGTAATTTGTAAGGTCTACTTTAGAAGAAATTCTAGTTCATATACTTGCAAAACCATAATCTGTGAAACATAGTTTAAGAGACTACAGACGGATTAAATTATAAAGATGAACCTAACTGAAATTCCAGATAAAGTCTAGAAAACTGGATGAAACCAGAAGGACCAAGAGTTCCAGCCCTCCTATGGAGCTCTGAGGGATTAAACCACCAATCAAGAGCACACATGGAGGGACCCATGGCTCCAGCTGCATATACAGCAGAGGATGGCCTTGTTGGACATCAATGGGAGGAGAGGTGCTGGATCCTGTGAAGGCTCAGTGTCCCAGTGTGTGTGTGTGTGTGGGGGGGAATGACAGACCAGGGAAGCAGAAGTGAGTGGGTTGGCCAGCAGGGGGAGGGGAATGGATAGGGGACTTTCAGAGGAGAAAAGAGGAAAGGGAATAGCCTTTGAAATGTAAATAAACACCAGGCAGTGGAGGCACATGCCTTTAATCTCAGCACTTGGGAGGCAGAAGCAGTGGCAGAGGCAGGCAGATTTCTGAGTTCAAGGGCAGCCTGGTCTATAGAGTGAGCTCCAGGACAGCCAGGACTACACAGAGAAACCCTGTCTCGAAAAACCAAAATAAATTTTTAAAAAAGTAAATAAACAAAATATCTAAAATATCTTGTAATAAAAAAAGAGTTCAAGCCCAGATTCTTCAATGACATTCTATCTTTAAAACCTCAGCAATTCCCATGTAATCTGATTTCTCATTAAAACTGAAGTCTATCCTATTTAAACAATATACACTGGAAATGAAGTTATAGCTAGATCATGATAAGGCTAGGCCAGCTTGCAGGAAACCTCCTTATGGAGGTAAATTTTTTACCTGATATGGACACTGGCTCCAGGGTTCCTACTCCCAGCAGGACCAGGCAGTGATCCAAGCTTGAGGACACTGACATCTCTTTGCCTTCCTCTGAGCCTTTTATACAGTTTTCTTCTCTCACCTCCCCATAGCCCCACCTTCCTCACACAAGCTTCTTCTTTCTCATTGGTCCATTGAATCCCCACCCACTCAATCCTGTTAAAGAATTCCCCCATCCCCCACCCCAAGACAGGGTTTCCCCCTGTAGCCCTGGCTGTTCTGGAACTCACTTTGTAGACCAGGCTGGCCTCAAACTCAGAAATCTGCCTGCCTCTGCCTCACAAGTGCTGGGATTAAAGGGGTGTGCCACCACTGCCTGGCTTTTTTGTTTGTTTGTTTGTTTGTTTTTGTTAAGATTCACATTTCCTGCTGTTGGTTGATTGAATCAGAGTTTCTGATTCAGTCCTCCAAGGAGGATCTTCTTGTGTGAAATCAAAAACACAGAATTAAAAAGTCCAGATTCCACTGTCTGCTTGACTGACTTATGTTGTGTTAGTTCATATCTACACTTGTTTATATATGGATATAATTACTCTATGTGGTTTTAATGTCTCTGTTTGTGCATTTGTTTCAGTGTATTCATTACTGTGAACATGTACTTGACTGTGTAGGGAGTTGCATTTTAGCAAAAGTTTAAATACCGAGGTTTTCTCTCAAAACAACAAGACCACAACAATTAAAAGCCAAATACAAAACAAAGAAACGAAGAAACAAAACCCATATGCTCATGTTGATGATGTGAAAGTGTTGCAGTTGGTTGCATGAACCTGCAAGCCTTGCTACAGAGAAGTTTAGTTGGGATAATGTTTGGTCAAGGACTTTAGAACCATCATGATCAAGATGGGTACTTAGTTATAAGTGTGAAAACCAAGATCAAAGCATTATGAGATGGAAGTCAAAGAAATAATAAGGCTCTAACAACACAGCTGTGCAATCCCTGCACGTGGTACACACCATTGAACTCTAGCAGTAAAGGCAGGAACATGTCTATGAGTTTCAGGGCAGCCTGATCCAGACAGTGAGAACTAATTTCTTTAGCCATGCATAGAGGTACACCCCTTTAATCATAGCACTCAGAAGGCAAATGGAGGTAGATCTCTTTGAGTTCCTAGCCAGGATGCTCTAGAGAGAGAAATCAAGGACCCCCCAGAGCTGTACAAGGTGATACTATTTTAGGGATGACAGGGGCCTGGGGGCTGGCAGGCAAAGCTTTAATAAGCACCCATGCATTCTCAGTATTTGGTGCCTACCTTTGATTCTAGTAGTCCAAAAGCAAAGACAGGAGGATCTCTGTGGGTTTCAGGCCAACTGGATCCACACAGTGAGAACTTGTCCAACAATATCAAATTCCAAACACAAAACAGTGGTACCTTTCTCGAAGAAAACTGTAGAAACCTCAGTTCATCAAATGGACCTTGAGAACCTATTTAACCAGTGACCCTAGACAGGTTTAGAGTTAAAAGTACTGGTTCCAAACTCGAAGACCACAGTTGTATTTCTAGATCCCAGGAAGATAACACATCTGAAAGGTTTTCTCCCACCTCCACACGTGCACCATGACAAATGGCCCAATCACCAGTAATTAGAAATCAAAACTTGCTGGGAATTTGGTACCTGCCTTTAATCCTAGAACTTGTGAGGCAGAGGCAGGCAAATCTCTATGAAATATGGATCCCCTGTGTATTATCTTGGGTTCTCTAGAGTCAGAGAATGTATGGGCAGACTCTATATAGTTAGAAAATTTGTCGATGACTTACAGTCTGTAATTCAACTCCCCCAAAATGGGCAGCAGCAGCTGTGGATGGAAGTCCAAGGATCTAGCAGTTGCTCAGTCCCACAAGGCAAGCAGGCAAGGAAGAGTGAGTAAATCTTCCTTCTTCCAATGTCCTTATATATCTGAAGTAGAGGGTATAGCCCGGATTAAAGGCTGTAGGTCTCCAACAGAGTGTGTGGACAAGATTAAAGGCATGTGGGTCTCCTGCAGACGGTGTGGCTTAGATTAAAGGCATGCACCTCTATGCCTTTAATCCCAGATGACCTTGAACTGGGAGATCTACTTGTCTTAATCTTCTGGAATTCATAGCCTGGACACCCCTTCATTGAAGGGGTTCTGCATCTGTAAACTGGCTCAAGACTGTAAATGGATTCACTGGCTGAGGTTGCCTTTTGCCATGATCCAATGCAGCCTTTCTATTATTTGAGGATTTTTCTGCTTATACAGATCAAACAGATATGCAGTAGGTTTCCTATGTATTTCATCCCTGAAAACACCATGATTGATTAGCCAGCACCAAAGGTTCAAACGACTTATATCATTATAAATTCCACCTCTCTGCCCATTACAGGGTATGTTATTATAAACATTGTTTTGTTTACGCTGTCCATTATAATAACTACGATCACCTTGTCTCTGGCAATTCAATGCTGCCACCTGGCCCTTGTTCACTCGGGGCCAAATTAAACCCATTGAATTTAATTCATCTAATTGAGCAGCAGCATCTCCAACCCTAAGTTCTGGCACAAGGAAAAGGGCAAGAACAAAACTCTTTAAATGTGCTGGTGCCCCTCTCACCAGTTTGGGTCTTATAGGACTGGTGAAGGGCATATCTTCAGGACCTTCCCACTGTGGAGGATTGGGGTTTACACAACGTATCCACTCTAACATTGAAATTTCCCTAAGCCTTAAAATACCTTCATCAACACTAAGCCAAGGGATATCAGGCATCTCCAACTCCTTTTCAGTAGGCCATCAAACAAGCTTTTGACACCTTTTTTTTAACTGTGCGAACTTCCATGTTAAAACTAGAATCTCCACTCAGAGGGCCCATGCCAATAAACTCAGCCTGCTCTACTTTTATGTTCCTTTCACCATTATTCCACACTCTTAAAATCCATCCCCATGCATATTACCCAGACTTCTGCTTGAATGAATTAGCAAACTCATTAAGCTCCTTTTTAGTATAGTGTATTTCCTCATGGACTACACTTTCTATCTCCCCTTTAGGGGCCTGCTTTGCCTTGAGTCTGGTTATAGGTCTAGAAGAAACTATTGGTGGGCCCTGAGAAACATCAGTATTTTCAGCAAAAGTCACTGCTAGTTTATCAGGCTCTGAGGGATTAATATCCTCAAGTGGAGAAGGCATTATTTCAAGGGGTGGGGCTGAGGGTACTACTTCTTCAGGTGGAGCAAATTCTTAAAAATCTGAAGATTCAAAGTTCTCAATTTCAACAGGGTCTTCCCACACATCCCCATCCCAAGTTATAGGATCCCATTCTTTGCCAATTAATGCCCTTACTTTAACTGCTGACACCTTCTGAGGTTGAGACTTAAATTTTCCCTGTAATTCAGCCAACCTTATAATGAGGACTTCAGTTTGATTTTCTGCTACTTGAGGTCTATGGCTGCTAGAGAGTAGATTCTTTTCAAGGGCACACTTAGCAACTTTTAGATTGTTTACTTGAGTCTGGAGTTCTTCAATTTTATCACACAACTCCTTCCTTTCCTTCATTGTTTTTTCCCCCCGAGATGCTAAGAGCAACCAGCCAGCAAAATCATTTTCTGATTTTTTTTCCCCAACTTGGAGAAAGTATTGTATATCACCAAATCACCTAATTCATCAAGATAATCAATGGCATTAGCTTCTTTAATCTTAAGATATAGTTTCATCCATGGGTCTTCAATATTCCCCGAGCTCCCAGGAGGGAGAGAATCTGGAGAAGTTTCAGTAGTTGAAGGTGATATTGGATCAACCAACCAACTCCAAAATTTTGAAACATTCATCCTTATACTTCTGCTTCTCTAGAACCACTCCCGGTACCAACTTAGTTTGGGTTCTCTAGAGTCACAGAACATATGGATAGTCTTTATATAGTTAGGGAATTTGTCAATGACTTACAGTCTATAGTCCAACTCCCCAACAATGATCAGCAGCAGCTGTGGATGGAAGTCCAAGGATCTAGCAGTTTCTCAGTCCCACGAGGCAAGCAGGTAAGGAAGAGTGAGAGAGAATCTTCTTTCTTCCAATGTCCTTATATATCTCCATCAGAGGGTGTAGTCCAGATTAAAGGCTGTAGGTCTCCAACAGAGAGTGTGGCCCAGATTATTAGCTTGTGGGTCTCCAGCAGAGGGTGTGGCCCAGATTAAAGGCATGTGCATCCATACCTTTAATCCCAAATGATCTTGAACTCGGAGATCTCCTTGTCTTAGCCGCTATGCTTCAAGTTCTCCATGCCAAGATCCAGGTCAGAAACTTATATCTCTGAGCCTCCAAATTAGGTTCATAGGTGAGCCTTCCAATTCTAGTCTGTAGTTCATTCCAGATATAGTCAAGTTGACAACCAGGAATAGCCACTAAAATATCCAAGATTATTTTATAGTTTCTTATTCAACTGTACTGTAGTTTAGTTAAAGGGTGGCATTGAGAGATAGAACTACGTATCAATTTACATGTATAGAAAAATTTTCATATCATATCTAGTGTCTTACATCTATGAATTCTTAAATTATATTTATCTCTAAAGATCCCTCATTAATTATGATTATTTCAAGACATTTATTTAGAAATTTAGTATGTCTCATAGTAAAAACTTTATTGCAATTGAAATTTTAAGTTTCAAATATCTCCCTTAATGATTATTATGCCTTGTTTTAGAATACCAGCAAGAAGTTATGAGCTTTTTCTGGTAATGATTTTTGCTACTGATGAGATCAACAAGAATCCTTATCTTTTACCCAATATGTCTTTGATGTTCTCCATCATTGTTGGTTTGTGCCAAGATACATTGGGAGTTCTGGATATATTATATTCACAACAAAACAATAGCATGGATTTTATTAATTATATCTGTTTAAAATATGAAATTTGTGATGTAGACATTAGAGGACCATCTTGGAAAACGCCCTTAAAACTTGCCGTTCATTCTAGGACACCAAAGGTAAGAATGTATGACACTGAATAAATCAACAACATTAAATTCCATTTAAATGTGCCAACAATAAAAATTTTAAAGCATGAATTAATGAGTGTTCTGCTACAAATACACACAGACAGACACAGACAGACACAATATATATCACTGTATAAACATATCACAATATAGATAGATAGATAGATAGATAGATAGATAGACAGATAGTTATAAAGGAATTAAACAATCAGGTCATAAATGTACAGGACAAACAGTTGAAACTGTGTTCTAGAAAATTCAGACTTGTTAGGAACAGACTCGAATATAAATAGAATAATACATGCTATTTAGAATAAAATCATACTCTACTTGAGAGGAGTTTGGAAAGGTGTGCAACATTATTTGTATATAATTCCAAAGATTTTAATAATCATATTCCACATGCAGATATTTCATCTACTCTTTTACATCCTTTAGGTTTTCTTTGGACCATTTAATCCTAACTTAAGTGACCATGACCAGTTTCCTTATGTCCACCACGTAGCCTCCAAGGACACACATTTGTCCCTTGGCATGGTCACCTTGATGCTTCATTTTAGATGGACTTGGATAGGACTGGTCATCTCAGATGATGACCAGGGCATTCAGTTTCTCTCAGATTTAAGAGAAGAAATGCAAAGTCATGAAATCTGTTTAGCTTTTGTAAATGTGATTCCAGAAACCTTGCAGACATACCTGACAGAGTCTTTGATATATGATAAGCAAATTATGGCATCTTCAGCAAAGGTTGTTATCATTTATGGTGAAATGAACTCCACTTTAGAAGTCAGCTTTGGACGATGGGAATATTTAGGTGCTCAGAGAATCTGGATCACAACTTCACAATGGGATGTTATCACAAATAAAAAGGAATTCAGTCTTGATTTCTTCCATGGGACTGTCACTTTGGCACATCAAGGTAGTGAGATGACTAAATTTAGGAATTTTATGCAAACTGTGGATACTAACAAATACCCAATATACATTTCTGAGTCTATACTGTGTTGGAATTATTTCAATTGTTCAATCTCTAAAAACAGAAATAATATGGAACATTTCAAATTCAACAACACATTGGAATGGATAGCACTGCACAAATATGACATGGCCCTGAGTGAAGAAGGTTACAATTTATATAATGCTGTTTACACTGTGGCCCACACCTACCATGAACTAATTCTTCAACAAGTACAACACAAATACTATACAAATACAGATACCAGCAGAATACAAAGGAATATTTACTGACTGTCAGCAGGTTAAGTTTCTTATATTTCATTATGCGTAGCTACGTCAATATGATCTTTAAAATGGACCCAGAGAAACACATGTACATTTGTTAGAGATTATTCTCTCAGCAGAAATATTTCTACACTACAAAACTCCCTAATTAATCTTTTACATGGATGAACATCATGCACAAGGAAAACATTTAATAGGAAACAATCTTATTTTAAGATATCAGAGAGTTCTGTGAAAACACATCTCAACATTTCATCAAATTTTTTCAAAAGTCAAAATAATACCCAAGGGTTATATAATAAAGACTTATGTGATGACTAGAGTAGAATATTTTTCTAAAGAGTGATTTCTCCAGAATCAGTACATGTGCTGTATCTAATAGTTACTCATTTAAATTAACAATGATTTACAAAGCCACAAATGATTAAGACTGTACACATTATTAAGTTTATTTTTATCTCATATTTGTTTATTGACTATACATGAAAGGTCAACAGACATTCTTTATTTTCACACATATTCAGAATTCCTGTTCATTTGCTCATTCATGGCTACATTTTTAAAAATGTATTTTTGACTAACATGGACACACACATGCACTCATACACATTCACTCACACCATGTTACTTGTTATATGGTAATCATTTTTCTAGACCATTTAAACATGGATTATTAATATGACGTATATGAATTTTCAGATATAAATGAGTTATTACTCCCGTATTTTACTACACGGGATCACTTCAATGCAGCTGTTTTTGTGAAAGTCATTAAGAAATTGGGGGAAATTCTCAATTTGGCTCTCCCTTTATTGATATGCATATGTAAACATCTAATGAAGGATTTCATTTAGGTGTCTTCCTTGCTGAAGACCAGGGTATTTGTTAACCCTGTTGGAGAACTGGTTAACATGAACCATAGGGAATATCAGTGTACAGAACATGACATTTTCATCATTTGGAATTTTCCACAAGGCTTTGGATTAAAAGTGAAAATAGGAAGCTATTATCCTTGCATCCCACAGATGCAACAACTTCATATATCTAAAGATGTGGAGTGGGCCACAGGAGAAACTTTGGTTGGTATTCTACAATTTTTAGCTTTTTACAAGATATTTAATTTTTAAATATGAGGCAGTCAAGTAATATCTCTGTGGTTAAGACCAATTGCTACTCTTGCAAAAGAACATTCTCAGTTATAAGCATCAGAATGTGATTACTCCTAACTTCATGTAAATCTGGTGTTAGGGATCAAAGGCCTCTGGATTCCATGTTTATACCCAAATGCCAATTTACCCCTTGCCCGTCCACTGTCACTGCCCGGAGCACAGAGAGGGTTTGCACTCCATCCCCCTGCAAACTTTCCTGAGCGGTTAGCCCGTGTCTTGCCAGGCCTCTCCAAACTCACAGACTTCATCTGCGGAGACGACAAGAGGACAGCGTGGACTTACTCCAGCGCTCAAAAAAAAAAAAAAAAAAAAAACCAAACAACAACAAAAAAAAAAACCCGCAGCATGGAGCACTATCTTCATCTGAATGCGCAAGTGAATGCGGTTCCATTCCACAATGCTCTGAGCCCGGGAAGCTCAGCAATCGCAGCAGTCGCTAAATGTGCGCACTCACCTCCTTCTCGCCTCTGCCAGACCTCTGACCAATGCGCACATTCAAACTCCCAGCCCACGTTCATTCACAAAAATTAAAGACAGGAAATGACAACAGTACAGGAGGCTGGATGCAGGGCGGGCGCTGTGGTGATGTCAGGGGTGGTGCCAGCAGTTGCTGGGTGACGGACAGGGACGCCAACATGGCGCCTGCCAGGGGCTGAGGTTCACAATCACGGGGTGGTGGCAGGGCTCGGTGGACGTCAGGGGGCATGGCCAGAGGTTGCTAGGTGACAGTCAGGGAATCCAACATGGCTGAAAAAAGCACATGAAACAAAATAAAAGAGCAAAAGGGAATGAGGGGATGAAAATATGTGTGGCCATTATGGACGAAGTATGGAGGTTCTTCATAACTTCAAAAAATAGGACTGTCCTATCCAGCTACATCAATCCTATGTATATACCCAAAAGAATCCAAAAACAGCATTACCACAAAAGGTACCTGCGCGCACAATACTTACTGCAATTCTATTCACTATTAAAGATACAAGTCAGCTTAAATGTCCATCAATAGATGAAGCCAAATAAAATGTAATTATGTTTACAAAATGGAATTTTATTCAGCTATAAAGGATACAGTGGCTTAAAGGGCAAAGTACTTGTCATACAAGACCAACAGCAATTTTAATAAGCAGAATCAACATGAAAGTGAAAGAAGAAAATCAACTTGACAAACTTGTTCTCTGACTTCTACAGGCACTCTGTAGTACAACTGTGCAAACACTTACCCATCATATGTTGAGTGAAATAAGCTAAACTAAGATAAATATTTAATGTTTTGTCTTATAAATCTCTCAAGACTTTATTATGCATGTATATGTGCACATAAGTATATTTGCATGTGTTTGTATATCATGAATATAGAAGGAATACTATTTGAGAAGTGGAAGGAAACAAGCAGTAGGGGAGAGGAAAGAGAACAATAGAAGTGGTCATAGTGCAAGTGCAAAAACCAAAACAACTTAACAATGAGCAAAGCCATAAAAAAAAGCACACATTAAGATTGTTTTCATGGGACTGGAGAGATGGCTCAGCAGTTAAGAGCATTGACTGCTCTTCCGAAGGTCCTGAGTTCAAATTCCAGCAACCACAAGGTGGTTCCCAACCATCTGTAATGAAATCTGATTCCCTCTCTTCTAGTGTGTATGAAGACAGCTATAGTGTACTTAGATATAATAAATAAATCTTTTTTTTTAAAAAAAGATTGCTTTTATGTTAGCTCAGTGGGCTCATGCTAACATACATAAAGGCAAAATACACATACACATAAATTTAAGCCAAAAAAAAAAAAACCCTCAGCTGGGAGGTAGTGATGCAAACCTCTATTTGCAGTACTTGGGAGGCAAAAACAGGCCTATATCTTGAGTTCCAGGCCAGCCTGGTCTACAGAGGGAGTACCAGGACAACCAGGGCTACACAGAGAAACGAACACTGTCTTGGGGGTAGGGGAAAGGAGATTGTTTCTATGCAAGAGAAAAGTGAAGGTGAAGATGATTTACACGTTTTCTGAAAACAAGTGGTAATTTGCGCCACAGATTTATAGACACAATCAATATGGACACTGCTGAGCACTGCATGAAGAACAGTTGTTCAGTATCTTCATAGTTCTAAAAGACAAAAGATAAGTTGCAAAGCAAGCCATGAATTATTTGAGAATATTAAAAATTATACCTGGAGGCTAAGAGGATGGTTCCACACTTGACTTATAAGCACCAGAACCTAAGTTTGATCCCAGAACCCACAAAGAATTACCAGGGTTACAAAACGGCACATAGTTAGTTGTAATCCCAGTCTTGAAGAGGCCGAATCCCTGTGGCTCTCTGATCACCTATCTCAAAGGAAATAGAAAGTGTCCTGAAGACAACATGTAAGGTTGTTCTCTGGCCTTCACATGCACACATATGCACTGGTATGTTATGTGTACATACACATATACACTTTTTTTAAAATAAAAAAAAATATTTTTTGAGACAGGGTCTCTGGCTGGCCTTGAACTCAAGAGATCCACCAGCCTCTGCCTCTGAAATGTTGGGATTAAAAGGATATACCATCATCCCCAGCCTTAAGATATTTTTAAAATAATCCATAAGGGGGACTGGACAGATGGCACATTGGTCCTTGCTGCTCTTGCATAGTATACAGCACACACATGGAAGCTCACAATCACTTGTAACTCCAATTCAAGGGAACCCAATGCTCTTTTCTGGCTTTCTTAAGACACTAGACCTACACATGGTATGTATGTATACATATATACACACATACATGCAGGCAAACCCTCATTGTTAACAAATAATTCTTAATATATAATTAACTTTTAGAAACCTACAGGTAAACACTGTAGCACAGAAAGACCTATAATTCCAGCAACTAGCAAGCCTGATGGAGAATACCTAGGCTTCAAATCCAATCTGGGCTACAGAGTGAATTCAAAGCCAGTTTTGGCGTTAGAAAAGAGGAGGAAGGAAGGAAGGAAGGAAGGAAGGAAGGAAGGAAGGAAGGAAGGAAGGAAGGAAGGAAGGAAGGAAGGAAGGAAAAGAAAAGAAAAGAGAGAGAGAGAAAGAAAGAAAGAAAGAAAGAAAGAAAGAAACAAAGAAAGAAACAAAGAAAGAAAGGAAGGAAGGAAGAAAGAAAGGAAGAAAGGGGAAAGACAGAATGCCCTTCTAGCTCTTGCAAACTTGCCTAGCATGTTTAAGGACATAAGTTCAACCCCTGGTACCACAAAGCAAACAAATCTACAAGAATATTTAAAGGTCAGTGATAAAGCAGTTTACACAGTTAGCACAACTGTAATAGACTTCCCAGCTAACTATAGAAAACAATTATTAAACATGAAAATATTTAAAAAATAAATTTGGGGAATCTGGAGAGATGGTTCAGCAGTTAAGAGCACTGACTGCTCTTCCAGAGGTCCTGAGTTCAATTCCCAGCAACCACAGGGTGGCTTACAATTATGTGTAATGGGATCTGATACCCTCTTCTGGTGTGTCTGAAGACAGCTACAATGTGCTCATATATTAATTAATTAGCTAATTAATTAATAAGTCTATCTTTTTTTAAAAAAGGTGAATTTGAAGTAGTGAGATGGCTCAGTAGACTGCCACCAAGTCTGATGATCTGAATTCAAGCCCTGAAACCATTACATGGTAGAAGGAAGAGTACCAATTTCCACAAGTTGTCCTCTAACCTCCACATGAGCACATTAAACACACAATAAACACATTGGGGTGGTTTAAACTAAAATGTCCCCAACAGGCTCACGTATTTGAATACTTGGTTACCAGCTGTTGTTGCCATTTTGAAGATGTTATGAAAACTTTATGAGATTTGACTTTGCTAAAAGAAGTCTATCACTAAGAGATAATTCCTATTTTGGCCATGTGCTGCTATGTTCCACAGCCCCACACCCTTGACATTATATTCTTCTGGAACCACAGTCAAAATAAATTCTTCTCTAAGTTGCATTTGGCCAAGGTATTTTATCACAGCGAAAGAAAACTAATACATGGATAAATATAACAAAAAAAATTTAAATGAATTTACAATCCCAACAAAAAATTTACAAAGTCTTCTAGTGGAAACACATGTGGAAATAAACATAGTCTAAGAATTTGAATAGGCCACCATAAACCAAGTTAGAGTAAGAAAGGAAAAAACTTGCACAACTTTTTTTAAAAAGCAAAGGACTTTCTGTGCCTCTATTCTCTTATGGGTGTAACCAAATTTCTTTGACAAACCAAACCCGTCCTCTAAGATTTTACTGTATCTCAATCCTATTCGTCCTCTACTGATCTGGACTCCTGACATTCTCACGTTGCCTCACAGTTTCTTCCATCATTAAACCCTTCCAAATTGGAGGGCAACTCTTCAAGACATGGAATGAGACAAAAGAAAGTGAAACCATAGGATTTAAGACAGGACATTTATAGAGAAGTTAAACATTGTATGCAGCAAGGACACTCCTTAAATTGTGGGAGTAAACTACTCAAAACACCTTCAAGAAGTCCTTGAAACTCATTAGATTCACTAGGCTCCTCTTTTCCCAAGCATATGCATAATGTAAAGACTGCTGAGAGTTACTCTCACACATTCTGAGTTACCTAGAAGAGGCAGACACCAGCTAAAATGAATGCCCCCAGGGGGAGGGGGACGACGACTAGAAAGGACACCCCCAAATTGCTGAACTGCTATCAGGTTATACAATGAAGCCCAGGTTTACAATTTTCATGAGCTGTCACCCGTCTGGGTGGCTTTACTGATATAGTGTCTTCTGAGTCATTTCTGCTTTATCACTGACTTTTAATTTAAATATTCTTGTAGGTTTGTTTGCTTTGTGGTCATTTTTGAGCCCCCCATAAAAATTTTTTTTTAAAAGCTAGGGTGGTAGTTCATGCCTGTAATCTCAGCACTCAGGAGGCTAAGACAGAAAGATCTCCAAGCCAAAGCTGAGAGCTACAAATTAAGTTTTGGGCCAGCCTAAGCAAAGACTTTCTTTATATTTATGTGAATATATCTATGTGAGTTCCTCCTGTAGCTTCTATGGCACTTCTCCCTATGTAAAATGTTCTTTTTTTAAGATTTATTTATTTATTATATGTAAGTACACTGTAGCTGTCTTCAAAAGACACTCCAGAAGAGGGCATTGAATCCCATTACAGATGGTTGTGAACCACCATGTGGGTGCTGGTATTTGAACTCAGGGCCTCTGGAACAGCAGTCAGTGTTCTTAACCACTGAGCCATCTCACCAGTCCCAGAAAGGTTCATTTTAATCTCATTGATAAAGACATTGAAAGCAGAAATAACTTCACATGGATACAAACATTAAATTCCCCTAACTTGCAAGCCATTCTTTACAGAGTGAGGAAATCAAAGCCTCCATTAGAATAATGGTGGTTACTCTGGCTGTCCTGCTAAGAAACAAAGCTAGAGTATTACAATGCTGAGAAAACTTAGAAACACATTTTATAAATTAATTTTTAAATAAAAGTAAATAAATACATATTTTTAAGTAAACAAGTAAATTATAGGATACTCTTTCAACATATTTGGGTATCTATTAAAAGTACTTTAATACCTTGTGGGTATTGTTTAAAAGCCTTCCCTGAATTGAATGATTCAGTAAGCATGATAATGGTAAGTGTGCAGTGACCTAACAAATATTAACTAACAAAAGATACAACAATGTCTAAGATCCTGTTCTAAATTCATTGTCCTGTTCCCTGACCATAAGAGGTGCAGGTGAAAAAAACAGAAGCAAAGGAAGCTGACCTGTAAAACCTTTCTAAAGCAATCAAAACTTTTAAAGCCTATCTTCTTGACTTAGAAATGGCTATTCCTAGAAGAGAAATAACTGGAACATAAAATTATTTTCGCTGGAAAAATTCAATAATAATTCAAGTAATTTTAATTACAACTTTAAAAACTCAAAATGAAAGAAATATTATAGTACCAGGATATGAAAAAAAATTACATACCTATTTAGTATACTTTGAAAGAGTAGATGCTGGCATGAGAAAATTTAATTGTTTGAAGAATGAAATATGGCAAATATATCATCTATCTCTTTAAAAAACAGAAAGTGGGGTTGCAGAGATGGCTCAGTTGTCAAGATCACTTGCTGCTCTTGCAGAGAACCTGGGTTCAGTTCCCAGCATTGGCATAGTGGCTAACAAGCATCTGTAACTTCAACTCCAGGTCATCTGACAGCCTCTTCTGACTTACTTGAACTCCAGGCACACAGGTGTACAGACATACATTCAGGCAAAGCATTCATGTATGCAAAATAACAAATCTTCAAAACATTTTAATAGCAAAACAAAAACTAAATTCTTCAAGTGTATACATATAAAAAAAAAAAACCCTTTGACCTAATATTCTAGTCTATTATTCAAGAGTTCCAAAGTGCCAATATGAACCTAAGCCAATAAAAATTCTTAAATTTTTTTCAAAAACTACATAGTTTGCCCATGGTTCTGAAGGATGGAGACAGATGGAAGAACATGAACTGGTCAGCAAAGTGTAGGGAGCAAAATCCTCACAGAGGGGCTGAGGCGAAGGAGGAAGGCTAAATCTTCTGGGCAGAACCCCAGAGAGGCGCCAAGTCAGTGACCGATGAACGAGGAAGGTCAGTAGTGAGAAGTGGGACTGAAAACATCTGTCATAGCAAGAAGTCAAGAGAGAATGTCTAAAGTTGATAAACCAAAAACACAGACACTATAGACATATCATTTAGAAGCATGGAGTTAAATCCCCAGGAAATCTGAACCAAAAATATTTTATGAAAGCATTTGTCCCTAGGGAGCAGCAACAACTCTTTAGTAGCAGTTTATTAGTAGAATTTTAGGTATTTAATTTTTAAGCTTTTATTATTTGTAATTTACATTTTATTCATTTTGTCTGAATATACAACCATAATTTTACTTATTAAGTCAGGGCTATAACTTATTTGACAGTGTTAGTCACCAACAAGATGTGGAATCAAACAAATCTACCGTAATTTGACCAGAATTACTTTCTCCTAACAGAAACAAAAAATAGTATTGTTAGTAAATGTATCGTTTCAGTTATAAAACATTTGCTTATATGTGTATACTAAAATGCTAGCCAAAATACCTTCCTGTTATTTTGTTTTGTTTATTTTATGAGACAGGGTGTCTGTGTGTATCTCTGGCTGTTCTAGAACTTGTTCTACAGACCAAGCTGACCTCAAATCCAGAGATCTGCCTATCTCTGCTTTCCCGAGTGCTGGGAAGACTTCCACTTCCACCTAGCCTACCTTACTGTTTCTATGATCAATTTAGCAGCCAGAGAAACCCCTATAAACCTAAATCGTGTTGCTGTTCATATGGAAGCCTAATCTCACTTGGTGAGGGCCTTAAAAAGTCCTTCAGAATTTACCAGTATCTCACTCCCACCTTCTGTCTCTGAGTTCAGCTACTCTATCATTTTCCTGCAACATTCTCATCTATATCCCCGTTGCAGATGCTGCACTTGTGGTACCCTTCACACATTCACATTCACTCCCTCACCAAGCATTCTTAAATGTCACCCTAACTTTAATTATGACTCCCATGTTCTTAGGAAATGTAAACTTTTCCTTTCCACTTAGTATTCTACTACATTTTATTGATTGTGTTTCACTCCTTTACTTCACCTAGAATGCTAGTTCTGAAGGAACATGAATTTTTGTTTATTAAAGCCCCAGGATCTATTATCTATGGCAATAAGTGTTTGACAAGCTAATGGTTGGTTAAAAACAAAACAAAACAAAACAAACAAACAAACAAACAAACCCCAGAAACATCACAGGAAGCAGTCACAATATTGATAATTAAGCAAAATAGTTTAGAATCCTTAAGAGATTCTGAGATGTATATTTGCACCTCAGGGGGAAGAAGACAGAGAGAAAATTAACACAAACTTGCTCATGAGAGGACCTGCTCCATTAACAAGTGAAATGGCCTTTTTTATTCAAAGTCAGAGTAATAATCTCACACATTAACAACAACTAGTCACAGTCCCATTGTCCACTACAGCCTTCAAGTCTGAATAAAGATCAGGAGCACATTGTTCACCATCTTCAGTTTCCCACCCAGAACAAACACAAAGAACAAATTGGTACTCTGGAGAAATTCTTACAAAAGAACTTTTCATTGTGGTACACATGAGTGATAGAGAATACATCAGTCATAACGTCAAAGAATTTCATCTATTCTGCATGGTAACTTACTCAATAAAAAATAACCTTTATAGACTTTTAATGACTATAAGTAAAAAGTAATTAATCATAAGTAAAAAGTAATTAATCATCCTTTATTGATACACAGAAACATACACAACAAACAGAATTCTACTATGTGCAAGCAGTTTATACATCTTCAGAAAGAATTATCATTGAGCTTTTACCAAATCTCAAGTCATTAACAAAACACAAAATCTGACACAAAGACTTAATCAAAATCATTTGTTTTTGTGTTCACAGAGAATAGATTTTGACATGGCTACTCTACAACTGTTTTGAACCCATCTTCTCAAAAACAACATAGCTTCACCTTTTGACATTACAAGTACTAAAAGCATTTGTAAATAGAAGGTAAATTGAAAATCCTGCTCACAGACATACATAACAAAACTGAATGAAGTGGTGAAGCCACTATCAAAATGAAACTAACAAACAAAACAAATCCACATTATAAGTAGTAGTCCTAATACTGAAGAGAACAAACTTAGTAAAGATTATCAAGAAAATAACATATCAGAACAGAACAAAGGAAGCATTTAGTAAATAATGAAATGGAGCCGGAAATGAAGATGGGCAATTATATAACTAATGCTTAAGAAAGAATCCCAAAAATTAAAGCATATAAGATATCTAAGAAATTTTCCTGAACCCACCAATCGAGATGGCTTACCACTAACAGGAAAAATGTAATAGAGAATCACACCAAGAGCGAGATAAAAAAGAGAGTCTAATAAAGTTACCGAACTTCAAGGATAAAGAAAGAAATCTGCCAATACTCAGGCAGAAGTAGGTCGCCTACAAAGGGAAAAAAAAAAAGTCAGGCTGGTCCCAGACTTCCCTATAGTAACCCTATAGGCCAATAGATAGGGGAACAGTCTGTTGTGTTTTAAGGAAAAAGAAGTGTAGCTCCAATTCTGACTTTTAATTTAAATATTAAAATATTGTCAGACAAAACATCCTTTCACTTGAAAGCCATGAATAGTACTTCAAAGCTAAGAATGCTGAGAATATTGCCTTCATGCAACCGCTCTCAGAAAAGATACTTGATAAATATAATAGACTGAAGTGTATTAAAGCTTCGGCTTTTCAGTAACAACAGGTTACTGTACAGGTCAAGTACAAACAGGAAAGGACCATCATTCTAAAATGCACTCAATTTCACGTTTTAGCTTATTTGAAATCAGCATCCATATTACAACTGATGATGTCATGGTTTGACAACATTTATCCATGTTAGCAGTTTATTACATGTTGGCTTTATTAAAGGAAAATAAAACATTAAAACATTGATGGTATCCTAAACAAAATGAAATAAAGTATTTTTGTAAGATGAGAAGAACAATGAGAGCAAATTAAAAAGTAATTTTAAAAGATGATAAAAAACCAGGCAGAAACACAAGCAAAAACAACAAAAAATGACTAATATTACAGAAGTAAACCCACATTATGTGAACCAGTAAAAGCATTTTAAATTGGGTCCCCCCCCCCAAAAAAAACGAAAAAACAAAAAAAACTAATCCTGATCCATCTACATGGATCCATCTACAGGGTCTACATGAGACAAACCTAAAAAGGTGACTTTAAGAAGTTAAAAGTAAAGGTTAGACAAAAAAAAAGTATCAGGCTGATATAAACATTTTTGAAACTCATTAAAGAAAAAAAACAATGAAACATTGAGAGCCAAAAGACAGAGTTACTTTTTCTAGTGATCAAACTCCAGCCAGACATCGTGACCAACACCTCTAATCCCAGACTTCTAGAAGGTAGAAGCAAATAGATTCAGAGTTCAAGGCCAGCCAGGGATACAACATGGTAAAACTTCCAACATTTTTTAAGACCCACAATCTAAGTCCTTTCAACTGATCATAAATTAAAATTAAGTACTGAGCATTCAATTAAATGTTAGAAAATAAAAAGGCTAAAAAACAGAATAAAGGAATTTCAAGATGTCTTAAATTACTTAGAGAACAGATGCCTCCATAATTTTAACTCTCACTGGAGCTGAAGCCAGTGAGAAGTCTAGGCAGGTAAGGGTGTTTTGTTGCTAAACTTTGGGACTTGAGTTCAAAACCGAGAACTGATTTCCACTACACATGTGCCCATGGTACATATTAGCTCACATACACACAAACCTATGCAAAATAAATGTGTAATTAAAAGCAACATGTGACAGCACACACCTTGAATCCCAGTGCTCTGGAGGCATAAGTAGGTTGATCTCTTTGGGGCCATCTCAGTCTAACAAAGGAAATACCAGGCCAGCCAAGCCTACATAGTTAAGACTCAGTGTTTCAAAACAATAAAGGAGCTATATTTGATGGCTCAATATTTGAGATGGCTCAATATTTGAGAGCACTGGTTTTTCTTCCATAGGACCCAGGTTCCATTCCCAGCACCCACACGGTTGTCTGTAGTTCCAGTTTCCAGAGAATCTGACACTCTCACACAGGCATACATGCAGGGGGAAAAAATCTAGGTGAGGTGGTACACACCCTTGATCCTAGCACTCAGGAGGAAGAGACAGGTAGATCTCTGAGTTAGAAGCCAGCCTGGTCTTGAGTAAATTCCAGGACAGCCAGAACAACTCAGAGAAATCCTGTCTCAAAAAAATAAGTGTTGTTTTTTTTTTTTAAGTTAAAGTTCATCATTAGCTACATAGTGGGTTGAAAGTCAGTCTGAGCTATATGAGACCCTATTTCATATATTGATAAATAGAAAATACAAATATCAACTTATTTCCCCATCAATTTGATATTGTAAGGGTGGAGTGTTTACTGAATCATGAGAGCTAGAAGTTCAGATCATAGTCACCCACATAACAAGCCAGGTATCTTGCACACACATGTAACTTACCCCAGCTTCAAAAGAATCACTGAAGCTTACTGACTTACACCCTGGCCAAAAAAACATGAGCTCTAAGTCCAAGGCCTTTTTGGAATAAGTGTGGTCTCGTTAGAGGAGTGTGTCGCTAGGGGTTTGGCTTTGAAGTTTCAAATGCTCAAACAAGACTCAGTGTTTTTCTCTTTCTGCTGCCTGCCAATCCACATGTAGAACTCTCAACAACACTTAACACTATGTCTACATGCCTGCCTGCAAACATGCGTCCCAACATGACAATAGATTAAACAAGCTCCAATTAAATGCTTTTTTTTTTTATAAATAGTTGCCATGGTAATGGTATTTCTTCACAGCAACAGAAAACTGACACAGGCATACAATGACAGACACACACGTGCGCACACACACACACCCCTCTTTAAAAATTCTGTGAGTAAACAGTGTGTAAGAGCATCTGATGCGCAAACATGAGAACCGATGTTTAAGTCCCCAACACCAACAAAAAAGCCAGGCAAGAGCCAAATGTATCTGAAACCTGAGTGTGGAGTAGAGACAGATAGGTCTAAGAAGCAAGCTGGCCAGATAGCCTAGGCAAAAGAAGAGATTTGTTGGGCTGGGTAGCACACATCTTTAATTGTAGCACGGCAAAGACAGGCAGGTAGCTATTTGTAAAAATCTAGACCAACTTGATTTGCACAGAAAGTTTCAGCTAAGTGAGGGCTACACGGTGAGAACCTGTCCCCTCCCATCATAAGAAAGAGAGAGGGTGAGGGAGGGAGGGAGGGAGGGAAGAGAACAAAAGAAAAAAAAGAGAAAGAAAAAGAAAAAGAAAAAAACCTCTTCATGCCTGTGGTACATTTTCACTTTGCTATTTGGTCCTTGTGCTGATTAAGTTTTTTAAAAAAAATATTTTAAAACTTTCTTTCTTTAAGGACTGTCTTAAAGTTTGGTTTGATACTGCAATTTTTTGAGGAAAATATTTGCTTTGATTCACACAGTTTGAAGGCATAACATCCATTAAGATTTAAAAAAAAAAAGTCAGTGGCAAGAATCTAAGGTGAGGATGACACAGTGGGAAGAATCTAAGGCAACTGGTCATACATACAGTGTCTACCACAGTCAAGAAATAGAACAGAGAAACATTAATGCTATAGTTCCTACAATTCTTTAATAAAATTTTTATTCACAGTATTTCCTTCTATACTTAAACTTTTTACAGTCTATGTTCCTGAGCTTTTCAAGCATGTTCTCTTCCATAATTTTATTAAAGTACATTTTATATATGTTTGTGCTTCACTTTCAACTTTTCCTTTACATAAACCATAAATTTTTTTTTTTGAGACAATGTTACTGAATACTCTTGGCTAGCTTGAACCTTGAAATGTAGACCATTTCCTTCTGCCTTTCAAGTGCTGGTTAACTTACAAACTTGTAAGAACTCATTGGGGGATTGAGATATATACGCTGCTTTGAAATTTTTTCTTTATTTGTATTTAATTTTAACTTGAACTATTTATATCCTGTACAGACAGATACTACGCTTTCCTATCTAAAAGAGCACACTGTTAACTGAAATATTGCCTACAAATGTAGTCTCCTCATTAATATTGGCATTGTAATTTTTTTGTCTTCCTTACAGCCCTTCCCTTATATTAATGTTTTTGTAGACTACAGGATCCATTTAACTCATTTACAATAAATACTGTTTTTCAAATGTTGACTATTTTTATTAACAAATGAAGTATTTTGGAAAGCATTAATTCATTAAAATAATTTAGTTCTGTGGGTATACTTAAAATACTATATTTTACTAAAGATTGTTTGCTTAAATTATTTATGTTTACTTGTGTCCACCTGTGAACATGCAACTTTGAGTGTGTGGAGGTCAGAGGACAACTTGTGGAAGTTAGTTCCCTCCTTCTACCATGAAGGTTCGAACAAGCTATGATTTAAACACTATAAGGCTTGGTGACAAGTAAGTGCCTTTATCTACTGATCCATTGGTCCCTCAAATAGCATTTCACATATCTTTAACTACTTTTAAGTTATTGGCCTTTGATTCAAATCCAATTCTTCTCTAATTGTCCTCTTTAAGTTTCCAACCTCTCTGTGGTTTTTATTTTATTTTATTTATTTATTTATTTATTTTTTTTTGGTTTTTTTGAGACAAGGTTTCTCTGTATAGCCCTGGCTGTCCTGGAAGTCATTTTGTAGACCAGGCTGGCCTTGAACTCAGAAATCCGCCTGCCTCTGCCTCCCAGAGTGCTGGGATTATAGGCGTGCGCCACCACTGCCCCGCTATTCTCTGTGTTCTAAAAAGAGGTTTTGACCCTAGATCTTCTTTACAAATCTACCTTAGACCTATCACTTCTTTCCCAATAACCCAACAGAAACCTCACTAAGATATATCTGATTCTCCTTTAACCACTATCTCTCTAAAATATGTCCTGAGCTTATACACTAAACTGATACTGAGTTTAACTTTCTACATGTTTTAAAAAAGACATTTAAAATTTTTATATGTAAGAGTGTTTTGCCTGCATGTATGTCGGAATAACACATGCTTATCTGGTACCAGAGGAGCCCAGAAAACGGTGTCAGATCCCTTGGGACCAGACTTACAGACAATTGTGAGCTATCCTGTATGTAGGTGGTACTGAGAATGAGGCTAAGTCATCTGGAAGAACAGCCAGTGCTCTGAACAACTGAGCCATCTCTCCAGTCTCTTAAAAAAAAACCTTATTTTTATGATGTTTAATTATGGGAATGGAGTGAGAGGTGTAAGTGCAAGTCCCCAGAGAGTCTAGAAGAAACCATCAAATCCCCTCAATCTAGACTTACAGGCAATTATAAGCCATCTCATGTGGGTGTTGGCAAACTGAATTCCAGTCCTCTGAAATAGTAAGCACTCATAACTGCTGAGCCAAGTATCCAGTCCCTAATTTTCCAATCCTAGTTTAAAATAGGAATGAGTGCACGTATTCAAAGTCAGGGAGACTCTAGATAGACTTCCCAAGTATTTCCTGTTTCCAACTCTACAAAACGTATGTGACCTGCTCCAGCTTTACAATCAATCCTACAACTATAATTACAACTTTTTTTGTTGGTGGTGGTATTGTTTTTGTTTTTTGGACTTGGTTTTTTTGAGACAGGGTTTCTCTGTATAGCCCTGACTGTCCTGGAACTCACTCTGTAGACCAGGCTGGCCTCGAACTCAGAAATCCACCTGCCTCTGCCTCCCAGAGTGCTGGGATTACAGGCGTGCGCCACACCGCCCGGCTTATAATTAACTCAACTTATATGTAATTTCTCTACTACTTCTTTCTACTCAATACTGATAAGGAATTCAACTTTCTATTACACAGTTACAATTTCACTATAAGAACCTTTATTTAGATATTGAACACTAAACATCCTCTAAGGCCTTAAAAATCATCTGTTTCAGATTAAAACTATAAAACTCTTTGTCTTTCTGGGATATGCTTTAATAGTCTAGGTAGGTGGAACCTGTGGAGGCTAACACCTTGGGAAAGAAAAGATGACTTACCTACAAGTTTTGAACTCATTTACCTAACTTGAATGAATACCCAGTATTTCTGGAGTATTACAAGGGTGAGTAAAATAAACTAGCTATAGGAATCACAATGTAACTTCACAAGCAATACATAAAAACTTGCACAATTTAAAAACCAATTCTTACAGTTATCTCTCCAAGTGATAGCTGTAGTAACTGAAGAAATCACTAAGTAATTAATTCTGTGTTCAATAATGACTTTACAAATATTAACAAAGAGGAAGAATGGCTCAGCAGTAAAGAGCAGCAAGTGCCTTATTCTGACCCCTGTGGATGGGCAAACACACAAAAATATAAACATTTTAAAATGTATTTGTATTATTCTTATTTATGTACATGACCAAGACATGTATATGCAGGTATCCAAGGAGGAGAGAGGAAGGTGCCAGATCTCTTAGGACTGAGTTACAGACAGTTCTGAACTGCCTGGCCCTGGTGCTGGAGTGCAAAAGAAGCAAGCCTTCTTAATTATTTAGTCATCTCCCTAGCCCCATAAAAATAAATCTTGGGGGAAAAACAAATATTGACTAATTCTCATGAAAAGTCTCTATTCTTGTCCTAAACGGTTTCCACATTCTACATATTTAATCTTCCTGAGTCTCATATACTAACTACACAACCATCTTTCTTGTTTCAGATGAACTGATCATACTTAAACTGATCATAGCTAAATAAAGCTTCCAACACAGGCATTGATTAGAATCCCATCTTAAATTTTCTCAAAAAAAAAAAAAAAAAAAAAAAAAAAACACTTCCAGTTCCCTCCTGTGTCAACCATTCCTTCTCCACTAAATTCAATCTCAATATTAAATATGCTAACAATTCTGCAATTTTACCAAAACAAAAATGAAACACCCTAACTTCAGGTGCTTCCTTTTGCCCTTTGAGGTACAATTTAAACAGTTGTTTTCATTTCCTATACTCACTTTCCTTTCATTCTCCCAAGCTCAGACCAAGCTTTGGCCCACTTCACTGAAACTGCCACCCTCAAAGTAACATTCATCTCCAGTGGCAACCTCACCCTACCTTACCTGACCTCTATGTGAAACTTCCTTTGCTTTTCTGTGACTCTTAAAAAACTAGTGCACAAAGATTTAAGTTCTTTGTATCTACTACTTATTTCCTTATTGAACCATTTAGCCTCAAGAGGAGAGAGAGAGAGAGAGAGAGAGAGAGAGAGAGAGAGAGAGAGAGAGAGTAAAAGCCAACATTCACCCCACTAATACCAAGACCCCATGTGCCCCAGGCAATGTAAGTCCCTCTGCCCACTTCAGAGCTTCTGTGCTGGTTCTTCTCTCCACCAAGAAAGCTAGTCCCTCAGACAATCAACATGCTACCCCCAACCCATCCACATCACCAATCTTCTCACTCATCACTAATAGGTTAGAATTCCTAACTTAGGGCTGGAGAGATGGCTCAGTGGTTAAGAGCACTGACTGCTCTTCCAAAGGTCCTGAGTTCAAATCCCAGCAACCACATGGTGACTCACAACCACTCGTAACGAGATCTGACGCCCTCTTCTGGAGTGTTTGAAAACAGCTAGTGTACTTACATATAATAATAAATAAATCTTTAAAACAAAAGAATTTCTAACTTAATTGTCTAGCTCATTATCTCTCTTATGCTAGCAAGAATTTTATGCTGTTCATTCTTTGACTTACTTTATGTTGCTATTCTTAGAAGTATGCACTCAAATTATTTGGTAAATTTGGAATTAAATCTAAAGCTTTCATTTTATATATCAGAAGTTTAATGCTAGCAAGTCAAAATTTTACATGATCCTATGACTTAAAATATTGAGACTATAACCAGGGCAAGCCCTCTTGGCCTACATAGGAAAAAGAGATAATTTCACTACTGTTTTTCAAACTTTTATTTTTGCAGGTGGGGAGGGGGATCCCACGAGTAAATTTCTCTTCAACTGCAACAGATAGTCTTTTGTTGCTAGAGTAGCTACCTCTGGGTGGGTGGGGGGGGGGCAAATGATTATCAGGATTTTAAAAAAAAACTAGGGAAAACAAATGTTAAAACTCCACTGGGTTTCTAAAATAACACTAATGCTTTAAGACGGGGCCAAGTCACTATTCAAAAGTAAAGTAGATTTGTTAATGTGAGGAATTAATAAGAAAGAACAAATATAACAAGAAACCCAATCAAGAAATATTTTCTTTTGGGGGAGTCGGTTTTTTTCAAGACAGAGTTTCTCTGTATAGCCCTGGCTGTCCTGGCACTCACTCAGTAGACCAGGCTGGCCTCGAACTCAGAAATCCACCTGCCTCTGCCTTCCAAGTGCTGGGATTGAAGGTGTGCGCCATCACCACCATATTTTCTTAATTTCTTAAATCAATTAGTGTCTCTCTCTCTCTCTGTGTGTGTGTGTGTGTGTGTGTGTGTGTGAGTGAATGCCACTAGAAAAGGAATTTTTTGCAGTATAAAGTGCATACTACATGAGTCCTTTTCCTTTTTCACAATTTCACAAATTGAGTTCATTCCTAACCATACATCTAAATAACCTAAGCATATGATTTTCCTTTCCTAATTTTTTGTTTTTCAAGATAGGGTTTCTCTGTGTATCCCAGTCTGTCCTAGAACTTGGCCTGTAAAGCAGGCTGTCCTTGAACTCAGAAATCTGTCTGCTTCTGCCTTACCACCACCCAGTAACAGATTTTTATTAATGTAAAAGAAAGAGAGAGAGAGAGAGCGAGCAAAACACAAAACAAAAAAAAAAAAAAACAAAAAAACAGGGCTAGAGAAATGGCTCAGAGGTTAAGAGCACTGACTGCTCTTGCAGAGGTCCTGAGTTCAATTCCCAGCAACCACTGTGGCTCACAACCATCTGTTATGGGATCCAATGCCCCTTTCTGGTGTGTCTGAAGACAGCTACAGCGTACTTATATAAAAAACAGACATACAAACTTTTTGCTCAAATGAAGTACTTGGCAGGTCTTCTTTATGAGTTGCCAGCATCGCAGCTCTTAGTAAAGGGTTATTTGAACACAGGGATAAGGAAGCATTACAACTTAAGTGACTCCAGGCTACAGTATGAATACACCAAATAAAAGGATGGTTTGTATTATGGGTAAATAGAACAGGACAATTTGGGAGTTCATCCTAATATTCAGAAAGGTGTACAATTTAAAACTCAAAAATAGTCTTCTCTGCAATTGTCCATTAACTTTCACATATTGAGGTTTATTTCAGGTAAATGCAACATCTGAAAGCAATGTGATGCTTCAGACTATTACATGATTCCGATCTTAGTTCAGAATCCCAGCACTCAATGTAACACCCGGGTGTGCAGTATACTCCTGCAATCTCTGTACAAATAGAATCAGTAGAATCCCTGTAGTTGCTGGGCAACTTTTCTAGCTAATCATAATCAGCAAGTTCCAGGTTCAGTGGAAAATACCATCTTAAAAATAAAAAAAAAATAGTAGAAAAAAATTTTAAAAGCTGGATATAGTGGTACATGCCTTTAATCCCAGCACTTGGTTCACTGAGGCAGCTGGGACTCTTGAGTTCAAGACTAGGCTGGTTTACAACAAAGAAATGAAGGTCCAGGTCAGTAGGGGCTACAGAGAATTCCTGCCTCCTCTAAAAAAAGGAGGAGGAGGAAAAGAATCAACAAAAAAAGAAAGTGGGAGAGAAAATTAGAATTAGGAGTACTGGGTACTCTATCAGGGAACCTAGGTTGAATCCCAACACATGGCTGCTTACAACTATAATTTAATCCAGAGGATACCTTTTTTTCTGGCTCTTAGGCAGGAGGCAGAGGAGTAGTTCATAGAGGCACACAAGCAGGCAAAACACTCACACATACAGAATAAAAGTAAACAGTTAAAAAGTAAAATGAACTAAGCATAGTGGATTGCACCTTTAATGCTATCCCTCAGGAGGCCTAGAAAAGTGGATCTATCTCTGAGTTCAAAGCCAAATGGTGCTTGAACATACTGAGTTCAGGACAGTTAGGGCTACTAAGTGAGACATTGTCTTCTTCTTTTTTTTTTTTTAAGTGGGGTTGGGGTGTGCTAAATAAAGTATTAAGTGACAGATGAAGATATTTAACCTGACACTGAAATCTGCCTATACATACATGCACATAAACACGTACACCGAAACACTTGGTTCTTTACTATGCCCTCAGATAACTTGATTCTAAAACATCTTTAGAGATGTTTAAGGGTGTTGTGCTGTTAATAACTTTATTGTTATGTTAATAATAAGTCATTGTGCTTCAAATCCCAGGAATTATTCTTTCATCTGCCCATATTGTCTCAGTATAATCTGCCCAATATGAAGTCTTTCAAGCTACCAGTACAGTGATGGTTAATTATTTGCTTGCTTTTACTATGACAAGGTGTTCTAAATATTTCCAGCCCTGGACTTATAGTCATTGCTCTAGGTAGTACTGTTTTTTTCAGTGGGGAAAAAAATCAATATATTGTTGTACTTTGTAACCTATTCTCTTGAAATTGTTTTTTTTTCTTTTTTGGGGGAGGGTGGGGAAGAAGGGGGAGGAAGGGTATGTGTATTGGGTGTTTTGCCTGCTTTTGTGTCTGTTCACCAAAAGCCTGCATTGCCCATAGAGGGCAGAAGAGGACATCAGATCCTCTGAAATTGGAGTCACACAATTGTTATATCCTATGTAGGTGCTGGGAACCAAAACCAGGTTCTCTGCAAGAGTAACAAGTGCTCTTAACCACTAAACCATTTCTCCAGCAAATTTATTTCTTCTCTTTATTCCAGTCAATATAAAACACCCAGCTAACTAATAAGACAGCTTTGCACAAAACTAATCTACCCCATTCTAATAAAGACTATCCCAGATTAAGGAGGTAGAAAAATAAAAGGCAAAACTCAGAAGAAAATACTTTAACTTGGAAAGACAAAGTAAAGCTTCTTTTCTTCCTGAAGCCATCATGCCATCCAGACTAAGGAAGATCCAAAAATTACCACAATTTAAAACTCAGATAAGCGTTGTTAGGTGCACTTAATATGGATACTAAAGATCAAGCTTCAACTTGCAAACATGCGCATTAAAAAATTGAATCAGTTAACAAACAAATTATTTCATTATTAAAGTGGCATGAGACATTTGGTGTTCTCCCAAAGAATCTAGGTTCTGTTCCCAGCACCCATTTCAAGGTTGTTCACAAAAGTCTGTAACTCCAGCTCCAGAGAATCTGACACCATCTTTTTTGGCATGTAAGACATCTGCACCCATGTGGTGTACATAGACATAACCAAAAATAAATCTTTCCCAAAAAATGTCTTATGCAATCTGACACAATCCAGGTATCCAGAGGGGACAGGTAAAGTGACAATACTAAACAGCCAGACACAAATACAATAAAGTGCCAGATTTAATGGTATATGCCTTTAATTCCAGCCCTTGAGACACAGAGACAGAGGCAGACAAAGGCTGATGATGTCTATGTGTTCCAGACCAGCCACCTAAGGATAGTTAAACCCTGTTTTAAATTTAAAAAAAAAAAAAAGGAAAAAAATTAAATCCTGGCCCCCAAGAGTATTTAGTATCCATTCCTTTATTATTTTCCTTACATTTCTTTAACTGTATAGTTCGCTGAAGTATATAAACACTGTGTCTGGTTAATCTTATTATATAATTTTTAAATTTTATTTGCAATATTTTATCATACAAATCATGTACTATAATAAAATCATAAAATTAAAAAATAGTTGGGCATATCATTATATATACATGCCATAATATTCAGTAAAGATGCCATTTAAAATAAATATAAAGAATGAACGTTTTCAATCTAAGTCTTGACCAAAGTCTAGTGGCCTAAAAGTTTAAGGGTTGCTTAACTTGGATTTTAATTCTATTCAACTGTCATTTTATAATAAGAGATATAGTAGGGTTTTTTTTTATTTGTTTTGGTTTTTGAGACAGGGTCTCTTTATATAGCCATGGCTGTCATGAAACTCCCTATGTCAATCAGGCTGGCCTCAAACTCAGAGATCCTTCTGCCTCTGCCTGTCAAGTGCTGGAATTAAAGAAAGGCATGTGCCACCATCCCTGGCCCTCTTTTTTAAAGAGTTATTTATTTTACACACACACACACACACACACACACACACACACACACACACACACACACACAGTTGCTGTCTTCAGACATACCAGAAGAGGGCATCAAGATCCCTATTACAGATGGTTGTGAGCCACAATGTAGTTGTTGGGAATTGAACTCAGGACCTCTGGAAGAGCAGTCAGTGCTCTTAACTGCTGAGCCATTTCTCCAGCCCTCTCTTGGACACTTAAAAAGAGATTTAAAGAATTAAGTAGGCAGGTCTAGGACAGAGTACTTGCCTAGGAAGCACAAAGTCTTCTGTAACAATGCACAATAAATACATAGTAAATAACAGTTTCTTCAGTCATAGCACCAACAAGCATTTGGTATTACATTGCTAGTGCTTGGAAAAACAAACAAACAAACAAACAAACATCTCCAGATTTACCAAGACTTGTTTATGCCTCTAATAGTCACCTATTATACAACTCTCATCTTACAGGGGAATATCTCTTGCTGATCTTCAAAGCATGACAGCAGAGATGGCTTCAGTATGTTGACACACAAGTAAAAATAGAACAGATTTCAGGGACTCAAAATGAAAAAGGCAGAGGAAGAATATAACAAAACCACAAAATGGAGATGACTCTTCACATAATTTGCATTTAAAGTGCTGAATAACTCAACTGTACCTTTTAAATAAGTTTTACTAAAAGTAACACCTATTACTGATATTTCAACAATATAGAGTTCAGAATTGCTTGTCAATACAACTTTTACTTTTACTTTTAATTACATTATTTTTATGTGTGCTTGTACATGTGCAGCATACCACAGTCAGAGGACAACTTGCAGGAATAGTCTCTCCTCCTATCATCAAGTAGGTTCAGGGGATCAAACTCAAATCATCAGATATAGTTACAAATGCCTTTACCTGCTAAGTCATCTCATTAGTTCAACACAATTTAGTTTTTATAAATTGATTTTATACGATTAATCTGAAGACTAATTTTAACTCTCATGGATGCTTTCTACTTTCTCAAAGGCTTTACATGAATTTTTTATACTAATTCAATAAACACTAAATATTAATAATGCTAGTTCACAATAAGTATATATACTAAATACATGAATTAGACAGCCAATCATGCTCAGGTCCCACTGTTCATCATAGATGAATTGCTGCAGTAAGTTTTCATATGTAAAGCTTGCAGTTTTGACAAGAACCAAAGTGAATACAATGAGGAAGATAAGGAAGCAGAGGTGAAGGAGAAGGAGAAACAAAAATGTCTGAGGGAGGGCTGGAGAGATGGCTCAGCAGTTAAGAGCACCGACTACTCTTCCACAGGTCCTGAGCTCAATTCCCAGCAACCACACGGTGGTTCACAACCATCTGTAATGAAATCTGATGCCCTTTTCTGGTGTGTCTGAAGAGAGTGACAGTGTACTCACATACATAAAATAAATAAATCTTTAAAAAAGAAGATTTAAAAAAGAATGTTTGAGGAAAAAAAAACACTGAGAATGCTAATTTGACTAGAAATTCTATTATCCAAACGATTGCTTAGGTGGTGGAGAGATGGTTCAGTGTTAATAGCACTAACTGACCTTTCAAATAACCACAATTCAATTCCCAGCACCCATAACTAGCTATGTAATTCCAGTACCAGAGAATCTGATGACCACTTTTGGACTCCAAGAGTGAATATAAAACTTATTTACAATATAATGTGCCAGTAGCCCAAAACAAGTATTCCTTTTCTAACATCCCCAAAAGAGATTAAAATTAAACGGATTCTTTTAAATGACATTTTGTTCTGTTCTGTTTTGTTTTGTTTTGTTTTGTTTTTCAAGACAGGGTTTCTCTGTACCTGAAACTGGAAATCCACCTGCCTCTACCTCCCAAGTGCTAGGATTAAAGGCATGCACCACCACTGTCAAGCAAAATTAAACAGATTCTTATCACTACAATTCATTTAGCAAATATTTACTTAGTATCTACAATATGCCAAGTTCTACAAATACATTGTAATAAAATGTAGTAGTTATTAATGCTGCTGTTAACAGCTAAGGTTATCTTACTGGGCCTCAACATAATTGTGACTAGGTGTGTGGCTAACATAACACTGTAACTAGATGGAATTAACACCGTAAAACTCACAATGCATCAAAATCATTTGTAGTCAAGAGTATTTAAATTACTGTGCAGGAGCTTCCAGAAAGCTCTACCAACATTTCAGATGATGGTTACTCTGTTACTCAGTAATATCATGGATTAGAGATGCTTGCCAACTTTAACAAATAAAGAATCCCCTGTGTTTGAAGCCATTGAGATCTTAAGGTTATTTGAGGTTTCTCAAAACTTTTGGTTTTTTGTTTGTTTGTTTGTTTTTTGTTTTTTTGTTTTTATTTTTTGTTTTTTTGAGATAGGTTTTTTCCGTGTAGCCCTGGCTGTCCTGAAACTCTGTAGACCAGGCTGGCCAGGAACTCAGAAATCTGCCTGCCTCTGCCTCCCAAGTGCTGGGATTAAAGGTGTGCACCACCACAACCACCACCACCACCACCACCACCCAGCTTGCCTTTTTGATTTTTAAAGTTTGTAAGTCCCACACCCTTTCCTGAGCATTTATAAGTAGTTACCAATTGCTGGAGGAGGGTTTCATGAAGTTCCACCCCCTCTCTGAGGATTCATAGGCAGTTAGTGGTTGCTGGAGAATGGTGAGACATTTTCTTCAGTGGTGTAACCACTGGTAAGATATCTATGCTCCTGTAAGTAACACTGGTACATACATACAAATATACATACATACATACATACATACATACATACAGATAATACAAGGTGCTGAAGAGATGACTCTGCAGTTAAAAATGCAGGCTGTTCTTCCAAAGGATCCTGGTTCAATTCCCAGAACTTCCGAGGCAGCTCACAATTGTCTGTAACTTCAGTTCCAGGGTACCCAACACCCCCACAGAGACATATATGCAGTAAAAGTACAATGCAAGGCAGAAGCAGGTGAATCTCTTTAGTTTGAGGACAGTCTGGTCTACAAGAGCGAGTTCCATGACAGCCACAGATACACCTAGTGTCAGTTAATTAACTAATTAATTAATTTTAAGAAGGCTCAACACAAGGCTATGTGAAAGTTACAAGGTTACCTATGACTAGGTATCTGACTTCTGACTGGTTAAGACACCCTAATACATCATTCTATTTAATTTTTAGAAAATGGTCATTCAGCTGGGCAGTGGTGGCACAAGCCTTGAATCACAGCACTTGGGAGGCAGAGGCAGGTAGATTTCTCAGTTCGAGGCCAGCCTGGTCTACACAGTTAGTTCCAGGACAGCCAGGGCTACACAGAGAAACCCTATCTCGAAAAAAACAAAAAGAAAGAAAGAAAGAAAATGATCATTCAAACCCACAGAAAACTTTCTAAATTCTGTTCAATTAACTTAGTGATTGATTATTCCCTTCCTGTTCTTGGTACAACCTTATTATATATAGCAATGTCATATTTTTTAAAGCAATGTCTTAAAGTAATTCCAAGTACTTTGAAAGTAAATAAACCCAAGTTAAGGAACATAGATACAAAGCTACAAATACAATCTTTTGGGAGTGGTGGCTCATGTCTGAAATCCTAGAACTGGAGAGGGTAAGGCAGACAGGAAGATAGGAAAGACTTCAAGAACAATCTAGGCTACATGGTGTTTTTTTTGTTTGTTTGTTTGTTTGGTTTTGGTTTTTTGTTTGTTTGTTTTTTTGAAACAACAAACAGGGTTTCTCTGTATAGCCCTGGCTGTCCTGGAGCTTACTCTGTAGACCAGGCTGGCCTTGATCTCAGAAATCCGCCTGCCTCTGCCTCCCAGAGAACTGGAATTACAGGCGTGCGCTGCTGCCACCACCACCACAGGGCTCTACATAGTGTTTCTAAAGGTCACTTTTATAGGTGGGAAATTTTGCTCAGTTGTTAAAGAGTACTAGCTGCTCTTGCAGAGGACCCAGGTTCTGTTCCTACCACCCACATGGGCTGCACACAATCATTTAATGCAAGCAAACCAAACACTTGTAAATATCAAGTAAATTTTTAAAGGGTTCTGGGGGCTGGAAAAGTAGTTCATCAATTAAGAGTCCAGGCTACTCCTCCTGAGGACCCAGGTTTGATTGCCAGCACCCACTTGACAGTTCAGAACCATCTCCAATCCCAGACGATCTGAGCCTTCTTCAGGCCTCAGCAGCACCAGACATGCCTATGGTACACGTACATGCAGGCACCCACACACCAGAGCATAATTTTGTTTCGACACCTTTTGCTTTGTTTCAAGACAGGATGTCTCTGTGTAGCCCTGGCATTCCTAATACTCACTCTGTAGATCAAGCTGGCTTCAAACTCAGATTTTCCTGCCTCTGCCTTCTGAGTGCTAGGATTAAGACATGTGCCACAACCACCCAATTTATTTGGGTCCTTATGGCAGGTTAGGTATACAGCTTTCTGTCTTCTGGGGAAGTGGGGAGTTTAAGAGACTCCAAAACATGATACTTAAATTGTTGCCACAAGAGAGAAATAACAGGAAAGCAATAAGCAAGTGGTTTTCAAAAACTATCTTTTGGTCTCTCCACCAAAAGCATGTGGACTGTGATTGTTTCGAACAGATATTTATGTTAAACTAATAGAAATTCATGAAGCTTTCCATATTTTTACGGATTTGTATTCAGCTATAATGAAAAATGAAATTATGGATTTCACAGGAAAAATAGAGAAAATTAAAGTATATTGAGTTAACCCAGACACAGAAAGATAAATAGTACACTTTCATATGTAAATCTTAGTTTCTAGTTGTTAAATATGTGAATTTAAATGAAAGCAAGATGAGAGGCAATAGGAAACAGATATGAAAGCAGATGGACTGATGGGAATAGACAGGTTGATAGAGATATGGGTAAGAATCAGCCAAAACTAAGTATATATTAAAAATGCTGTAAGGAAACCTATTACTTTAGGAGCTAATTTTTAAATTAATACTTTTAAAACAGTATGTCACAGATCATATTGGTGCCAGTAGAGCCCAGAAGAGGGCATCAGGTCTCCTTGAACAGGAGTTACAGACAGTTGTAAGCCTCCCTCCCCTACCATGGGTACTGGAAATGTGGAGTCCTCTATGTAAGTACCTTTAACTATTGAGTCATTTCTCCCATCCTTTTTAAGTAATATTTTCTTAAACATGTGGACAATATTGATAAAAGTAAATGGTTTTCAGACTGCAGTTTTTATCCAAACACATCCACATATCTCTAGACTACAAAAAATAATTGGTTTACAAGAATATGGATTAGTTTAAGCCTTTGGCCAATTCTTTGGGGGGGGGGAAGTGGGGGAGGAAAAGAGGGAGGGATGGAGGGATAAAAAGAAAAGAAAAGCTAAACTCATCTTGGCAAAGCTGAATATGGCAGCAAATCTCAAACTGGGGTAGTGGTGGTGCACGCCTGTAATCCCAGCACTCTGGGAGGCAGAGGCAGGCAGATTTCTGAGTTTGAGGCCAGTCTGGTCTACAGAGTGAGTTCCAGGACAGCCAGGGCTATACAGAGAAGAAACCCTGTCACAAAAAAACCAAAACTAAAACAAAACAAAACAAAACAAAACAAAACAAAACAAAACAAAAAACAAAAAACAAAAAAACAAAACCAAAACCAAAAACAAAAAAGAAAAGAACGAAATCTCAAACTGCATTTACTGCCAAGGATCTATAAAGCAGTTATATATTATCTAACTGACCTACTTAAAGTAAACTTAGCGTAAACATCTTCTTGAAATGAAGTCTTAGGATACTTAGGTATCACTTAGTAACAAAGGATACTTTCAAGAGCTTAGTGTTCTGCATTGGCTGGTGATCCATCTCCACAACCTAAGTGTGCTAGACCACTTTTAAGTATCCCCAAGCAAGGGTTGGGACAGGATTTTGCTTTTATTCTCCTGGAAAAAAATAAAAACAAACCCCTGCCCAACTCGCACTTGTGTGTATGTGTGTGTGTGTGTGTGTGTGTGTGTGTGTGTGTGTGTAGCAGAGAAAAACAAAACATCCAGCTGATGTTCCTTTTCAACTAGTGTCCCAAAAGGAAAAACTTTCTCCTCCACACTGTCTTAAATACCCTTCAACGCAAAGACCCTCCTTCCTGCTTACTTATGTTCACTGCCTGTGGGCTGATTACTTGCTCACTGCCTCTTGACCTCGCACTGACTTTGGTTCTTGGAGTAAAGGAGTGTGATAGTGCTGAGATACACCACCACAAAGTCTTTTCAGTAAATATCAAAGTCTTTGGGGATTCACAGTATGATCAAATATCCTGCAACGCTCAAGTGCTGTGGGCCATTTCAACTTTACTGTTTTGTCTCACCCCTAGATGCCACAGCAATAGTTTACCCAACTCTCTCTACTATACTATTTTATAGCAATTACAAAGATTGACTGCCTTCTTTACTAAACAAAAGCATTTTTACTAGTGTCTAATAAACCCAATATTTAAAGACAATTCAAATAAGAAAACTACTTTGAAAAAGAACTAATTCTTAGGACAATTTTCTAATTGTCATTCTAGTAATAAAGGACAGATAGGCAAGTAGACAGATGTTCAATATAATATAAAGATAACTAATTTAGAAAACTCTCAATGGAGTTAAATTTTACCTAAAAGTAGGCTGGAAAAAAGGCTCAGTGGTTAAGAGTACATGCTGCTCTTCGAGAACCTGTGTTTAGTTCCCAGCACCCTTGTAAGGTGGTAATTCCACCAATTTCAGCTAAAGAGGATCAGACACTCTCTTCTGGCCTCTGCAGGTATGTATACCAGGCAAACACATATATATGAGTACACATAAATACATTTTATACACATACACACAAATAAAAACAGCTGGAGGGAGGATGTGGGGGTGGCATACTCCTTTAATCCCAGTGATAGGGAAGCAGAGTCAGATGCATTTCTGTGACTTAAGGCCAGTCTGGTGTACAGAGATAGCTCCTGGACAGTCAGGTTTACACAAACAAACCCTGTCTTGAAAAAAACAAAAACAAAAACAGTAATAGCTAGAAGTGGTGGCATACACCTTTAATCCTGACAATTGGGAAGAAGCCGGATCTCTGACTTTGAGGTCAGCATGGTCTACAAAAGAAAGTTCCAGGACAGCCAGGCTACACAGAAACCCTGTCTTGAAAACCAAAATAGATAAAAATATGAAAAAGCTGGAGATGCTTTAGCTGTTGGCAGCACTTGCTGTTTTTACAAAGGAACCCAGACTGGTTCCCAGGACTAACATGGTGGCTTTTAGGACATCTGCAACTTCAGTTCTAAGGGATCCAATGCCTTCTGACCTCTGCTAGCACCAGGTATGAATGTAGCACATAAAACATATGTGGAGCCGGGCAGTAGTGGCGCACGTCTTTAATCCCAGCACTTGGGAGGCAGAGGCAGACGGATTTTTGGGCCAGCCTGGTCTACAGAGTGAGTTCCAGGACAGCCAGGGCTACACAGAGAAACCCTGCCTCAGAAAAAAAAAAAACAAAAAACAAAAAACAAAAACAAAAAACCCATACATGGAGGCAAAACCACCCATTAACACTCACACACATTGGGCTGGGGAGATGGCTAAGATTTAAGAGCACTGTCTGCTCTTCCACAGGACCTGACTTCAATTCCCAGTACCCACAAGGCAGTTTGAAACTGTCTATAACTCCAGTTCCAAGGATCCAACACCCTTACACAAACATACATGCAGGCAAAACATCAACACACATAAAATAAAAAATAAACACACATTAAACAAACAAATCAAAAACATTATAATAAAAATAAATCTTCTTTGAAAATTTTATCTATAACATTTTGAAGTAATAAAGGATTCATAGAATATTTCACTTTGGGCATTGTTAATTCTCCAATTTAAACTATTTATAAAAATATGCACCCAGGGACTGAAGAAATCATTTAATTAAATTAGAGGATTAATGTTATCTACTCAAACCACTATAAAATAACCACATTATCTTCAGAGTATTGTCTTACCCTTCCTACAGAAAAAAAATAACTTTTTATCTAGCTCATTTTAAAAATGAAATTATGAAAGAACCATTTTAAAGGAAACCAGTCAGAATACCTCCCTTTTTGCTCCAATGTTATTTATTACTTGACCCATAGGGTCTATACTGTAATTTAAAAAAGACAATAGTCTCCAAGGGCCCCCTGGAATGATACACACAGTACGTGAAAAGTATTCTAGTTGGAGGAAGGCTGAGAAGAAAAGGGAGTATACCAATCAAGACGGAGATGGGTAGGGCATATGTTTCAGGTATTTTGGCTTTTGATTGTTGTTGTTTCCCCTGTTTTCATTTTTATACAGAGTTTCCTAGCTGTCCTAACATGCCATATGTGCCTGGCAGAGTTTGATCTCTAGACCCATAGTAGAAGAAATGAACACATGTAAGCTTATATGTAAGCGTATGTGTATGTGCCCTTACACACACATTCATACCCACACCATATACACAATAAACAAAACTTTTAATAAGAAATTAGAAATGAGGACTGGGGTGATTGCAGAGTATGTAAAAGTGCTTTTTTTCTGCCAACTCAAGGACCTAAGTGCAATAAATTAAAAAAAAAAAGCAGGGCATGGCCATGTATGCTTGTAACCCACACATAGAGAAAAGACAGAAACAAGCACATATTAATGGAGCTCACTAGCCTAGCTGAGACCTTAATCTTCAGGTTTAGTAAGAGACCCTGTCTCAAGGGCTGATACATAAACCAGACAGCGATAAAGAAAATGCCTGATGAGTCTCCTATGCTGCACGGGCCTGTACCTCCATGCACATATTACATATGCAAGTACAGGCATACAAATGAGTGGTAGGGATGGGGAGGGGGGAGGGAGACAAAAGGAAAGGGGAAGGGAAAAAAGAAAAAGGGAAGAAAGCAAATTTAAAACGATTGCCAAAATGAAAAATTAAATGGTCAGTCTAAATAATAAAACAGGCATAGATGAAAACCAAGCTACTAATCTGGAAAATAAAGGGGAGGATGAAGTGGAAATATCTGGTTTCTTTAACAACTCAGTTGTGTCGTGTTTTTTTCTTTTCTGCAAGCTGTCGTGTGAGAGAACATGCATGTGCTGTTTTGCTGAAAACAGACACTTCAGAGGGTACATGATGTTTAGAAAGGTCATAAATAGAACCCCACAATGAGGACACTCTTGCACTGCTACACGCCCGCAATGCTTTCTCAGTCTTAGAAACACACAAAAGAACTTCTCGTGGTATTCCAGCTCATTCTGGCCACTTTCCTGACTTGTGCCATTCGGCAGAGTCTTGCTGTTTCTGCTGGATCATGCTGCCACTACTGATTCATGTTTGGTACCTGCTATTGAAATGGACTGCTGATATCCTAACATCGAAGAATGGAATCGTCACAAGGAATTACTTCTGAACAGTCCACAACACCCTTTCCTATTATCCTATTTTCCCCATCCCCTGGTTGATGGGTTAGAAGAAAGGTTGAAACATTTAAGAACCCTAGATAAAGTAGATTTTGAAAAATCTAAGCCTTCAGAAGGAAGTCTATATGGGTAAAAAGAGCAACATTTAAATTTTGTCAAGCCTTCACAATCATGTGACCCAACTCTTCAATCCCTGGAAAACTGTCAACACACAGTTTATCCCAAAGTATAAAATAAAATATCAGGCTGTGAGGTAGTCACACCTGCCTTTAATCCCAGCACTCAGGAGGCAGAGACAGGCAGATCTCTGTGAGTTTGAGAACAGCTTGGCCTACAGCAAGGCTGTTACAAAAACTCTGTCTTGAGATAGATAGATAGATAGATAGATAGATAGATAGATAGATAGATAGATAGATAGATAGATAGACAGAGAGACAGACAGAAATATACAAACTCAGAATATAAGTATGTATATTCCACTTAGTTCCAACTAAGTGGAAGAAAAGATAGAACTCTTCCCTTATAAAATTCTAGGAGTTAGCAGATATCCCTCTTCCCAAGTGGAGCTTCATAGTGTTTCCAGTATGTGAGTACAGAGAAAACTGAGTGGGACAAGGTGACACAGAGCTATAGTCTCAGCAGTTGGATGGCTGGGGCAGAAATAGCACAAGTTTTGAAGGCAACATGGAATATAAACAAGTCCCAGATCAGGATTGCCTATATAGACAGACCCATTTCAAAAATCAAAGAAGGGAACATGATGGTGGTGGCACACACACCTTTAATACCAGCACTTAGGAGGCAGAGGTAGGCTGATCTCAAAGTCAGTCTGATCTACAGGGCAATTCCAAAACAGCCAGGGTTACACAGAGAAACCCTGTCACAAAAACAAAACAAAAGATCAAAACTTTAAATTCAGTCTCTTTAAAATATCCAAAACTCCCTCTAAAACTTCAAAATGCCTCAACTGTAGGCTCACATAAAAATAAAAAAATAAGTTACATACTTTAAGAGGTCAGAATCAGGGCAGTTACAAATCAAATCAAAGTTCAAACGTATAAAGAGTCACTGCCTAATGTCTGGGACCCACTGAGGATCCACTACGCTTTAAGGGTCCTTGGCAGCAGCATTTATCCAGCTCTGTCTTCCTCAGGACATGCAGCTTTTCTTGTAGGCTCAGACTGGCTCCACTTCATAGCTGCTGCTATCCTGGTCATCTCACAGTACAGGCATCTCCAAAATGTTGGCATGTCCACTACAACTGTGCTGCACTGTCACCAATACCCTCATAGTTTTTTTCTTCAGGGACTTGAACCCTGCCACATAGTGTGAAACCTCAATTTCTCTCCATGATCTATCTCTACAATCCTAGGTATTCTGAGGATGTATCTAGCTCCCACTACGACTGAGTGCCAGATCTGCCAGCAGCAGAAACAAACACTAAGTCCAATGTGACACTATTCCCCTGGGTGACCAGCCAGCAACTAAGTGGCAGGTTGACTACACTGCACCATTTACATTGTGGAAAGGGCAATGTTTTGTCCTTGCTGAAATACAACATATTCTGGTTTTCAATTTGCCTTCCTGCATATAAAACTTCTGCCAAAACTAAACCCACGGAATTATAGAATATTTTATCCAACACTATGATATTCCACATAGCATTACTTCTGACCAAGAAGCTCACTTCACAGCCAGAGAGGTGCAGGCCATCTCATATAATTCACTGCTTCTTACTATGTTTGTCACTATCCTGAACAGCTAGACTGTTAAAAAAAAATGGGATGGCCTCTTAAAGACATGCCTATAGGACCAGAGTTCTCCTGAAGGTGATATATGCTTTGACTATATGCATAGTTTTTCTTAAAGTTAGGATTCATGGGTCTAAAATTAAAGTGTAAACCTGTGATGATTCATCTTGGTTATCAACTGATTACATCTGAAATAAAAACACAAATAGCTGGACATGCCTGTGAGGAATTTTTCGTGATCATTTTAAGTGGGAAGATCCACCTTAAATCTTATGCCCCACATAAAAGGACACATAAGGAGTGTTTGTTTTCTGCTTTTTGTCTGCTTGACTTCATTGAACTTCATCTAACCTGTTTTAGACCCATTCCTTCATTGGAATTAAAATACATTCTTCAGGATTCCAACAAAGACTAAAGACCAGCCACTCTCTTGGAATCCTATACTCCAGTACCAGGTTGGAACTGCTGTGACATCTAGTCTCATAAACTGAATAACTACTAGGATTTCTGGCCTTTCCATTAGGAATCAGCCACTGTTGAACTATTTGAATGAATCACCACCTGTAAGCCAGTCTTTCTTTTTTTTCCCCTCCAGGGATTAAACATGAGTATTTGCCTCAGCCACTTGAGGATGAAGCAGGAGTAGGTGGCACTAATACCAGGCCAGCTGTGCTTAAAAGGCATATAGGTATTGGAGAACTCACACAAGTAGTGGCATGTCAGCTCTGTTTAATTTCCATCTGGTTGAAGGTATAAGCCCACCATGCTGCATACCATCTGGTAGGATGATCATGTTCCTCAGGTAGATCTTCACCACCTCAGGCTTCTCCATGGGTAGCACCTCCTACATGGTCTTTCTCAAATGCTTGAATAATGTAAGTACTGCTTCCACTGCCTCTAGAAAGCACTGTACAACTGCATCTGCTACTCATAGAACATGCCCAGTAATTGGTCCAGATCCATACCACGGCAGGCAAATTTGCAGAAGATCCACTTCTCCATTTCAGCCATCTTGGTGGCTGCTCAGAAACACTGGCTGCATCTTTACTGTTATCTTGAACTTCCTGTAAGCTATTCTTAATAACAAATGTTAACTACATTCTAGTAGATGATATAGATCATGGAAGAACCTATTTATTCCTAAGAAAGGAAGCATATTGCAAATAGTATCTGCTGTTCAGCTTTACTGAAAACTTATACTCTTCAAAAATAAATAAAGCTGCCAGGCAGGGGTGGCACACGCCTGTAATCCCAGCACTTGGGAGGCAGAGGCAGGCGGATTTCTGAGGTCGAGGCCAGCCTGGTCTACAGAGTGAGTTCCAGGACAGCCAGGGCTATACAGATAAACCCTGTCTTGAAAAAACCAAAAATATAAATAAATGAATGAATAAATAAAGCTAATAAAAATTAAGACAGGACTTGCTGATGTGGTGCACATCTTTAATCCCAGCAATCAAGAAGCAGAGAGACAGGTAGATTTCTTTCCTGATATACATGGTGAGCTGTAGGCCAGCTAAGGCTATATAGTGAGGACCTGTCCCAAAAAATAATAAAGCAACCATATATGTGGGTACAGACAAAAAAGAAATGAAAGAAGAGTCTTAAAATTTTTGCATATATATTAACAGCTGCACTAATCACAAGAAAAGAAGTGGAAAGAAGCCAGGGCATAATAGCACATGTCTTTAATCCCAGCACTCAGGAGACAGAGGCAGGTGAGTCTGTAAGTTCAAGGCCAGCCGGATTACAAAGCAAGTTCCAAAACAGTCAAGGCTACACAGAGAAAGCCTGTTTGGAAAAGGCCAAAAACAAAAACAGGAAACAAAATGTAGACTAGGAGCCAGCTAGATGGCTAAATGGACATCAGTTTGATACTAAAGACTAGCATAGTAGGAGAAAAGAGACTCCATCCAGCAAATTGCCCCTCTGACCCCCACAAGCATACCATGACATATGTGCCCAAACACACACAAACAAAAATTTAATTTAAAATTAAAGGTTTAAAATGGCTACAATAAGAGGCTGGGGAGATGGCTCAGAGGTTAAGAGCACTGACTACTCTTCCAGAGCTCCTGAGTTCAATTCCCAGCAACCACATGGTGGCTCACAACCATTTGTATATGGGATCCCAAGCCCTCTTCTAGTGTCTGAAGCCAGGGACAGTATACTCATAAACATGAATTTAAATGGCTACAAGAATAAACATGTTTTGACAATCAAAGAAACAAAAATATCTTCTGTGTAGTAGCACAAGCCTATAACCCTAGCACATGGGAAGCAGAAACAGGAGGATCAGAGGTTCAAGGTCATCCTTGGCTACCATAGACTGGGAAGGAGAGAAAGAAAAGAACTACAAAAGATTTTCTATGATTGCACCACTCCATATTCCCACCAATAATATATAAAAGATTTTCTTAGTATCTTTGCCAACAACTGGTGACTATGTCTACTCACATCTTATTTTTAGCTATTCTAATAGTTAACATAGTAATATATTATTGTGCTTTCAATTTGTATTTTCCCTAATGTCTACTGACTAATGACTACTGATACCAAACATCTTTTCATTTGCTTATGTGCCATCTGTGTATCCATCCTTCTTTAGTGAAAGGTCTGTCTTTTGTTTGTTTCCTAAGTGACTGGTTTTTACTGTATAGTTCAGTTTCTTACACATTGGTTTTTGCCAAACATATCTTACAAAGACAGTGGTTCTCAACCTTCTTAATGCTGTGACCCTTTAATACAGTTCCTCCTATTGTAACCTCCAACCATAAAATTATTTTCATTGCCACTTCATAACTGTAATTTTGCTACTGTTATACTATGCTTTCTGGTGGTCTTCAGTGACCCTGTGAAAGGGTAGCTTGAGCCACCCAACCCCCAAAAGTTGAGAACTGATACTCTAGGACTACAGAGGATCACTGGATAAAAACATTTGTCATATAAGCCTGATGACCTAAGTGTGATATCTGAATCCAACACAAAGATGGAAAGGAAAACAAAGACTCTAAAAAGTTGTCCATTGTCCTTTAACTCTCATATACATGACTTGGCATGCATCAACCCACAAACACATATCAAATATAATAAAAAAGTCATTCCAATTCATAACTAGTGTTTGTGTATATGTAGTATTATCTGTAGGTGGTGGTTATGTGACTAAAATGCATGAGGGTTTGTGGACTCATACCTTCACATGCTTAGGGTACAAAAGGATGCCAAGAGCCTTTCTCTTGAGACTGGGTCTCTCACTGAACCTCAACTAAAGCTCCCTGTTTTCACCTGGCTAGAAGGGCTAGCCAAGGAACTCCAGGGATCCAGATATAAGCTTGTCTCCATCCACATCTATGCTTGTATTAACAGACATTTGCAGCTATAGGCTCTTGCATGGGTGCTAGGAGCTTGAACTCATACCTAAACATCAAGCATTCTTACTGAGAGCCATCTTTCTCAACCTTGTAGTCTATCTTCTCATCTCCCTAAAAGTTTTCATACACCCAAAGGTTTTAGTTTTGATAATGTCTAATGTATCAATATTTTCTTCTATGGATTATGCTTTCATTCTAGTAATAATTTAGGGATCCTTAATTCACAAACATGTGGAAATATCACAAAATATAATATGTATTATTTTAAGTAAGCAACATATAGAACTATTAGTATTGCTTTATAGTAAATATATTAATGTGCTAATAATTATCTAAAAGCCACAGTTTAGTTCTACACTTAAACATATCAACCAGTATTTAAGATTTAGAACAGGTTATATAAGTATGGTGGCATATGCCTTTAATTTAAGTCCAGCACTCTGAAGGTACAGGCAAGTGTTTCTCTGTAAGTTTGAGTACCTCTATACAACAAGCATCAAGCTAGCCAAACCTACATAGTAAGACCCTGTCTCAAAAACCAAAAAGAAAGAAATAGAAGTGAGGTCATCCATTTTAAAGACTAATGCAGAAAGTATACTTTGTTCTATAATATTTTATTTACATTTAAAAAAATTAAATTGTTATTTATAAATACCTAAATTTCCTATTATTGAAACGATTCACTATGTAACTATTGCTTAAAAACTGTTTTAGTCCTTAACACTAAGAAAGCTCACTTATAGCCCGTGGTGCACGCCTTTACTCCTAGTTCTTGGGAGGCAGAGGCAGGCGGATTTCTGAGTTCAAGGCCAGCCTGGTCTACAGAGTGAGTTCCGGGACAGCCAGGGCTACACAGAGAAATCTTGTCTCAAGGAAAAAAAAAAAGGAAGAAAGTTAGTTCACTCATGGACAGAAAATGGCTCTTAAACTAGGTCATACTAGCCACTCAAGAAAACACACACAGTATAACACATCTGCCATACAAACTGCACGCCGTAAGAAGTTCATTAAAAGAACACACAACAAGGGACTGATTATCATGAAAACAAATGTAATACATGAGGCTGAAATATAATACAGCAATGGGGTATTACTGCACACCCATGCCAAGATGTGCTCTTGAGAAATTACTACATGCAAGAGGTCAGGTGTGAGGAGGTTTACTGGGAGACGGCAGAGGGGTGAGGACCTGCAGACTGGGTAGAGGCAGACAAGAGCAGAGCCATGAGGGCAGATAAGGGAAGAGGGGGCCAGAGGACAGAAAACACTGGCAGAACTAAACTGTACCATACAACACCAGGATTACCAAACGCTGACACGTCTCTAGCTTCAGTTTTAGGGACTAACTAGTAAGCTCATTATTAGATTAAAAGAGGCACAAAGACAAATTTTTCTAGCCACAACTTAGGCTATCACTGCATTATATTTCATAAATTAATACAATATTTACAGTGCTTTCGGTAATTATGCATGTTTATATCAAAGATTATTATATGAAGTATTAAACACCCTATCAAAGTCAAATTAGCTTTTGTAAGATTTATAAGAATCTTTTACACTTAAAACATATTTTATCCACACACATGACTCTTTAGTTTTTGAAATGACCTTTGATTTGGTTTCTCTTTCTGAAATTTGTATTAATGACATATTATATACATGAAATATGGCTAAAGACACACAGAAGTTGTCAGCTAAGTCATAGGAGTAAAAAAGAAAATTTAAATGTTTTAGGGGCATATGGAAAAGGCCCTGAGAATAAATTACTAATTCTGTGAACAGAAGAGTTTTGCTTTCAAATTTGCTCCAGGCAGGTGTGAGGGTTTTCAATGGTGTATTCATTACAAGCCCAGAACTGCCATGTTTCTCTTAAATTCTCCTTAAGTAGCTTATTTGCCAGTCCTGAAGACTTTATCACTTAAGAGTCAGAGAAATTCTTATTAGAAAATTACTGTTTCCAAGAAACTCTGAATCTATACACCTACTTTTAAAAGCAAATGACTTGAGAATTCTGCTAATGTGTATGTCACAGTCATTAATGTAACTGAAGAAGAATGTCCCCACAGACTCAGATATTTGGACACTTAGCTGGTGGTACTCCTTGGAAGGGATTAACAGATGCGGCCTTGCTGGAGGAAGTGAGTCCCCAGAGGTCAGTTTTGAGAGGTTAAAGACTGTTGCCATATTCAGTCTGCTTTCTCTGCTTCACACTTTGTGCCTGCAGATGTGAGCTCTCTGCATTCTACTCCAGCTGCCACGCCTGCTGCTTGCTGCATTGCTGCCCATCATGATGTCTATTAAACTATAAGCAAAGTTACTTTCTCATGGGAAGGGGAGCAGGAAGGTCGCTTCCTCAGGTTTGCAGCTTGCTTGGGAGAACATCAGGTTCTCTGCATGAGGAAGTGTCTCCTCTGTCTTGGTTGGCTGAGAATGACAAAGACCCTAGGTTGCCTGGAAACTAGCAAGCTGGGACCAATCTCCTCATGCCATTTCTCTACAGATAATAAAATATATCTTCAAATTTGAAGCCAGGGATGGGGTATTACACCTATAATTTCAGTGTCTGGGAGGTAGAATGAGGAGAATCAGGAGTTCAAGGACAGCTTCATTTGCATAATGAGCTCAGGACCAGGCTAGACTACAGAAACAGTATCTGTTCTGAATGAATACATACATACATACATACATACATATATACATAAAAAATTAAAAATAGTAATTCATTTGATTGCTCATTTAAGAGCACCTATGCTCACCAAGGTTTCTGCTGTGAAAAGCCAGTGAGAAAATCCTTATTGATGGTGTAATAAGGAGGGTAGACAGGTCTGATACTCAGATAGATGCTTAGACTATAGATATGGATCAGGAGTGCAGTACTTGCCTGTCTTTCAAGAGGCTGTGAGCTTGGTGTCTATATTGAAGGAAAAACAACACCAAGCAAAGCCCACAAGAAACTAAAACTGTTTTCTATACAAAATTGTCCCAACCAAAGACACCTCCCAAGTAATGGAAATTAGTCAAGTATCAGAAGAGAACAAAATTTACAAAGATCTGCTACTTCTCCCCAAATGGGGTTCTTTCCACTCTGAGACCAATCTGTCAACACCAGAGGAGTGGCTGAAAAGTAGCCATGTTTTTAACAAACACCATACTAAAAGAATGAGGACTGCAGTCTACAAATCTTCCAAATATTCTGATCTCTATATAAGGGGTTAGTATCTCAGAAATAAGAACAAACTAGAAGTAAACAAATCAAGTTTCCAGAAATTAAACCCCACCTCACTTTAGTTTATCTGTGAAGTGGACTGAAGTAACTGGCAAGAAGCAACTGGCAAGACCAACTATATTCCATGTAGTAGCTATCCCTGGTGGTCAACTTGACTATATCTGGAATGAACTCTGACCTGGATCTTGGCTTAGAGATCTTGAGACACAGTGCCTATGAATCCCAGAAGATTTTGACAGGGAAATCTCTAAGTTCAAAGTCATCAGGGAGCAGGGCAGTGGTGGTACACACCTGTAATCCCAGCACTCTGGGAGGCAGAGGCAGGCGGATTTCTGAGTTTGAGGCCAGCCTGGTCTACAGAGTGAGTTCCAGTACAGCCAGGGCTACACAGAGAAACCCTGTCTCAAACAACCAAAAAAAAAAAAAAAAAAAAAAGGAAAAAGGAAAAAGAGTTGAACCTAACCAACTCTACAGTCTACTATCATTCTATACACTTAAAGAAAACAACACACACAGATACACACAAACACATTCACAAACACACACACACAAATCCCTTCATGGGCTAGAGAAATGTCCCACTGGCTCCACAATTTAGAGTACTGAATGAATGTTTAAAAAAAAAAAAGGATTTGTATCTAGTACCTTTATAGGGGCTCACAATCACTACATATGAACAGATATCATAGGCAAAATGCCTACCATATTCTTTATTTTTACCTTCCCTAGTATAGAGGATCAAATTCCTGTAATCTTTTTTTTTTTTTTGAATTTTCAAGACAGAGTTTCTCTGTATAGCCCTGGCTGTCCTGGAACTCACTCTGTAGACCAGGCTGGCCTCGAACTCAGACATCCGCCTGCCTCTGCCTCCCAGAGTGCTGGGATTACAGGAGTGCGCCACCACCGCCCGGCTCTACAAATGTGTTCTTGATATTGAATTAACAAAACTTCCTTTAAGAATAGAGGATTTTCCCAGCACTCTGGGAGGCAGAGGCAGGCAGATTTCTGAGTTCGAGGCCAACCTGGTCTACAGAGTGAGTTCCAGGATAGCCAGGGCTACACAGAGAAACCCAGTGTCAAAAAACCAAATCCAAAAAAAAAAAAAAAAAAAAAAAACACACATTTGTAAAATGTTAACATCTGATGTTGGGTATTGGTTCTAATGCTTATTTCAGCTCCAGAAAAGCTGCACTGCCAGATCTGAGGGTCCCTGCCCCCCTCCCCTGATTCGAATGAGTAATAAAAAGTTGCCATACAGCCAAGGGCTGGGCAGAAAGACAGGGGCAGACTTAAATTTCAAGTGCAAGGGAAGGAGAGGGGGGAGGAAGAGAAGGATCAGATTTAAGAGCTGAAAGAGGGAAAGCATCCTACACTGTAGGTGGAAAGTGAATGCAACCCTATGGGAAGAGGGCGCAGAAGATGACAGGCAGCAAAGATACAACATAGATTTAAAATGCATTAAACCAGGGATACTGGAGGGAAATGTGTGCTACCCATCAGCAGGCTTATAAATGTCCAGCTATTGAGCTTAGTTAAGACATATCAAAATTAGCTAGTGTGTGTGTGTGTGTGTGTGTGTGTGTGTGTGTGTGTCTGGTGTGTCTTTGATTTACCAATCAAGAGAACTCTTGGGCAGGTGCAGTGACTGCACTACATGTCAGAAGCCAAAGCAGTTTAATTAATTCAGTCTAGTGCATTGAGGTCCCAAGAGAGTTTCACATTACCCTGGACACAGGGGGTACAGAGCCCAGTCAGTCAATACACAGTTTAGTCAAAGTTTCAACTTTTTTAAAGACAAAGCAGAATAAGATTTTCCCACATTTTCTAGTTCTCACCAGCTGCTGTTTCCTTAGCAATAGCATATCTCGGTTCAAAGTGACCCAAACCTCCTTGCAGACTGAGAAATCTGTCAGCAGTCCAACTCTGAGATGTGTTAGATGTGTTGTCTAATTAAGCTATAAACAACGTTACTTTCTCATGAAAAAAAAATGAGCATGAAGCCACTTCCTCAGTTCTCTAGCTTGCTTGGCAGAACACCAGGATCCTCTGCTTGAGGAAGTGCACCTCCTCGATATCTCAGTATGCTGAGAGTGACAGAACCATCCTAGGGTGCCTTGCAGCTAGCAAGGTAGGAGCATTATCATGCCATTTCTCCACAGTAAAGTAAAATACTTTCTTCTGTGATCCCTAGAGATTGGCCTGTGGTCCTGAATAGCCAGAGAAATGTTGCCCTCTGTGGATTAGCTGCCTACGTTTGGACTACAACAGGCAAAAGTCTCAACATTGTTTGTATTGCATCCACAATCTTTTTCAGCAACCTAGCCTGTACCCTAATAAACTTAAGAACACTTAATAATTTTAGTATTAGTAATTTATTCTCCATTTCGGCTACATAATTCAGACTGTGCCTAAAAGGGGAAAATGAAACAAAGTATATTCTTAGAATTATCATATGTAAGAATGATGGAGTTTAGAGAATTATACAACCCTTGCTGTATAACTAAACCTTCAAGAAGTTTCTGTTAAATCTTGAGTGTGATCAAGCAAGACTAAGTCAGAAAGCAACATTCTGCTTCCCTTTTATACTAGGCTCAAGTACAATCATATACAACACACATATCAATCACAGACATTTTTTGTCCTCCTGCTCTCATGGAAAGCCTTGAGTCAGATACTCAGTCCAAACATAAGAAGCAATTACAATAATAATAATAACAACAATAATAAAATCTGGTTTGGTGGCACACACTTGTGCCAGGGAGACAGAGACTCCATGTCCTCCCTAGCCAGCCATCTGAGCCTACCTGTCTAATTCAAAGCCAATCAAAAATCCTGTTTTACAAAAAACAGTGGATGGCACCTGAAGAATGACATCCAAGGTTGTCCTCTGGTCTCCACACACAAGCTTACATGTGCAGGGCCACAGGACCAAACTATCCTGTAAAAGGATTTTCATCCGCTGCTGTAAGAGAGCTCAATGGGTAAAGGTTCTTGCAGCCAAGTCTGATATAACCTGTCCAATACCTGGGACCTCTATTGATGAGGTTTGGTCTGTTGTATGTATTGTCCCAGAGACAAGAAAGTGCACAGGTAGATCCAAGTGAGGCTATGTGACCTTGCCTCCAAATTATTTCTGATTGGTGAATAGAGATGACAACAGTCAATAGCTGGGCAGAAGAAACCCATGCAGGCAGGGTTTAGCATTCCAGGACTTCCAGCATCAGAGAAGAACCACAAGGGGGAAGACACCATGTGTTAGGTGAGTCGTAAAATAAAGACCATGTGGGTTGGCTACCTGTAAATAAGAGCCGTCCAAATGAAACATGGCACATTCTATCGTGGGATTAGTAGTGGGAAATAGACAACAGCGAGAGGTGCACAATCTGCCCAGCTATTGTGCTGATTAAGGCTAATTGTACATAGAAAGGTTGTGTGTGTCTTTTATCTGAGAACTAAGTGGTTAAAGGCAGGGTAAAAACCTGAGTTGGGATTAAATAATTTCTACAACATCCACATATACAACTCCTGCCCACCCCCACATACACAAATAATAAATGTAATTTCAAAGGGGGTTAAAGCACTTGTTAGTAAACATGAGGATCCACGTTTAATCACCAGAACCCATGTGGTAGGACGATAACCTGCCCAGTCACTATCCTCTGGCCTCCATAAATGCACACTAACACACACATACGAACACAGAATAAATTAATGTAGTTATTAATTAATTAACTAATTAAAGGTTTTTCACATCATCTCTTGTTGGCACAGACTCACTTCTGTCTTTGGTTTACATAGCTCGCTTCCCCACATCTACCTCTCCTTATCTCATGCCTATCATGCTTGCATGTGTTTCTCCTCCCTAATCTCCATGTTTAAATCTATATTAAACTCTTTATAAACTACTGTTCTGGGGACTAGACCGATGGTCCCCAGGTTAAAAGAACTTATTGTGCAATCATGAGGCCTGGAGTCCAAATTCCAGCATCCTGTACACACCCATGAGTATAGCTTCCAGGAAACAGACATTGTCTTAGGAAGAAATAATGAAAAACTGCCAGTGATTTGGAGGAAAAAACACTTACAAATGTATGGCAAAAATACAAAACTCTGTTCTTTTAAAATATAGCTCACAAAAGAGTTAGGACCTGGGTTATGAATGAAAGGGAAGTAAGTGAAAATCCCGGTTCCTTTCCTACCATGTAACCCAACCAAGTACCATTATTATCTCTACAAATCTGTTTCTTGCTGAGTGTGCCAAATTTATATGCTGCTTCTCAATATCAAAAGGGAAGCCACTTAGCAAAGAGTCCTGGAACATAGTCCATACAGAGTAATTTACTAATTATTAAATTTTGGAACAAATGTTAAAAAGACAAGTAGTGTTTCATGTTTATTTTTAACTGTCAGGCACAAGGCTTAGAATCCTGACTTAAAGTTGAGACTGAGATATAAAAGGAATTACAAAAAGCCATTTTGCCAAGGACAAATTCTAAGTAAAAATATCTAGTACTATGGAAATATAATTGACATAGGCACAATCATAAGTTTATTAGAATAATTTGATGCATCACCTCAAAGTTTTCATTTTTACAAAGATATGGTTTCATTTTCATAAACAATAAAGGGAAAAACAACACATTAAAAAAAGAGAGCAAAGGTAGGAATGAAGAATATTACTAGGCTGCTTTACTTTCCAACTTAAGAACGAAAATACAACACAGGAAAAACTCCTCATACAAAAATGGTAGAAAACATCACACTAAAGATAATAAAACACCTCTCGTTCCTGAACACTTCAAGAAACAGACTTCCCTGAGATCTTCAAGTTTTCCTGTCTGGAAACAAGAAGCCCCAGTAAGTTATTTCATCACCACAATCCTATTTCCAACATCAAAGCAAAACCTAGGAAAGCCACTCTGGTGGCTTTCTCATTCTCAGAAATTTATTTTTATTTTATTCTAGACATACAGAGAAACTACTTAAAAAGTCAAATAAATTCTGATAGGCAGCAAAATTTCACTCAAAAAAAAAAAAACAAAATATAAAAACTAATTCTATTTTGTCTTATGACAACAATAAAAAATGTTGTCAGAAGACAGGCAATGGTAACACACCGTTTATTCCAGCACTGTGGAGACAGAAGAAAGTAGCCAGATCACTTGACTTGGAAACCAGCCTGATATATACGCTACTTGGGAAAAGCCAGGGTTTCCTGAAGTGCCTGCTCTGCAAGCATGAAGACCTAAGTACAAATCCTTATGCACATAAAATCTGGTGCAGGGCTGCACATTTCTTTCTAACTCCAACTCTTTGTCTCACAAGAGACAGGTCCTGGGAGTCTGCCAGGCCAGCTGAAATACAAGCTCCAGGTTCAGTGAGAAATTAAGGTAGAGACAACTGGAAGACACTGACCTCAGACCTCTGACCTCTACACAAAGCATGGGAAACTCAGGCCTCTGATCTTTAACATGGATTAACTCAGTTACTCACTGTAGAGCTACAGAGTAGGTAATACTATAGTCATCACACACAGCTGAATAAAATGAAGCCCCAGAAGTCACTAACCGGTCCATGGCCATGCAGTCAGTCAACAGGAGCAGGCAGGATCTGAACTGAAGATGTCAAGTGTTCAAATCAACTACAGCATTCATTTAGTTAGCAATTTTTACAAAGAGCCTATCAGGTGCCAGACACAGTTCTAAGTACTAGGGATAAAATTATGAATAAATCTAATGAGATCTTTGCCCTGTAATTAGGAAGAGAGAGCCAACAATTCTAATGGGAATAATTGACAAGTGTAAAGTGTATCTAATAATAAAAAGGAATGAGAAAGGGAAAATAATGTTTAATTTAATGCTAAACAAAAGAGTCAAATGACAAAGAGAGGGAGACTTGCTTCTATGTTAGGAACCAGGAGAAGTTCTCTCAAGTAAAGAACAGCAATAGAAGTCAAGAACAACTGCCACCAGCCAGAGATGGTGTCCCGTACATCTGCCAGGGTAGCATCCTAAAGCCCTAGTGAGAGTGAGAGTCATGGGGTAAGGCTGAGGTTAGGTTGGAAGCTGCCCTAGTGGCAGGGAGAAGCAGCTTAGATTCAGTTCTGTGTGTAACCCAGGGCTTTTGGAGGATTTGAGCACAAGCAGTTCAATCCAAGTTCTTTTTAAAAACACCATTCTTACTGTTATGTGAGGAACAGCAAGCTGGAGAACTGCATCTGGGGTGCGGGTAGACTGGGGGAGGAGAGGAAGGGAGCCCTGCCAAGATCTGCAAAAGCCTGAGGAGCGACCAAGCACAGAACTATCAGGGAATGAATGGCCAGGACTGACCTGCGCTGGAGGAAGGAGGCATCTCCAGCGGCGGAACTCCGAAGCAGATCCGTGGGCGCACAAGTCAGCGAACCACACAGCGCGGGTGGCAGGGCCGGGGTGGCCTTACAGTCGCGGCGGAGGGGGAACCGGAGGTCACGGGTTACACAATTCTGCAGCCTGAGCTGCAAGAGCAGCGCAGGGGATCGAGGTCTCCAGGGTCAGCGCCATTCCCCGGCCCCCCGGCCCGGGGGTCGCCGCCGCAAAACACTGCACCTGGGCCTCGGCAGCACCGCAGCCACTCAGTGACCTCGCCCCAGCCAGGAGGAAGGCCGGAGAAGGTAGCAGGTCCGCAGGCCTCCTAGGGGCACCGAGCCGCACCCCTAGCTCCCTTGGTCAGCTCAGCCTCTGGCTTCACAATGGCTCCGCCCCGCTCCTCGCCTCCCCCACATCCCTCTAGCGCGCCCCGCCCCCATCCTGCCTGTGACCCGCCTGCTGGGTGAGAGCTGACACTTTCAGTAGACACAGTGCATGCGAGCTGCTAGCACAGAGAGCAAAGAGACCTAGTCAAGGTCCTTCTCCCGAGCTGGGGGTGACATAGCCTCGGTGGTAAATTGCTGGCTGGCAAAGGAGGCCTCTGTGATATCAGACCTGAGACTCCATTGTTATGACAATAGTCCTTACTGTTGAAATATTCAAACTCCTCTCCCAACCAACTCCTTTCCCAAAGTTCAACACTTTCTTTCCTCCACCTTAGAGACTTGAAAGTGTTTGCAATCACTTAAACAATCAGTACTGTTTTCAAAACTGACTTTGCAAACCTGAGGTGTTTTCCCCCAGAAAAAACAGGAGATACTCAAAGAAAATCGCTCTCATTCTCCCTCCTTCATAAATTCAACTTCAATATTCCATCCCTATCCCTAAAAAGCAGCATGGTTCTCTGGACCCACAACTGAAAATATAGAAACAGCTTAATTTCAGGAGTAACAGACAGAGCTCCTAGCTGCCTTACCAGCAGGTCATGTCCTGAAATGTAACAGTGAAGAAAAAAAAGAAAATGAAGATTTGGGGGAATGATATTTTAAAAATTGTCTCTACACAGCTGTTATTTCCACTAAGAAAAATGAAAAAAACTGTATTTTTAAGGCTGAGAAAAGCATGTTCCACCACAGTTCACAAAAATTCATTCTAACCAATAGTTAGTCACAGCATACATTCTGTCCACCACTCACTTTACCACATCTTTTGTGCCAATGGACAAACAGGTCGATTCCCAGTGTTTAAAACACATTTAGTGTGGTGAGAGAGGCAACAGCTGCAGGATAAGTTCAGAGCTACATCTGAGGGAAAGCTTTGGGGGGCACAGCTAGAAAATGTCAATAAAGTCATAATATGAACTGAATGATTAGTTCTATTAGGTAGAAAAAATCCAGAGCAGCATGTGCATGGGCAGAGGATGGAGGTCAGCGTGTATTCTAGGAACTGTGAAGCATGAAGCAGAGAGTGGCATAGGCTGCAGAGTATCCAGACAGAGGAAGCTAGGGAGGCAAATGGAGGACTGAGAATGAAGGTCCTGCAGGGTTTGGAGACCTGGTGAGCCTATACTCCAGAGGAGGAATCAATGAAAGAGTTAAACAGTAAAAGTAACTTTAGTAATTCACCCTGGCTGCAGCCATGAGAGAGGACAAATAAAATGGAGGACAAAGTCATTTTAAAGGAGATGTTCAAAGATATGAAAGTTCAGGACAGAGATGGTTCATCTCTATATATATTAAAGTCATCAGATATCAGGGCTTGGGGGAAGGCTTAGTGGGTCAAGAATTTGCTACACAACTGTGAGGAACTGAGTTCAGATCTGTAGCACCCACATAAATGCAGGGCAGGGGTGGGTGCTTGCCTATACTCCCAACTCTCATGAAGCAGAGACAGGATTTCCAGAGGAGCTGAACAGTCAAATTGCTAAATAAGTGAATTCCAGGACTGGAGACAATGACTCAAGAAATCATTTTGAATCAAGTCATAATTATGAATATCATCTAACGTGCTAAGTTCTAATACAGTGATTACCCTACACACTGGGGTTCACAAACTCATTCTGTCCCTAGCAATTATGGCTCAATAATTTTTAAAATATTATCCATAAGCCAAAATAAATATGTAACTCTGTGATTACAAATAAATGAGGCCACATAACTTAAGTATTTGTAACTTAACAGGTTGGTAATTCGTCAGGCAAAAAAGTAATATACTTAAGTCAAAAACAAAACTACGAATTTTATTTACTAATGGGACATCTGTAGCCACTGGGGAATGTGCCACTTCTCAAACTTGGGACTATGGGACAATATCACTATTGTTCCCCACTCTACATTGGCAGGAAACGGTCAGGCACACTGCTCTACACTTAATATTCTATCATAGTGAAAGGGACAGGTTCCTCACTACAAATAGAATACAAAATAGAACCGCCTGGTTGAGTGGTAACAGCCAAATTTTTTTTTCCTTACTAAAATATAAAAATACATTTTCCTCTATATTGGCCATTAACTTGACAATGCTTTTATCAGCCTTAAGTTCTCACCAACAACTTGACATCTAATGTTTCAGCCTCTATTGATAAATTTGGTCTCAGTCAACTATTTTATTGAGTTGCAAAGGATGCTTTTCCAAATACATATTCCTTCTGTGGTTGTTGGCTGCCATTCCTGTTTAATGAGCTATCATGGTGGAGCACACCTTTAATGTCAGCACTCTGAAGGCAGATTGTTGTAGAAGTTTTTAATCCCGACCCAGGTTTCTAACCCACCTTCCAACCTTTAGCTCCCCGATAAAAGATACATACAGCCTTTATTTTTGCAATAAGCCTTAAATGGCACAAAAGCTAGGATTAGAATCCTCTTTGGTATTAAAATCTACTTTCCTATTGATAACCCCAAATTATTACTTACTATTTTCTCTGTTTCTTCTGGGCTGCTCGTAGCTCTAATTTGCCAGCCCGCGGAGCCATGTGATTATGGCTCACCTAACCTGTGGCATCTTCTCCTTCTCCCTCATGCACCTCCTTCTCCTTCTCATGGTTCTCCTTGGACCCCAAGCCGGAGAAACCTAACACCCATCTATGTCTCCTCTGCCTAACTATTGGCTGTTTCTGTCTTTATTTATCAATCAGAAATAACTTGGGGGTAGGGTCACAGGTCTATATGCAGATTCCAGGGCTTGGGGACCCGCACTTAGCATTACAATAGACAGAAAGACCAAACCTCCTTTTCTCTCAAATATGCATTGAATCCAATTACAACAATTATGAAAATTATAGTCACACGATCTTTAATAATGAAATAGCCGGGTGGTGGTGGCACCCGCCTGTAATACCAGCACTCTGGGAGGCAGAGGCAGTCGGATTTCTGAGTTCGAGGCCAGCCTGGTCTGCAGAGTGAGCTCCAGGACAGCCAGGGCTATGCAGAGAAACCCTGTCTCGAAAAAAAAACCAAATCCAAAAAACAAAACAAAACAAAAAAAAGAAATAACTTTCGATGCCATGTTCTGTGGATCACTGATGCTTTTGAAGCTATCTACATATAGCATGACTGAATTGCTAATCATTAATTTTTTTAATTATTTACTATTTGAATAACCTTGAAAACATGTTATTATAATTAACTAAATGAGAATCTAATATGACCATGAGTTTGACTGTCTATCCTAAACAGTTTGTAATAGCAGCAATTAAAAGGACTGGGTTTAAACCTAGTATTCTTAAGTGACTTGCATCAGCACAACACCCCAGCAGCTGTAGGACCACAGAACCACAGTGGACCCTTGGAGACAACCTGGTCCATGGGTATCACCTTAGCCTCAGGGGGTCGTGCAAACCACTCCCATCAATATGGCCCCCAGAGTCAGCAGAGCCACTGATGTCAGCATGGTTTCAGGCTGCAGCCATGGACAACCACAAGTCCTTGGTGTTATAAGGGGCCACAGGCCCTACTGAGACCTGATCAAGATACCATCATGGACTCAAGGAGCAGCACCCCCCACAGAATCCACTTGGTCTGAGACCACAGCACAGACTATGGACATCGTCACAGCCCCCAGCTATGGAAGAAGCAGACCTGGCTGTCAGCAGCATCAGGACCAAGACATCACCCTTAGAGCAGGGCTTGCCTCCCAGATCAGTGTGGCCTCCAGTGGTAGCTGGGCCCTCCTACATCAACAAGGCTTTAGGTGGCAGCACAGGCCATCCACATCAGCCTGAGCCTCACTGCCATCACATCTCCAGTGTAGCCCCTCTCCACAATATACAAACCTCTCCACCTCTCTGTCTCTGCCATCTCTCTACCACATACTTGTTTATGGTAGTGGCACCCTCTTGCCTGAAACTCAAAGAGACAGGTTGTCCTGTGTGCTTACACATGTTTTCCAATTTCTTTCTTGGGAGTTGGAGAGAAAACCTGGGATCTTCCTGGACTTTGTTGTCAATCTGTGTAATGGCTATGAACTTGGGCCCTCACCATGCCAAGTACCTTATCACTGAATGACCTAAGCCTGGCAGTATTGTTTGTAACCTCTGAGAAGATTACATGCTGCCTGGTTGGTTTCGTGGGGTTTTGTCCTTTTTTTGGGGGGGGGGTGTTTTCAAGACAAGGTTTCTCTGTGGGGTCCTGGCTGTCCTGGAACTCACTCTGTTGAACAGGCTGGCCTCGAACTCAGAAATCTGCCTGCCTCTGCTTCCCAAGTGCTACGATTACAGGCGTGCACCACCACTGCCTGGCTTGTTTTTTCTTAACAAAGCCTCATCCACAGAGTGACAGTGGAGACCCTCACTTTTAGACATAGGCTAAGATGGCTGGAAGCTCCGAATTTTGATGTCCCCATTGTTGGAAGTAGCCAGGCCCATTACTGTATTTGATCAAACGTATTTTCTAACCAAGGTGATGGCACCCACATATCATCACAGCACATGGGAGGCTGAGGCAGGAGATTCTCCTGCAACTAGGAATGTGAGGCCAGATTGGGCAACACAGTCAGGTGCAATTTCCATATCCATATGCAGCCACAAGCCAAGCATTCAGACATATCCAGTCCTGGGAGACATCAACGTGGCACACCAGAAACAAAGGGAGGCCGTGGGTGCTCTGAAGAGGCAGCTGTAGCTGAAGAGGCAGGGCAAAAAAACGAAGAAACAGGTGCTCATTAGCCGAGAGGGGATGTTCCCAGGGTTGACCAAAGAAGCTGAGGCCTAGGAGGCTTGAGACTGTTCCTAAATAGGAAACCAACTCCTCTGAGTAGCTCAAGATGTCTTCTGGAAAATGTGCAAATATGCCACACCAACTCCAGTGTCGTCTGTGCGACAGGACAGTACATCATTAAGGCAGAGGAGAGATAAATGCCCCTTGGGGCTAGGCTCCCTGGAGGTCTCTGGCAGAGTGCCCACCTCTGGCCTTGAAAAGGGCCTCGATGTTCTCCACAGATACTGTGCTTTCTATGTTATGGGTTCTGCACTGTGTCTTTCTTCTTCCTATTCTTAATTCTTTATATCACACGATCCAAGCCTACAAGCTGGTTAATTGATAAAGGAGGATTTGATGTTCTGGTAGAAGGAAAAGAGGATGTGGCAGTTATGCCTACTGCTCCCAGTCTTGAACTCAATGAACTCATGTTGAACCTTACTGAAAGAAGGTCTTGGATTGTTTCTCATCAGGGCCCCTCTTTATTACTAGCCTTAGCAAAAGTAGTGACCAAAGAATATGAGATATTAGGGAATGTTATGGATAGTTTGTACCAGGAAGAACACAGTAGGAGAAAATATAGGACTACTGATGAGCCATTGCCTTATACAAGTGCTTATGGTAAAGAAGGTTACAGATGGGTAATAGCATTGAAGGGCAGAGGTCCTGTAGTATTCTTTAAATTTAGAGATATATTAGCTTGAGCCAGATCACCTTGGGGTTTGCTTTCCAGGGCAGTACAGAGGACTCTTGTAATGAACATTGCTCATTCTTAAAGCATTTTGACTTTTGGTGGCAGAAGAAGGCTTATATCATACAAATTGGCCTGAAAGCCCAGGTTCTCCTATTGATTATTAACACAACTTTAAGTAACCAAAAATTAGACTCAAATGCCACATGTCTAAAGTTCATGGCCTAAGTCTGCTTTTGACCATGGTTTACAGAGCAATAGTTCCTGTGGGCACCATGTCATGTCTACTTACTCTTCTAATTAAGATGGAAGTCTACCTTGTTTAGAAACTGTATGAGTGTTTCTGGAGGTGTTCCAACCTCGACCTGTTCCTCAATATACTAAAAATATGCCTGACTGAAAAATTAAAGTTTCAGCAGATTCAAACCGCTCTCTTGTGTGTCTGTCTGTCATTACCTCGCCACACCTATGCCTTCCTGAGTACCAAAGCCCTGGTTTTCCCATGGTCATGACTTCCCCGGCTGGGTCAGTCCATGGCACAAATACAAGTGGCTGGTCCCATAAGCTCATAATGCTGTGAGTATCATAGAGTCTGGGCCAGGATCAGAACTCAGATCAGCTCCATGTTATCTCTTTGAGGTCAGGTGGTTTCTTCATTCAGAATTCCTGTCTGTTGCTTTACTTCCTAGCCATCATGTATGCAAGGACTGCTTAATCCCTTTCCCCTTGTAACCAAGAAAATTTTATACAACCTCTGACTTACAGGAATACAAAACAAGCAATTCAAACATTCCTTTATAAGTTGGAAGCAAATTTATCTTAAGGCCATTTATTTCTTTTGACAGGAAGACTTAATTCTTGGCTCAATTTTTTTATATGGAAGGACAAGGGCCACCTTCACCACTTTAACAACTGATTAACATTCAGATTTCATAGGTTCCCCCCCTTCTTGCTCCAGCCCCACTCACTAAGGCCCAAAGATTTATTTATTTATTATATGTAAGTATACTGTTTCTGTCTTTAGACACACCAGAAAAGGGCATCAGATCATATTACAGATGGTTGTGAGCCACCATGTGGTTACTGGGATTTGAACTCAGGACCTCCGGAAGAACAAATCAGTGCTCTTAACCACTAAACCATCTCTCCAGCCCAATTTCATAGTTTTTTTCATAATTTTTAATACAGAAAAACATGGTACAAAATGGAGGAACTACATGTAAGGCCAAATCTGAAGTTGCTGGATTCTGTCTTACTCTGCAGCTGTACTGGATGGTTTTGTGTGTCAACTTGACACAGGCTGGACTTATCACAGAGAAAGGAGTTTCAGTTGGGGAAGTGCCTCCGTGAGTTCTAGCTATGGGGCATTTTCTCAATTAGTGATCAAGGGGTAGGGCCCCTTGTGGGTGGTACCACCTCTGGGCTGGTATTCTTGGGTTCTATAAGACAGCAGGCTGAGCAAGCCAGGGGAAGCAAGCCAGTAAGTAACATCCCTTCATGGCCTCCCGCATCAGCTCCTGCTTCCTGACCTGCTCAAGTTCCAGTCCTGACTTCCTTGGATGATAAACAGCAATGCGGAAGTATAAGTTCAATAAGCCCTTTCCTCCCCAACTTGCTTATTGGTCATGATGTTTGTGCAGGAATAGAAACCCTGGCTAAGACACCAGCCAAGATTCATTGACTGATTTCTTTTTTGCATGAAATGCAAAACAGTAACTTAAACAAATTTAAAATCTTAAACATAACCAAAAGATTCACTACTTTGATGTGTGCTGAGGAATGATGGTAGGCAAATATGAATTCTCAGTTTTCTGTTACATTGCTCTAGAGTCAGGAAACCATGCGTGTTCTGTGGAAACAACAGCTTGAGTCTGAGCAGAGGAGCTCCTAACAGTGTTTGCTGGTGCTGCACAGAGTGATGGCATGCACGGTACAAAAAGAATTCAGACCCACAGCTTCTGGGAAGCTGAGAGCTGCCACACAGTTATGACTGCTTCTGCAGACACCTGAGATCCAACATAAATGTGACCTTGAATTAACTTCCTTAGGCAGCACCACAGTGTGCCATCTTCAAGCACTGCAGGATGCCAGCTCTACACCCAGCAGCCAGCTAGGAAGAGGCAGCCTGCACAGGTTGAGTCTGGCCTTGCAGAGTGAAGGATCCAGTCCGGAGGCCTCTGGCAAGAACCTTCTGGTCTCTGCCTCTGGATTGGGAACAGCCTCGGCCACAGCACGCCATCTCTAAGCAGTGCAGGAAGCCAACTCTAAACGAAGCAGCCAGTGAAGAGGAGACAGCCAGCACAGCCTGCATCCAGAGCTGATCGGGGCCACAGAGGTACATACCCAAATACAACTACAAGAGAGTAGGTCTCGGCTGTCATCTTTGCTTCTGTGACTGTGCAACAGATTGGTAGGCAGGCTTCACCAGAGTAGAGGATCACTTGGGACATACCACACCAGGACTCCATCTGTACCCAAGAACTCTGCAGCATCACAGCAATTTGTGCCAGGAGAAAGCAGCTCACCCAAGGTTGCTGAGATAGACCTACAGGCACACACACAGGAGGGGCAAGCTCTTGCCAGTGACAGCAGGCCCAGCTAAGACCAGAGATTACCAGATGGCAAAAGGCAAAGGTGGGAACGTTGCTAACAGAAATGAAGGCAATATGGCACCATCCGAACCCAATTCTCCCACAATAGCAAGTCCTGGATACCCCAACACACCAGGAAAGCAAGATTTGGATTTAAAATCACAGGTCATGATGCTGATGGAGGGCGTCATGAAGAGCGTCATGAAGGACATAAATAATTGCCTTAAAGAAATACAAGAGAACACAAGTAAACAGCAAGAAGCCCTTGAAGACCTAAGGGAAAACACAAAACAGGTGAGGGAATTAAACAAAGCCATCCAGGATCTAAAGAAGAGGTAGAAACAATAATGAAATCACAAAGGGAGACAACTCGGGACATAGAAAACCTAGGAAAGAAGTCAGGGGTCATGGATCCAAGCATCAACAACAGAATACAAGAGATGGAAGAGAGAATCTCAGATGCAGAAGATACATAGAAATATATATCTATGTATATAACATACAAATATATGTATAATAACATATAGAAGATATATGATACAATAGTCAAAGAAAATGAAAAATGCAAAAAGCTCCTGACCCAAAATATCCAGGAAATCCAGGACAAAATGAGAAGACCAAACCTAAGGATTATAGGCCTAGAAGAGAGTGAAGATCTCCAACTGAAAGGGCCAGCAAATATCTTCAACAAAATTATAGAAGAAAACTTCCCTAACCTAAAGAAAGAGATGCCCATGAACATACAAGAAGCCTACAGAACTCCAAATAGATTCAACCAGAAAGGAAATTCATCCCGTCATATAATAAATAAAACACCAAATGTACTAAACAAAGAAAGAATATTAAAAGCAGTAAGGGAAAAAGGTCAAGTAACATATAAAGGTAGACCTATCAGAATTACACCAGACTTCTCACCAGAGACTATGAAAGCCAGAAGAGCCTGGGCAGATGTCATGCAGACCCTAAGGAAACACCAATACCAACCCAAACTGCGATATCCAGCAAATCCCTCAATTACCATAAATGGAGAAACCAAGATTTTTCATGACAAAAACAAATTTACACAGTATCTTTCCACAAATCCAGACCTCCAAGATATACAAAGAACTCAAGAAGGTAGACTCCAGAGAGCCAAATAAACCCCTTAAAAATGGGGTACAGAGCTAAACAAAGAATTTTCACCTAAGGAATATTGAATGGCTGAGAAGCACCTAAAGAAATGTTCAACATCCTTACTCACCAGGGAAATGCAGATCAAAACAGCCCTGAGATTTCACCTCACACCAGTCAGAATGGCTAAGATCAAAAACTCAGGAGACAACAGGTGCTGGTGAGGATCTGGAGAAAGCATAAAACTCATCTACTGCTAGTGGGTTTGCAAGCTGGTACTACCATTCTGGAAGTCAGTCTGGCAGTTCCTCAGAAACCTGGGAATGATACTTCCAGAGGACTGTGCTATACCACTCCTGGGCATATACCCAGAGGATTCTCCACATGTAATAAGGATACATGCTCTACTATGTTCATAGCAGCCCTATTTATAATAGCCAGAAGCTGGGAAGAACCCACATGTCCCTCAACGGAAGAATGGATACAGAAAATGTGGTATATACACAATGGTGTACTATTGAGCCATTAGAAACAGTGAATTCATGAAATTCTTAGACAAATGTATGGAACTGAAGAACATCATCCTAAGTGAGGTAACCCAGTCTCAAAAGAACACTCATGGTATGCAGTCACTGATAAATGGATATTAGCCCAGAAGCTTGGAGTACCCAAGACGCAATGCCCATATCAAATGATGTCCAAGAAGAAGGAAGGAGTGGCCCCTGGTCCTGGAAAAGCTCAGTGCAGCAGTGTCAGGGAATAGCAGGACAGGGAAGTGTGAAGGGGTCGATTGGGGAACAGGGTGGGGGAGGACTTATGGGACTTTCAGGGAGGGGGAATCCAGGAAAGGGTAAATCACTTGAAATGTAAATAAAGAATATATTGAATTAAAAAAAAAAACCTTCCTTAGGCAGGATTCTTCTGCTATTGCCTCTTGTGCTTTCAGGTATATTTTGGTATCATCAACTTTTCTACCACACTCATGTTTGGTTGCCATATGTGGTTGAACACACAGTTGAAGAATCTGGACTCTAAATGATGTTGGATTCAGGTGTCAAATGGACTCATGCTGTAATGAAATGGAAGGACAGAGAAAAATGAAGGCAATCCATGACAATAAAGGTGAATGAGAAGCCAAATTTCCTTTCCTCCAAGGGAAAGTAAGTCTCACTTTATGGACATAGCCTCAAGGCAACTCCTGGATGTTTAGCAAGCAAACTTACATACTAAAATAACAACTGTGAAAAAAAGTTCAAGGGAACTGGAGAGATGGCACAGTGGTTGAGAGCACTGACTGCTCTTCTGAAGGCCCTGAGTTCAAATCCTAGCAACCACATGGTGGCTCACAACCTTCTGTAATGGGATCTGATGCCCTCTTCTGGCATGTCACAGTGTACTCATGTATATTAAATAATAAATCTTTAAAACGAAAGTTCATTTCAAGAGTTATCATACAATAGAACTGGGAAGAAAGAATATAAGCTATTTTGGGAACCATTACTAATTCCTACAGGAGCAGAAAAGCGAGTATATGATACTAAATTGTTGGATGGACAGTACAGCAACCACTATCCTTCACTTAGCACAATTTTCTCGAAGTTATATGGTCTATGTTAGCATATTTTTAATGTACAACTCTTTCATTTATGAAGAATTCTTGCTAACATTATCTTTTGGGAAATCAATGTTAACATAAGCAACACACTGATGGTGAAAAGAGAAATTTGTGAGTAGGCTTATAACAAAATTCAGTGTTGTGAACTTGATTCCATCCAGATGTCATCCACCAAATGCCTGTTCTTTGCTAGCGATATGTTGAGTATTACAGGATCCCAACACCTGACCTCAAGCAGGTAACAATGTACTCTGAAGTCAAAGTCACTGGACATCAAAGGAAGGATGTATTTGAAATTGCCCTAGTGCTGGGCGGTGGTGTAAGTTCCAGGACAGCCAGGGATATCCAGAGAAACCCTGTCTCAAAAAAAAAAAAAAAAACAAATACAAACACCGAAAGAAAGAGAGGGAGAGAGAGAGAGAGAGAGAGAGAGAGAGAGAGAGAGAGAGAGAGAGAGAGAGACAGAAAGAAAGAAAGAAAGAAAGAAAGAAAGAAAGAAAGAAAGAAAGAAAGAAAGAAAGAAAGAAAGAAAGAAAGAAAGAAAGAAAGAAATTGCTCTAGGAAAAAATACAGTGTTGTGTTTAGTTCTGCACTTCCTCCCTTTGTTCCAGGAAGTGGCCACACCACCCACTCCCACCAGGCTTCCCTTAAATTTGCAGATAAAAGACACATAGACAGTTGTTCCTTTGCAACTTGCCTTTGAACACTATTGCTGGCTCTACTATCTCTTGCCTGGAAAATGTACCCTTATTATTACCCTTAGCTCTGTTCCTCCTATCTGCCCTAAACTTCAGTAGCTAGTTCCATTTAGCCCCTGCCAACATCCCTTACCATCCTCCTGTAGTAGTGGCCAGAGGCCCTGGCTCCTCCCAGTGCTCACATGCCTGCTGGATTCTTTACCCTCCAAAGCATTGTAAATCTCCTTCTCCATCCTTTTGTCTACCTGCTTATCTCCAGAGACCTGGAGGTCTCACTATGGCTTCCTTTACTAACAAATCAAGAACCAACTGGGAAACAGGAACTTAGCATCAAAAACGACCCCTACACTTCACCTTTTCTATCCAAAAAAAAATCTCTTCTCCCAGACATAAATTGAACAAAACCATAACAATCATGTAAATTACACAGTATGGTATACAAATAACATTCAATCCATCATATTTGTCAATTAGAAAAAGTAATTCTACCATCATTTCTAACTGAAAGAACTATGCATCTCTTTTTTTTCAAGAGAGGGTTTCTGTGTAATCCTGGCTGTCCTGGAACTCACTCTGTAGACCAGGCTGGCCTCGAACTCAGAAATCCACCTGCCTCTGCCTCCCAAGTGCTAGGATTATAGGCATGTGCCACCACACCCGGCAAGAATTATGATCCTATCCCTTGATTATGTTTAGATTTTAGCCTGTTATGCCATCTGAAAACCATGCCCTCCACTCTATAACCTCTCTCTCAATGTTAAAAACTTGAGATTGATTACAAGACTAAAACTAGTCTTCAACCCAGTCAGAAATCTGAAAATGACTCAAAGGTTTCCTGTTTATATAAGAAGCACCAAACGTAGCTTCTCAAAGTTAAACAACTGTAGAGACAGCTGACTTACCTGGACAGCAACCCCAATTCCTCAAAAACATTGATGCATCAGTCTTCAGCCTTCTGGCCCAGGATCATCTGTCAGACCTTTATAGAGTAGAATTATTAAGGACTGTTTACCCTATATTGGCAGAGCTAACACTTTATACTATTCTGTATAATGTATCCTTTTCCTGGACAGCATCCTGCCTGCAGATCATATAGGCAAATTCTGCCCAGTGGCCACCCTGCCATGATAAGCAACCTTGCCTGGAGGTGAAGATGCTTGATATCTTCTTTGAACCAAGAAAGGTATGCTCTCAGGAGCAGATATCTCTCATTGTTAAATGATTAAATAACATTAAATGTCACATTCTCTAGGTTTCTGGTGTTTTTGAGGATATATATATATATATATATATATATATATATATATATATATATACTGTTAAACATTGACTATTTAGCTATTTCTAATTGAAATATATGAAAAACATGCTTTTATAATTAAATCGGAATCTAACATAAACATGAAGTTGTTACCTGGCCCTTAACTTGTAGCGATTAATCCTCTAAGAACAGTCTATAATTGCAGTTATTAGGAGGACTGGGTCTAAGCTTTTTATTCTTAGAGGAATTGCATGGCACAATGTCTATCTAAGAGTAACAATATCAATCTCAAATTTTGTATCAATAAAAGAAATCCATACTAATGAAAACCTTACATCTCTGTAACTGCAAGGGAAGCTGGAGATGTATGGGAAAGAGGCAAAAAGAGAACGAGAACAAGACAGCAGTTGCTGTTCAAGGTCTCAAGGTTTAATGGAGGACTCCAAATACATAGGCAGGGGAGAACCTTCCCCCAAAGGCTGGGAACTTTCCACAGAACCTGTTCGGTTGCTCAGCAGGAGGCTAGTGTATCTCAGGAAACTGCAGGTCCTGGAAGAACAATGGGCTTCACCTTGGTCTGAGCAGTCCACCCTAAGTGGAGGGGATTATGGCTAACACAAGAGTTCCAGCTCAAAGGCTAGGAGAGGAACTTCACCTTGGTTGATGTCAAGTTCCTGCCAGGTGGCATGGCACCCCAATAAGTCTCTCTACAAATCTCTATCAAAATAAATTCTATATAAATGTAATAACTTATAACTTCAACCTTGCATCAATATGAAGATTTCTACCAAATAAGATTATCGCTACACAAACCATCCCATCTATTTCCAAAATTATGACCATTGCTAAATTATCCCTTAAAATGACAACTCTATAATTTGTAAAATAACTATTATCAGACACTCAAATCCAGGGAATTGGTCTTAAAACTCTCTGTAGCTTCTTCCAGCTGAACAGGGCCAATGGAAAATTGAAGGGCTGGGGAGAAGTAGAAAATTTTGTTAGACTTCAGAAAGCAATGCTTTAGCAACCGTTATCCAGTCTCTGTACACTTAGAAAGCTCAGGGCTTGACTGAAGTTCTGACTAGATCCATCTGAAAGGTTGAATGAGGCAAGACAACCCGGAATCCATAACACATGGGGTCTAAGCAGGTCAGTTCAGCGTGTCTGAGGATGAATCTCACCAAAGCTGTACATTCTGTCATATATAAATCTCACAACCAAAAATTTAGTACCATTAAGACATCCATATAGACTGTGCAGAGTGGACAGATTAGTGAAGGATGACATTGTGTTCCTTGTTTGAGCACGTGAAAGACAGCTGTCTTTTGTAATATGAGTTAATTTTATTAATAATCAATTATAATCAGGTTTTATCCCTGCCACGTGAAGGATGGCACTGTGACTCTTTACCTGTCCTTTTTGATTCTCTTGAATATCTCTACTTCTTCAGGGGTCTTCCCCTGTCATATTGGATGCATATCACTCTGGAAGGGATCTAGAGCCTGTTCTCCTTTCCTGTCAACACAAATGTAGAGCCTTTCTCCAAAAATAGCAACTCTTTGGTCCAGCAACCGGAAATCATTAAATGTTTAGCTTGACCTCTCTCCCAGAGGAAATCTAATACAACCACCAAACTTAAAATCACACTCATTTTGATAATTAAAATAACTATTTTATAGTTATTTGATAATTAAAATAATTCAAAGCAAATAAAGCAATCTAAACAAATACTACATTTTGAGACAGTGCTTGTACTGTCCCCTGCCCCAACCTTCCTGAGATTAAGGTCTAAATTATTTATTTAATAACTCTATCTGCTTACTGTATGAGCCTATTTCCAGCCTCTCTTTTGATATAATTCTCAAAGCCTATGTTTCTACTGTCTGAGATAGGCTAGGCACTCTATTCCCTGCCTTCATTCTAATTTTTTAAGATTGAGTGCCTCAATATTCTAATATCTATAAATTCCCTTCTGTTTACTGAATAAGTCATTTCTTAGGCTTCTAATCTGTCATGCCAGAAATCAATTCCAGAATTCCCATGAAGTCCACTTTTAAAGAATTTGAGTTTTTGATCTTAGCTATTCTGACTGGTGTGAAGTGAAATCTCAGGGTTGTTTTGATTTGCATTTCCCTTATGACTAAAAATGTTGAACATTTTTTTAGGTGTTTATCTGCCATTCGACATTCCTCAGGTGAAAAATCTTTGTTTAGCTCTGTAGCCCATTTTTAATAGGGTTGTTTGGCTCTCTGGAGTCTAACTTCTTGAGTTCTTTGTATATCTTGGATATTAGCTCTCTGTCAGATATAGGGTTGGTAAAGATCTTTTCCCAATTTGTGGGTTCCTGTTTTGTCCTTTTGACAATGGCCTTTGTCTTACAGAAACTTTGTAAATTTATGAGGTCCCATTTGTCAATTCTTGATGTTAGAGCATAAGCTATTGGTGTTCTGTTGAGGAAATTTTCTCCTGTGCCCATGTGCTCAAGGCTCTCCCCAGTTTCTTTTCTAGTAGTTTCAGTAGGATGTGGCGAAAGAGGAACACTCCTCCACTACTGGTGGGATTGAAAGCTGGCACAACCACTCTGGAAATCAGTCTGGCAGTTCCTCAGAAAACTGGGCATGATACTGCCAGAGGGCCCCACTATACCACTCCTGGGCATATACTGTACTGGCTAGTTTTGTGTGTCAACTTGACACAGGCTGGGGTTATCACAGAGAAAGGAGCTTCAGTTGGGAAAGTGCCTCCATGAGATCCAGCTGTGGGGCATTCTCTCAATTAGTGATCAAGTGGGGAGGGCCCCTTATGGGTGGTTCCACCTTTGGGCTGGTGCTCTTGGGTTCTATAAGAGAGCAGGCTGAGCAAGCCAGGGGAAGCAAGCCAGTAAGAAACATCCCTCCATGGCCTCTGCATTAGCTTCTGCTTCTTGACCTGCTTGAGTTCCAGTCCTGACTTCCTTTAGTGATGAACTGCAACGTGGAAGTGTAAGCTCAATAAACCCTTTCCCCCCAAACTTGCTTCTTGGTCATGATGTTTGTGCAGGAATAGAAACCCTGACTAAGACATATACTCAGAGGATTCCACAGCATATAATAAGGATACATACTCCACTATGCTCATAGCAGCCCTATTTATAATAGCCAGAAGCTGGAAAGAACCCAGATGTCCCTCAATGGAGGAATGAATACAGAAAATGTAGTATATTTGCACTATGAAATACTACTCAGCTATTAAAAACAATGAATTCATGAAATTCTTAGGCAAGTGGGTGGAACTGGAGAATGTCATCCTGAGTGAAGTGACCCAATCACAAAAGAACACACATGGTATGCATTCACTGATAAGTGGATATTAGCCCAGAAGCTCGGAATATCCAAGACACAATTCACATATCAAATGATGCCCAAGAAGGAAGGAAGGAGAGGCCATTGATTTTGGAAAGGCTCAGGGCAGCAGTGTAGGGGAATACCAGGATAGGGAAGTGGGAAGGAGTTTATTGGGGAAAAGGGGCAGGGAAGAGGACTTATGGGACTTTCGGGGAGGGGAGATCCAAGAAAGGAGAAATCATTTGATATTTAAGTAAAGAATATATCGAAATTTTAAAGAAAGAATTTAAAAAGAAAATAAAAAAGAAATATCCAGGCAAGACCTTTTTATATCACTTCTAAAGCATTTTTTTCACTCAGTCTCTCTTCTGTGGGAGCTTAATATCTCTGTATACTTAAACAATTACCATTATAATCCCTTCTGTCCCTAAAAACAATTAAATCCAATTTCCTTGTCTCTATCCTCTGTCTGCTTTTTGGAGGCCAGCAGCCTTTTACTGTCTGCCTCTGCCTTCCTCCAAACAGCCTATCTTTGCACAGCAAGGAATACCAGCACCCATGAGCAGCTCTTTCTAATCCTTCCAAACTGTAGGAAGAATTGAAGAATTCCTCTCGTGGCTCCAGCAAAATCTATATTCCCTTCTAGCTTTAAGAACAATTAAACCAAACTTTAGAACCCTATCCTTTGATTGCCTGTTTGTAAGAAGCAGGCAGCTTTAGCTTTACTATCTCTGCCTCAGAGCAATCATCCAGTCTCATGTCACAGCAGGGGACCCAGGGGAGCTGAGCCTGTCCCTGTGTTCCTTTGTCTCAGTTTCCTGTAAGCTGGAGCCACCACTTCACTCCTTGCTGAGAGAACAATTTTTCCATGTCTGAGATTTATATCACTCTGTGTACGTGATCAATCCAAGAATTTCTAAATTAATAGTGGATTCTTGTCTTTTTATTTATTTTTTTTTAATTTTCATTCAACATATTTTGATCAGGTTTTCCCCTTCCCCAATTCCTCCCAAAATGGAGTCTTGATGAGACTGACCTATACTTGAGAAGGTGAGGAGTCCTTTAGTGGGCAACTCTAGGCTTGAGAGCTAACCTAAATAACAGCAACTCAGTTCAATGCACAGGAAACATCAGAAAAAGACAGGCTGGAACTACAGTACCAACTAATATTGAAGCCTGAAACCTGAGGATGGGATCAGAAGTCTGAGACCATGTGACATACTCAAGTCAGGTATCCATGGCTGATGAAGCCGTAGACCCAGACCCCAGTGCAGGTGAACAGAACACAGACTCCTGTGCGAGCCTCTCCACTCTTTCTGTACCTGCTCCATCCAAGGATGCTGCCTGTGGGGTGGACATTCCACTCCTTCCTGAGCCATGTTCCAGTTGCTTCTGGAAATCCCCTCACAGATTCATGGGGAATAGTTCAAGTGTGTTTCAAACTAATTAAAGAGACAAACAGGTTTAACCATCACAAGGTGTATCATCCCAGAACAAGCTTCTAAGATAACACATTTGGTTAGCTGGGGTTTAAGCAGATGACAGGGTTTCTTTCTATTTAGAAAACAAGAGAATAGAGTTAAAAATTAGAAAAAATAGGGGAGATGTTTTGTGCACACTGTATGTAGTTATTTCTCTGAACAACTCAGTTTCCATCCAGCTCTAAACCACTGCACTCAGCCAGCTTTATTATCAGATACAAACAGCCTCTTTATAAAACTGTAACATATATAAACAGTTTGGTCACACTATCAACAAACCCTTCAATCACAGCAGTAACAGATTTAGAAGAAGCTTATCATGCCAAACAGCAGTTCCCACGGAGACAACACAGATGTAGGAACTTGTTTCATGTCACATGCTCTCGTGAGTTCACACTGCTGGGCTCCCCTGGAAAAAATCCGAAAACTCTACAGCTTTACCCTGTGGACCTTGGCAGAGGTGTAATTTGGCATCCACATGTACATAGGTGTGACAAGTAGTTATTTGAGAAGTTCTGAAGAGTCACACCTAATAAATTAGTATGTCTTATCTGATTATTACAGAATAATAAAAAATATAAAATTACACATGTGCTATCTATTGGATCGCATCAGGGAAGAATTTACACAGAACAGACATTATAAAACTTGGTCTTTGTTGATTGAAAAATGGAAAGTCTGAAAACTGAATATTTAACCTCTTACTTACCTCAAATGGAAGCAAATGCAAACCAGACCACAGGATAAAAGATGTCTGTGATGTCATCACCTGCACATAAATCAGCTTTTTGAAGTCTGGAGCACAACCTGCAGTCCAGAATACATACTGAGACCATGTGACATCCCAAGAGAATGCCTCAGCCTCCCTAACGATATCTCTGAAGATATTTTCCAAAATACACAAACATGGGCTTCAACTTACTGGCAGATGGGAAAGAGAAAAGTGAATTCATGAGGTGGGGGGCCCAGTGTGTAGTGCCTCCTAACTTGCTGTGTGACACATATCTGATCTTTCTAATCTTTCATTTACAAACTAAACAAAAGAAAACTGTGTACTTGAAGTTCGCAAAGGCAGGCTCCCTGGAGAGTGGCCACTACTTACTCCATATGTAGCAGTACTGGAATGAGGCAGGCATCCCTTCTGTTCTGTGGTTAACATTCTATACCCAAAAACAGTGCATTCTTATTCTCCGATCTGTATAATGATGCTCTATTTCAGTCTTGCACATGTTTGCTTAGGATGGAGTCGCCAATAACTAAGCCTGGGCTTGGATTTATTATACAGCTGAGTATGTCCTTGAACTTCTGAGCCTCCTGATTCTAATTCCCAATGATATGAACAAGCACTCCAAATTTTTGCAAACCTAGAGTTGAAACTTGTCAGACCAACACTCTATTATGGAACTATATATCCAGAGTCTCGCAGGTGATAGGAAAATGGGGATACCTAAAATGATGGATCTGATTCTTTAGTCTTGGAGTTGGTGGCAGTCATCATCATCATGTGATAAACTGAAGTACAACATCAGGAGGAAGGAGTTCTAAGCAGCAACAACAGACTAATAGTGTCCCTCAACACATATGGCAAAAACATCCAAGTAGCTGCCTAGGCTTGGAACTAGACAAGGCTGTCTATTGTAGAATCTTTGTAACAAAACCTGTCCTACACATTCGGGGTTCAGTGTACACAATGAGAGACATTAACTAGAACTTTTAGCAGTCTTACATCTCCCAAGGAGTTCTACATGACTAACAAAGCAAGCGTCTGTCATAAGCCAGCAGCACCTGCTAGCTTTCTCCTCCCCAGAGCAGCTATGTGGCCCTGACATTACTGGCAGATGGTGACATGAACGGCAAGGAATACACCAGGCCTTGCACTGGGAAAAGTGTGTGCTCAATGCAATGATAACTGTCCTTTATTCATTTAAGAAAGATAAGCCAAATAGTCCTGAGAGGAATGAAATATACCTGTAAAACACAGAGTTGGAGAGTTGTTCATAAAATGGTGGCCACCTGAACTGTCATTTATTTTTAAATCACATTTTCTGTTGGAAAATAAGAGATGGGAAAATATTACTTCTACTCTTATTCACTTCATCCCCAAGTGAAGAAAGCACGAAATTGCCCAGTGGTTATACATGGTCTGTAATCTCAACTACTGGGGAGGGCTCAGAGGAAGGAAAATCAAGAGTTCAAGGTCATCTTTGGTTACTTAGCCTGTTGTCCAGGATACAAAAGAACCTGACTGTGCTGTTCCATGTCTCATCACCAGCTCCAAGAAGTCATGGTCTTGGTCGACTCAACTTGCTGTGAATGGGAATCTCAGGCAGATTTTCTACTACATTGGGCAAATAGAAAATGAGGAGTTCAGCTAGTCACAAACACATTTAAAGAATAAAAACATTTTCAGAACATAACAAGATTGAAGTAATCCTTTCTGATGCTCTTGATGCCTAGAGCTGCCAACTGTGGCATCCTGCAACCTTACAGAGCCAATTTACATTGTAGGCTTGAGATTTACATTTGTTTACACAAATAAAACATAAACAAACAAAAAACAACTATTAAAATCAATAGCTCACCTCAGTTGTGAACAGCCTTAAGAATTAATATTATGAAAATACTTTAAACCTAAAATTTTTCAAGGTCCCATTAGCAGACGAGGTAGAGGATTAAAAACGCAAACAAAAGAAAAACAAAAATGACGTGTGCTTTAGGGAAATTCAACTTAATTGTAAGCAATAGTTAGAAAAAAATTGAAATAGTACATATACGCCATAATGAAAACTCACATTTTTATAATGATTTAATACAGAGGTGAAAATCAGATTAAAGAATGACAGGCTTTTCAGTGTCAAAAAATAATAGATTGTTATTCAAGATTTGTTGAAATACATCTTAAATACATACAATGAACTCTCTAGAATCCTCCTTGTCAAACATGCTTCTAAGTTCAGGAAAGTGTTCTTGAAGGTTGAGAGATGCAATTAGTACAGCACTTACCTGGCCTGTGTAAGACTCTGGCTTCTACCTGCACTGCCAGAGAGCTAAACAACCATCTATATTCTTGACCTACCTTGTCCTTTTTGTATTCCTAAGAACCTCATTAATTCAAAGATACCTTCCAAATTGTATTAACACCTTATATTTGAGAGACTCCAGGGTAGAACTGAAGTTTTTGCTTGACACCCTCGAGGATTTTCTACAGTAGACCAGACTTTGCCCTAGAGAAGGGAGTGTGCAATGGCTAGGGCCCAGCCTTAGAAGACAGGGTACGGAAACTCCATGATGATGAGCGGTCAGCTTGAGCTGGACCTGTGCAGCTTCTTAGGCATAGTGTATCCACATCAATACCTCAGAGGCTGATCCTTCTGCAGAAACACTCTTGAGCCAGTAGCTAAATGTTCCTTGGAAAGAAGAGCCCAAAGATGTCAGAAGCCTCTAATTCTTATGTTACAGGGGTTTGGGGGTGTGAGTAGTTTGGCTAGGACACTGCAGAGTTAGTTGTGTGGGAATGACGATTAATTATATGTCTTGTAAAAAAAAAAAAAACAATGTGGAGAAAAGGAAAGCAACAGACTAGGGAATGCAAATGGAACTCCACAGTTCCACACTGGGCAGAAGAAACAAAGCCACAGCTGCAGAGAAAGCAGCAGCTTCACACTGGGAGAGTGCAGAGATACTCAGCCTGCTCTGCAGAACACAGTCTAGCTCAGTCTTCCTGGGAGTGGCCTGTCTCCCTACCTTTCCTGAATCTCTCCCCTACCCCCTCTAGGGTCTCAATTACCACCAAACACCCACAGAATGGTTTCTTCCAGCAGGTTTTTAGCACTCTGTAACAGTTGCAAAATTCAGAGCAGAGGGCTGGGGGTGATGGTGGTGGAATGAGGGAAAGGGTACTTGACCACAGGAAACAATCCTTGAGATGTAGCCTCTTAGAGGCCACTGCTTTCTTGATCTCTACCTAAATTCCAGGACCTTTCCTGGAATTTCACTTCACTTAGACACTAATAATGCAACAATTCAGTACTGAATTGTTAGGTAGGGCAGTCCTCCTCCTGCATTCCTCACCTCAGGAATGACAGATCCTCCACTCCAGATTGCTCCACAACTTCACTGACTTGGCAATCCTCTTCACAAGGCTTGCTTCCTTGCAGAGCACAGCAAAAACTGCATCCTGTCATCCACTCTGATGGAGTTCCTCAAAGCAGGCTACATATCCCTGCCAGCTGCTTCTCCCATGGAAAAAAAAGAAGCTTATGGTGATAAGGAGAGAGAGAGAGACAGACAGAGACAGAGACAGAGACAGAGATGGAGGAGAGACAGAGACAGATAGAGGAGCGACAGAGACAGAGACAGAGGCAGCGAGAGAAAGAGAGAAAATGTGAATTCACATACTGAGACTGAAAGTCCTGGTCAAGAAATGTTTGGTAAGATTCTACCATATACTTTTCCCTCTTAAACAAACATCTTTCAATAACACTCCGGATGCTAAATTTGTCCTTTGTCTCAAGTGTTGCCTCTCATGCTCTCTATAGCTTAAAAGTTTCCTAACAACTTGCCTAGCAAAGGCTTAAAGTGTTGTTGAAGTATGACTGCTCCTAAACCTGAAAATGCTACAATGTTGAATTTCAAGTGTTGTTGTTCTTCAGTCAGACAGTGTTGTTCAATTCCCTATCTAAGAGTTTTTAACATGACCAAAAAGCAAGTTGAGGAGGAAAGGGTTTATTTTGTTTATACTTCCTTATTGCTGGTCATCATTTAAGGAAGTCAGGATAAGAATTCAAACAGGGCAGGAACCTATAGGCAGGAGATGATGGAAGTCATGGAGGGATGCTGCTTACTGGCTTTCTCCCCATGGTTGGCATGGTCTGCTTTCTTACAGAACCCAGGACCACCAGCCCAGAGATGGCATCACCCACAATGGGTTGGGCCTACCCTCATCAACAACTCAGTAAGAAAAGGGCTTAGAGCTGGATATTATGGATACATTTTCTCAATGAGTTTCCCTTCTTTCAGGTAACTCTAGCCTGTGTCAAGTTGACACAAGTCTAGGAAGATACCTCCTTTAAAGTTGAAAATCTGAAAAGGAATTTTTTACTTGGGGGAGATTTCCCAGCTTGTGGCTTCTATTAGGGGTCTACTGTTCTAGAACTACAAGCTGGCCATCTTCATGTAGAGTAACCTCTCAGCTGCTGGTGAAGATGTGCTTCCTACTACATGTACTCAACACCCAGCATGACAGTAGATGAATCTACAAGATACCTGAAATCTTAATTAATTTCCTAGAAGATTCTGCTACTAATTAACTTTCGAAATAGCTGCATAATGAATGGTGAACTTCTTTCTAATCTATGCAAAATTGTAAACTGAATTTTCACAGTATAGTTGGCACCTGCACTTTGGATTTCAGGAAAGACACACAGCTATGTAACCACAGGAGGTAGCAGAATTCAATTAATCACTCAAATTGATCCGGGCGTCAACAGTACATTCTTCAATTTTTGTGTAATTTTGCGGACCCAGATTAACATAGTCCAAGCAGCATTAGACCAATCCCCATTTCCTGCTTTTTTTTCCAGTTAAAAAGTCTCTTTTTTTCACATATAAATCAAGTATAATTATAATAATTATGTAAATTATAAGGTATGATATCTACTCATAGACTAGATGTTATCTAGTCTATCAATATTGTACATTTAGATATAGTATTCTATCATCTATCTTAATTAAGAATTTATATTTTAGCTGGGTGGTGGTGGCGCTCGCCTGTAATCCCAGCACTCTGGGAGGCAGGGGCAGGCTGATTTCTGAGTTCGAGGCCAGCCTGGTCTACAGAGTGAGTTCCAGGACAGCCAGGGCTACACAGAGAAACCCTGTCTTGAAAAAAATACCAAATCCAAAAAAAACCAAACAAAAAAACAAACAAAAAAATGTATATTGTATATTTGAATTATATTTTGACTTTAACTTGTAAATCACCTAAAAACCATCTATTTAAATCTAGATGGTCTTAATGTTACATAACTTAAGTTTGATTATGAGATTATAACTAGTCTTCAACCCCATCAGAGATCTAAGAACAGATTAAATATTACCGGAATATATAGGAAGTGCAAAAACATATATGATTAACCTGGACTGATTTGCTGGTGTCTCATCAAGAAGTAGCATTTAAGACTTTTGCAGCCTTGGTTCCAAATGGATAGACCATCATTTGTGCTCAATTATGCCCGTTCACTGAAATAAACTTTATGCATAGCACCAACAGACCTGGAGAAACTGATTGCTTTTTTGATGTGGAGATCTGTGGCAGAGTTACAATTGCCAACTTATGGTTATAAGAAGAAGGAAAGGTTGGTTGATGGTTTGCCACTTTTTCCTCACCAACCTTCACTCTTCTTTCCTGAAGAGTCTCAAGGATTTCCTTTCGGTTTTGAGTCACTGTTTCTAAGACTACCATTAACCAGGATCATTTGGGCTTGATAATCTTTCTAACACCTCAGCTTCACGGCTTCTTAATTTTTACCAAAGCCCTTCTCTTCTGGACCATATTGGCACTTGCTATTTCACCATTCCCTGGATTCTGTACACTATCTTTAGCATTGGCCTAGCAAAGAGGAGCAGATCTTCCATAGTCCTCCCCAAGTGTAATTTTCTTGCTCTCATAATTAGGGGACTCTTGCTTTTCAGGGCCATTCATACTTCTCAGATGTTAGTCCTTTCATAGCCAAAACTTCTCAATTAATAGCTAAAGTTTTAGACATAGATGGGAAACTTCGTTGTGCATATAAACATCCGAGTTTGGGCAGGTAGAAAAACAAAAAACAAAACAAACACCGGACACTGAAGGAAACTCTACCAAAAACTTTTGTTAGAGTCCAGAAAAGGATGCACAGATGTCCTTCCTTTGCTTTGATTTGGGTCCATTATACCTCACATAGGGAGGTATTGTCTTCCCTATGACATTATGGTTGAAAGACCTTTCTCATTGTTTCCCAAGTTCTGATACCAACAGTTGGCAGAACTCTCTAATCATTCCTTTCTCAAGAAGTAAAAGTCATCCAGTCCTCCAAAGAAACTATTTATTGGACTATTCAAGTGACCTGGCCAACTTCTGAGTCCACTATTACTTTTCCCTTGTTCAAGTAGAGTGATCCTATCTGGGTCAAATGCATAACTGAAGGAGAAATTAAGCAAACTTGTAAATAAAATCCCTGCACAATCATTCTCTCCATTCCTATGGCTGTGAATGTAGCTTGGCATTACACCATGGGTCTACCACACCCAAGTCAAGGAAGTAAAAGCCACAGATGCTGCCAAATAGACTGTCTCCGGATTATGAGCCATTAAAATTAAGGTTTTTATAGAGACCCCAGATCCTTCTGCTACCTGCCTCTCTACCTTCTTTTGAGACTTGTGTTTGGTATGAATAAAGGTTTCAATCCCCACTGTCCTCAGTCTTGGATATGGCAACTGAGGAAAACAGATAGGGAAGGTATTAGCTAATGTGAATACAGACCAGCAACCCATATTCACTTTGACCTTTGCTCCCTGATGTGTACTCTAAATGTCTGGTTGTACTGAAGAAAGGAAAGATATGGGATTTCATCTTTGTGATAGGAATACAAAATTTACAATTCTATGAATGCCCTATATCTGAGCTACCCTAGCTGCCAGAAATAAGAAGTTTCTATTGTTAAGGTGGGGTTGTAGAACAATGATTTCCTAAAAAACACACAGGTATATAGCAAGAGAGTCTCCTCCAAAAAAATACAAATAAGAAAATATAATCCAATGGCTGTCTTCCCCGGCTGATGACCTCTTGTGGCACTTCATACTGCACTTCACTGCCTCTCACGTCAATGTTAGCTAATGGTGTAAGGTGATGTCTGGTCAGTATTAGTGTTTTGCAGAGCTGCTTCATTCAGGCCTACTCAATTTTTTTAAAGGGAACTTTGGTTAATCAAATGATAATTTAAGGGTCATAAATATGAATTAGGAAAATGTAGAAAAAGTAACTTACCATTTCTGGACATTTTAATGTTTTAAGGTCAGTCTCATAATTATGTGCTTATAGAAAAATACATCTATATACATGTATTATCCAGCAATTTAGCAAAATACATTTGCTATTGTACTTTTAAAAGGAAACTTAAATTATGTGAATTCTGGTTTTAATGAAACCAAAGCCTAGAATAGTATTTCAGAATACATAAGAATAAAGGGAATTGACACATCACAGATCAAATGAATGAAAGTTTATTGAAAATTTAAGCAACCAAATTTATACCAAAGACCCATATTGTATACAACATACATTTTTTTTAAAAAGGGAATATAGATGCTTTAAGAGGACTAACTTAGAATGATGCTGTTTTATACTAAACTTCATTAAGTATTCTGAATGAATAGAACAGGGAACAATGAGCTTCCTAATATTGAACACATAGCTTTTAAGGCCAAGTAACATTTGGCTCTCTGAGGTGAAGTTTTAATGGTCATAATCATGTTGTTTTCAATGCCACAAAATAAATTGAGCGGTTAATTACCGGGTCTTCTTCCTAACAGTATGTTATTCTCTTCACAAAGTATTACATAAAGACATTATCTAAAGCATGAATATTCCTTCTGGGGTACTTGTTAAAGCCGAATTTATTTTGCTTCCCTATTGCCTCCTTCCAGTTGTAAGTGCTACAGACTTGACAGCAGCTCCATATACTTTCATGTCACTGCCTCGTCATCAGAAATCTTAATGACAGCTTAAAAGATACCTTTTGTATAGTGAAGTGAGTGTTGACTGAAGCAAAGTGACACTGGCTGGCCCTCTATCTTTTGAAGCTGTATAAATGTGTGGCATCACTTTTATACATCCTGATACATACCTGAACACATCTCTCTGATTTCTATATTCCCTTGTATATGCTAGGCTGGAGTAGGACTCGCTGTGATTGTGAACAACTTTCAAGCCTCCTGAACACTGTCTTATCACATCACCAATTAATGGCAATAAATGTCCTGAAAAACAAAGTGTTGCAGAACATCCCTCAAGGGTCATACTTCAGCTTCCAAGTCTGGTCTGCTGCCCTGATCTTCCAGTAGCAGTTTGATGACAATCATATTTTGTTAGCTGCCTAGACCTGATATTTGAGTTATGTTGGATTTAAGCAGGTCCCACAAGACTGCAAGGCCTCATCTCACCAGCCGCTTGCCTATGTGCCTCTTGTTTTACATCCTATTTCTTTATCATAGGATTTCTCTGTAGGACTGGCACCATTCATCCTGCTGGTCTCACCCTTGTTTTCTTGAGTCCCATTCTTTAGGATATGGGATTGAATCAGGATTCCCATTTACACACTGCGTACTATGCTACCTCCCCCTGAGCCTTTTCTGTGTGTTTGTTGCTGGGGATTGGAAATAGAGAATGCATACTAAGGAAATGCTCTGTCATGAGCCCAGTCCCCATGTAACATGAGTGTTAAGACTGAGCACAGCTGCCTAGATGTCCAGGTTCTTCCTAGAAGCAACCAAAGAATGAATATCCAGTGGCACAAGCAATATAGGACATGGCAAATGAGTTTTCTAGAGTTGGTCCACTTCTTTGAATGGCCTATTATGGGGGAGCTCTGAGAGGCATGGGTGTCAGATACTTTATCCAAGAATTCCTTCTCGAATGATATGCCTTTCCTGATGGTCTTACATATCCTAACGATTCCTGAGCATCAGTCTACCCTATTGGACAAATTTCCTGCAGATCAACATGAAGAAGAACTTTCATTGAAATAACACTATTTAGATGAATTACTGATTTTATAGAATTCCTGATTTTGTTCAAATATTATTAGAAAGAATGTTTAAGGAGATGGTTTTAGTTTTTTTTTTCTCAGAATCATATAATAAAGTTAGAATCAAGAATAGAATGTGTCCCCTCCACACAGAATAGTAAGTGAAGGTTGAGTAATAAGAAATAGAATCAGCTTTCATAAACTGCACTAAGAAGAGAAATAGGATTGGAACAAATTAATGATCGTGGAAAATCAATAATTCCAGGTCAGGTGTGCATTAGAATAAAATAAGGTCATATGGGGGCTGGAGAGGGGGCTCAGTGATTAAGAGCACTGACTGCTATTCTAGAGTTTCTGAGTTCAATTCCCAGCAGTCACATCGGGGCGACTCACAACCATCTATAATGAAGACACTGACAGTGTACTCACATATATAAGATAAAATCTTAAAAAAATAAGGCTATATGAAACTGTTCTTTGAACTTATGAGCATAGAGAATGAAATCTTGCTTTGAACTACCAACAGCTTTCTGTAACTCCCTTTTGTGTAACATTATATCTGTGAGGTAATTTTATAAAAATAACTTTTGTCTAACAAGTTTTAAAAAGGCTGATTCTAAAAATAAAGGATGCCTGTTAGGACTCTGTTCCATCCATCAAATGTGTATATATGCATATATGTCTGTCTGTACAGAATGTATGGATACCTATCTATATATCTACATATTTACATATGTGTCTATGTGGTCTACTTCCCTGTCCCTTTCTTTCATTTAGTCTGTGCTTTGACTGTAGAATTGAGGACCCTGATATTTACAGTTGATATGCATGTGTAAGCAGGGCCAATCCTGTCGCTGATTTTTGATGTTTTCTTCTTAGTGTACTTTATTCTTTAATAATGAAGACTTTCCACATTATGACTTCAGGGAGAAGAGAATGCTGAATCCTCTTTTCAGGGAGAAATAATGATTCCTATATTTCCCTTAGGTTTTAGTTTCTTGAATATAATTTGTTTAAGCTGTTTATGTCATGGAAAATTATGCACGCTCCTTAAATCATCACAGTTTTGCTGAATATATTATTTTAGGTTTGCTGTTATAGTCTTTAAGAACTGTATGTATTGCGACAGCCTCTGGGCGATTTCAGTTTTCACTGAAAAATCAGCTGTTAGTTTTCTCTTACAGCTTTCAATATGCATTCTTTCAGTTTTTTTCTTAATTTTATTCGATATATTTTTTATTTACATTTCAAATGATTTCCCCTTTTCTGGTTCCCCATTCCCTGAAAGTCACATAAGTCCACTTCCTTCCCTCTGTTCTACCACCCATCCCTTCCCACTTCCCTGTTCTGGTTTTGTCTTATCCTGCTACACTGGATCTTTCCAGAACTAGGGGCCACTCCTCCGTTCTTCTTGTACCTCATTTGAAGTGTGGATTATGTTTTGCATATTCCAGTTTTCCAAGCTAATATCCACTTATTAGTGAGTGCATACCATGATTGATCTTTTGAGACTGGGTTACCTTACTTAGTATGATGTTCTCCAGCTCCATCCATTTGCCTAAGAATTTCATGAATTCATTGTTTCTAATGGCTGAATAGTACTCCATTGTGTAGATATACCACATTTTTTGCATCCATTCTTCTGTTGAGGGACACCTGGATTCTTTCCAGCTTCTGGCTATTATAAATAGGACTGCTATGAACATAGTGGAACATGTATCCTTATTACATGCTGGGGAATCCTCTGGGAATCCATGCAGTTTTTAACACTATTGCACGGTAATATTGCTTGAGGTCAGGGATACTGATTCCCCCAGAATTTCTTTTGTTGTTGAGAATAGTTTTAGCTATCCTGGGTTTTTTGTTATTCCAGATGAATTTGAGAATTGCTCTTTCTAACTCTATGAAGAATTGAGTTGGGATTTTGATGGGTATTGTGTTGCATCTGTATATTGCTTTTGGCAAAATGGCCATTTTAACTATATTAATACTGCCAATCTATGAGCATGGGAGGTTTTTCCATTTTTTGAGGTCTTCCTCTATTTCCTTCTTCAGAGTCTTGAAGTTCTTGTCATATAGAACTTTCACATGTTTGGTAAGAGTCACCCCAAGGTACTTTATACTGTTTGTGGCTATTGTGAAGGGTGTCATTTCCCTAATTTCTTTCTCAGCCTGCTTATCCTTTGAGTATAGGAAGGCTACTGATTTGCTTGAGTTGATTTTATAACCTGCCACTTTGCTGAAGTTGTTTATCAGCTGTAGGAGTTCTCTAGTGGAGTTTTTTAGGTCACTTAGGTAGACTATCATATCATCTGCAAATAATGATAGTTTGACTTCTTCCTTTCCAATTTGTATCCCTTTGACCTCCTTATGTTGTCTAATTGCCTGAGCTAGTACCTCAAGTACAATATTGAAAAGATAAGGAGAGCGTGGCCAGCCCTGTCTAGTCCCTGATTTTAGTGGAATTGCTTCAAGTGTCTCTCCATTTAGTTTGATGTTGGCTACCGGTTTGCTGTATATTGCTTTTACTATGTTTAGGTATGGGCCTTGAATTCCTGTTCTTTCCAAGACTTTAAGCATGAAAGGATGCTGAATTTTGTCAAATGCTTTTTCAGCATCCAATGAAATGACCATGTGCTTTTTTTCTTTGAGTTTGTTTATGTAGTGGATTACATTGATGGATTTCCGTATATTGAACCAACCCTGCATCCCTGGGATAAAGCCTGCTTGATCATGGTGGATGATCATTTTTATGTGTTCTTGGATTCGGGTGGCAAGAATTTTATTGAGTATTTTTGCATCGGTGTTCATAAGGGAAATTGGTCTGAAGTTCTCTTTCTTTGTTGGATCTTTGTGTGGTTTTGGTATCAGCGTAATTGTGGCTTCATAGAAGGAATTGGGTAGTTTCCTTCTGTTTATATTTTGTGGAATAGTTTGAAGAGTATTGGTGTTAGGTCTTCTTTGAAGGTCTGATAGAATTCTGCACTTAAGCCATCTGGTCCTGGGCTTTTTTTGGTTGGAAGGCTTTCTATGACCCCTTCTATTTCTTTAGGGGTTATGGGACTGTTTAGATGATCTATTTGGTCCTGATTTAATTTTTGTATTTGGTATCTGTCTAGGAAATGGATTCGTTGTTATATATATTTAAGTGTTTTAATAATGCTCAAAGGATTTTCCTTCCTTGTCTTGTTTATTTGTTGTTCTTTGGGGGGTTGTTATGCATAGAGGAGCCTTGTTCAGACATTCTATATATGAGCATGCTGAAGATATCCATGCCATTGACTTGGTGTCTCTTTTATATATCTTAATAATTAAATGTTTGTGTATTTGATGGTGTTCCACATGTCTTATGACTTCCTTTCGTGTGTGTGTGTGTGTGTGTGTGTGTGTGTGTGTGAGAGAGAGAGAGAGAGAGAGAGAGAGAGAGAGAGAGAGAAAGAGAGAGAGAGAGATGTTTGCATGTACTTTTGTGTTTCTGCCTTAATTTCTCTTAATGCTGGACTGCAAATTTAAGCTGAAATAAACCTTTTAATTCTTAAGATGGTTTTGACCATAGTCTTTCATTCAAACAGAAGAAAACTAGTAAGAAAAACATGAAGCTACAGAGACTATTCTATGATTTGAATTTGTACAAGTTTAAAACACAAATGCACAAGTATTATACAAAATGTTAACATCTCTAAGTGTCATCAGGCCAGCTATTAAAACTGAAAACTTATTCTAACTTTTACAGATTATTCATCAAATATAATTGACAGGAACTTTAATGAACAATTAGAATCACATAACTTTAGATGACTGTGAGATGCATAGATAAAATTTTCATAAAATATGCTTAAGAAAGTCTGAATCCTTTCCTCTGGGATATGATGTTCATCCCTGTCCTATGGAGAACTGATGAATTATGTCAGGAGAAAACTGCAGTTAATTTAGTGAATATGGAAACAAAATGAGGTTCCTTAAATAGCCATTTAAGTGTTATATTATTTTTCTTGAATAATGTAAAGTGCATTTTAAATTATCAGCCTTCAAAACCTGGAATTTGCTGTAGATTATGTTGATTTTTATTAAGAATAACTCACTCTGTTCATTTTTAAAATATTGTATTGAAGAGATTTGCTATTGTAATGTTTTGTATATAAGGGGACATACCATGCTTAGATGCGCTAGTGAGAATTCTTTATCCTTTTACATTAACCATACGTATTTATAGCAAATATTTCTTGATTTGAGCTTCTGTAAGTTTAATTATGCCTATGTCTACAAGATCCTATTTGTATTTGTTCTTGTAAATCACCCAAGGTCCAGAATTCTTCAGAGTTTTGAGAATTTCATTTTGTTTTTGCTCCAATAACTGATTTTTTCTTCACTTTACATCAAAATAACACACCACATCCCCTACTCTCTTACCAGTCCTACCCTTGCAAGTCTCTCCCCCAACTTCCCCCTCTCTTTCTCAGAAAAAGGAGAGTACTCCTTGGATAGACCCTACTTAGAGACATCTAGTCCCAGCAAGATTAGGCACATTCTCCTGCACTGAGGCCCAACCAGGCCATTCAGGTAGGGGGAAGGGCATTCAATGACAGAGAACAAAGACAGAGACAGCCCCTGTTCCACTTGTTAGTACCCATACCAAGAAGCACATATTCTACAAATATGTATAGTCCCTAGGTCAAGCCCCTATATGCTCCCTGGTTGGTGACCAAGGCTCAGTAAGCCTGCAGGGTCCCAAGTTACTTGACTCTTTTTAGGGTTGGCCTGTTGCTATGTATTGTAATGCTAAGTGCAAACTCCAAGACTTAGTTGCCCCAGAGCAAGAGTCCTCAAGTAGACCAAAGGGATACAATGTGACCTTGACCCCAAGTTACTTCTTTTCTTTCTTTCTTTCTTTTTCTTTCTTTCTTTTCTTTTCTTTCTTTCTTTTTCTTTCTTTCTTTTCTTTTCTTTCTTTCTTTCTTTCTTTCTTTCTTCTTTCTTTCTTTCTTTCTTTTTTTTTTTTTTTGGTTTTTTTTTTTGGATTTTGGTTTGTTGTTGTTGTTTTGTTTTTTTTTTTTTTTTGGATTTTGGTTTGTTGTTGTTGTTGTTGTTTTTTTTTTTTTTTTGAGACAGAGTTTCTCTGTATATAGCCCTGGCTGTTCTGGAACTCACTCTGTAGACCAGGCTGGCCTTGAACTCAGAAATCCGCCTGCCTCTGCCTCCCAGAGTGCTGGGATTACAGTGCATGCACCACTGACACCCAACTCCCAAGTTATTTCTAACTGTTGAATACAGCCTATAGCTTGGCAGAATTGACATAGGCTTGGTGTTCTGGGGTTGGGGTCAAAGGAGGCCTAAAGGGGAGGGAGAAGAAGGTGGAGAGAGGAGAAAAGCACCATTGGTTAGGAGTCAAGAAAGCATGGCTCTGAGGTATGGCCAATTGTAGTTAAGAGCAGCCCAGATAAAACATTGTAAGTAATAACTTGGGGTTATTGACAGGAAAGTAGATTCTAACAGTATAGATGTTAGATATCTGGCCAACTCTAGCGCTGATTTAGGCTTATTGTAAATAATAAAAGTTGTGTGTTTTTGATCCAGGTACTAAATGATCAAAGCAGGGAACAAGCCCCAAATGGGATTAAATATTTTCTACAACATACTCTGTAGGTCTTCTTGTGGTGTCCTTGACCCCTCCAGTTTGCTTGAGAATTTTATTTCAATAACGAAGGAGTGTACAACACACCAACATTGAATAAGCTTTTGCATCACTGCAATTGTTGTCCAATTTGGAATAACTAAATTATTCCCGAAACCTGTTCAATTCTTCTAAATTGTTCAATTCTTTTCAGCTATCTTTCCAATGCATTCAGCAAGTATCTAAAGCTGAAGACAATTATGTTATTGTTAGTGATGTTATGTTGTTTTTGTTAACACATATACCTAGAGCCAAATAATAAGTCTTTGCTTGTTTGATTGTTTGTTGTAGTTTGGCTTTCAAGACAGGAAATCTCTTTATAGCCTTGGCTATCCTGCTAATCTATCTGTGGATCATGCTGCTCTTGAACTCACAGAGAGTCTGCCTGCCTCTGCCTCCCAAGTACTGTGATTAAAGGCATGCTCCACTACCACCTGGCCCATAAATGACTTTTTTTATTATATTGTCTGGTTGATCATATATTGCATCTTACAGGGAGCTCCTAAATTTATTTTAGATTGGAACTGGGCACAGTAATCTTTGACCAATGGGACATTAGTAAACACTGACCTCTCCAGCTTCTGAAAACTCTTCTTCTACCATGTAAAGCAGGCTAGACTAGCTAGCCATAAATGTAGAAGAAATCACTACCCAGTTCAAATGACAGACATGATAGCAAACCCCAGTTGATCAGATAAAATGCTGATCTGATCATCGTACAAAGAATTAACGTGAGTCATGAATAAAACAGGACTCTTCAGGCATGAAATTATGGGATATTTATTATTACAATAAAGAATAAGTGCAATATAAATAAGCAAATACAATTAATTTATATACTATACTTTATAGAATTTTAATCAATTAAGACAGAAAAATTGTCAAATCAATTAAGACAAGTTCTAACAAATCCTGCTAGCATTTTGAAAAGGAGTTGTGGAAAGAATACTCAAACAAAGAAGAATGAAGAAATGTGTGGCTATAGGGATTTTAGTCTCTAATAAATGAAAAAATAATTATGTACAGCTAGCTAATTGGGCAGATCCAGAAGAGACCTCAGACAGCCTACTACAATTGTCCCTCCTGCTGAACAGTATGGCATTTAATGGCCTTGTGCCAACAGGTTGCTCCATATTTACTGCTGATGTTACAAATATCCTCTCAGACACTAGACTCACCTCAGTTCTTGTTGAAATTGATTCTAAAGATTTCCTCAAACAATTAGACAAATATCAAGTGAAAACATATCCGGAATCTGAAGATGAAAGGCATAAAGATATGTAACTTCACATTCTGAAACACATCTCCATTCTAGACAGTGAATTATGAACTGCTCATTCACTATAAATCCTGGGCTTTTATGATGCTAACTGCTGACTGCTAAGAAAACTTTACGATAATAATTCTATTATTTCAGAAATTCATTTTGTAATATTTATTTAAGCCTTACTATTTATTATTTATTTATTTATTTATTTATTATTTATTTAAGCCTTACTATTTATTATTTATTAAGCCTTACTAACGTAAGGCTAATTTTTGACATACATTTAACCCGGTTTGTAAAGATAATTTTTTAGTATTTTATCTGCATCGAGATGAAGTGTGACAGAACCTTTTGAAAGTAACAGCACAGATAATAGATGAATAGTGACACAGAGCTTTGTTCATTGGAGCTTGATATTTTAATCAAGTAATTGTTTTCTCTAAGATCCTGGTACTTTCATACATTTCAAAGAACTGTGCCATCTTGTGTAGTCCCATGGGCTAGTAGGAAGTGAATAGACAGGTAAGACATGAGCTTGAGTACAGTGAATACCTCACACAGGATTCAAATGCGAATATTGATCATGCACAAACTCCTGGAAAGTCCATACTCCTGGAAAATTACTTAGTTTTGGTTAAACAGGTGCTAAATGGAAAAAAATGGTATTTTGTGATCCTTCTAAAAGGAGATTAGCATCTATCTAGATTTATGTATGGCCTCTTACACTGCTTTTAAATCTAATTATGTAGGAAACCTTCTCTCCCCTGTGAGTCAAGCCTTGTAACTAGGCACAGAAGTTCACAGAAGTGGTCCATTATTCCACTTGGTATGTGTCCTTTCACTAGCACAGCCAAAGTGAGCATATGGGGTAGCATTCACATCAAAATCGATGAAGTTATTGAAAGTATCCAAAATCCCCTTAGTGTTACTACACATCACCAAACTTTTGCCCAAAAAATGTATTGATGTTTTCTCCAAGTATTTTCAAGTAGTTCTCAATGAGATATTGTATGAGAGAAATACGAAACAAAGGGCAAATAGGTCATGATGTCATTTGACAGAGTTGTAAATCACATTTGACACAGAGTTTTAGAGCTTAGAAAAATGTAAAATTCAGAATCTAGAGGAAAAACTTCATTGCTAGAAAATATATGAGCGTGCTGGAGAGATGGCTCAATGGTTAAGAGTGCTGATTGCTCTTCCAGAGGTCCTGAGTTCAATGTTCAATTCCCACCAATCACATGGTAGCTCACAACCATCTGGAATGGGATCCAGTGCCCTCTTCTGGTGTGCCTGAAGACAGCTACAGTGTAGTCATATAAATAAAATAAATCTTTATATACATATAAACACACACACATATATATACATACACACACACACACACACACACACACACACACACACACACACACACACACACACACACATATATATATATATATATATATATATATATATATATATATATATATATATATATATATATACATTCCACATCGATCCCAATAAAATCTGTGTGAGAAGTTCCACAGACGACTGAGGCATTAGACTTCAAAAGAAGGAGGTCTCCTGGAACTGGTTGTGGAACCCTCACCAGAAGCAAACATATTGAGCTGTAGTTCTCATGGCAACAAATTTTCATTCCTTTTATTAGTTACAGGTTTGGGTACAAAACCATCCCTAGAAATGGGGTCACTAACATGACCTTATCTCTGGGAAAACCAATGCTTTTCTTTTCAAATCGTTTACAAAATTATTATGATAGATAAAAGCTTTCCCAACAATAAGATTTCATATGGCTACATGTGTGTCATTAGATGTAGGTTTCAGTATATGCTAAAGAAAGCCTTAATCAAAATAGTTTAAATTTTGTGTATTATAAAGATTTATAAAAAATCAGGCATTAGATGTTAAATAATAATTAACCATATGGGGCTGGAAAATTAGCCCAATGGTTAAGAGCACTGACTATAAAGATTTATTAGCCTGTTCTTGAGAATATGCTACTAGCCTTGGATGACCGCTCTATTGAATACATTCTTATAGAATTGTTATATTTTGATAACTTATATTATTAATAATAATGTTACCTGTTCTGCTTGTGATTTACTGAACATGTAGTTTCAGAGTTGTAGATGATTTTTGTATTTTACTGTGCCAAATGATTTTTGTTGGTGTTCATGATAGTTTTGTTGAATAAGGTTTCTAAGAGTTGATATGTTTGATTTTTAATGTATAAAATCCCCTGCTTGGGAGTTGCAAAATACACTCAGATTCAGACTGCTGTGTTTGTTTCTGTTTGTCACTGACAAATCCTTACCCACCTGGACTTCAAAGACCCTCATCCCAGGGATGCCCATACCTGACTGGGGTGGTCTGTACCATATACTAGTGTATGTATACATATATATATGTATATACATATATATATGTGTATATATACACATATGCATACTCATATATATATATACATATACATATATATGCATGTATATATATAAGTGTGTGTGTGTATGTGTGTGTGTGTGTGTGTGTGAGCAACTTTCCTCTTTAAAAAATTATATTTACAAAATTACACTGGACAGAAATTGTAAGATACCACCAAACAGTCAATCAAACACAATAAGCTAATGGTCAAATTAAGTAATATGGTGACTTATCGTCATTGCATCTTTGAATAGATTTGGAATGGCCTAGAAGATTGGTTTGGTTATCGATATGATGGCCTAGAGAGTTTTAACTCAGAGCAGAAGACTTATGCTGCATGTGGAAGTACAATCTTTTGACTGTAATGTTTAGCTGAATAAAAATGTGATAACTCAGGAAGCAAAGTGAGCACCCACTTTCATTGTTCTTTGTTTCTTGACTGAATACGCTACTAGAGCACTTCATGCTCCTGATATTATTACATACTATGAGCTGGATAACCCCAAACCATGAGCTAACATAAAGTCGTCTTTCTTCAGATTTTGTCAGGTATTTTGTCAATACAATAAGCAAAAGAACTAACATACATACATACATATATACATACATACATACATACATTCATACATACATACATACATACATACATACATACAGCATTTGTGGTTTTGGTGTTTATAATTATAAGCTACTCTAAGTAGTCAGAATTGCTATAATTGAGGTTTTACATAAAGTATATAATATTTGGGAAGCAGTATCTGCCATTGTAGTCATGACTATCCATTAATGGTGAAGTGACCCAGTCTGGCTTTTAACTCTTGGTAAAGAAATACTCTCAGCCTGTAAAGTGTTGAGATTGCAGGTATGTGCCATCATGCAGGACTTAGGATGTAGTTCTTTATTCAAAACACTATTCAGGTCGGGTAGTGGTGACTCATGCCTGTAATCCCAGCACTCTGGGAGGCAGAGGCAGGTGGATTTCTGAGTTCGAGGCCAGCCTGGTCTACAGAGTGAACTCCAGGACAGCCAGGGCTATACAGAGAAACCCTGTCTCAATAAAACCAAATCCCCCCCCCCAAAAAAAACCCCAAAACACTATTCACATGTAGAAGCAAATAAAATGTGTCATTTTTTTTGCCACAATTTTAGCTCTAAGAATATAAAACCTTAAAGTTTGTTGTGCAACGAACAAATAGTGCCTCATTACCTCTGTGGATATGACAAAGGAAATCCTTATATGTATTTTAAGAAATTGCTGTTTGTATAGAAAACAATTACAGAGAAATATTCAACTGAAGAATTCACCTTAGCCCCCAACCCTTCACGGATCCCTACATGAGTCCCACACAGAACATTGCCTGAACTCTACTGTCTGGCACAGTAAGAATAGAAGTTTGGATTTACTGCACTGGGACTAGAAACCTAAGAACAGAGTTTTGGAGTTTTGGAAATGAAGATGAATCTCTTTTAAGAATAAAAATTCTCTAAAATATATTTGAGAAAAATAGCCCTTGTATATACATTTCAAATGAGACAAATGTTTGCTTATAATGTCAAATTTTTGTAATTTTTCTCTTAATTCAAAATGTATAGCTTTTGAATGATACATTCATGAGAAAGACAGTACTGAACTCAAATACAGGATTCTGAGTTTTGACAAGTGTTCTGCAGGACAAGTTTGTACTTTAAAGAGTATCTCATTAATAATTTTGATATTATTGTGCCTATACTTTTTTTAAAATGTATTTTTCAATTTTTGATTTTTCGATACAGGCTTTCTCTGTATAACCCTAACTGTCCTGGAACTTACTCTGTAGACCAGGCTGACCTCAAAATCAGAAATATGCCTGCCTCTGCCTATCTAATGTGCTGGGATTAAAGGCACATTAATTAAAGGCACTGCCTGACTAATGCTTGTACTTTTCAATGATGATGTTAAGAAGGTGGCTTGAGATTACAAACAAGTAAGACCTGATATGTACAGCATTTAGTCTCAAACATAACTTCTCTAAATTGAAGCCTTGTGATCAATTCTTCAGGCCTTCAAATGTTTTATCTCCATACCCTTAATCATCAGCTAATAGCAATGTTTTGTGATGTTGCTCAGCCTTGCTGAAGGAGGGTTCCCACTGAATGCACGCTTGCAGACTTCATTGGCATGCTTGACTTCCAGTGCCTCTCTATTTTGTGCTTGCCATTGAAGACATGATTCCCTCAGTACATCAAGCCTATTCTTAGCCATGTGTCAGTGCCACAGGCTGCCACAGTATCCCATTGGAACTGTAAGCCATTATAGATTGTCTTCTAAAATGGCCTTGGTCATGGTACTTTATCAGAGCACCCAGAAGATACATAATGATTCATAATGAAGTTTCCTTCATTATGATCCTTATGATACTAAAATTTCCCTAACCTTTACAGCAGATGCCACAACATGCAGAATCCCTGAGTATGTATGCTTCTTCTCCTACGTCCAGCTTCTCTTTGAGGGCCTGGCATGATCTTGTATTGGTCAACTCTCTGAATATCAATTTTGTGTCTTTATCACTGATAAGAGAGAGCATACCTGGGCTGGAGAGACAGCTCGGCAGTTAAGAGCTCTGATTGGTCTTCTAGAGGTCCTGAGTTCAATTCCCAGCAACCACATGGTGGCTTACAACCATCTGTAATGGGATCCGATTCCCTCTCCTGGTGTGTCTGAAGACAGCTACAATATACTCATACTTAAGATAAATACAATCTTTAAGAGAGAGAGAGAGGGGAGGGAAGCATACCCTATATGGGAGAAAGCCAAGTACCTGCCATTGCAGATCCACCCTTTCAGACCTACAGTGTGAGCCTTACTATAGTACTCACTGTATCATTATACAGGACTGCAGAGTTAGAGCTGGAAAGTGGGAACTTTGAATTGTACCTGATCCTCCACACACATTTTCTTCCATGTGATGATACATTAATATTGAAATACCTCCTACATTCTAAGAGACTGGAACTTTTGCTCACTTTTGGACTTCAGTGGCAAGTTAAAAATATACCTTGAGGTTATTTAAGATTTAAGACCTATAATCTGCAGTATGCTCAACCTGTTTGTTTATTCTACCTTGAGGAGAATAGTCTATCACCCAGCCTTATTTGCCTTGGACTTCCCATGAAATCAACTTTACAACTTCAACTAAAATACAGGATTAATTTTTAATCTTAGCCATTCTGACTGGTGTAAGGTGAAATCTCAGGGTTGTTTTGATTTGCATTTCCCTAATGACTAATGAAGTTGAGCATGTTTTAAGATGCTTCTCCGCCATCCGAAGTTCTTCAGGTGAGAATTCTTTGTTTAACTCTGTACCCCATTTTTAATAGGGTTGTTTGTTTTTCTGGAGTCTAACTTCTTGAGTTCTTTATATATATTGGATATTAGCCCTCTATCTGATGTAGGATTGGTGAAGATCTTTTCCCAATTTGTTGGTTGCCAATTTGTCCTCTTGATGGTATCCTTTGCCTTACAGAAACTTTGTAATTTTATGAGGTCCCATTTGTCAATTCTTGATCTTAGAGCATACACTATTGGTGTTCTGTTCAGAAACTTTCTCCCTGTACTGATGTCCTCAAGGGTCTTCCCCAGTTTCTTTTCTATTAGCTTCAGAGTGTCTGGCTTTATGTGGAGGTCCTTGATCCATTTGGATTTGAGCTTAGTACAAGGAGACAAGGATGGGTCAATTCGCATTCTTCTGCATGCTGACCTCCACTTGAACCAGCACCATTTGTTGAAAAGGCTATCTTTTTTCCATTGGATGTTTTCAGCCTCTTTGTCGAGGATCAAGTGGCCGTAGGTGTGTGGGTTCATTTCTGGATCTTCAATCCTGTTCCATTGATCCTCCTGCCTGTCACTGTACCAATACCATGCAGTTTTTAACACTATTGCTCTGTAGTGTTGCTTGAGGTCAGGGATATTGATTCCCCCAGACTTTCTTTTGTTGCTGAGAATAGTTTTAGCTATCCTGGGTTTTTTGTTATTCCAGATGAATTTGATAATTGCTCTTTCTAACTCTGTGAAGAATTGAGTTGGAATTTTGATGGGTATTGCATTGAATCTGTAGATTGCTTTTGGCAAAATGGCCATTTTAACTATATTGATTCTACCGATCCATGAGCATGGGAGGTTTTCCCATTTTTTGAGGTCTTCTCCCATTTCCTTCTTCAGAGTCTTGAAGTTCTTGTCATACAGATCTTTCACATGTTTGGTAAGAGTCACCCCAAGATACTTTATACTGTTTGTGGCTATTGTGAAGGGGGTCATTTCCCTAATTTCTTTCTCAGTCTGCTTATCCTTTGAGTATAGGAAGGCCACTGATTTGCTTGAGTTGATTTTATAACCTGCCACTTTGCTGAAGTTGTTTATCAGCTGTAGGAGTTCTCTAGTGGAGTTTTTTGGGTCACTTAGGTAGACTATCATGTCATCTGCAAATAATGATTCAGGAGATAGCAGGTGTTGGAGAGGGTGTGGAGAAAGAGGATCAGTCCTCCACTGCTGGTGGGGTTGCAAATTGGTACAACCACTCTGGAAACAGTCTGGCGGTTCCTCCGAAAACTGGGAACCTCACTTCCAGAAGATCCTGCTTTACCACTCCTGGGCATATACCCAGAGGATTCCCCACCATGTAATAAGGATACATGCTCTACTATGTTCATAGAAGCCCTATTTATAATTGCCAGATGCTGGAAAGAACCCAGGTATCCCTCAACAGAAGAGTGGATGCAAAAAAATGTGGTATATCTACACAATGGAGTACTATTCAGCCATTAGAAACAATGAATTCATGAAATTCTTAGGCAAATGGATGGAGCTAGAGAACATCATACTAAGTGAGGTAACCCAGACTCAAAAGGTGAATCATGGTATGCACTCACTAATAAGTGGATATTAACCTAGAAAACTAGAATATCCAAAACATAATCTACACATCAAATGAGGTACAAGAAGAAAGGAAGAGTGGCCCCTTGTTCTGGAAAGACTCAGTGAAACCAGAACGGGGAAGTGGGAAGGGGTGGGTGGTAGGTCAGGGGGAGAGAAGGGGGCTTACGGGACTTTCAGGGAGTCGGGGGGCTAGAAAAGGGGAAATCATTTGAAAAATAAATAAAAATATATCGAATAAAAAAATTAAAAAAAATAATAAAAAATACAGCATTAATATTAAATTACAAAAGCTGACATGACTCTGAACCAAGAGGGGTATGTGTGAGTATGTGTGTGTGTCTGTGTGTGTATGTGTGTGTGTGTGTGAAAGAGAGAGAGAGAGAGAGAGAGAGAGAGAGAGAGAAAGTGAGAGTGAGAGATGGTAATCTTTAATCCAGAAAACAGGTTGATAGCAGTCCTAATAAGAAATATCTACCATGAATACTGTATGCAGCTTATAAATACTGCTTGATAGTACATTGCTTAATATACTCTTTCATTTATTATCTGGATCAATGAGTGCCCGAGCCAGCCCCAGCAGAGGTGTTTCTTTCTTCTTGGTTCTTCTTGAGGCAGCAGAAGGGGGAAGAGCATCTGCAGGGGTAAGACTTTGTCTTACAAAATTCTGGGGTAAGACTTTGTTTTATGTAAAATTTAGGGTTGCTGTATAATAAAAGGGTTACTTATCTAAGTCTAAGTTACTATGCTAATGTAGCTGACCTGCCTTCTGTGTTCCTTTGAAGCCAGAGACTGCAGTTTCAGGCACTTAGCACTTCACCCTAAAACAGCAGGAGATTAAGGAAAGGATTAGTTGCTAGAGCCTTTTTCCCATTGTCCAGATGCCTCTTGCTTGTCAGTCTAGGGTGAAGTTAGGAGCAATAAACTTCTATTGAACCAGGAGAAGAGAATAACACTTGCAGAAAGAAAAACTTCTACATAAGTGAATATGCATAATCTTACATAAATTAATACACAGCTTCAAACATACAAATTTCCATGCAAAGTCAGCAAGACAAAGCTTGCATGCATTCTCACAATTTCATACTTACACACACACATGCATACATTCTCACAATCACATACTTATACACACATCCATACTTACATATGCATATGGAGCAAAAGACTAACACCAGTGCAGAAAGAACTCACTCATTCTGGATGAAAAATGGACTCCAATATTTATTGCATTGAGAAAGAAAAAGTTCCCACCCCTTTAATGCTAAATGAATTAAATCCATGTTTGTAAGGAAAAAAAAGCTTTGTTTCTTTTAATAAGACTTAACCTGTCTTGTCCTTACCATGGGACCTGTCCCGCCCCATGGTAAGGAGAAGCCTGCCTGCTCCTTCTGTTCTCTGCAACATCTTTTTTCCCCTCTTTGCCTCTGCATCCTGCACATTGCTCTCTTAGTAATTTTATGTTACCTATAGTTTCTAAGTTATTCCACTCTGCATTCTCTTTCTAATCTTGTTCTCTTATGACTAAAAACTTCTCCTCAGTTCAGTTCTTCTCTCAGCTCGGTTCCACTCACCTAAATTCTCCTGGTCTCTCTTATCTTTGTCCTCAGTCCTTAAACATCTTTCAGAATACATGATCACAAGTTACAAAGTTCATCACAAGTTCACACAAAATACAAAGTCATAAATTGAAATCAAAGTTTACAACAGAATGTTGACATGCATATCCATTAGGAGTAATTATCTAGCTAGACATTTATCATTTGTCTTCTCTACAGGTTCACAGAAAATTTAAAACCATAACTAAGTTATAAGTGAAGTTTTGTATAGATAAACCCATTCAATATTTTATCTTCTGTCCTAACACCTATAGTAAATCCTAGTTCCCCTTTTTATGACCTTTGGTTAACTGCCTTCCAACCTTGTAGAATGTGCTGAGTAGGAGAATGTCTGATTGCCATCTAAGAGCAATTAACTGGTGACATTTGGGAGACTGGCAGAGTTCCCTTTATAGTTGTGACTATCAGAAAAGGACCTAATAGAAGTTCCACTATTAAAGAGCTTAATAATCACAGATATAATTTTAGGAATTCTTATAGGATCATTAACAAAACTTGTCATCTATTGTCTACATAGCATCACTATAAGACAGTACATCTTTATGGATCTGCAGAGATTTGCTCCAAAGGGATGTGCTATTCCTTATTGATTATTTTATATGTTTAATAATAACAGGAAAAGCATATTAATAGCAGGAAACTTTTGTAAAATTAGTACCACACAGCCTTGCTGAATTATATAATAATTCATAGCAGGACATTTTAGGATGGTCAGCTGCTAGTATATAAGCTTGTCCCATTATGGATCCCAACAAATGAGGCTACTTAGAGTCAGTAAGATTCATCCTTTCTAAAGCTTAAAGATTTCTATGAAGTATCTCCTGTTCTTTCCAAATGTGATGATTTCTGATCTGTTCAATAAAAATCATCGCTTTTTATTAGGATTTCAACCACAGGGAGAAACAAACAAGAAAGAACTCAACAGGTACATATTCAGACATATACCATGGACAGACAGACAGACAGACAGACAGTACTTAGACAGAAGACACAGAAAGCAGGGTAGAACATGCAATTCTGGGTATGCTCTTCCTTAAACTACCCTAAAGAGAAATAATTTGATTGCCTTTCCTAATGCGACACCAACACAGTTTTGGGATTCTGAGGTTATTACTAATGGGTTGAAACTCAAGTATTTTCTCCTCAAAGAACTCTAAATTTTAACCCTGGAAACAGAAAATGTGTTTAGATCACAGGTTTATCTTCAGGGAGCTGACTACATTAAATCAGACTTCTCTGCCTCCAAGCCCCTGGAAATTTTGCTCTCAATTTTGCTGTTCTTTCATAGGTAAACCCTTCCACAGTCTGTCATTCTGTTCTCTTTAGTTTGTCCTTATTTAGCTGACTGCATAAGACCCCATTCAGCCTTCCTGTATGTCTGCACTCTTTTAAAATGCAGCTTATATATGGATTCTCAAGGTTTTATTGATGAAACATCTGTTGAATCACTCATTTCTCTATAAGTGTTTATAGCTCTCAGTGTAGAAAGATGCTATCAGAGTAACAAACCTACAGAAACTACAATCTATCCAATTGTCATTGATTTATTCTGTGTCCTTGTGGACTCCATAAAACCTTACTGAAGATATTCTTAGTTTTCAGAGGTACGATTATAGCAGCTGTGGCTACTGCTATATTTATAAAACATGTAAGTTTTATAAACTTATTGTAGTACAATCTTTTATCTAAAACGTTAAGCTTATTTCCATGTAACATAAACTTCCCTACATTGAGAATAGTGCTTGTAGGGATGTTGGAAATTCAAAAAATGTTTCCAGCAATTATTTAGTAACTCATTTCAAATGAAGCAGGACAAAATATGGAACTTTTAAATATATTTGTTCCTAATAAAGGATTGATGCTTACCACATGTACAATTTTCATGTTGAACCACTTGAAATGTAAATGAACGCATGGCAAATATTTCACATCATAAGAATGACACTTCTCAAATGCAATCAGTGTCCATGAAATAAGATCTCAGACTAATGAGGATTTCAAGGAAGAAGCTGACAGAGGGATGTGAGGCCGAGGTGAGCTCACTGGTGCCTCCACTCTCATCCATAAGGGAAAGTCTTTGCTTGTGAGAAACTATACAGAAAGTCAAGTAAATTTTGGTGACCACAAAATTTCATTCAAAAATCTAAATATAAAAACTAATTCTGGGCTGGATAGAAGGCTCAGTGTTTAAGAGCACTGACTTCTCTCCCAGAGGTTCTTAGTTCAATTCCCAGAAACCACATGGTAGCCCACAACCGTCTGTAATAGAATTCAACACCCTCTTCCCATGTGTTAGACATGTATAGACAGCTATAGTATACTCATATACATAAAATAAATAAATAAATCCTAAAACAATAAAAAATAAAAACTAATTCTATTTTAAGTTAGGACCACAATAAAAAATATGTTGTCAGAAGACAGGCAATGGTAATCCCAGCACTCTGGAGACAGAGGTGGATAGATCTCTTGTGTTCGAGGCCAGCCTAATCTACAGACTATTCCAGGAAAACCAGGGCTACACAGAGAAACCTTGCATCTAAAAGAAGAAGGAGAAGAGGGAGAAGAAAGAGAAGAAGGAGGAGAAAGAGGAGATAGAGAAGAGGAGGAGGAGGAGAGGAGGGGAAGGAGAGGATGAGGAGGAGATGAGGAGGAAGAGGAGAAGAAGATGAAGAGGAAAAGAGGAGGAGGAGGAGTTTGGTTGATTTGCTATTAAGGGTTAGGAGATGCTAAATAAATAAAGTGCCTGCTCTGCAAGCATGGGAACCTAAGCTTAGACCCTTAGAAAATGAATAAAATGAAGCCCCAGAAGTCATTAACCGGTCCACAGTCATGCAATCAGTAAGTGGGAGCAGGCACAATCTGGAATGAAGATGTCAAATGTTCAAATCAACTACAGGATTCATTTAGTTAACAATTTTTACCAAGAGCCTATTAGGTACCAGGCATAGTTCTAAGTACTAGGGATAAAATTATGAATAAATCTAATGCAATCTCTACCCCGTAGTTAGGAAGAGAAAGCCAACAAGTCTAATGGGAATAATTAACAAGTGAAAAGTGTATCTGATAATAAATAAGAACAAGAAAAAGAAAAAATATTTAACTTAATGCCAAACAAAAGAGTCAAACAACAGGAAGAGACTTGCTTCTATGTTAGGAACCAGGAGAAGTTCTCTCAAGTAAAGAACAGCAATAGAAGTCAAGAACAACTGCCACCAGCCAGAAATGGTGCCCGGTACATCTGCCAGGGTAGCATCCTAAAGCCCTAGTGAGATTGAGAGTCATGGGGTAAGGCTGAGGTTAGGTTGGAAGCTGCCCTAGTGGCAGGGAGAAGCAGCGTAGATTCAATTCTGTATGTAACCCAGAGCTTTTGGAGGATTTGAACACAAATAGTTCAATCCAAGTTCTTTTTAAAAACACCATTCTTACTGTTATGTGAGGAACAGCAAGCAAAATAAGGACAGCAGTGAGGGTGCTAACCCAGCAATCTAAGGAAGATAACGCTGGAACTTAAGACTTGAATCTGTCATGGTTTAAAAGGAGATGAGATACTAAAAGAACCCGCAACGTCTATTTGAATTATGCATATTATACTCTCAAGTTCTGTTCAAAGAAAATTACATTTTTAGATATCTATTAATATCCACATTAATAATGCTTCAGTTGGCATTATTGTTACTAGAAAATAAATAAAAAAATATTTTTGATTGTTTGTGTTTCAATATTCTGTTTAATTTACCCTTTGATTGATGTTGGTCTTTATTTATGATGGGGTCTAACTATGCAAGCCCTAATTGGTCTATATCTCACTATGTAGATCAGGTTGTTTTCAAACGACCAGAGATCCCCCTGCCTCTACCTACTTAGTGCTGAGATTAACCAAGGCCAGTTTATACTATGATTTACAATCCTTTACATTCTAATAAATCACTAAGGACCATACCAGATTTCAGGATCTGTTCACTTGTAGACAGCAGGTACCTAAGGTCTCCTCTGACTAGTTTCTTCTCATGGTCTTTTCTCCAGCATATCTGGCTATATTTAGTACATAGCTATTAGTGTGTTCCATAGAAAACACTTACCTAGAACCTGCAAATTCAGTCTTAAGAAATACCTTCCTTTTAAAAACTAAAGGAAATTTTTGTATTCAAAAAAGAATGAAAAACTTAGCCAAGGTCATACAGCCAGAATCAAACCCATATCTAAAGTTTTGACCTTTCAACTTCAAAAGCCATTGCAGATTGTATGTTTGACTTTATAGGTATAAGTAATCATTGAAACTTGATTGGTTGTGGAGAAGAGATTTTTTTTCCTATGTAGTTTATTAGTTTTCGATTGGTGTTAAAGGAATGGAGTTACATATTTAAACACATTAACTCTGAAAATTTTTGTTTTTCTTCCTGAGACAACATAGAAATTAATCTTCAAAAGTAAACCCCACCATTTAAAAAAATGAACAAATACGCATTAGTTAACATATAAAGGAGTAAAGTTTCACAACAATATAAACAAAGTAATACTAAGTGACCTAAAGACACAAATAAGAAAACATAGTAATTCAGGAAAATGGCAAATAACTAGACTAAGCAGTAAGCTGAGTGCTCTCTAGCAGACTGAATTCCTGGATGGAGAGCTTCAGGTAAGCTCTAACAAGCACAGGCAGCACTGGAAGGGCAGAAAGGGCAGATTCTAGCAGCATTTCCCTGGGCTAAGCCCTGTCAATGTGAGAAAGCAGACTCATAAAATCATAATTCTACATTATACCTGGCCCAAGAAAACCAGCGAAATCCTAGATTTGTATCACCTCTACTGTTTTGTAAACAGTTAAGGAACTTCCTACTTGATGGTCTGGACTTTCTGAACCAGCCACAAGACAAAGTGCTTCCAAACTGGGACAAGTGCCCCCTTCTCAGTCTACCTGGGCTGCTATTTTAACAGCAGACACAAGTGTGAACAGAGCACCTGTAGAGTCACATAGGGAAAGGGGCACTGTATATGAAGGGAAAAATAAGTAACAAGTAAAAAGGAGTATGGGAGACATTGTGTCCCGATACTGAGGGCAAGACAGAGGGAAAGGCGGGGGATGAGCCTCAGCGGGAGGAAACTAATGAACTGTGGTGTGAGCCCCAGGCGTCGCTGCCATGAATGCAAAAGCCTGAGCAGACCTCCAACTCAGAGGGAAGGAATGGCCAGGATGTACCGGCGCTGGAGGAAGGAGGGACTTTATGATGCAGATCCGTGGGCGGCGCATTGCTTGTAGGCTACGGAGGCCTCTGTAAAATCTAATCTGAGACTGCATTGTTGTTAGGATAGTCTTCATTGTTGGAATGCTCATAGAACCAAACAAATCCTAGCCCAAATTCCACTTGTTTTTTGACACCATTCTGCCTGCAGATAAAATTATGGCATTTCCAGTGGCTAGCTTAACAGAATCAAAGCAACTCCCCATGTAGGTAGTGATGTTTATCCCCTTCTTTGAAGTGGAATGTGGGTACTGTTCACAGTCCTTCTAAGCGCCACAACTCAAGTTACCTGGCAAGAGCCTGGTATGCCTGGCTCAATATGAAAGGGGCTGTTTGCCCACCTCCTCACTCTCTTACTCCCTTCCCTTACCCCACTTCCCTCTCTGTCCTCTCCACATTCAGCTCCCCCCCTCTCTCCATGTATTCATGGCCAACCTCTACCACTCTTCTCTTCTCTCTTTCTGTCTTTGCTGTTTCTCATCCTCCCTCACCCTCCCTCCCTCTCTCTCTGCCTTTCTCTGTCTCTACTCCCTCAACTCCCCTCCCCATACACTAAATAAACTCTACTCCATACTATATCCTTCATATGACTGGTACCTCTGTGAAAGGGTTGTCGCAGCATGGGCCCACAGAGGCACCCCTTCTTCCTCTACCAAACACACTTCTGGTTCTCTCTTTCTTTTTTTATGAAACACCCAACAGGCACTGTCAGGAGCACACGGGTCTTGTAGTCACAAGATCTTTTAATAATGAAGTAACTTTAAATGCCATATTTGGTGGATCTCTGACACTTTTCAAGTGTGCTATCTATATATATAGCATGCTGAATTTGTTAAAACTGAACAGTCTTAACTTACTAGGGACCCTTGAGTGAACCACGTGGAGATGGAATCACTGCAAAACGCACGAGGAACGTTATTAAAAAATACTAGCATGCTAGGGTCACTCTGTATATAAAGATGGAATGACCCCCCACCATCCACACCAAGGACTTTTTATACAGACCCCAGGGCAGATTCCATTAGGCACAATGTGATTGGCAGAACAGTAATATCCTTAAACAGATTGGTCCACTAGGGGATGAGGTAAATGGCAAATGGTCAGTATGGTCAGTCTTTGGAATGCATCCTTACCCCTAGGTTGGTCTCTCCCTCCCCCTTGTGGTCTGAGGAATGCAACCCAGCCCCTGACTCTTTTTAAGTTTCTGAGTTAACTCTTTCAAATTGTTAAACATTGATTATTTTTAACTATTTACTATTTAAAAAACCTTGAAAGCATATTATTGTAATTAACTAAATGAGAGTCTAATATAATTATCAGTTTGACAGTCTATTAACTTGCATTACTTAATTATCCTAAACAGTATGTAATAGCAGTTATTAAAAAGACTGGGATGAAACTTTGTATTCTAAATGAGTTGCATAGGCACAATGCCTATCTAAGAATAACAAGAAATTTAAGTTTTGTATTAATATACAAAGATTTATACCAATGAAAACCTTAAGTTTGTATCAATATATAAATTCTGTACCAATGTAAGAAAATATAAAACAATTCTGCATCAAAATATAAAGATTTCTACTAGTGTCAGATTACAGCTATAAAATGCTTTATAAAAATGTAAATCTAGTAATTCATCCAATATATTTAATTTCTTATAATATTATGCTATCTCCCTTTTATCTTTTCGACCCCCTTCCCTTTACCTAAGAAAGAAGGAAGAGAAAAGGAAAGGAACGCTATTTAGTTTCATCCTTGTCCAAAACTATAATTATTTGTAAATCATTCCTTAAAATGACAACATATCTATAATTCATTAAATGACTAAAACTTAAAGAATTAGGACAACTGTCTTCTTATGATTGCTTCCTGATCATTTGGGTAAAGAATTTCTTTTGGGGGGGGGCAAGAAAGACATTGGAAAAATGGTTAATTCAAAATAAAAGCAACAGGTAATATTTGTTTTAGCAGTCCTTCCTGAAGATGTTCTCAAAGCAAATCTCTGGAAACAGCATCAGTTTGAGTCAAGATCAGGCAAGGAGCTGTAACAGCAGGTCAATTCAGGATCCATGACTGTGAACTTATCCGAGATGCCCTCTTGGTATATCATTCTGTAATATAAAATGTGACAAACAATATTTAGTTCCATAAAGATATTTGCATGGAATGTGCAAGGTGCACAGATCAGTTAAGTATGAATTTTTGTTTCCTGTTTGAGCAGGTAAAAGACAACTCTTTTTATGAGTTCCCTTGATCAATAACCAAATGGTAATATATCTTCAGTCATGCCATATCAAAGGATGGCAGAGATGAATTTTGAGGAATTTGTAGCCAACAAGATTTATAAGCTATGTATAGCTGCGTTCTGGCTAAAGACAGCACATTATTTTTAAAGTCATTGTGATAGCTGGTTTTGTGTGTCAACATGACATAGGCTGGAGTTGCCACAGATCTTCAGTTGAGGAAATAAATCCATGAGATCCAGCTATAAGGCATTTTCTCAATTAGTGATGAAGGGTGGGAGAGGGCCCATTGTGGGCGGTGCCATCCCTGGGCTGGTAGTCTTTGGTTCTATAAGAAAGCAAGGTGAGCAAGCCAGGGGAAGCAAGCCAGTAAGTAACATCCCTACATGGCTTCTGCATCAGGTCCTGCTTTCTGACCTGCTTGAGTTCCAGTCTTGACATCCTTTGGTGGTGAACAGCAGTGTGGAAGTGTAAGTTGAATAAACCCTTTCCTCCCCAACTTGCTTCTTGGTCATCAAGGTTTGTACAGGAATAAAAACTTTGACTAAGACAGTCACATAGATGTTAGTAGAAGTTAATAGTCAAAAAGATAATGGGTGAATAACAGAGAAAAAAGACCTGATGACTGAAATTTGAAGCACTCTGTTTAGATGCTGTCAAGATGATGAAGGACCAGCTAAGTAGACTTAGAAGGATGAATTGTTAGAGAAGTAGAAAACGGGAAAAGAAACACAATTCTACAAAAGGAGGTAATGTTTCAAGGATGAAAGGCCAAGAGAGTCACGTGCTACAATTAACTCAATGTAAGGACTAGAAGTGATCAAAGCACTTGACAATAGAGAGGGAACTATCTGGATAGATCACATAAAGAAGTAGGTCAAATTCTGGATTGAAACAACAGAAAGCAAAAACATAGAAGTAAACCCAGGTGATTATATTAAGCCTTCTTCAGGGCAGGCCCCATTCCCAAGAGCAGCTGGACAACACAAAACTAACTCAAGGATTTTTTTGTAGACTTTTTGGTCTCATTTTGATTTGTTGGGCATCATTGCTATTGTATCTCCAGTCCAGCCTCCCTCTAAAGCTTTGAACCTCTCCACTTCTCTTTCTCTTCCATCTCTCTACCACATACTTGTAAATGGTAATGGCACCCTCTTCCCTGAAACTCAAGGAGACAGGTGGGCTTGAGTGTTTACATTGTTTTCTGGTTGCTTCCTTGGGAGTTGGAGAGAAAACCCGAGATCTTCCTGGATTTTGTTTTCCTTCCCATGTCCAGTTCTTAAGAGAATCTGCCATGCTCCTCCTGCTTCCTTGCCCAAGTCCTTAATGTGCAGCTTCTCCTACCAGGCATCATGTTATAGACGGCCTCCTGAGTTCCAGCTTCTAAACGTTTGTTAACTGTTCTCATCTGCATCTTTTTTCCCTTGTGCATTTAAGTTTTCTTTAATTAAGAAGACTCAGGACTTGAGGGAAGGCTCAATGGTTAAGGATTAGCGCTTTTATGGAGGATTAACATTCATTTTCTAGCACGCATACTGAGTGGTTCACAACCCCTATAACCCTGTTTTCCACAGGCACATGAAAGCACAGGCACAAACCCACACTAAGACACACATGCATACAATTAGAAGTAAGAAAATATTTTTTAAAAAGAATCCACTTTGCTAGGCAGTAGTGGTACATGCCTTTATTCCCAGTAGCAAGAGGCAGAGGCCAGTAGATATTTGTGAATTTGAGTCCAATGTTGTTTACAGATCGATTTCCAGGACAACCACAGTTAGACAGAGAAATTCTGTCTTGAAAAAATAAACAACCAGCAGTGCTACCAGCTAGGGACCAAGTGTTCAAACACATAAGCCTAAAAGGCACATTTCACACTCCAACAATAGGAACAGCTAGACATCTTTATAAATAAATAAACAAATAGCATGTTGGATCTATCTGTAGCAGTGGTTCTCAACCTGTGCATTGTGATCCCTTTGGCAAACCTCTGTCTCCAAAACCATTTACATTATGAGTGTCAGGAGAGAGGATGGGGAGAGGGAGCTCTACTGGTGATGGTCAGTCACTAATGAGTTCCTACACCGTCACAAACTACCACATCTAGGAGCATAGTAGGTGCATAGTCGTGTTTTGGAAAGTACAGTGTGTAGCAATTAGAAGTAAGCAGTAACTACCAGAGAAAGGGTGGAACACAGCTTGGAGTTCAGAGTAAGGCTTGGCCGCTGATTCAGCATTGAAGACACCACATTACTGACAAGCATTATTTCTACAAGGGACTGGCATTAATTTGTTGTTGACATTTACCAATCAGAAATAACTTGGGAACAAGATCACATAGCGCCCCTTGGGTCTATGTACCGACTCCAAAACTTGGGGACCTACACTTAGCATTACAATACACAGCAAGACCAAACCTCAACACCTATTAAAGGCTCTCCTTACTGAGTAAGTTGAGCAGTTCTCAAGCTGTGGGTCAAGACCCCTTTGTGGTTGAATGAGCTTTCCAACAGGGTTGTCTAAGACTATCGGAAAACACAGATATTTACATTAGAATTCATAACTGTACCATATTCACATTTATGAAGTAGCATTGAAATATAATCTTATAAGTTGGGATTCACCACTACAGGAGGAGTTATATTAAAGTATTGGAGCATTAGAAAAGTTGAGAATTACTGTATTTCTCAGTCATAAGTGTAACACATTGCTTTTCTGCTTTCTCTGCTTTTCACTGAACTTTCATGTCCCATGGGTCCACTAGAATTCATATAAATTATCATAGTGCTCACAAGGACTGAAACACTCACCAGTTTTCAAACATGGCAACGAGGACTATTGCCATGACTATCAGATATGTGTCCTGCTCATAGACAAAACTCTTTTGTCCTCCTGTATTTTACTTACAAGTTTAAAGAGTGTTAAGAATTTCAAAATAGAGCCTGGAGAGATGGCTCAGTGATTAAGAGCACTCACTGACTGCTCTTTCAGAGGTCCTGAGTTCAATTCCCAGCAACCACATGGTGACTCACAACCATCTATAATGAAATCTGATCCTTCTTCTGTTGTGTCTGAAGATAGCTACAGTGTACTCACATTAATTAATTAATTAAAGAAAAGAATGTCAAAATAATGATAATGGGGCCCATAAGCAAGTGTTAGGGATCCTCTGGGTGAGGAACCCAGCCCAGCATTTGGACACATATGTCAACAGTGCTGAGGCTGAGATGTCCTGCTCCCTGAGATGTCTCTCTTCTAGTTTTGGTATTGTGCATGTCCAGCTGGTAATCAGTGCCCCAAATTTTTATCTGATGAGGATCACATTTATTTAGGTCTTGGATTTTTATCATATTTTCAACCCATGATCATATTAAGTTATTGTCAAAGGAAGTTTTGAAGATGTGATTAAAAATAATAGTGACTTGATGTTGAGATAATCCAAAGGGAGGTCATGCAATTGGGCTCAGTCTCATTACATTCCTTTAAAAGCAGAGAATTCTTTATGGCTGGTGACAGATAGAGAGAGGTCGGAGAAATTTGAAGCTTGGGACTGATTTAGACTGCCCTTGCTGACTTTGAAGATGATGAGCTGTGAAGAAGGGCTTGAGAGAAGGCTTTTCATGCTGAGTGTGAGCTCTGATCAATAGTCAGCAAGGCTTCTGCCCTATAGCTGCATGAAAAAGTTCCCTTACTCTACAACCACAAACAATTTACAAGTGGCATTCTCCCCAGCCCTCCCATACTGGCACTAGATTTCAGATCATAAGTAGAGAACCCTATCATCTGTATGGACTTCTGACTCACAGAACCATAAGATGATACAGGGGTGCTATTTTTAACCCTTCTGCTTATAGTAATTCTTTGGCTAAAATTAGCAAACTAATATAGCCCACTGAAGTGTCAGCTATTAACTCCTTAAGTGTTTCTGAATTATAAACCCTGGAAGTGGATGATCCCAAACATGAAAATATATGCCGGTATGTGAGGTATCTATCTGGTGTAGAAGAAAATGACTTGGCTTAGAGTATATGGTTAGCACTGCTTTCTGACAGTTTCAGGAGAGATGTGATGCCTCTTATACATACATACTAAAAAAAAAGCAAGGGACTTTTTAAAAAAAATGTTATGATCACTGTTGAGGTTTTAAAAGTTCATCTTTACCCTTTTCTTTTTGCTTTATGCTTCAAGTTCTAGGAATTCTCCACACTCAATTTGAAACATGAAAAAATTCAAAAGCTGTAAAGGGTTTTGTTAAGAGGCATCCATAATTCTCATATGTAAAGGGGCTTGTATATGAGAAAGATGCAGAAAGATGTAAATTAAAAAATTGTTCTGAGCTACCTAATGACCCTCTAAGTGACAAAACACTACACTAGAAGCTGAGTAAACTCAATCTGAAATTCATATTTTAATAGAGGCATCTGAACATGTTGACTCTATCAACCAACAGGGAAATAAAACATGCATTGTGGGCTGAAGTTACCTTGGACAATAACCATTCTGCTAAAATTCAAGAATATTTACAAAACAGCTGTGATAGTATAGGATGGTATATTCATTCACAATGCCCTGTAAGTGAGTCTGTCTTCAGGCAAGAACAACAATACTATTATCTACGTGGTCTGAGGCAATACTACAAGGGGAAAGATAAGAAGGTAGAGAGAAGAGAAGAGATCATGGGTAGGAATCTTGAAAACATGGCCATGAGGCCTGGCCAGTTGGAGTAAGAGCAGCCTAGATGAATATGACAAATCATATTGTGGGATTATTGGCAGGGAAGTCGACGTAACAGCAGAGAGGGTAGATATCTGCCCAGCTCTAGTGCTCACTAAACCTTTTTATTAATATGAAAATGTTAGGTCTCTCATCTAGGAATTGAATGGTCAAAGGAGTTGTAGAAACCTTCAGCTGAGGAGCCCCGGGGACTACTGTCACGGAGAACCACTTGAGTAGTGGCTCTGAGGCTCCTGACACCTCATAAGTTGCCACATAGCAGTCTGTGGATTCGAGGGGGAAATCAGTGGTCAGCCTAATACACATCCTCACCCATGAGATTTGCTGTTCCCAAAGTTCTGTTGGCTGCCACCATCGCCCCCCACACCCAAACCCACTGGCAGGTTCCTTGAGTCAGCCCTCACTTACCATCCTACTCACAATCCACAGTTCTGTGTTAGGAGGTTTGGCAGCAGCTCTGGCCACAACCACTACACAGGGAGTTAGGATGCAGGCGAGGACTCCTGTGAAGCTCATAGCTGGAGGTGGCATCCTGAAGCACCAGATGTGGGCATGCTCCCCATCCTGAAAGGCTCCAGGACAAGTGGGAGTGCTCCTCTTTGTAAGTCTGTGGGAGGAGAGCAAAACTTTACTGGGGTGAGCAATGGGGGTGAGCAATGGGGAAATCATGTGGCCTCACACCTGTACCTGAACCCCAAGCCACCCCACCTGCTGTGGTCCCTCGCTCCCATGCTGCTACAGAGCTCCCAGCAGTCAAGTGGATTCTCCCTAAGTTTTATTTTGTGCTTTGACCCCAAACTCTGGTAAAAGTAAGGCAAATTGCATTATGTTTTAGGTCCATTTTATACTTAAACACTCTCAGTAGATTTTCTAGGATGCTTTTGCAGTGCTTAAGCAGGCCTTGAGAGACTACCAGAAGAATGTATCATTGTATTCTTTTCCCAGTCCACAGGAGTAGCCTTCCTGCCAAGAATAAACAAGTCCTAACTCTGCAGACTCCTACACAACTAGGTAGGAAACTATAACTGAACTGTGCTTTCAGCTTCACTAAAATTATGTCAAAGAACAGGAACAAGTGTAGAGCGAGGGGGGGGGGGAAGACACCTGTTCTCTCAGAAGCCAGGATCCCCAGCAAGCTTCCTCAGGCACAGCTAGGGAAGATGGAGCAGGCTGCAGTCTATGGGCACCAGCGTTCCATTCCTGTGCACAGCCAGTCAACAGTTCCTCACACATAAACACAAACAACCCCCGACCCAGAGAAAAAAGAAAAAAATATCATCTTAACAAGGAATGAACACTAATCTCAAAACTGGCTGCCCCAGGGGATTTAGAGATCTGGTGGGATGGAGCAGGGGTGTGGTGAGGGTGTTAGGCACATCCTTGTGGAGACCGGGTTGGGGGGAGGAGGTATGTGAAGTGGAACAGTCAGAGTGCAGATGATGAGAATAAAATCTGGAGTGCAAAAATAGATAGATATTCTATTTTCTTAGGAGCCACCAGGCTGATTTCCAGAGTGGTTGTAGCAGCTTGCAACCCCACCAGCAGTGGAGGAGTGTTCCTCTTTCTCCACATCCTTGCCAACACCTGTTGTCTCCTGAGTTTTTAATCTTAGCCATTCTGACTGGTGTGAGGTGAAATCTCAGGGTTGTTTTGATTTACATTTCCATAATGACTAATGCTGTTGAACATTTCTTAAGGTGCTTCTCAGCCATTCAAAGTTCTTCAGGTAAACATTCTTTGTTAAGCTCTGTACCCCATTTTTAATAGGGTTATTTGGCTCTCTGGAGTCTAGCTTCTTGAGTTCTTTGTATATATTGGATATTAGCCCTCTGGGCTCAAAGCCAGGGCTTGAGCAAAGAAACAGGAACAAAGAAATGCATTACATTGCCACCAGAGAATCTTTAGAGTGAGGACCCAGCTGTAGTTTTCCTCCTCCCAAGTGCAAAATGTGTAAAGTGTAAACAGAAAATAAACCTGCAGTTTTAATTGAATCATCCTCCTGCCCCCCAGTGTCCAGGGATAGACAAGTGTAGAGACAATCCTGGCTTTTCTATTGCCTACCTGCTTGTTCAACATAAGGAATGGGGTGAATCAAGAAGGGACCAGCTTCCTTTCCTTATAGCTCTAGGGTAGTACTTGGAGTCATTCATTCCCACAGCTGTCAGTGTCCCCAAAACTAATTCACTAATTGGTCAGAGATGTTGATCACTCCTCAGCCTGACTTAATACTAAGAAAACACCATCTATCTGTTGATTATGTGGCAATATATACTATTTATATAAATATTTCTCTATGTAAAAAAAAGTCAGGCATTGTTCTAATCAGCCTTTATATGTGACATTGTTGTTTTTCTTCATAGCTTTTACTATTTTGATTCCTCTGCACATGTTATATTTGAGTATTATGTGTCTACTTGATGATCTGTATGCTTTTAATACTTTCACGGGTATCTCTTATTTTGGGGAATCTGTTTTCTGACAAATCATATACAAACAGTTAATTCATTGTATTCAATAGAGTCAGTAAACACTAAGACTAATCTAAGGTCCCTAGGTTTTAGTCTTGAGTGTCCCTCCTCTCAGGTCTCTGATACATTCTAGAGGTTCCCCTCAACTTCCAACTTCCCAAGGTTGCCTGTTTGCATTCTTTTTGCTGGCAATCAGCATCTCATTTCCTGTTTCCTGTTTCCCCTCCCTGAAAGTCACACAAGCCCTCTTCCCTCCCCCTGTTCACCAATCAAACCCCTCCTGCTTCCCTGTCCTGGTATCCCCTACACTGCTGCATCGAGCTTTGCCAGGACCAGGGCCCACTCATTCTTTCTTCTTGGACATCATTTGATATGTGAATTGTGTCTTGGGTATTCCAAGCTTCTGAGCTATATCCACTTATCAGTGAGTGCATACCATGTGGGTTCTTTGGTGACTGGGTTACCTCACTTAGGGTGATATTTTCCAGTTACACCTTTTTGCCTAAGAATTTCATGAATTCATTGTTTTAATAGCTGAGTTGTATTCCATAGTGTAATTAGACCACATTTTCTGTATCCATAGTTCCATTGAGGGACATCTGTGTTCTTTCGAGATTCTGTCTATTACAAATGAGGCTGCTACGAACATAGTGGAACATGTGTCCTTATTACATGCTGGAGAATCCTCAGGGTATATGCCAAGTAGTGGTAGCCTTCTCAACAAATGGTGCTGGTTCAACTGGAGGTCAGCATGCAGAAGAATGCAAATTGATCCACTCTTATCCCCTTGTACTAAGCTTAAGTCAAGTGAATCAAGAGCCCCCACATAAAACCAGACAGACTGAAACTAATAGAAAAGAAACTGGGAAGAGCCTTGAGCACATGGGCACAGGGGAAAATTTCCTGAACAGAACACTTATAGCTTATTCTGTAAGATGAGGAATTGACAAATGGGAATTCATAAATGTACAGTTTCTGTAAGGCAAAGGACACAATTGCACAAAATGGCAACCAACAAATTGGGGAAACATCTTTAACAACCTTATATCCAACAGAGGACTAATATCCAATATATACAAAGAAATCAAGAAGTTAGACTCCAGAGAGCCAAATATCACAATTAAAAAGTAGGATACAAAGTTAAACAAAGAATTCTTACCTGAGGAATATCGAAAGGCTGAGAAGGACCTAAAGAAATGTTCAACATCCTTAGTCATCAGGGAAATTCAAATCAAAACAACCCTGAGATTTCCCTTCACCCCAGTCAGAATGGCTAAGATCAAAAACTCAGGAGACAGCAGGTGCTGGGGAGGATGTGGAGAAAGAGGAACACTCCTCCACTGCTGGTGGGATTGTAAGCTGCTACAATCACTCTGGAAATCAGTCTGGTGGTTCCTCAGAAAACAGGGCATAATTCCTCCTCTCCTTGAACAGGTATTATTACTGATGTCTATCTATCTATCTATCTATCTACCTACCTATCTATTTACCTATATATATATCATCTATCATGTCACACATATTTTTATGAAAATATGTTATTTAATAAAAATTCCTATGTTTCAATGATGGTTAAAAGATTACAATTTTAAAGCCTATATATAGGTAAATAGAGATAGATAGATATATCAATTATAAAGTCACAAATATTTTTTTATAAAATATGTTATTTAATAAAAATTCCTATGTTTCAATTGATGGTTAAAAGAATACAATTTTAAAGCCAAATGACTTAAGGACATGAAATGCACTTGTCACTTTGTCAGTTATAGATGAGCCTTTGAATCTTAACATCCCAATAGCCTGTCACCCTGGCTACTAAAGAATCCTCAGACTTCAGTGGTTGGCTTACCAACTGCAGTCTTCAGTTTGGTGTTTAGTGCCAAGAAGGAAAGTGATCATTTCACATCCATTGATTGGATTCTACATTTGTGGGTTGACAGAAAGACACAAAAGAAAACCACCAAATAAGAGTGCTTCCTGTATCATCTGTGTATGTGCTGAGATCTGAGCTGAGGCCAAACACAGCAGTATTCACTTATATGGTTTCAGCTATCAAACTGTGCACACGTGTGCGCGAAACGCAGAGCGCGCATGCGCGAAACGCAGAGCGCGCATGCGCGAAACGCAGAGCGCGCATGCGCGAAACGCAGAGCGCGCATGCGCGAAACGCAGAGCGCGCATGCGCGAAACGCAGAGCGCGCATGCGCGAAACGCAGAGCGCGCATGCGCGAAACGCAGAGCGCGCATGCGCGAAACGCAGAGCGCGCATGCGCGAAACGCAGAGCGCGCATGCGCGAAACGCAGAGCGCGCATGCGCGAAACGCAGAGCGCGCATGCGCGAAACGCAGAGCGCGCATGCGCGAAACGCAGAGCGCGCATGCGCGAAACGCAGAGCGCGCATGCGCGAAACGCAGAGCGCGCATGCGCGAAACGCAGAGCGCGCATGCGCGAAACGCAGAGCGCGCATGCGCGAAACGCAGAGCGCGCATGCGCGAAACGCAGAGCGCGCATGCGCGAAACGCAGAGCGCGCATGCGCGAAACGCAGAGCGCGCATGCGCGAAACGCAGAGCGCGCATGCGCGAAACGCAGAGCGCGCATGCGCGAAACGCAGAGCGCGCATGCGCGAAACGCAGAGCGCGCATGCGCGAAACGCAGAGCGCGCATGCGCGAAACGCAGAGCGCGCATGCGCGAAACGCAGAGCGCGCATGCGCGAAACGCAGAGCGCGCATGCGCGAAACGCAGAGCGCGCATGCGCGAAACGCAGAGCGCGCATGCGCGAAACGCAGAGCGCGCATGCGCGAAACGCAGAGCGCGCATGCGCGAAACGCAGAGCGCGCATGCGCGAAACGCAGAGCGCGCATGCGCGAAACGCAGAGCGCGCATGCGCGAAACGCAGAGCGCGCATGCGCGAAACGCAGAGCGCGCATGCGCGAAACGCAGAGCGCGCATGCGCGAAACGCAGAGCGCGCATGCGCGAAACGCAGAGCTGGGCACTAGTAAGTCAGAATCAATTCAAGAAAGAAACAAAGGCATCCCAAACAGCTTCCCACCTGAAGGTAACCCTTTGTCACACAGCTTCATTTGGACTACAGATAGCAGGGGAACAATCTGTGTGTCCAGGCCACAGTATTGGGCTCTTCTCTCCTTTGTACTCTCTTTTTATTTTATACTTTAGACAGTAATGCCACAGACAGTGAGGATTTTCTGCACCTTTTGTGATTTTCTTGAAGATCCAAGAAATTTGCTTGGAGATGATTTTAAAAAGATCGTATAGGATAACTTTCTTGGAGATCCAAGAAATTTGCTTGGAGATGATTTTAAAAAGATCATGTAGGATAACTCAAAAACTTGTTTACAGAAAATTTTAAGTATCAGTATTTGTATTTGCGGCCCAATTTTTTTCTACCTCAAAATAATTTCGCAAATTAAATACAGCAGAGCGTTGGCACTATGTTTATAGACATTTTTCTCTTTCTTTTTAACAGCTACATAATATTCCATAGAAATATCATAATAAATTAAAACAAATTCTAAAAGCACAAAAATGTACATGTTAGTTGTACAATATGTAATTATTGTACATAAAATGATAAGCTGACTACAAAAAGGATAAACTTGGTAGATTATTGAAATTTTAAAAATGGTGTATTCCCAGATTTCTTTTGATTTAAACTCTTCTGGGAAATAATTTCCCCAAGCCCTAAAGAGATTCATGTTAAGTGGTGTTCAGATTGAAAAACAATTGACAAATACTTTTACTTCTTAAGGAATCAAGATAGTATTTAACAATTTTCAAGGAAATGGTAAAAATGAAACAACACAGCCAGTTGAGGTGAGTACATGCTTTGAAAGTAGACCCACTCAGTCTTAAATTTTCACCTCAACAAGATTTGGCCAAGTGATTTCATCCTGCTAGTTTCCTCATTGATAAGGGAGACACACTGATATTAGTACCTACCTCATTAGTACCTACCTCATGGGGCTTATGAAAAACAAAATGAAATGTATTTGATACAAATGGGAATCATACACATACACACGCACACACATACATATGAGGTATCTCTTGTTCTCTCTGTCAACATGATCAGACTTTGGCTACAAATTGTATCTCAAATACTGTACTTCTTAGTAAACTTGCTTGGACTGCATCATAGGCTTATAGAAGAGCTCCTGTTCCTAACTATAGCCTTTGTCATCGTTGTTCTCATCTTCTTTATTTCTTATCCCTGGTCTTTCACTCAACACCTTGTCATTAAGGACCCCTGTTCCTGCTCGCTCAGGTCAAGTGGATGGATACTAATCTACTCTAATACACACACACACACACACACTGATATAGATTATATACATATATATAATAGAGAAATTAGAATATATATAGGACGTAGAATCTACATTATTAAGCAAGGTCACATGACCTCAAAAACAAATGAATCACATCTTTTCTCTCATGCAGAATCAAGTCACTAATGTATGTGTAGATGTTGACAAATGTACTTGTGGATACCCTGTAACATGAAGACAAGCTAAGCACAAGGGAATGATGTGGTCATTGATTTCAGGTCATTGATGAGTTAAGGGAACAGAGTAGTTTTTTCTGATTGAAATGTTGTCATAGAGTTTGGGCTTTTTTTTATTAGATGAATACATAAAATATATTCAATACTTAAAGAGTAAAATTTAATATGAAAAAATCATAGATTCTACTTTGAGTTGCAGTTCTAACAGAACATAAGTTCATTACCTTACATACGCTTTGGGTCTGGTATGTAGTGTTTTTATTTATTTGCATTTTTATAATAAGGCTTATGAAAAGAAAAACGGAATGTATGTAGGGGAATTTTGATCCTTTTCACAGTATCTGGCATACAGCAGGTGAACACTGAATGCAATAAATGTCTATTTATAATGATTAAGGTAAGAATTCTAGTTGCTGGATTTTTGACCAATTCCATCTTTATGTAACTTGTCACTATGCCTTATAGAGTGAGTGATCTTAGCCAATGGACATATTTGCTTTCTTCCTTAACTCTTAGGATAAGGCTTGGCTTTGCAATCTCTGGAAAGCAGGGCATGGAAACACTGTTTTTTCTATGTACCGTATATAGAATGCCCAGTGCTGGAGTTAGCCACGAGTCAGAGTATCTACCAGGGCTTGTGCTTAGAAAAGTTCATTGTCTGGCTCATGGGGCTATATGCAAAGAGCTAGAATCTGTCCAACTGTTGATGACTTCCAATCTTACCTATTTTAAGTTCTCAGTTTAGATACAATTTGCCTGGGAAGTTTCTTGAAAGTTTAATATTTGGTTTTGTCAGGTTAGTAGGAGAAACTCTGGTATACCATGAGTTTTCAATATATGGCCACTGCTTTAAACTCTGCTGTCAAAGCAATATGGTAGACCCAAGCCCAGAAAATGGTCCTGGTTCTGTTACCAACTCATTTTGTGTTCAGCCTCAGTTTCCTTGGTTGTAAAGCAATCATATTAAATTAGTCACCCCCAACCTCCCCGCGGGATGCCTCAAATTACAAAGGCTAAGACACCCAGGCTCTGCACTGCTCTTCCCCCATGTTCAGAATTCACATCTTCATTTTTCAGAGAAAAGATTTCCATTGATTGAAAGAAAATGCAATGGAAAACATGTGGAGCTGTGCATGGTGGTGCACACCTTTAATCCCAGCACTCAGGAGGCAAAGGAAGGTGGATCTCAGTGAGTTCAAGGCCAGCCTTGTTTAAATACTATTTTCCTTTGTGTGTGGGAATGAACTCTCCATATGTAGTACTTGAAAGGCTCAAGTAGCCAGGCAAACAACAAAATGAGGAAAACAGGTGATGGTTGAAGAGACTGGTGGGGGAGGGGTGCCTGCTAAAAAGACAGTACCTTCTGTTCCACCCCAGTTTAGAGTTGTTGAAAAGGAATATTTATGCTATACCTTTAGTTTCCCAACACTTACCTTTTGTCTCTGTCTAACTCACCCTTTATATGTGAACTTTATATGTTGGCCATTAATTAAAACACAGGCCAAACAAAAATGCCCAAAGCCATCTAGTTTGAAATCTACACACACACACACACACACACACACACACACATATACTGTGCATATGTGTGTGTGTGTGTGTGTGTGTGTGTGTGAGAGAGAGAGAGAGAGAGAGAGAGAGAGAGAGATTCATATTTGTTGAGTATCTATGTCTAGAAACTAGGTAAACCTTTTGTCCTAACCAAAGTATTTGGTTTTCACAATGATTCTATGAATTACTTCTACTACTACCATTTGGAGGTAGAAAATTTGGGTTAAGTGATTTGGTCAGTAAGTAAAAGCTTCTACAGATAGTCAATCCTATGTTTAAAAAAAGTCTCCTTGCTGGAGTTCTAACCACATACACAGTTGACTGCTGGGCATGCAATGTGAATAAATGGCACATGGGCTGCTGTATGGCAGAAGCTGCTGAGTCATATGGAGATAGCTGTATGATACCAGTTCAGTGCATACATGTGTGTGATAGGATAAAATACTGAGTACTGTGTACTTTTATACTTTATGATTTTTTAATAAAGCTCAGTTAGATCATTGTCATTTTTTAAAAAGAAATTTTAGTCTTTCTCTTTGCTGCAAGCAAACCAGACTCACTGAGCTTTGGATCTAGTACCATCTGTGTCCAAGGGCAAATACCCCTTCTCCTTGCCATATATAAGCCCCACTCATGGAAAGGCTCCAAGTCTTGAGTGATGATCACTTCCTCTGGGCTAGAGTATGAAGAAGAAAGTAAATCTAGCAAGAGTGGTAAATCCCCACAGACATCGGTAAGTACTTGAGGTCAGAGACTGCATCTTTTATAGTTTGTCTACATACCAAAGTCATTAATATGAAGAGTCATCTTAGCAGTAGTGGTTGTAGTAGCGAAAATAATACAAAGAAGTTAGTCTCAGTCTGTGCTTTGCTATCCGCTTTCATGATGCCTAGGACTCAGGGATGTGTCTTTTGAGAAAGTAATGTGAAATCATCCCTCTCATGCTCCTCCTTTATTTCTGCTTTTTTCACCTAACCCTCATAAAATGTGTTTCAACCCTCACAACTCTTGCCTATAGGAATAAAACTATAAGATATTAGGAAGAAAAATAAAAATACTGTGGGGGAAAAAACCCTATATGTTTATCTGTTTAGGTTGTTTCCCAGGGGCTTTTTAGGATACTTCAACACTATAACTTTTGTTTTTCCTTCTCTGAAAAAAAATATTTTCACTGTATATATTCATTGTGCATATACGCACATTTTATAGATGTATCTGCTATTCATTGAGCCTGTCCTCCACTGCACTCCCCCCTCACTTTCCCCTTTCTAGCTTATCCACTTGATGTGGGGTGGGGAGAAGGAAAGAGCCAGTGACCCTGACAGTATTCTTCTTGACAGTCCATACCCATCACGTGAGTGGAAAGTACCAAAAAACCCATTTTCAGAACTGTATCTCGAGTCTCTGGCTCCTGAAGAAAACCAGTGTGGTTCCGATGTGGGACGGGAAGAGTGGTTTGCATTGGCACCGGCCCTGTGGGGGCTTTGGGGCTGGAGCACACACAGCTGTGGGTTACAGATGCTTGCTCTTCACTATTAATGTGGCCAGCATGTGAAACCATGGCACCGCAATACTACACAGAGGTCCACGCCTCTGATAGTTTGAGAAATAACTCCCAGCTGAAGAAATGTTTTCTTTGGAGGGCTGGAATACATTCCAGAACAGAAGGTCCTCTTTCAGAAATGGTAGAATTAACCACTGATTAATTCTAGTCTAGTGATGTTGGACTGGGCATTGGGGACTGCATCACATGTATCTAAGGGCTTGGCAGCTTTAACCAAAAGTACAAGGGGAGAAAAAAAGAAACGAAAAAATAAATTAAAGTTCCTTTAAATCTTTGGTTAATAACTTCTGCATTCCTTACTGCGTGTATATCACAGACCTTGTTGTATACACTCTCAAGGCATTGCATAGTTTCTTTGAAATCACAACTGCAAAGCATTAGTAGGAGCTGTCATCTGAGTTGAGGTATGATAGACATGTTTCTACCAATTATTATTTCCCTGAGGATGGGGGAATCAGAGGCCTGTATATACAAACAGAAGAAATGTGTATGGTGTTGGGTATCGCTTAAAGTTCAGTAACAAAAATTATCTTCTAGACAGGAATTTCTTCTCTCTCTCTCTCTGTCTCTCTCTCTCTCTCTCTCTCTCTCAACGTATGTGCTCCCTTCTAATGGTATACTTGAGAGAGGGTCTTCCATCTGCCATTGTTAGTGAGAATGTTTTCTCATCGCATACAAGTATTCAGAAGTTAGTTTATTGACTCTTATTGCACTTCGGGGTATCTAATAAATAATTTATTAGCTTGATGGATATGTGGCTACCTAACTATGGAGCATGAAATATGCACTGTTTCTCTAATACACTGTAGGGAGACTTGTTTATAAAGTATTTAGTATTGGTTTTATAATGCACTGTTGACAACAGGAGAACACGAAGCTCAAAGATCAATCTCATTTTGGCCCACAGTATTAATGCTACTTTATAAAGCTATATGACAGGTCGCTTAGAGAGCGGTCCTTACAGAAAGGACTCTGTTAGGAAGGCTGGTTGTAGTGGCTGCCAGCACAGGAGATAAATGTCTTTGTCCATGTCCCTGAGATATTTGTTCAGTGGCTGTTGATACTGGCCATGTGATGGAACTCATCTTTTCCCTGGTCTCTACAGGGATTCTGGACTAAAAGTGCTGAGTTCTCCTAATGCAATCCTCACTAATTGGGTAGAGAGTTGATGTGACTTTGGATCACATGGGCCTGGAGGTAGGAGTCAGCAGTAAGGGATGGGGGGCTTACCTCCTCAGCTTTGTCTCATGTCTGCTAATGAAGCAATATTCTTAGACATCTCCTCTCTCCTTAATTCAAATCATATATGTGATATAGTTCAAAATATTTCCAGTTTTTATTTGCTTTGGGGAATTTCTTTAGCCAGGAGTAAACTTGCAGCCATTTTTTTTTTTAAAAAAAATGCTCTGTATATATTTAGAATTGGGTTTATGAATAAATAAAGATCAAATAATTTGGTCTAAAATGTATTCTTGGCATTTTAATTCTTTTACATGAACTCATCAGTGTGGGAATGTATGTGATCACTGTAGTTCCCAAAGTTCTGTTTCTTTCCTGGGCTATATGTTCTGGAGCAAGGCATTACTCTCTGCATTCAGAACCCTTTATTGGTTTTCAGTATTTCAGATTTCAGTGTCAGTATTTCCAACTCCTAACTACACTGCCTTTAAAAAAAATTCTTTAAATTTTAAAAGATAAATAAATCTTAGAGAGAGAGAGAGAAAACGAATGCACCTATGTACATACGTATGTATGTATGTATGTATGTATGCACCTGATTATCAAATCCCCTGGAGCTATAGTTACAGCAGGTGTGAGCCATCTCATGTAGGTACTGGGAACTAAACTTGGATCCCATGCAAAAAAAAAAAAATTGTACATGTTCTTAACTACTAAGCCCAATGCATTGTCTTAAAGCCAACATTGTCTTGACTGGGAGACTTCCTAAGTACTTTCAGGGGCAGCCCTCTCTGCAGTTGACCTGTCTTCTGATCACCACTCATGGATTCTGACCTTCATTGTGCCTTTTTTTTTTATTCGATATAATTTATTTACATTTCAAATGATTTCCCCTTTTCTAGCCCCCCCACTCCCCGAAAGTCCCGTAAGCCCCCTTCTCTTCCCCTGTCCTCCCATCCACCCCTTCCCACTTCCCCGTTCTGGTTTTGCTGAATACTGTTTCACTGAGTCTTTCCAGAACCAGGGGCCACTCCTCCTTTCTTCTTGTACCTCATTTGATGTGTGGATTATGTTTTGGGTATTCCAGTTTTCTAGGTTAATATCCACTTATTAGTGAGTGCATACCATGATTCACCTTTTGAGTCTGGGTTACCTCACTTAGTATGATATTCTCTAGCTCCATTCATTTGCCTAAGAATTTCATGAATTCATTGTTTCTAATGGCTGAATAGTACTCCATTGTGTAGATATACCACATTTTTTGCATCCACTCTTCTGTTGAGGGATACCTGGGTTCTTTCATTGTGCCTTTTTAAGTAGACTGTTCCTTTTCTCTTCTCCAGTTGTTCTCTAGTTTGTGCTCTTAACTGGAGCTGTAATATCTGTGTTTCTTTTTAAAAACATTAAGTGTATTTATTATTGTTTTAAGTAAAATATAATTACATCATTTCTCTCCATTCCCTTTCCTTAGTCTAACAACTTCCATGGCCCACCCTTGCTCCTTCTCAAGTTTCTGTCCTCATCTTCTTTAATTGTTACAATATGGCAGGGCCTGAACAAGGACAATGAGAGGGGAAAAGTGGAAGAGGGAAATCCCGTGGGACCCCAACCTCAGATAAGAACGACAGGCAACTAAGGGATGCTGAGAGAGGTTGTCTTCCCTATGGAAGATGCCCTCTCATTGGTTATTCAATGCCAAGTGTCTGGTCCTCAAAGCATGTATATGCAAGCAACTGAGTAGACTGAGTAGGTCCTATTTACACACACACACACACACACACACACACACACACACACACACACCAATTCCTGAATTTCTTTGTTTTTGTTGGGTTGAGATAGGGTTTCTCTGGGTAGCCATGGCTGTCTAGAACTCACTCTGTAGACCAGGCTAGCTTCAAATTCAGAGATCTACTTGCCTCTGCCTCCTGAGTGCTGGGGTTAAAGGGGTATTCATCACTGCCTGGCCTTAATGCCTGAATTTCTTACCAGGGAAAAATTTCTATATCATTCCTTTGTGTCTGAGGGATTTTTTTCCTCTCTTCAGAGAACCTTTTCATTTGTGTTCTTACCACATTCTCTCCTAGGACCCTTTATATCATTTTCCCTCTGGCTTAGATCTTCAATATCCTCTTAACTGTCTTGGTACCCTTCGCTCATTCTAGATTTTTCTTTTTAAACCTCCCATAGTGGAAAACAAGCTGTCTGTTCCTAGGGACACTTCTTTAAACCCTGCTAGCTTTTCAAGCCCCAAGGTTATTTTACTGTTCCTGCCCCAATTTACACATTCCTTTGCTCCTCAGACTGAGCTAAACTGTATTCTCCTTTCTCTAGAAAGTGCTGCCAGCCAGATCCCTAGTGTCACACTGTCTCTTGTGATCTACATGTTTAATCGTGTGTATGTGTCTGCATCTTGGGAGGGGAGCTTGTGTGTGCACATACATGCAAGTGCCTACAGAGGCTGGAAGAGGACATTGGATCCCCTGGAGTTGGAATTAACAAGATTACAGGCAGATGTGAGCCACCCAACATGAAAACTAACTTGGGCTCTCCACAAGAGCAGCGTGCTCTTAACCAGTGAGCTATCTGTCCCATGTCCTTACACATGTCCTGTCTGTCATTCCTAGGGCTTTAATTTCATTCCCACGGTGTCTTTTGTGTTTTGCTTTTTTTTTTCATCGGCCTTATCTGCTTATTTTACCTGTTTATTATAATAGTTCCCTGATTGATCTCTTAGCTTCCTTTTAGTTATGTTTTAATTTGTTGTCATAGATGTACTTTCTTTAAAAATATTAATATTTACCCTGTGTTGAGGTTGTCTTTTTGTAGAGTTGGCTGATCACTTGGTGGATAACAGAATAGCAACTGAGTGGACTGTGGGACTCTTACCCATAGTTCCATTACCCACGCATCTTCCCATTTATTACTGCTTTATCCATCATCCTCCCTGCACACTAGTGAAACTAGATCACTTCTCTAGAGGAATATTGGTGGTCTCTCAGGGCCTAGAACAAAGGCAGCCTTTTCTTAGATGCTTCTTTCACATATCAGAGGGAAGGCATCCTTCCCTAAATCATAAGGATCTACTGTGCTTGCCTTAACACTATCTCTATTTATGTTAGGTCGTTTTCGCGCATGGCTTTTATTCTGTAGTAGATTATAAACCTGTGAGCAGGGACCATGTCTTATTTTGGTGTTCCCCACAGCTTCTTGTACTTGGTATGTGAAGCTTGATAAATAGTTCTTCAACAGTGAGTAAAAAGTTTTATAATGATTTTCTTGATGATTAGTAGAAGAAAATGGAGTAAGTTGGGGTATTGACTGGAGTGTGGCTCAGTGGTAGAACTTGTGTTTGGCAGCCCCGGTGTCAGATACCCACCCGACTGTCCAGTTCCTCCTTAAAGAAAGAATCTTAAGTGCAATGCTGGTTTGGCTTCTTAGCACACAGGCTTGCACTCAAGAAGCCCTGAGTGGCTCCCCTGTCCTGTCACCCTTCAGTGAGCTATTCTGTTATTCCTCATTGTTGTTTTCTTATGGTTCATATATTTAACTGTTGGTTGCTATACACCTTAGTAATTAACTCTTTTTTACAAGTGTTTGAGTGGTCAGAGGAGTATATTATATCTGTAGTTTTTAAGATAAAGTATCTTGATGCAACCAGGATTTCTGTAAAATACTGCCTGCAGACTATATAAAATTTCCTCTTCTAATCTCTCAACAGGCACATTTTGTGCCCTCCCCGCCTCCAAATTGCCTCAGTTACAAATCAGAAGGCAGGCTTGGTGACCAGGACTGGCAAGCACATTTTAAAGTCCCATGCTGTGGAGTTGATCCATCTCAACTTGAGGTATGTTTTTCTTTCTTATTTAAGTCACTTAAATATGCTCACATTCTCTGACTGTCCTATTGAGGTTTGTTCCCACATAATTATTCTTTGTTCCACCCTCTTACTGTCTTTAACACTCATGTGCACGCTAGGAAATGAATGTGCTTACTTGCTTCTCAACAGTTTTTAACCTCTGAAGATACTGCATGAAATAGAATTTTGTGGCAATAATTCGAATGATTTTGATTGTGATAAAGTGTCTTCTTTTATTTCATCCCCTTTTTCCCCTTTTCATTTTTTACACATAGTTCTAGGGAAGATTTATTCTAATTGTCACTGTTTTTAAAATGGATGTGTTAGGGTAGTAATCTTTGAGAATTGAAATGTAACACATATGTAACACACACACAGACACACACACACAGAGACACACACATACACGTGCAGACTAATGAGTTTCCCTAAGATGATCATAACCAGGACATCAGCTGATGGACAGACAGTGCAGTTGTGTGTGAAAAGCTTCCTGCCTGCTTGCGTCCAGCCGAGGTCCTACACCAAAGGTCCCCACTCTCCCATTTAAGTTTTTTTAATTTGAAACACAATCCAGAAATCATACAAATTTTCTTTGCATCAATATTTTTCACTTAAATGTATGTTTGTGTGGGCATATGCATGATTTTGTGTGTAAGCATGTTTTTGTGTCTAAGTAGTTTGTAAGGGCTTGTGTATGTTTGTGTATGTATGCATGTATGTATATGTGTGTATGTTCTTGTATATGTGTTTGTTAGTATGTGTGCATGTGTTTGTGCATGTATGTGTGCGTTTGTGTGTATTTATGTATGTATGTGTGTGTGTTTGTGAGTACTTGTATATGTGTATGTATGTATGTATGTGTGTGTTTGTGTGTGTTTGTGTGTATTGAGCCTTGTAACAGGGTTTTCTTGTGCAGAAGTGAATCTCAATCTTCCTTCTTGACAGTAATTTAAACTATTACTGTGACATTTTTACTAGAGCTGCCAGCATCTCAGGCTACAGTTTTTAGAAGGAAGTAAATAAAAGCATTAATATTATCTTAAAATCCCACAACTTTCGTGGTCATATGAAAGTAATTCCCCAGTGCACTTCCGTGCCCCAGCCTGCTGGATTTTTGTCTTTTGCTTTTGCTTTTTATTTTTATCCTCATAGTCATTTAAGGAAAGATACCACTGATTCTTTCAGAAGATTTTTCTCACAGGACATCAACTGAAGCTTGTGATAGTAAGACAGCTTTTGTCACTGCTTGTACACACAAAGAAATTAAAGTCACTTTTTTACTTTTTAGATCAAAACAAAATAGGAAAATGTTTGATCTTTTGTAGGCATAAGATTTGTACTGACTGAAGATGCTTTTTTGAAATGTGAATCTTGATTCCAAGGGATTCTCATTTCCTTAGCATTTTGTAAGCTACCTGATCTACTGTACCTAACCACATCTGTCCATTTTCTGATCTTTTGCATCCATGGATTATAGCCTTTTAACATTTCCTGGAAGTGTATTCCGGCGCTCAGCCCTGACTAGGGTGTCAGACACAGCATCTCAGGCAAGTTAGACAAGTGTCAATTGGAGCATTTTCTCCTTTTCAGTAAAGCGTTTAGGCAATATTTTCCTAAGTGGAATGTTAATGTCACTCTCTGAAGTAGCTCGAACCTTGTTTAAGGGGCTTGTGTTCCTTTTCTGGTCACATAAAGATATTTTTACTGCATAAGGTTTTCTCTGTCAGTATTGGTCACCATTTTCTTCTCTCAGTGCATAGCAGCTGTTATATATGTCTCGTGCACTGATGTGATTGGTGTTCCTGTGAGTTCACATCTGAGTATTTAGTATGTCTATAATGGTTTGGCAGAAAGCTGACTATAAATGAAGGCATGGGTACTCTTACTTAAAAATTGAACAATGGTCCTATTCCTCAGAATCTTTGGGCTGTTTTGGCTGAAGCTACTATATGTTGAAATGTCCAACTAGGTTGTCAAAGCCATCTGGCATTTATATATAGTTATATATGAATATTATAAATATGAAGGAACAAGTGAATTCTAACACAGACTCTTGGAGGAGAAGGATTGAGATGCCAATCAAAGATGATAACATGAATTTAGATTTTTCTTCTCCTTTTCATAAAGACCCTTTAAGCTAATTTTAAATTAGCTAATTCATGGACTCTAAACCTAAATTCTTACCATAAAGATTTTAATAGAAAGAGTAATAGACTGTGTAGTTTAGATCGTTTACATATGACACTTGGTTACATTTAGTTGTTGGCGTGCATGAATCATATATCTTTTTGAGGATAGGATCTCACTCCTATCTGCTTTGAAACTCACTATAGAGATCAAAGTGGCCTGGGATTCACAGAGGTCTGCCTGCCTCTGCCTCCCAAGGGCTGGGATTAAAATCTGAACCACCATGTACCCCCATGTACCCCCTGCCATGCGTCATCCTTTTAACCTGAATTAAAGACTGCTACATACATGTCAGTCTGCTACTTACAGCTCAGTCACCGAATAAACTGAAACAAGAAAAACAATTGCTAAATAAGAAAAATTTTCCTGGTTCCTTAAAATTTAAACATGAGGACCCATGATTACCAGATGTTACTGTTTGGGAACATTGGCAATCGAGACACAGTTGTCCATCTCTTACAGAGATCGAAATGGAAAGAAAGAAATTGGAAATCAGTTGGCAAGCAAAGATTTAGGTGTAAATATTAGGTGAATCTTAATTGTAACAATGAGTATCTTTACATTAAGGAAGATAATTCATAGAGGCAGGCAGATCTCTGTGAGTTTGAGTTGAGGCCAGGCTGAGCTACATAGTAAGTTCCAGGACAGTCAGAGCTATGTGGAAAAAACCCTGTCTCAAAAACAAAACGATACAAAGCACAAACAAAAACACCTGTAACAACCAAACAAAACCGAAAAGATAATTCAGATCTTAATCTTTTATTTATCATTTTTTATTTTTATGATCTTTTTTGGTTATTTTACTTATTTACATTTCAAATGAACAACATTATCAACCAAGCAGCTCTTGATCTTAAGAAGTACTTTTAAATGTCATTTCTTCTTTTCTCCACAGAGTGCACATAGATGTGCTTGTGTACTCATTATGTTTGGGTTTATATGTGTTAAGGGAAACAAATATTTTACTGTCGTCTCATCAAATTGTATAAACATAGATAACTATACAATTATAAAGCAAACAAAAAAGTGGAAATTAAAATTTAAAATTGAAATTATTATTTAAAATTTAAAATTGAAATTATTATTAGCTTTACTTTTTTCTATTCTTTATATTGAACCAAATTTGTTCCTCCTTAACTTTGTGTCTGAAAAGAAATGGCACAATAAAGTAGGGGTGTCAGGCTTCACAAGGGGAAAGGGTGGCAGGCTTCACTAGGGGAAAGGGTGGCTGTCAACCTTCTTCCTTAGGAGTATGGAAGTGAGGGAAATATCTGTTCAGAGGAGTTTTCCTTCATTAGTTCTTTCTCCTTTTTTTCCCACTTAACACATCTGTTAGCATTCCACACAGACCAACAGATGTTGCAAAGCAAGTCCTACACTTCGTTCTCAAGAAAAATGACATTTCCTCAGTTGCCTGCCCCACCTCTGTGACTGAGACCAGCCTGCTGCTCCTGCATAATTTGCATATATTATGTTATGTGCCTTAATGCATTAGGAACCTGAGCTTCAGCATTCCTTTATATGTTAAGGTCGCATGTCATTAGTGACTAGTTTACAGGTTGCCTTAGAGTTCTGAGAAGGAAAGAGATTTGAGGATGGCAACCTGATTCTGTACACTGAGAGTGGATAGCCAGTTAGCAATATTTTTTTCTATAAAATAGATGAGTTACAGAAAGCTCGAGCTGTCCCACCATGAGGAAGTGCTGATTGTCATGCGATGTGAAGCATCATTTTTATTATTTTGGCAAGAACAGGGACAGTTTTGTCTTGACAAGCCATTAGATGAATACCAGCGTGTGTCACATGAAAAACCACTGATCTTTAACCCAGGTCTGTACTTAACCAAGCTTTGGAAGTAAATTGTGACTGAAGGAAGAGCAAAGGCCAGTACACTGTCATTACAGATTACAGAGTCTGCTAACAGCGAGAGAACTGACAGGCCCAGGGAGTCACAGGTGCGGTTCTGTAAGCTGTCAGTAGTCCTGCGGATGCTTCTTAAACTGTGTGCACAAGCCATACATTTATTTTATATTTGTTCAGGATTTACGTTGTAGCCCTAGCTAGGGAGGAAAAAAAAAACTGAAAAAAAAAGAAAGAGAGAGAGAGGGAGGGAGGGAGAGAGAGAGAGAAAGAAAGAAAGCCTTCAAGTGCTTTCTTAGTGCAGGGCCTGAGTTTCTTAGCACAGAACCACGACCTTTATATAGCTGCTATGTTCCCAGTCACAGAATGACCTTAAGAAAGCCCTGTGTTTTGAAGAAATTAAATCCAGTGAAGAAAAGTAAAGTTGGGTATGGTGGAGCACACCCTTAATCCTAGCACTGGAGAGGCAGAGGCAGGCAGATCTTTCGAAATCAACCTGGTCAATAAAGTGAGTTCCAGGCCAGCCAGGGCTACATGATGATGCTCTGTCTTTAAAAAAAAATAATTGTAATATATATAAAGAAATGATGGGTTATATTCCCATAAACAAACAAACAAACAAACAAAAAGCAACACAATAAATAAACTAGTTTGTAACCCGTCCCGCGGGTCAGTTATTCCAGGGTTCCGAAGGGGTGCTACCTGCGGGTCAAAAGGGGGGGAGAGAGGGAGGCCAAGCACCAAGAATGAAAAGCCACTCTGAGTTGTGTCAAAGCCTCGTTTAATGTTCTGGGGTACCCACGTTATAAGGCTTTCAGGAGGGGCGTACCCCAAGGTAGGGACAAAGGAAGGAAGGGCAATTAGCAGTTTCAGCAGGAGGAGATAAGGGTCCTCCGGTGGAGACAACAGGTGTTTGCACAGGCCGGAGCCTGCCGCAGTTATCTCAGGACTTCCTTCCATCGCAATTACCGGAGTCGGTGGGTGATGGTGCAGGCAGGATCATTCTGTAGTTATCTTCGAGACAATGACTAAACCAATGCCCACGGGAGAGGCTCTAGTTAATTGTTCTTATATTTTAGCAGCCACCACCTTAGGGCCATGAGTAAGCAATAGTCCGAATAGCTCAGGATGGCTTCCCACATCTCCTCCTTTTTCCTTTCTTAAGTTGAGGGGTGGCTATGGAAAGAGGGTCGGTGGAGAGCCTGTTTTAGGCTATGTGGTTTTGCCCCCACGTCCAGCACCGCAGTAACTAGGCCCTTTTCTGATCCTAGTAGGGCAGGGCCTCTGTCTTAGGCTATGTAAGTTGCATCCACTCCTGGCATCACATCCCACTCCAATGGCTTAATCAGGCCCTTGGTGGGTGTGACGGGCCTCCAGATAGCGGACTCACAATAATCCCGTCATGGAGTCACCCTGCAGCCAATAGGCGGTGTGCATCTGGCTTGTGGCACCACAATATTTCCCGTCATTGGCTACTCCACAGCTTATGGCCCTCAGCCACTATTAGGAGCTGGAGGTCACCCTCTCTGGCATTGACATTTCTACTGCTTAGGAACCAAGAAAGCTCTGTGCCTGCAGCAAGGGTAGAGAACTGAAGGCCGAGATGGTTGCTACCTCCATGTCTGTCAAGGCAGAATCAATCTGTGATTTAACAAAACTGGTTAATCTGTTAAAGGCCCAGGGGCCAAATGACAAAAGAAACAAAAGACCCAGGAGGGGCCCCAAAAGGCTGGAGAGCAAGGTGGAAAGTCAGGGTGAAATCTCAGCATCAGCATATTCTGGCAGCTAGCATGTTCCTTCAGCATCCTGTAGAAAAAACACAAACATACCTCTTCTCTACACTTAGAGTTCCCTGGCATTAAAATTTAAAATTTTTTTGGTATATAGAGATGTTATTCTCCCCTCTTTTATTATAAAAATATTGCAAAGTTATTTTTATTATAAAAATATTGCAAAGTTCTATGGGCTTGTTCTATAATATCTTGTCTTTGCGAATTATGAGGAATCTCAGTAATATGACTAATATCAAATTGTTAATAAGACATCTTAAATGACTGGTTATAATAATCAGTTATAATATTTGTCTTAATCTGATTTGGAACATTTAGTATAAAAAATAACATATGTAATGACTAATTTTATTTTTGTTTCTTATGTTAAAACAGTTATAACTAGAAAGCCTGAAAAGCTGTCAATAGTCGTATGTATATTTTTGATTAATTTTTTGAATTGTATTTGTACAAACAATTGTAAAAGTTAAGAATTAGTATCATTAAAAGGAAACAACTTTAAGCAATTGCAAGCCATGAGCTATATATGTATATTATTAATATAAAAATCAAGTTTGATTTTTAACATTTTAAAACAAAATTGTATCTTTTAGATAACAATTATTAATTTTGTCAAAAAGGCTTGTCATGTAATAGATTAACAATTAATAATAATCAATTTGATTGTTGTTTAAAATAAGGAACAAACATTTTATCATGCTCTTAAAACATTCTTTTTAAAATATTTTTTTATTTTATTTTGTAACATTTTATTATTATATCAAATCTTTATTGGAGGATGTCAAAATCGTATTTGGAGAGATTTTACATTAATGTTCTCTTTGTTAAGGAATGGAAGTGAGCATATATCATAAACTGTTGACAAATACTTATGGTAGCTTTCTCCAAGTTATGTCTCTCAGTATTTGTTTTGCATCTATCTTGAGAACATCAGAGACTTAAATGACAAACTTAAAGCAGTGTCTTAGGCAAAATATTTATCTTAACATCTTTTGAAAATCATTTTCTTAAAAAATTTAAAAGCCCAATGTTAAGAGCAAACCATTTCTTGAGGAATAACCTTCTAATGAAAATCTTAAATCTATAATAATTTTGTATGTAGTAGGCAGGCCAAAATTTTAGATCTAAGTTTGAACTTCATTTTGAACCACATCTGTATGGATCTGTTAAAAATGTTCTTTTGGCCAGAAACTCTCTAAGTGAGGCCTGCAAGACAAAACTGCATCTCTCAAGCCTCTGCAGCTTTGAGCAGCTTTGAGGCAGCTCTGAGCTTTGTATTAACTCAAATGTAAAACTCCTGATTTGAGTTTGTTATCTCTAAGGCCAGACCTACACCCACCAGGTCCTGTAAAGAGTAACCTGTAATCAGACCCTATTGTATAGAGGTCAAATAACAAAAGGAACCTGTAATATCAAAGCATAACTACAATTTGTTGAAAGCAAAACCCAGTTTTAAACAATCTTTTCTCCTTAAAATTAATGGCAAATATATTTTTATATTGTAAAGTTTGTGCATCATCTTGTGTTTGAATGTATGACTTTGTAACTTATTGAAGAGACATTATTTTAAATCGTATTTCTTATAAATCCAATCTCCAGGCCAATATTCACACAAAATACCATGTCAATTTAAAAGCATCTTAGAGGCCTGTATTTCCTGGGTTGCGTCATGTCACGTGTAGCTAGTTAAGATGGCTCTGACACTAAATCACCAGTTTTAAACTAACCTTTTCTTAAAAACACTATACCTTTTAAATTATAACCAATTAATTTATAACTCTATAGCCAAGATATGTAAAACATTTATAACTTTAAGACTAATTAGAAATAAAAATGAAGCGATCATACAAATCTCATAAATTTAAACCAAATATATATTTTTTTCTAGCTGTAACTTCAGAGGAATAAAGCACTTTGAACCCAATCATCATCATGGTAGAAATTTTTCTAGGAGAATTAACCATTTCCACTTGTCCGGCACCTGGCCCTTTAAGAAGCAGCTTTTTTTCCCAGCTGTCTTAGACTCTTACCTTAGAATGTGAGGCACCTCAAATTAGCCTCTTCTGTGTAAACCACAATTGGCAGGACTGCCAGCAAGATAAAGCCTTTTTACCTTTTTTTTTTTTTTTTTTTTTTTTTTTTTTTTTTACATAAAACATAAAAACAACCAATCATTCAGCCAAACAAAACAACAGACAACATGAATTGACACACATATAGACAAGTTTTGGTGCACCAAAGACGTACAATAGACAACGAGGGAACTTCATGTCCCAAAAGATCCAAATATCTTAACCTGAACTAAGGAGATCTCCAGTAGGTTTCAGAGAGAAAACAGGACGTCTCCCGTTTTCTTCTCCTTTCCAGGAGAGTTTTGAAATAGCTTCTAACCATTATTTATTTATTTATTTATTTATTTATTTATTTTTGATACCGTATCCTACACATGGAAAAACTGCTTTTCTGTAACCTGCTTTTTCTCTTGTTTAAGATTTAACAAGGGGGAAGGAGGATGCCTAGTCGAACACACACACCTGTGGAGAGGGGTGGGAGGAGAGCCCAGGAATTTCTCTACAGTCCAGGTCTTACATGCTACCCATGAGCAGTTTTTCTCTGGCCGCCTCAGCAGCAGTCTCTGACTTCTACCTGCATGGGTCTCCCCTGTCCATTTTTGCCTAGTCCCTGTCCAGGGAGATAGCCCTGGGAGAGCATTTGTTGAGCAATAACCTCATTGGGACCACACATAAGGACTTTCATTTGAGAGTGAATGTCTCTTCCCCAGAGGTTAACAGGCAGACCAGGAACCACGAAGGGCTGAGTAGAGCCAGTATTTCCCTCTGTCCTCCCAAGTCAGCAACTGTGAGCTCTTGGAGAGTATTTTTTTGATTGTCCAATCCCCTGCAGAAGGGTCAGAGAGGCTTGCAAAAGCCAAGCAGGGGCCAAGCACATTGCGAGATCACAGTAGAATCGGCACCTGAGTCTAAGATGCCCTCAAAGCTTTTACCATTTATTTTAAGGCTGAGTATAGGACGATCTCTGGTGATTGCCTGGACCCAGTTAAGGTCTGAGGGACTTGGCTGAGAGGAGCCACGCTGCATGCCTATCGCTGGGTATAGGGTGGTGGGCCACGTGGAGGGGCTTGTTTTGGCTCTGGCTTTTTCTAGGCATTTGACTTTGAAATAAATCTTGAAGTTAGAATGACCATTTGTCCTTCGTAGCTCCTTTAAGAGGACTGCTTGCTCTCTGCAACTTTTCTCCTCTAAGTTGGCTTTCTCCCCGGGGGTCTCTTAACTTAATGACATATCAGCAAGGAATGGGTCCCTCAGGAGCGGAGGATAAAGAGAAGTTACAGGAGCGGATGGCGGGGACTCAGACCTGTCTATAACGACCAAGGAAGGTTTTGGAGAGTTCTTTTTAGGGGAAAGTGAGGTCACAGAAGCTGCCCGCGACAAAGGGCGGAGGCAATATTCAGCAGGGTCCTCGTTCGCACTCTGAATGAGCCTCCAGTAACTAAAGAATGTATCAAACATTGGTTCACCTGTACCTGTTTTTAAAATCTTATTAATTTCTTTACCAACCTTATCTCAAGTTAACGGGTGAATGTCAGGTCCACTTAAAATTAACCAAGGACATTTCTCATGACAAAACAAAAGAACTTAATTAAATCTTTTTTCTTAACTCTTACTCCTCTCTCCCTGAATGATTGCTTGATTTCTCCTATGAATCAAGCCTCTTTAGCCTCTTTTTTTATTTCCCCAATGACAATCGGACAACAATGTTTGGCCACTCACCTGCCCCTCCAGCGACGCACGAGCGATGCGGTCTGTGGGGTCCTTCATTCCTTTTCCCGGGATTTCTCCTCCGTCGTCCGGTAGTTGACCGTACTTTGGGTCCCTGGTTCGGGCGCCACTGTAACCCGTCCCGCGGGTCAGTTATTCCAGGGTTCCGAAGGGGTGCTACCTGCAGGTCAAAAGGGGGGGGAGAGAGACGGAGGCCAAGCACCAAGAATGAAAAGCCACTCTGAGTTGTGTCAAAGCCTCGTTTAATGTTCTAGGGTACCCACGTTATAAGGCTTTCAGGAGGGGCGTACCCCAAGGTAGGGACAAAGGAAGGAAGGGCAATTAGCAGTTTCAGCAGGAGGAGATAAGAGTCCTCCGGTGGAGACAACAGGTGTTTGCACAGGCCGGAGCCTGCCGCAGTTATCTCAGGACTTCCTTCCATCGCAATTACTGGAGTCGGTGGGTGATGGTGCAGGCAGGATCATTCTGTAGTTATCTTCGAGACAATGACTAAACCAATGCCCACGGGAGAGGCTCTAGTTAATTGTTCTTATATTTTAGCAGCCACCACCTTAGGGCCATGAGTAAGCAATAGTCCGAATAGCTCAGGATGGCTTCCCACACTAGTTTATTCCAAAAGTATATGCAAAAGAGCATTCTTTGGCCTGTCAGTAGTCAGTAAATGTGACTAACTTTTCCATCACTGTGTAATTTTTGAGAAAATAAAAGAAAAGACCCAAATTCACCTCACTACAAAATATTAAAAAGATAGTAACATTCTAAGCAATCACTTGTGGGAATTACTGCTTACAGAGCGAACAGGAAAGAACACACTGCCTTCCTCTGTTGGTGGGATTGCACTGCACCTCTCTGTAGTCTTGTTATCCTACACTAACTGAAATGCAAATTCTTTGTAACTAATTGGATCTCATTGAGGGTACATGCACAGTGTGTAGTTATGTGCAAAAAGGTTTTCAAAAGTATGAATTTCCTGTAATTACAACTTTTAATTACTATCCAAAGTGTGCAGTTAGTGCAGGGTTAGTATATATGCTTAACTTTAAAAAATATTATTAGAAGCATGACTGGTGAAATGTTTGATAAATACCAGTTAAAAACAAATGTGTAATTGTAGCATCTGTAAATTGAATTTAAACTATTTTTTAAAATTAACATTTAGGATTTAGAATTTGAAGCCAGTTGAGTATACTGATGGCATGTTAATAGTACAGGTTTTTTTTAAATAAATAAATAAATAAGTAAAAACATTGTAAGTGTTAAAACATCATGTTATTTCCAGAGCTGCTTACCTTGTCCACTCTCCTGGTCTTATGTTACTGTTGTAAAAGTATTTCAGAGTTGTATGTGTGTATGTGTGTGTGTGTTACTGCTGTGTGTTATGAAGAAGAGTTAGTTACTCCTAGTTCTACAGTTTCTTCAGGACCTTGAGAGCTCCTTGGTGGATCTCTCAGTGTACACAGCCTAACTCTCAGTCTCAGGGACTGTGAGGAGCATCACGTGACCTTTCAGATTTGTGATCCCCTAATCTGAAGTACATGACTTTGAATCAGGAAGAAAGCAATAATTGTGAAAATGAAGTTTATCCCCATGGCCTAGTTGTAAATAACTTGGATACAAAGGATTTCAGAGGGTTATTCTGTAATCTACAGAATGTTGAGCCAATGGAAAGCCTCAGGAGATGTCTTGGTGCCTTGGTTTTGTTGTTAGTCATGGACCTGAGTCTCTAAAAAACAATTCAAGTCTCTTACTGGCTAGAAAAGCATCAAGGTTCTACATTTCCCTATGGAAATGGATGGCAAGTTCACATAACATATTTTGGGACTTTCTATAGGAGTCAGAATTTTATGTTCTAAAATTTATTAAAAAATGGTTTTAAACATAATAAACAAAACATAAACATTCAAGGTTTGTACTTTAGCATGTTTATATATAGCTAACTCTTTGGACTGGTGTCTGTTGTTATAATGAAGCTTTTACTTTTTTTTTAACTGATTTTAGGAATTAACTAAAATTTTGTGTGACAAAATCCATCTAGGAGGTACAGTACTGTGTAATTGTTGTGATTTTTCTTGTGAATCTTACGAGGCTATCCTGATGTTTTTTTTTTAAAGATTTATTTATTTATTATATGTAAGTACACTGTATCTGTCTTCAGACTCCCCAGAGGAGGGCATCAGATCTCATTAAGGATGGTTGTGAGCCACCATGTGGTTGCTGGGATTTGAACTCTGGACCTTTGAAAGAACACTCAGTGCTCTTAACTGCTGAGCCATCTCTCCAGCCCTATCCTGATGTTTTTAAGGCGTGGCTACGGCAGGAATATTTAGGTAATAGTTTTGCTGCAGACTTGTTCGGTTAGACCTTGCAGTCAGAGAGACCGGTTTGCATTCTCTGGGTAGCATTTTGTCAGAGGACTGTGGCTGGGCATAGCAGATTTGGATGTATTAGCTAGTCAACCTGATAACCCTGTACAGACTGTATTGATTTTCTAGGAGAGAGTTTATGAACTAAAAAAACTTGGGGTTGGTGTGTTAATAAACTGCTTCTCTCAGTCTGTCACATTTAATTATGGAGCTGTGAAGTTTAGGGGGGAAAAGGGCTAATTCAGTTACAGATTGTTCACAGCAGGGTCTCCAAATTAGCCCTTTGTTTTGTAATGCCACCTTGCTTGGGCTCGCGTTGAGCACATTTCTCAGTTTTGCCCTAATGAGTTGCAACACTGATAATGTGGCTAATGTTCTTTCATTGATTTCACTATCACTTGCTTGTCTGGTAATTGATCTGTTGCTGAGCCTCTAGTTAATTATATCGGCTTTGACATGGCCCGATCCCTGGGGAATTTCAAGTCTTGTAGAATAACAGTTTTAATAAAAGAGTCTATTACTGCAGGTGCTTGCTGCTGCATGAAAATTGATTTTTGTCTTGTGGTGTGGTGTGGTATGGTGTGTGTGTGTGTGTGTGTGTGTGTGTGTGTTCGTTCGTTCATGCCCGCATGTGTGGGGGTTAGGGGAAATACCTGGGAAAGAAGAGGATCTCAGAACTGAGAAAAAGGGGTGGGGCTGGAAAAATAGGAAGAGGGAGTGAGGGAGAGTGGGGAAGGAGGGGGAAGGACTAGGAGAGAGGGAGAGGAAGCAGAAGAGGCCAGAGAGAACTTGCAGGCAGAGGATACAACAGTGCTTGAGGGGAGCAAGGAGGAAGCTTGCTGTTGACAGTGTCCTTAAGCCTCCCACAAATAACAGCCATTAGTGGGAAGGTCAGGAGCTGAGCAGGTAGCTTGACTGAGGCACTGAGTGCCACTTCAGAAATCAAGAGGCTAGCAAATTTTAGAGGGAGTTAAGTGGGTAATAGTAAAGGTACAGTCACCGTTGACAATTGACTCATAGGGGCTTTTCCCGCCCCCCCCCCTCGAAAGAATATTTTTATTGACCACAGGTAGACTTAATATATTTTAAGGCAACAATTCTTTGGGTTCTTGTTTGTCTCCTTTCAGATACTGAATTTGCTTCTTTTGAGACTTTTTTGTGCTTAATGGTGGTGAACTGGAGGGAAGTTTAACAGAAAAGCTTTCAGGAGATGTCAGTTCTAGAAGGGAAGGTACATTTGTGTCAACATAGTGTACGGTTGCTCATCTTTTCTCATTGTCCACTAATGACACAGGCTGCCATCGAAACGCTTTTCTGTTTCTTTTGTTGTTTCTGAGAGGAAGGTTTATTGTTATTCTTCCGTTAAGAAGGAGCGAACAGAGTGCTACATTTGTCCTCAGTATTTGTAAGTGGCTGAAGATTAATGTTCCTTACATTTTAAGTTTAGGAAGGATGGCTTTTTCCTGCTGACTACTTTTATGAGATGGCATGAATTTAGCTTTCCATTTTGAAGTTACAGTGTTTATGTACAGCGGATTTTGTTCAGTTCTGCTTTTTCCATAAATAAGGGAGATAAATACTATCTAACAATGGTTGTTTTGTTTTAAAACTGGTTTAATTAAAAATATGACCTGCTATCAGGGTTATATTTCATCAGGCAGGGAAACATTATAGAATTTTCCATAGACGTCCTAAATGAAAAATGGCATTTTTATATGCATTACTTTTTGCCTGAAATAGGACAAGTTTCTTTTTTTCTTCATCTTTTGCCCTTTTTTTATGATTTAAAAGGTTGATGTAGATGTCTTACCTGAGAACTTTAACAAAGGATTTTATTCTGCATGTGAGCTTTAAGAAAAGGTATTCATTTTTCTTCTCTTCCTTCAGTTCTCTTTACTTAACCTTCCATTTGGTAATTAATGGCCTGAGGTGCTGGGTATTAAGTGATATATATTTATTTTTGCATATGTTTAGTGTACATCTTCCATGTTTAACTGGTAGCTTTGCTTGTTCACCCTTTATAATATAAGGTCAAATCTCTGTATATTATTTTCCCTATGAGTTTATATGTGGTTATAAATAGCCCCAGCATTACGGTGTGACTTGTGGCAGCTAATATTTAAAAAGCCACTAAGCAAACTTTATGTTCTCCTCCAGATGAATCTTTACTGCTTCCAGTTTAATTAAAAATATTTAAGTGTCATAGTTTTGCAAGTGTTAAAGAAAGGACTGGTGCTGGATATAACATGTTACAGCAGAAAGCATTGTTGGCAAAAATTCCCAGGGAGGAGCCCTGGCTTTCCCTGGCCTTGTGGGTGGTGATCGTGGCAGTCCGTGGAGTATGCACCAGTGTGTGTGTCTATCTGTGTATCTGGAGGGGGGTTAGTACAGTGTCATTTGGTGCCTGACAGTGGAACAGTGCAGTTGACTCCTAGCTCTGCTGTCCAATGACATGCAGTGGCTGAGGTTTTGAAGCTGATCGTTGGGTCTCTAGTGCTGCCTGCGCACCTGACAGGCAGCTGTGAAACTGAGCAGAGGCAAGCTAGGGGAGTCACAATCTATGCATAAATGATAGGGATATCTGTGCAGAAGGTGCGAAGGAAGCTCTGACCCCCCCTCCCCCAGATCTCCCCCTTCCTGAATGAAATGCACAGTTCAGCCAGCTTCTTACCTACACTTCTTACCTAGTACTCCTGCTACTGGCTGCCAAGAAGCTCAAAAAATCCACCTTCACTTTTCAGTCAGAAGAGGCAGAAGTGGATGTGAGAGAAAGAGACACATAGAGAGACAGAGAGCCAAAGAGGGCAAGAGACTTGACTTTAAGAGACTCCTGTACTGACAACTCCATGCAGTTCGGAACCAGAACGACTGCGGCTGGACCAGGGTTCATGGGGACATGGCAAAACGCTGATACTAACCTCTTATTCAGAATGTCCCAACAGGTAAGTTACTTTTTCTTTCATTTTTTTTTTAAAGAAACCTCGAGTTGTTATGTGCCCTTTTCTTCCTGCTACTTTTCTTTCTAAATGTTTTTGAAATTAAAAAAATATATATATTGTCATTTCTGTGTTACTGGAATGTGCAGTGTTACTTCATGGCTTCCCCAAGGGCTCTTTAAGGAAAAGGGGAGAAAGGACATTGAAGTTAGAGAAAGCAAAGGCATTTGTTGCAAAGTTTCACCTTGTGCAGCCTGAGCCCTGCCTTAATTTATTTCTTTGTTTCCCGCGAAAAAGAGAAAAGGCCACTCAACAAATGTATCTTTCTGACTGTGAAAGACTTGGTCAAAGTGTCTGCTGTCTCGAAGTAGGTCTTGCAACTGAACAGTCATAAAGCGTGGGCCCCTCACAGCAGCGGGTTTGACTTCTGGTGTCTGGAGCAGCTGGACTCAGACCCGAGCGAGGCTGTGCAGGCTTCCCTGCGGGCCGGGTCAAGCCGAAGGGCGGCAGGCTGCACTCAGGCTTGCTCTCGGCCTCCATTCTGGCTCTCGGTGGCTCGGTGCCTTCGCTCTCCCCTGTGCTCCACTGGCCCAGGTGCAGCCAGCTCGGCTTGTCACCTGCCCGCCGCCTGCCGCCTGCCGCCCACCGCCTGGCATGGTGCACTCACACTGGGCGCGGCCCCTGCGTTCTCCCAGAGCCGCTTCTTGCTCAGCCACCAGCAGCTCCGCTGCTGCCCTGCAGGGAGAGCTGCCTGGAGAGCGCCAGGGCAGCAGCAGACGGATCATTAATCACCTGCAGTGCTCGGTGATTTGCGCCCTGCAGCCCTGCGTGCCCGGCTCCTCTTGCACAATTGCAGGCTCTCAGGCTCCGCGGGGGAGCGAGGGTTAAGTGGAGGCAAAGGGGAAACAACCCAGAAACTTTCCTCTTTTCAGAAGCCTACCCCAAACCCATACAAAGCAAGAGTTAGTTTATCTTCCATGCAGCACCAAAGTAGTACTAACAAATATACTGGGATGTTAAGTAGATGGCAGTTGTTTAAAGATTGGTCTTGCCCCACTGGTTTAAAATAACTGCAACTGCTCTTTTGTATGTAAGAGTTCGCGGAAATTGAATACTTTGGGGTAGATTTTAAAATGTTTGGTAATGAAATAAAACTACTTTAAAGGCTGTAAACTGCCAGAAGATTTGAAATAACAATTGCCCAAGAAAGTGCATAAAGCCCAGCTCTTGAACATTTAATTGGTAAACAGTTTTATCAGCCAGTTTTAGATAGGAGAAATGTATTTGAATAAGGTGTATTTGACATCCTGCAGAGGGACCCTGATAACTACTGATCCAGGAAGCTGACATTTAAATGCAATCAACATAAGCCCAGTAAGCAACTCTTTATGTGCAATCCTTTTTTTTTTTTTTTCACACTGAAAAGTTCCTTTCTTGTCTGACAGAGATGCTGCTTGTCTCTGCAGAACACTTTTCGAGATGTTTTTCTGAAGCACTTTTCTGTCTGGGTGGCTCTCTTGTGGTTGGAACAGAGTGTGTTTTCACTAACCTTAGAATCTAATAACTTGTGCCCCACTTTAAAATTTAGATATCACCAATCCGGGTTTTCCTTGAGTTGTGTGTATGTACATGCATACTGTGAAAGGTTAGATTGCTTTAGGTTTTTCCCTCTAGTGAAAAAAGAGTTAATAAAACAGATAGAGATAATGATCAATAGATAAATGGCTATTGAACCACATAGATGTGTTAGATTGCTGCTTTGGCAAGAACCCATTTCCAAGTAGATTTGCATCTAAGGAGACTAAGTGATGCAAAACATTTAGGACTAAAAGAAATAAAAGCAAATTACATAAAAATAGGTCAGAATTAGGAAAATAATTTAAATTCCTCATAGAGAAACTTGTATGATCAGCTCACTGTGGTGTTTTCTGTGTGTTTGCTTGTGTACCTGTATGAATGTATGTGGACTGTGAGCCTTGGTGCCTGTGAGAATAGACACAGGGAAGGCCTTTATGCTTGATGAACAGATTATGACACAGAACACTATGACAAAGGATGAAAATCACAAACTTAAAAAGTATTGTAAATCAACCATTTAGCTGTAGTTTGTTATTATTTTGTTTTTTTGTGTGGTTGTTGTTGTTTTGGTGTTGTTAGTGATGCTTAGCTTCCCATTTACTTTCAGAGTTACTAAATGTTTACCTTTTGTGTATTTTGGAAGTCATCTAAGAAGAGTATATGTTTACATGTGTAGATGTACTTTTCTTTCTCTTTCAAGATGCCATTTCAGAGTGTGTAGTCTTAAATTCAAAATCTGCCTAAATATAAGCCTGTGCTGTGCATGCCTAATGTTTTTGTTTTCCTTATGGGTAGTGGGTCAGCAGTGCTGGTTCAGTGTGAGTGGGACAGAGTGTGTGCATGGGGGATGGGGTGGGGGGAGGGAATGATTCTTGAAATGCTCTCTTAAAAGTCAACAGTTTGAAGAATAATAGTTTCAATATCCACATTAAGCCACCTTTTGCTAAAGATAAAAAGGTTTTTTTCTAATTTAATCAAATATGTACAATTCTATATATATAATTGTTTAGGATAAAAGAGGCTTTTCTGCTTGATTATTTTAATCTCTGAGTAAAAATTTAGCTCATAGAGTGAATGAAATCTTTTAAGTACAGTTTTTCACAGTTTTCTATAGTAGAATAAAAATTAATATTTCCTTGAATATCTTAGTAAGCATTGGACAAAACTGACAACTAGAGCCAGTAAAAGATGTTTAAAGACTGAGCTATAGAGAACTCACCACATATGATGTTAGCTACAGAAAAATGTATGCTTGGGAATCTGATGAACGCTGAAGTTGAAGAATCTAGGTCTGTGTCTTCTAAACGTAAGCTAGGCAGAGGCATGGGACAATCTGTATCTTGCATTTCCCCTGAACAAAGTTAGATTTCCTTAACTGTAAATCTTTCCTTTATCTAACATTAGCAAATGATTGGACTCAGACTCAGTGGAGTTAAGTCTGTTCCCCTTAAAGCTTTAAATGGGACTTCCTGACTTCATCTCCCTACCTTACACTATTTTCCCTAAAATCAAAGATTATTCCTCTAAAAATCAATATGATTTGTTGTTGTTATTGTTGTTTAGAAAAATAATATTTTCTTGTAGCAAGATACTTGAGAGGTGTAGCTGTTGACTTTTGTAACTGAGAGTTCTGGATTCAGTTATGAGTTGATAATGTCCAAAACCATTTTCTCCTTTTCCTTATCTCTTAAAACTTCAAAGGTTATTTTTCTCAGGATACTCTCTTAAGGTGTTGTTAAAAAGACAGATGGGGGTGGTAGGAGAAAGGAGCTTGCTTTTGGAAGGTTGTTTTGTTTTTTTTAATCATACTTTGAAAGCTGTTTTTTCTACATAATTTGTACGTTTGTGTATTTGAGACAGTAGCAAATAAAATCCTTATAGCTTCCTCTAAGAGCAGGTACAGTTCGATCTAATTGAAATCTTTTTAAGAAATGACACTGTGCAGATAATGGTGATAGTGTACTTTTCCCATATTACCAGAGGTGTTTATACCTTTTATTATTGCTCAGGTATACTTAACCTGTTTCAAATAAAATGCAGATCCCTTAATAAGGTCTCTTTTCAGAGTAGAGTGAGATACCAAGTTAGAATTATAAATGACGCCTTGCATCATTATGGAGTAATTTAGGATTCACCCAATGATGTAACAAAATTAACAACATAATTTCATTGTGAAACTGTGTCTTATTAAAGAACAACTGTCTGACATTCTTTTACAGTTGCTTTATTTAACTTCATGCAAATATTATTAGTAGTGACATTTTTCTGTTGTGTATTAGATTCTCTCATTAGCATGATGTGTTAGTTATCACCAGAGAAATCATTTCCTAGATAGGTGAGGGACAAAATCGAGAAAGCTAAAAATTATATCAGTGATTTACATTACTACCAGACCATCTGCTCACCAGAGATATGACAGAGTAAACTTTTTGACTAGTATAAAACCTAGCACTTCCGAGAAATGATTAAAAGATATATAAGAAATATATAATAATATTTTTGGAAATCATTTACAAGAGTGCTCAATACAATTTTTTCTTCCAGTAGTCTTTTAGTATTTTCAAATCATGAGGACAAATACAGTTCCAGTCATAGGATTTGTAGTCAAAATGGAAATGATGTGTGTTTTCTTTTCTGGTTTCTAACCCTCCCAAAAAAATTTGAACATCTCTAACAATTTTAAAGATTCATATATAGTATTTCTTGTTTGTCACCTATCTAAAATATGTGCTGTGGGTAGCTTGGTTGTTCTTTGAAGTTCATGCAATATATTTTTATTCTAAAGCTTCTCCTCAAAACTGGACACATCCCTTTGACAATTGCTTCCTTAGTTTTACTGCCTCTCTTTTGCCTAATGCAAAGGAATTAAAATGTGCTTGAAAGTAACAACTATTGAATCAGGTATCCTTTTACCAATCTGTCATTTTGGTAAGTTCAGGAATGTGGTGCTATCCTCACATACAAATATGTCGGTGACAGGACTATCCTTGTTTTACTGCAGGCCTGTCACCCTGGCTACTAAAGAATCCTCAGACTTCAGTGGTTGGCTTACCAACTGCAGTCTTCAGTTTGGTATTTAGTGCCAAGAAGGAAAGTGATCATTTCACATCCATTGATTGGTTCTCGATTCCAGGCTGCACTGTAAATGTATGTATATAATAACTAATTTGATTCTTATGATAGTCTAATGGAATCAGGAAGTGTTCTATCTTGATTCTCCAGATCTAGAAAACTAGCTTTTAACTTGGCAGTGTCTTCATGGAAAGTTACTCAGTAGCAATATTCAGTACCAGTTCCCTAAAGAAACAAAGTTATTAAGGAGTGCTATGCTTTTTGTTTCCAGGAGAATGCTTTCTATAAGTCTTCAAAAAATACCTACCATGAACATAAGACAGTAGTATTTTCTAGACTATCAAATTTGTTTTTACCCATTAAAACACAAACTTTTCTTGTAAACTGGTCAAACTTCAACCTAAAATTTATGAATGCTTCAGTTTTCCCCAAATTGTTATTTTTTTCTTAAATACATTGTGTTTTTTAAAAAGTTTAGAAGATTTAATGTTAATTCATAAAAAGGAATCATCTTCCACATATGTTCATTTACTTTTAATATTTAATATCATGAAACTGAATTGGTATTATTTTTGTAAAATTTCTTTACATTATTGTTTGATGTGTGTGATGATAACCAGTGACTGCTGTTCCTCCTGACTCCTCTAATCTCATGACTCACAAATGCTTTCTACATAAAAGCTGGTGTCTATCTACATATTCTTTGAACAATATGTCATATGTTTTGAACAGTTTGATATTCACATAATATGTTTTAATATTTAAATTATATGAGCAGGGTAGCATAATGAATTACCGAAAGAGTAGCTATCAGTATATATATGGTTGTGAAAATATGTGAATCCTTACAAAGATGTATGGCTCAAATTTAAAGCCACTAAGTGTAAGGGAAAGAAATGCGTGTGCCTTTTTGTCCGTTGTCATGGCCCTTAGAATACTGACATCACAATGGTTCTTCATCCTGACTGCTACAGAATCCTCGAACTTCAGTAGCTTGAATACCAACCTTAGTCACCAGTTTGCTATTCAGGACTAGAAAGGCAAAATTCGAGTTTATTCAAAGGTTCTCCCTTCCAGGCTCCACCAAAAAGGTATTTTTTTTTATAAGTAATTTGTTTCTCATGATAGCTTAATCATATCAGGAAGTGTTCTCTATTTATTCCTCTAGATCATATGAACTAACTCTCAACTCAGTAGTGGTTTCTTGAAAAGGTAGACATTCAAGCCATATTCGGTACCAATCTTCTGTAGAAACAACATTATTATATGAAGGGAGGTATGCTTTAAGCATACAGGAGAACAATTTCTGTAAATCTTACCAAAAAAAAGTGTCCAGGTTATGCTTGAGTATTGTTTTATATGCAACCCAATTGTTTTAACCACCATGACTACAAATATTTTTTAAAAGAATTGGTCATTCTTTTTTGTAGGCCCTAAACCTAAGAACTCCCTGGTTTTCTTCAAATTGTTATAGTTACAACACATATTTTGTTCTTTGGAATATATTTCTGAATATTTGAACATTAATTCTAATTAGACAGGAACTACTTTCCAGACATGTTAATTTCCTTTCAGTTTGTCCATCACAAAATTTAGTTGCTATTATTTTGTAACATATCTTCACATTAGTGTTTGAAGTATGCGATGACAACCATTGACTGCTGTTCCTCCTGACTTTGAATCTCATGGGTCTCATAGGCTTTCCACATAAATGCTGGTGTCTCTCTACATATTCTTTGAAAGACGTCATATGTTTTGGTGAGAATTATAGTCACTAAATATATAATTTTAATATTTATATTGTATGAGCAGGGTAGAGAAAAGAAACCACCAAAAAGTAGCCACTTCACTATTATAGGAAAGGAGGTAATTATGGATTAGATAAAAATGTTCAGAGGCATCTAAAAATGTTTACAGCCGATTGAAGCTTGATTTTACGACTGATGCCTAAGAGAGAACAGACAATATCAAGGTAGAATATTGGACATACCTGGGGGAGTGAGAGAAACACTGCCTTCATAAAGCAAAGGGTGCTTCTATAACATTTTGGGAGTTATCTTAGTGCATAAGCTGATGGAGATGTTTCGGAAGGAATGGAAATCTAAGGAAAATGAATAACGATTACTTTTACTTCCTGTTCATCTTAAATAAGGGCAAGGGTGGCTATTGGCTCCAGAAGCTTGCTACAGCGGGGGTGCTGAGACGCTGCGTGAGCCCAGTGACAGGTCCAAGCATGTGGACCGAGGTAGCTGCTGGCCGACTCTGCCCAGCCAGCCAGCTCCGGGTATGCTCGCTGGCTCCTAGGCCACCGTGGAGATGTCGTCCCACTTGTTGTCCCAGTCATCTTCGCTGCCTTGGCTGGCCTGGTGACCTCCAAGGAGCTGCTGGGGCGACTTAGGTGGTACTATCAGTATAGGACTAGGCTGAGGGGCCAGGTCATCACTTGTTAATGTTCCTAGATCAAAACATGAGGAGGACACAAAGCATTCTGATCTCCAATGCTCTCTAGAGTACAAATTAATTTATGAACACATTCAATCTGGATCCTATTTGATCTAAGCACCTATATGTTTGCACATAAGTTCTGTACTCAGTTTCTAAATTCCTCCGGTAATCTTGGTTCTAGTAATGAATTCATATAACTACATATAGACCAAAATTCACATGCACAAAGTCTTCTGAAAAAAATAGAAATCCATGAACATAGAACTCTGTAACTGTGTACCTGCTCATGAGCCTGCCTGGGTTTCCTCAGTCTTGATGCAAGTACTGAAGGAGAGGTGGGGTGGGGGATCAGGCAAAGAAACCATGGGGAAGTAGAGACTGTGGAGTTCTAGTGGAAGCTTAAAGTCCCTGAAAACCCCACGACAGCAAGAGAAGGAGAACATGGAATATTTTAGCCAGGTGTGTATGGACTTCCTACTCAGCCATTAGCTCTCCTTAATTTGAACCAGAGAAAGAATAATAGTATTTATGTTGTAGACTCTGAATGTGTTTTCTGGGGAGACCTTGTGGCTACAAGTTGAGGACCTGTTGGAGATAATAAAAGATAGAAAATCTTGCCGATTTTCCTATTGTTTAGTGTCCTGAGCATAGGCCCCTCAGGAATTGCTCTAGGAGTTTATTGTGACTGGGATAAACTACGTATATATGTTTTGGGCTCAGTTAAATGCAAAATTTAAACAGTGTCTGAAGGAACTTGGGATGCGGAAATTCAGCAATGAAGAAGGCACAAATGTTCTGAACTTCATGATCGTTTAGGTAGAAAGTTGCTAATATCTTTCCTTTCATTTTCACTAAGGTTCAAGGTAATCAGATAAGTCACCCAGAAGACAAAAAGTATGCTATTCTGCCTTACATCTCAAGTCCTGCTTCTTGGGATAGAGACAGAAATATACCCAGGCATCTAGCCAGTTTGGATTACATAGTTAGACCTGATCACAAGTAAAGCCAATTCTAGAGAGGAGAGAAGGGATGTGCTGATATGTTTGTGATTCTCCATCCACAAGCAAGGAACCTCTCAGGTGATTTCATTAACACATTTAAAGAGCAGTTTATCCTCCTTGCTGCTGGCATTTTCCTGTTTGCATAATAAGAACATTTGTAGTCTATGAGGTGTCAGGTACAATGACATTCCTGAATGACAATCATGCAGTTTGTGAGGTAGGATATCCATATAAGGCAAGCTAGCCACATGATTTTCTTACCTCAACCTCACTGAGCTTTGAATGACAGTGATGTTGATGTTCTATTTAGACCAGAGTTAATGATATAGCATGCTCAAGTTCTGGAGATCCAAACCCCACAAATCACCAATATAGCTGCCAGAAGCTAAAAGATACTAAATAGTTACACAAAGGCACAGGTGACAATAAAGAAATATTCATTGCTCACAACCTGTGTTGTCGTGATCTCTTAGGCGACGTACCTTTAAATGGTCAAGAAAGATTCCGAGGGAGCAACGAGATGGAGTTCTCCACAGACTGACTGGAGCCAACTGAGGAGACAGAGATTCTAAGCTGAATGAGGTAAGTGGCATGCCTGTCACTTACTGTTGAGTGCCTCTCCCCTCTCTGCCTTGTGAGAGCACTATGCATCTACCTCCATCTGTGACATGGCTTTCTTGATAGATGTACCAGGCTGAAAGACTGGTCAACACACTGGTCCTGCAGTTGGCATTCCAGGACCCTTAGCCATTTTATCCAGAGATATCTGAAAGAGAACTTGATTGGACAGTGGTTGATGGAAGTCCAGGAAAAGGAGGAAGCAGTGGATGCCACAGTTATCATGAACTAACATACAAGTCTGCTTTCATGGTGACTCAGGGCAGCTTCTCAAGTGTACAGTAGAGAAAATGGCTATATAATTGTAAACAACCATTTTGCAGTATGTGTTTCTACATGTGCCTCTCTGTCACGGGAGGTTTCTCCAATTGTGTGTGATACATGAGTATGTACAGAGATGAGGGTCTCCATGAGTGAGAGATTATGCTTGTAGATGTGAGCATTCATACATGTGTACTTAGTTCTGTGTGGGCCTCCTCTGCCTCTATGCATGCAGCACAACCAATAAATCAAAGACTTTGTTCTCAGAGGCTCTATTGCTGCCCTGAGAGCCTGTTACCAAGGCTCAAAGGGTATTTGAGCAAGAGAGAGATGTGAGAAGGCTGGGCTACACTTGTTAGGCAAGAAAGTCAACTGTGTTTGGAAGAGGGGTAGAAGCTTCCTTGGATTCTTCTATGTAGGAAACCATGAGATTGTCCATCAGTTTAATCATCCATACACCCAAGAAGCTGCATCACATACTGTTTTGCAGGTGTGTATTGTTGTGATCATGGGTGAAAACAGGGCTTTTCACAGAGCAGCTCCCAGGATAAATAAAACATAGATTTCTGGATAGGTCAAAGCTGTAGGCATTTTGATGGGATAGCTCATTTCAACTTACTTCAAGTTGTACAACAATCTACCTACCCATTTGGTTCTCACTGTTTACAGTTCTGTTCCCTATCTTCTGCTTCCATCAGTATCTTTTCATACTCCTGCATCTGCTTTTCTCCCCTCTGTCTGTCTCCTGCCCTGGTCAATCCCAGTAGGTTTTTTTGTTTTGTTTTGTTTTGTTTTGTTTTTTTGACTTGCCTATTAGCTGTCAGATATTTATAATTAGCAATCAGCAGTAAGGCAGTGCCAGAATATCTCTTGGGTTGCCACCAGGCAAAGACACTCATGTTTTGAGCAGCTATAGATCAACAAAATGTAAAATCTAAAATACAGTGATGGTTCAGAAATGACAGCATCAAACTCCTGCCATCACTTAGCTCTTTGTCAGTACAGATTTAACAATTGAAAATACCGAGATGCACCTTCATATACAGTAAGGAATGTCACCTGAACAATGGGTGGATATGTGCACACAGCATGCAAATGTGGAGCTCGGAAGACAATTTCCGATGTTGCTCTATGTTACCTTCCACTTTCTTTTTTTTATTTGATATATTTTTTATTTACATTTCAAATGATTTCCCCTTTTCTGCCCCCCCCCACTCCCCGATAGTCCCATAAGCCCCCTTCTCTCCCCCTGTTCTCCCTCCCACTCCTTCCCACTTCCCTGTTCTGGTTTTGTGCTATACTGCTACACCGAGTCTTGCCAGAACAAGGGGCCACTCCTCCGTTCTTCTTGTACCTCATTTGATGTGTGGATTATGTATTGGGTATTCCAGTTTTCTAGGCTAATATCCACTTATTAGTGAGTGCATACCATGATTGATCTTTTGAGACTGGGTTACCTCAGTTAGTATGATGTTCTCCAGCTCCATCCATTTGCCTAAGAATTTCATGAATTCATTGTTTCTAATTACCAAACATGTGAAAGATCTGTATGACAAGAACTTCAAGACTCTGAAGAAGGAAATGGAAGAAGACCTCAAAAAATGGAAAAAACCTCCCATGCTCATGGATCAGCAGGATTAATATAGTTAAAATGGACATTTTGCCAAAAGCAATACCCATCAAAATGCCAACTCAAGTCTTCATAGAGTAAGAAAGAGCAATTCTCAAATTCATCTGGAATAACAAAAACCCCAGGATAGCTAAAACTATTCTCAACAATAAAAGAAATTCTGGGGGAATCAATATCCCTGACCTCAAGCAATACTACAGAGCAATAGTGTTAAAAACAGTAACAGGCAGGTAGATCAATGGAACAGGATTGAAGATCCAGAAATGAACCCACACACCTATGGCCACTTGATCCTTGACAAAGGGGCTGAAAACATCCAATGGAAAAAACCTAGCCTTTTGAACAAATGGTGCTGCTTCAACTGGAGTTCAGCATGCAGAAGAATGTGAATTGATCCATCCTTGTCTCCTTGTACTAAGCTCAACTCTAAATGGATCAAGGATCTAAACATAAAGCCAGACACTATGAAGCTAATAGAAAAGAAACTGGGGAGGAACCTTGAGGACATTGGTACAGGGGGGAAAAGTTCCTGAACAGAACACCAATAGCATATGCTCTAAGATCAAGAATTGACAAATGGAACCTCATAAAATTACAAAGTTTCTGTAAGGCAAAGGACACTTTCAACTTTCATGGTTGTGAGCCATCTTATGAGGTACTAGAAACTAAAGTTGGATCTTCTGCAAGAGCAGTACATGCTCTTAATCACTAAAGCAGCTCTCTACCTCTCATCTAAGATACTTAACATTTGTTGGTTTGTTTGTTTGATATGGGTTGCTAAAGGGATAAAGGTTTGGAGACCAGCAGATAATTTCAGGAAGGGGGTTCTCTTCTAGATCTGTATATTTAATTTGATAATGAAACTTAGGCTACCAAACAGAAAAGCTCAACACAGTAAGACTTGGCAAACCAACAAAAGAAAAGAGCTTAGGAGAAGACACAAGAAACTGAGACATAGTTTTGCACATTCAGGAGTCCCATAAAAATACTAAACCGAAAGATAGGTTTGGGGAAGACTTGTTTGCATACCCCAGTACGTCCCATGTTTGCTGCCTCAGTGTCTGTGTATACAAATAAGCTTTGATCAGTTGACTTAAAAGACTTTGTTCTCCTTGTATCTAGTCTATCTTATGGAAAGTATATTATTTATTCTTATTTTTCTACTTCAGGATTTTCTTAACTCTGAGGAGGGGTATTTAATAGAGATATCTCATATGGAGTGGTGTGTGCTGCTCTCTCTCTCTCTCTCTCTCTCTCTCTCTCTCTGTCGCTCTCTCTCTCTTTTCTCTGTGTGTGTCTGTCTGTCTGTTATTCTTTCTGTATGTATCTCTGTCTCTCTATCTCATAATGTCTGATTGTTTGTATTTGTTCCCATCAGATACATGAAAAATCTCCTCTGATGGCTAAAGGAGGCACTGATTTATGAGTATATCAGAATATCACAAGAACCAACTAAATTGTTACATTTATTTATTTATGCATGCATTTTTAGATCTGTAGGATTGATATCACTTAAGTATTTTGAATATCTACTTTCCGTTCTTGGCCACTCAAGCAGTGTCAGTGTGTGTAAATCGCTTGAGGCACAGGAGTGGCAAAACTCCCCTGAGTACCTCCAACTGCCAATTTCCATGTAGAGAACACTCTAACTGCCCTCCAGGCAGGCCTCAGTCTTCCCCATCCACACTCCATCCTAACAGAGTAGCCCAAGCACACAAGTCGAAATCCCACCAATCCCTATCTTCAAAGAGTTGTGCCCAACCCCAAGAACAGGTATATATCCCTGTCTTCTACTCAGTTTGTTGCTGGCTTTCATCTGAGCAGAGGCAGCCAGCCCAGTAGAAGTTAAGTTTGGTTCTTCCTCCCAGCCCCACGCTCCCAGGAATAAGACTCAAACTCAACATATATTTACAAATACTCTAGTCATATAGTTAGGCTAATTTCTGACTTGATCATAACAAAAATTAATCCATTTATTCTAATTCATATTCTGCTGTGTGTCTGGTTACCTTTCCTCAGATACCATATGTCTGTCTTGTGACATATTCCGAGGTGAATTGTCCAATCAGCACTGTCCCTAAATCCTTTCTGCTTCCGGTATGCCCCACGTCCTACATTCTGTCTAAACTATAGGCCAGCAGAATTTAATTGACAAACCAATTCCACACAAATACTTGCACATGCATGATTATGGCTGCATTGTTTCAAAGAGCCAGGAAATAGAATGGGTCTAGCAGCTAATCATCCAAAGAACATTAAAATAGCATGTGCCAATATACATAACAGAATTGTATTAAAAGGTCTCAGTTATCTTTGAATGATTGCTGAATACACTCTAAAGCATCAAAGACACAAAATTAGATTTTCTGATAATCATATTTCAATACTCAATATTCAGGCTTCTTTCCGATATATTTTTTATTTACATTTCAAATGATTTCCCCTTTTCTGGATCCCAACGCCCTGAAAGTCCCATGAGCCCTCTTCCCTCCCCCTACTCCCCCATCCACACTTTCCCACTTCCCTGTTCTGGTATTGCCCTATACTGCTACATTGAGTCTTTTCATAACAAGGGGACACTCCTCTGTTCTTCTTGGACATCATTTGTGTGTGGATTATATATTTGGGTATTCCAATTTTCTAGGCTAATATCCACTTATTTGTGAGTGCATACCGTGATTGATCTTTTGAGACTGGGTTACCTCACTTAGTATGCTGTTATCCACCTCCATCCATTTGTGTAAGAATTTCATGAATTCATTGTTTCTAATGGCTGAATAGTACTCCATTTCTTTATCCATTCCTCTATTGAGGGATAGCTGGGTTCTTTCCAGTTTCTGGCTATTATAAAAAGGACTGCTATGAACATAGTGGAACATGTGTCCTTATTACATGCTGGGGAATCCTCTGAGTATATGCCCAGGAGTGGTATAGCAGGGTCCTCAGGAGGTGACATGCCCAGTTCTCTGAGCAACTGCCAGACTGATTTACAGAAGTTTGTACCAATTTGCAACCCCACCAGCAGTGGAGGAGAGTTTCTCTTTCTCCACATCCTCGCCAACATGTGCTGTCTCCTGAGTTTTGAATCTTAGCCATTCTGACTGGTGTGAGGTGAAATCTCAGGGTTGTTTTGATTTGCATTTTTCTAATGACTAATGATGTTGAGCATTTTCCAAGATGCTTCTCAGCTATCCAAAGTTCTTTGGGTTAAAATTTGGTTTTATGGTGTCTAACTTCTTGATTTCTTTGTATATATTGGAAATTAGCCCTCTGTCAGATATAGGGTTGGTGAAGATCTTTCCCCAGTTGATTGGTTGCCAATTTGTCCTTTTGATGGTGTCCTTTGCCTTACAGAAACTTTGTAATTTTATGAGGTCCCATTTGTCAATTTTTGATCTTAGAGCATAAGCTACTGGTGTTCTGTTCAGGGACTTTCCCCCTGTACTGATGTCCTCAAGGGTCTTCTCTAGTTTCTTTTCTATTAGTTTCAGAGTGTCTGGCTTTATGTGGAGGTCCTTGATCCATTTGGAGTTGAGCTTACTACAAGGAGGGTAAGGATGGATCAATTCACATTCTTCTGCATGCTGACCACCAGTTGAACAAGCACCATGTGTTGAAAAGGCTATCTTTTTTCCATTGGATGTTTTCAGCCCCTTTGTTGAGAATCAAGTGGCCATAGCTGTGTGGGTTCATTTCTAGATCTTCAATCCTATTCCACTGATCCGCCTGATATTCAGGCTTTTTTAAGAAAATGCTTTTCAGTGAATTTTACCAATTCTAAACATCAGTGAGATATTATATCTTGTGTAAATAAATAATCTACATTATGGAAACTTGAAATCAGCATCAGTAATCAATCCATTGTTTCAAGCATTTTCATTGGTTTCTGTTAAAACACTTTAATCTTCTAATTATTTTCAAATAAACATATGAGTCATTATTAACTATACAGTTAATTCACAGTTCAATACAAGTTAGAATATCTATTTTCTAATTAATACATCATAACCTATGACATATAATAATTGATTTTATATTATTGATTTTTGACATTATTAATTCTCAACACATTCAGGAAATATGGCACTCATGCACTGCCAATGAGTCTGGGAGATTCCTTAGGGTCCTTCAGAGGTCCAACTGCTCTCTGTGGCCTGCACTGAAACCCTAATCTCTGCCCTGCCCAACCATGCCAGCTGACCCTTCCCATCTGAAAAGGATGGTGGCCCCAACTCCAGATGAATCTTGAGTACATGGTATATGATTATCCTTGGCCCTTTCTGCCTATGGCCCTTAGCAGTGTTGTGACATTTTCTCTGTGACCTGGAGTCCCCATCTCAGGTTCTCCATTGAGAGGCTCTTGCAGGGCTCATGTGCCTTTGGGGGGGCACAGTGGCAGACTAGGAATAAGAAAGGTACAGGATACAGTGAGTTATATCCTGGCTTTCCCCCACCTCTCTTGAGTTGTTCTGGAGGGCTGCAGACACTTCGAACCTGTAACTCTCACTATGAATTCAGGCCATGGGTCAGAGTGTCCCTTCCAACCTGGACATCTGCCCTCTCAGAACCAGGAAACATACCCCAGGAGAGTTAGCCTCTTTTAAGGGTCTCTCTTGTGGAATTAGAATGACCCTGTGACCCTGTGATACCACTAAGAGTAGGGCACAGGTGAGTCCACCCTGGCTGTGAGAATCTTTCTTCCCCAGGTCTAGAAATGTCAGGTCAACCAGAACTTGGCGGAATTTGTGACACAGGACACAATTTTTCATTAACTGCCTGGACCAAATGTGTGGACTTCTAGATTGTTTTTAGGGTCCTTAGCCTTTCCTTAGAGGTTGGGCAACTGACTCTATGACCCTCATTCCCAGCCCTGGGCTCAGGCCTAGAAGAGATGTCCTTGCTAAGGTGTCCTCCATTTGCTGGAGGGAGGCAGCTCCCACTGTGTATGGGAAAAATGAGAACATCTATTGCAAAATATTCTTGCTGCCTACAACAGGAGAAATTTAATATTTAATGTATGGATTAGAGATATCCAAGCATATGGTAATTTAATAAATAAAAGTGTTTGGGTTTTGTGACATATATTTTTTATTGCTAAATCATGCATAAGCATAACAACATGTTGCCCTTGTTGCAAGTGGTAGACATGGCATTTGGAGGGGACTGGACAGGAGAGGTGACTTTGGAATCTGTTCTCCTACTTTTTACTCAGTTCTTTGCTGAAGGCATTTGTTAACTGGTATGGATACATGGGATACAAGATGGGACCACGCTGAGTGGGCCCAGGAGTGGTTCCTTTCTCTATCACAGGTTTCAATGCTGGTCACATCCCCCAGGAGCCACGCTGTCACTCAAATGATGCCTTCAGCAGTGGATGCATCGTCCAGAGTTGCCCACAGGCATTTGTATCACAAGTCCCAGTTTGCAGTTGCTCAGGTGTTTTTTTCAAGAACTATTTGAGTAGTATAAGCAGGGCTGATTATTCCCATTTTACAGATTCATTAAACAAGAGTAGAACTGGAGTCTTAGGTAACTAGGTGCTGGATGTGGCCTCTTGCATGACCCTGCCTCCTCTTTGGGGGAACTTTGCCAAAGGCAGAGTCTCCTCCATTCCTGTGTCTCCCTCTGGGGCAATGTTTACAAATTCAGGGTCCCCAGAGACAGCAATCCTGTGAAAGCTGGCAGCCCCAGGGCTCCTTGGAGCCTGCAGCCCACTCCAATTACAAAGAAACTCAGAGGGCTCTGCTGAGCTATTTACATGGGTGGCTGGGGGAATGGGGCACTCAGCAGGACTGGGAGTCCTTCTGCCTGGCCTCAACTCCTGTCTCTGCTGCCTCTGCCTGGCTTGCACAGCCAGAAAGGGTCGTCTGGTTTAGGGTGGTTGAAGACTCAGGATTCTAATTTCAAGCATTAGACTTGGAGATTTGGGCCATTTCTGTTTCCCACTGCTCTTCCCAGCCAGGCTTCTCTCTAGCTCTGGACAAACCCTTTTGCTCTCATGGGCCTCAAGTTTCTTATCTGTAAGACATGGGAACTAGCCTAGGAGAGCACTGTTAAAACTCAGTGTCCCGTGGCATAGCCTGGTGAAGAGAAACCACCCACACATGACCACTGCTACTAAGAGCAGCTCTTACTGAGAGGTCAGTAACTGATCACAGTATCAAGTATTAGATAATTGATTACAGGAAGGACTACATAGATGATTATAGTTTATCATTTATTCAACACTTAATGTATCCTAGAACACTGCTCCAACACTGTCAATTAAATATACACCAGTCCTGTTTACAGATGGGAAAACTGGGTCTAAGAAGGACCTTGATTTCATACAGTCTGACTTTTGAATATTAAGGTGACTGTCTATATCCTTCTGTATGCTGTGGATAAATAAATATAATTATGTGCCTAGATATACAGGCACACATAGGTGAATATATTACTATTGATACATTAATAATAAAATAAGAGGCTGGACATGAAGTCAGGGAGGTTCTCAAGGCTTTATTTCACACCCTTCTAGTTCCATGGGTGAGAAATACTCTGGCTGGTAGTGCAGGGAAGGCTGGCAGGATGCTTATGAGGATAGTGTTTGCAGAACAACCAAGCCTCAGACAGACCTCTAATGGAGAGGGAGGCTTTGGTGGGAGGCTTTGGTTTCTCCCCAATCAGTTCCCAAAGTACTGGACTTCCTGGAGGCTGTGTCCCACCCTTTTTCCAGGCACCCTTAGCTTTCCCACATTGAGAGGGGAGGAGAGGGCTGGGTAACTTCTCTTAGAGCTTTAGGGTATCAGAACACTCTTCAGATACAAGAGAGGGTGTGTGGTGGGGAATCTAAAGAGCTGGTTAGCTAGAGTTGGCACCTGAGATTGGGAGTCGCATACCTGGGTGGGGAGTCCTAGGTTTTCCTGGGCCTCCATTTTGCTGTCTCTGTGAATCTGTAGTCTTCACTGCCTGCGGCCCCTTCCTCTTCCTACACTTGTTGTGTCTCTTGCTCATAGATGTATCATCTCTGTCCTGTAGGGAAAAGCCATGAGCATGAGAGATGACAATCATTGTCCCCCCATGGAGACAGCTAGAGAGTCCAGCACAAACATTGCTGGGCAAACCCTACTGTTGCTGCCCTATGGTTGTATGGACTTGCTATATCATAGAACCTCTTTGGCCTCAGTTTCTACTCCTGCAGTGGGGTTAGCTAACTTGTCCTTTCCTGCAGGGTCACGGGACATTATTAAGTGGGTGATGTGACCAACCTCCTTCACAGGCTCCGTGAGGAGTCTAATACTATGTTGGTTGTTTCTGTTTCTGGATGTCTGGGAGGACTTGAGTTAGGTAGAAGATCAAGACTTTGAACCATAAATCAGGAAAATGAAGTGGAGGATAATTTGGGCTAGATCAGTTTTTTCAGAGGAAGAACTTGACGGACAGATGAACTGATATGTCCCCGCCCAGTGAGCTAGGAGCACAAAGCAGACAGGGATGCTGGAGACTTGCTGCCCTAGGTCTCCTCCCAATGCCCTTTGATGTCTGCACCTGAGGCTCAGGGATTGCAGTGGCAGGAAAGATTCGTGATTTTTTCTGGAGAGAGAAAGGAGACTCAGAGTCCTAATACAGGCTTCCTGAAGCAGTAAATTGTGTTGTGCGTGCGTGCGTATCTGGGGGCTGCTTTGTACATGGACAAGTGCCTCTCCTAAGTGTTCCTTGGGCATCCCTGTCTGAGGTTGCAGTAAACAAACTTGAAAGCCTCTGGCTTATTGCTTGCCCAGATTGTCTGTGTGTAGACTCCTGGTGGCCACAAGAGGGCAGCATGGTGCACGAGTCGATTCTTGATGGTTTTACCCAGGGAGAGCTGGAGCTGGGAGAGTGGCAAGTGGATTGCCAGCCTGGGCTTTTGGAGCCTGCCAGGAGTCAGGGCTAAGCTTCTGACAGGGAGGGCTTCTCTGTAGAGCTTTCCCTACTCTGGTTCTATCTGTGTGGCCTGAGGACACCCCAGTACAGCCACTACCACACTGTGGCCTTTGATGGCACTGAACTGTGGGCATCTTCAATGGAGAGAAGCTTTGGGACAGACATTGAGCAATGATAGGAGAAGTGTTCAAATCTCTGGAAACAGCATCAGTATGAGTCAAGATCAGGCAAGGAGCTGGAGCAGCAGGTCAGTTCATGATGGTGAACTTATCAGAGCTGCCTTATTGGTATGTCATTCTGTAATATATAACCTGACAAACAATATTTAGTTCTAAAAAGATATTTGCATGGAATGTGCAAGGTGCACAGATCAGTTAAGGATGAATTTTTGCTTCCTGTTTGAGCAGGTAAAAGACAACTGTCATTTTTATGAGCTGGCTTGATCAATATCCAAATGGTAATATATCTTCAGTCATGCCATATCAAAAGATGATTTTTTTTTCATGGTTTCCTGGACCAAAGAGTTCCTCAGAGCAGTCATATCCCTTGAAGGAGGCAGTATGGCCCAATGACTGCAGTGGATCAAATAGTGCCCTCCCCCCCACCCCCCACCCCAGTTCATGCTCATGTGGATTCCTTTGCAAGCAGTGCCTTTGCAGATGTAGGGACTTGAGATGAGGTTGTGCAGTGCTGCTGGGACAGGTCCCAAACCCATGACTGGAGTCCTCATTAAGGCCATTTGAAGACTCAGATGTGTCCATAGGATGTTTGAGCAGAGAGACTGGAGTGAGACATCTACAAGTCAGAGTATGGGAAGGGTGGACAGAAACCACAAGGAGATGCTGGAGGCAAGGGAAGTCTGCTCTGCAATGCTCCAAGGGAACAAGACCCTCCTCACACTTCAGCTCCAGACTCCTTCAGAACTGTGAGATGCACTCTGGTGACACATCACATGGCAGGTTCAGGAGCCCGTGCAGGATTCTAGGGACATGGATGGATGGTTGGCCATGGACACATAGCCTTATTTCCATTCCCATGGAGCTGATTGGCCTTAGGGGATGCTCACTGATCCCTTCAAGTCTTGTTTTCATCTCTGACACAGAAGTATTTTCTTACATGGCTGTGTGAGCAGAGTGTTAAGAATTCCAAAATACAGGGCTGGAGAGATAGCTCAATGGTTAAGAGCACTGACTGGTCTTCCAAAGTTCCTGAGTTCAGTTCCCAGCAACCACCTGGTGGCTCACAATAATCTGTAATGGGGTCTGATGCCCTCTTCTCTGTGTCTGAAGACAGCAACAGTGTACTCACATACACAAAATAAACAAATCTTTAAAAAAAGAAAATAATTTCAAAATAGGGGCTGGAGAGATGGCTCAGAGGTTAAGAGCACTGACTGCTCTTCCAGAGGTCCTGAGTTCAATTCCCATCAACCACATGGGGACTCACAACCATCTATAAGGAAATCTGATCCCTCTTCTTGTGCTTAAGCAGGCCTTGAGAGACTACCAGAAGAATGTTTCCCTCTTCTTGTGTGTCTGAAGATAGCTACAGTGTACTCACATAAAATAAATAAATAAATATTATTTTAAAAAATAATGTCAAAATAATGATAATGGATCCCATAAGCAAGTGTTAGGGACCCTCTGGGGGAGGAACCCATCCCAGCATCTGGACACATATGCCAACAGTGCTGAGGCTGAGATGTGCCGCTCCCTGAGTTGTCTCTCTTCTAGTTTTGGCTTTGTGCATGTCCAGCTGGTAATCAGTGCCACAAATTTTTATCTGATGAGAGTCACGTTTAATTAAGTCTTGGATTTTTATCATATTTTCAACCCATGATCATATAATGTTATTGTTAAAGGAATTTTTGAAGATGTGATTAAAAATAACAATGACTTGACGTTGAGATAATCAAAAGAGAGGCCATGTGATTGGGCTCAATCTCATTACATTCCTCTAAAAGCAGAGTGTTCTTTATGGCTGGTGACAGCTGGAGAGAGGTCAGAGAAATTTGAAGCATGGGACTGATTTAGAGTGCCCTTGCTGACTTTGAAGATGATGAGCTGCAAAGAAGGCCTTGAGAGAAGGCTCTTCATGCTGAGTGTGAGCTCTGATCAACAGTCAACAAGGCTTCTGCCCTATAGCTGCATGAAAAAGTTCACTCACTGTCTACAACCAGAAACAATTTAGAAGTGGCTTTCTCCCCAGCCCTCCCATACTGGCACTGGGTTTCAGATCTTAAGTCAAGAACCCACTCATCTGTATGGACTTCTGACCCACAGAACCATAAGATGATACAGGGTGCTCTTTAAACCCTTTTTCTTCTAGTAATTCTTTGTCTAAAATTAGCAAACTAATATAGCCCATTGAAGTGTCAGCTATTAACTCCTTAAGTGTTTCGTAACTAGGATCTCTGGAAGTGGATGATTCCAAACAAGAAAATAAATGAGTGTATGTGAGGTATCTATCTAGTGGTAGAGGAAAATGACTTGGCTTTCTGACAGTTTCAGGAGAGATGTGATGCCTCCTATACATACAAAAAAAAGGCAAGGGACTTTTTTAAAAAAACGTTATGATCACTGTTGAGGTTTTAAAAGATCATCTTTACCCTTTTCTTCTTGCTGTATATTTTAAGTTTTAGGAATTCTCCATGCTCAATTTGAAACATGTGCAAAAATTCACAAGCTGTAAAGGGTTTTGTTAAGAGGCATACACAATTCTCATATGCAAATGGGACTGCATATGAAAAAATGCAGAAAGATGTCAATAAAAAATTATACTGAGCTACCTAATGACTCTCTAAGTGACAAAACACTACACTAGAAGCTGAGTAAACTTAATCTGAAATTCATATTTTAATAGAGGCATCTGAACAAGTTGACAACCAATAGGGGAATAAAACATGCATTGTGGGCTGAAGTTACCTTGGCCAATAACCATTCTGCTAAAATTCAAGAACATTTAGAAAAAAGCTGTGATAGTATAGGATGGTATATTGATTCACAATGTAAGTGAGTCTGTCTTCAGGCAAGAACAACAATACTATTATCTTTGTGGTCTGAGGCAATACTACAAGGGGAAAGAGAAGAAGGTAGAGAGAAGAGAAGAGATCATGGGTTAGGAATCTTGAAAACATGGCCATGAGGGCTGGCCAGGTGGAGTAAGAGCAGTCTAGATGAATATGACAAATCATATTGTGGGATTATTGGCAGAGAGGTCAACATAACAGCAGAGAGGGTAGATTTCTGCCCAGCTCTAGTGCTCAGTAAGCCTTTTTATTAATATGAAATTTTTAGGTCTTTCATCTAGGAATTGAATGATCAAAGAAGCTGTAGAAACCTTCAGCTGAGGAGCCCCGGGGACTACAGTCAGGGAGAACCACTTGAGTAGTGGCTCTGAGGCTCCTGACACCTCATAAACTGCCACATAGCAGTCTGTGGATTAGAGGGGGAAATCAGTGCTGCTGGTCAACCTAAGACACATCCTCACCCATGGGATTTGCTGTTCCCAAAGTTCTGTTGGCCGCCACCATGGCCCCACATACCCAAACCCACTGGCAGGTTCCTTGAGTCAGCCCTCACTTACCATCCTCCTCACAATCCACAGTTCTGTGTTAGGAGGTTTGGCGGCAGCTCTGGCCACAACCCCTACACAGGGAGTTAGCATGCAGGCAAGGACTCCTGTGAAGCTCATAGCTGGAGGTGGCATCCTGAAGCACCAGATGTGGGCATGCTCCCCATCCTGAAAGGCTCCAGGACAAATGGGAGCGCTCCTCTTTGTAAATCTGTGGGATGAGAGCATAATTTTACTGGGGTGAGCAATGGGGAGTGAGCAATGGGGAAATCATATGGCCTCACACCTGTACCTGAACCCCAAGCCACCCCACCTGCTGTGGTCCCTCGCTCCCATGCTGCTACAGAGCTCCCAGCACTCAAGTGGATTCTCCCTAAGTTTTATTTTGTGCTTTGACCCAAAACTCTGATAAAAGTAAGGCAAATTTCATTATGTTTTAGGTCCATTTTATACTTAAACACTCTCAGTAGATTTTCTAGGATGCTTTTGCAGTGCTTAAGCAGGCCTTGAGAGACTACCAGAAGAATGTTTCATTGTATTCTTTTCCCAGCCCACAGGAGTAGCCTTCCTGCCAAGAATAAACAAGTCCTAACTCTGCAGACTCCTACACAACTAGGTAGGAATCTATTACTGAACTGTGCTTTCAGCTTCACTAAAATTATGTCAAAGAACAGGAACAAGTGTAGAGCGAGGGGGGGGGGGGGAAGACACCTGTTCTCTCAGAAGCCAGGATCCCCAGCAAGCTGCCTCAGGCACAGCTAGGGAAGATGGAGCAGGCTGCAGTCTATGGGCACCAGCGTTCCATTCCTGTGCACAGCCAGTCAACAGTTCCTCACACATAAACACAAACAACACCCCCCAGAGAAAAAAGAAAAAAATATCATCTTAACAAGGAATGAACACTAATCCCAATATAAGCAGAAGAGTCCTGAGTAGCTACAACTGAGCTGGGACCTCCAGAGATGACACAGACCAAGGGTAAATCTGAGGAGAGAGAGGCCCTAAGAGCTACCTGGCTCAGGTCACATTGACATTGGCAACCCCACTGCCAGGCTGGAAAGCAGCAGGGCACAAAGACTGGGAAGGACCGGTCCTTGCAGGCTTCAGCATGTGCACCAGGCTCTCCTTCCTGCCCTTCCTGACTGAGGTAGGAAAGTTCCCAGGCCTCCCAGGGTTGTTCTTAGCTCCCTTTCACTTTTTGGCTGAGGTCAAAGTCCCTGGACCCTGTGATCTGCACCCAAGGCAAAGTTGTCCCAGGGCGATCCTTCAGAAACTGAGGTAGCTGAAGTCAATAATAGGTCTCAAGCCCCTGTTCTGAGTCCACTTGGTTTCTCAGTCATTATCCTGCGAGTCAGGGGAAGATCAGAGAATGGTCTAAGGTGGTGCTAAGCTTCCAGAGCCACTCTAGCTCTGAACTCTCTGAGAACTCTCTGAAGTTACTCCCTCCACCCCTGCGCCCCAATTCTTGGTTTCACTGGCCTCAAGAGAGCTTTCAGCCCAGGAGTGGGGATCGGCCAGGCACAGGCGGAGAGGAGGCCCTCTTCTTTGCTTCTTAGCCCTAAGCAGGCTAAACTACTAGTTAGATAAAAGGGGCTTCTTAATGGTTTGGGGTGATAGAGATCGACCCAGAGCCACAAGGGTATAAAAAACAATCAATTCTGAGACTGCATACCTCAAATCCAATGCAATCTATTCTTTTGGGGGGAGGGGTTTAGAAAATATTAGATTACTTTAATCCTTGCCAGGATTAAATTCAAGTCATCAGACTTGGTGACAAATGCCTAATTTACCAGCTGAACCATCTTGTCAGCTCCTCCAACAGTTTTGAAATTTAACAATAATACAGAAATGATTAAAAAATTCAATTTTTCCTCCTAGCCCCTGCTCCCACAATGATGACTTTGAAACTAATCATTTATTAATAGATTCCTAGGCTGTAAGCTTTAGTTCATTTCCTTACTAACTCATAACTTATGTAACCCAATGAAACTATTCTCTCTACCACACAGTTACTTACCGGTCCTCAGCCTCGTATGTCCAAGCCTGGTGCTAACCTTCTTTATTCTATCCTGAGTTCAGCCACCTGCTGGCTTATGTACATCTCCTCAAGCTCTGCTCAGATCTCATGCTTTGGGCCTCCACAGTGTTCCCTGGTGAATCTCCCTTTATCCTGAATTCATCTACCTGCTGGTTAGTTACAGCTCCTTCAGTCCCTGACTGCTTCTTCCTTACTGTCTTCCTTCAGCATCTCTCCCAGTGTGTCTCTTGAATCTCTCTTCATTGTCTCACTATTTCCCAGAATCCTCTCTTCTCCTGCCTGTGCCCCACCTCCGATTTCCTACCTCAGCTCATTGGCCATAGGTTTTTTTAGTGTCAGGTGATGCTTATAAGAGATTCTCTCTCTCTCTCTCTCCTCTCTCTCTCTCTCTCTCTCTCTCTCTCTCTCTCTCTCTAAATATTTTTATTTTCTACATTCTTTGTTTACATTCCAAATGATTTCCCCTTTCCAGGATCCCCCCTCACCATATGTCCCATAAACCTTCTTCTCTCCACCCATTCTCCAATTACCTCCCTCCTTTAACTCTGTTCTTATATTCCCCTCCAATGCTAGATCAATCCTTTCCAGGATCAGGACCCTCTCCATACTTCTTCATGGGAGTCATTTGTTATGTGATTTGTGCCTTGGGTATTTAGGGATTCTGGGCTAACCTTACTTGGAACTTAAATAAAAATGGAAAAAAAACAAAAGAAATTCTTCAAGAAAAAAGTGTTTTATGACTAGCAAGCCTTGGCAGGAAAAGGCATTTCAAAGCAGGCCAGAGTAACTGTGTTTGGCCCTGGAATCCCACGAGGTAGCTGGATGGAACAGACTCCTACGACTTGACATCTTAATTCCTCATGTGTGCCTCTCCCATCCCACATGCTACAAACAAATAAACTACGTTATATTAAATTATTGTGTGTGTGTGTGTGTATTTTTTTTTGAAACAGGTTCTCACTGTGTAGCCCTGAGTAGTTTAAACTTCAGTATGTGAACTTGACTGACATGAGATCTACCTGACTCTTTCTCGTGAATGCTTCAATTAAAGGTGTGCACCAGCAAATACACAAACAACAACAAAACCCAAAGAAATTTAAATTGTGTGTGTGTGTGTGTGTGATAATCACATTTAAAGAAGACTAGTCCCTTTGAGGTGGGTATAGTAGAAGCTGAAGGGAGGAAAGGATAATGGGGAAGGAATGCATTGATAGTTTAATTTTTAAAATATACTGTCAACCTTAAAAATATAACAATAGACTGGATGTGGCCCTGTTCTTGCTTTGTACTCAATATTATATACACAGCAGATAAACATACTGAATGAGCTATACACTTGCATTACCTTAGCTATTTAGTGAAATAAATTTCATCCAGCATTACATCTCAAATAAGTCATTTTCCTATCCTCTTTCTTTTCTAGTTACGCTGCTTCTCATCTTTTGCTTCAGTAACATTTTTATTGGGCTGGAAAGATAATTCAGTTGCTAAAAGGGCTTACTAATCTACCATGACAACTAGAATTCTGATTCTAGCACCAGGTAACAAGCTGAGTATCTTGAAAATGCCTGGAACTCCAGCTCTGAGGGATCTCATATTATTTTCTGGCCTCTCAGTACACACACACACACACACACACACACACACACACACACACACAACAATTTTATAGTAATATTTTGGCTGTTGAACTCTGACCAACATCATTAGATAAATCATATTTTTATATTGTATAGTAGTTGGGTTTTACATTCTTTTGCTCACAAGTGTTTCAGCTATACTACACACATTTCTAGGTTAGACTGGGCTATAGGATGAGCCCATATAGAAAAAAAAAGAAAAGAAAGTTAAAGATTTTAAATTAAAGTACAAGGCAAGACAATAAATATATAAAAAATACCATTATGAAATAATTTTTTGACCCTTACTTTAGGAGAAATCTGAGGTTTGCTGGAAGGTGTCTGTAGTCATAGGCACTTCTCCACAAGATGCTTACTAGTTACAAATAGCAAAGTTGTTACTTTGCTAGGAGCAACCTGAGAGTCAGCATTTCAAAACAGATAAGATTAATGTCACCAACAACAGGAAAATTCATTATCATGCACCTTCTGACATGAGACCTAATATTTCTATAAAAATTCATAGTTTGAATCTAATCATGAGGAAGAATTAGGGACACCTAAACTGAGTACATTTTATTGGTTCCCTGCTGTTTGAAACTGTGAACCTGGTAAAAGCAACGCACGACTCAGGACTCCTGTGCATAGACATTGCTGAGATAACTGTGGGAGAACGGGGTATGGATAGCAAAGCACTCAGGGGTAAAGGCTGTCACGACTTCCTTATTTCTGAGTGGCCCTCAGAATGAGAGAGATAGGAGAATGCAGGGGTGGATGGACGGAGCAGACAGGGAGCTAGAAGTACAGACTTTAGGCAAGTAGTGTCAGCAGAGATCCACAAGTAAAAGGCTCCAGGGGACTGCACTGATCCTCGCTGGAGCACAGCAGAGGAGAAGATGAAGGAACGCTTGCTGCAGAGACTAACCTTCTCACTCTGGTGTAAGAAAGCTGTCCAGGCAGGGTGTTTACCGCTTCTATAGGGGGTATGTTGTGGTTGAGATGTTAGGAAAATATGAATTTCCAAAACTTTACAATACCCTCATCTACAGCCGAATTTGGTAGAAACTCTTTAAATCCCAAGTACATTGAAACAGTACTTGAAATTACCAAGTTCTCTAAATCTTTATATTAGATATTGTTTATTAAAAGCTCTATTATTTACTACATTTATTTTTAGGTAGATTTGAAGCATATAAAAACTTGTGGTTTGATGACATCCTCCCTTGAAGGAGGTATAATTTACCAGTAATTAATGTAGCAGAAAAGGTGCTATTGGCATCACTTACATATATCTCAAAGTAAGTATTTTATCAGTGGTAGATTATTTTCTTAAAACTAGTTCACACCCCCTAACCAAGAGTCAGATACAGCCATTTTCAACCCATTTCAACCCATTATCAACCCATTTTCCATTTCTGTTGTGGTTTATTTCTGTGAATATTGTATATTGAGGAGCATAAGCTGTATTTGGGCTTTTGGATTTTCTTTCCAATAATCATTACTGGAGGTTCATTTAGTGATCAATTTTACTGTGTATTATTTGTAGGTATGCTCATACCCATGTAACATATTCTTCTATATTTAATTTTAAATATCTTACATTTGAAGGGCTTATAGCAGTCTCCAGTTTGAAAATATTGCCAATAACAGTTGTCAAAAGAATCTGTATATATGTAAAAAAATCATTAGTTTATTTTTTAAATGATGTTCCACTGACTATAGGGACTATAGGGACTATAGGGAAAGACTATGCATTTCATTTATACATTTCAAAAGGACTAATAAATCTGGAGAAAATTTCTTAAATGAAAATGGACAGTGATAACTGTGAAATCATTATTCTCAGGATTGATTTCAACCCATCTATCTGTGGCATGCATGGTTATATAAGAGGAACATTTTCTTCGAATCACCATGGACGTGTGTTCTTTGTACTTGTTATTTAGATTACTAACTTAAGTTGTGTCCACCCTTTCTAAAGCACTGTCTCACAAGAAACCTCAGATAACCCTCCTTCTAGCTTTGCACTGTTACTCTGTAACAGTTTCCTCTGAGACTGAAGCTTTCTAGTCCACAGGAACTCTCTTTTTCAGCAGGAAGAGAAACAACTCCAACTAGCATCAAGAGTCCCTGAAAGTAACCAGACTTTCTAGGCTCTTTCTTCCAAAGAATAAACAAGGCAAGCCGCTTTGTGAATCACTCTCAAACAAGCCAAGCTGCAAAGACTCAAAACCCAACCCAGCTATGTGAAATAGATGTAGATCAACTGCGTCCCTTGGGAAGCGCTCTCTGTCCAATATGTTGAGCTGCCTGAAAGGAGGGTTCTGGGTTCCCAAAATTTTCATGATGTTGCCAGTTCTGGGGTGGACTTTGATGATGCGATTGTTTTTGAATCATTTGTTCTCCTGTGAGTAAGCTCTCACCAGTATTTCTGTAAATAACTCCAATAAAACTCACTGTTTTATTAATTATACTTGTGTGGTATACATACTTTTGTCTGTTTTGCGCTCTCTATCTGGGGTAAGAAGCAGAAGTTTTGTAATACAACTGTTTACTGAGTTTACTTAAAAGTTTACCAACCATTAAAACGTAAGGCAAATAATCATAACTTTCAAGTTCTTTGTAAAGTGCATATTTTACAGACTCTGGACTAAGTTGGTGCAATAATTGTAACTTCCAAATGTCCCATAGACACCCCTCTCCTCAAACACCTGAGGCTATAGCCATGAGTAATAATTATATTCTCCAAAGGTCCCATAGACACCCCTCTCCTCAAACATCTGAGGCTATAGCCAAGAGTGGTAGCTTCTCTTGTGGGTCTGGGTCCATTCAGAGATTCACCAATATAACTAAAGTTTTCTTTTTAGAAAAAAATAGATGCTTTTTATTTAAAAAATAATAATAATAAATTGACAGGAACAAACCAGAAAGAGTTCTGTAGGTGAGGCCTCTAGTCAGCTGTGGACAGTTCAAGGATTAGGAAGACAAAAGCACAAAGGTATAATTTTAGGGAGCCAATTTAACTCATTTCCTGTCTGGGTGCAGGTAAAGATTGATTATGTAGCAGACACCCAGTAGGTGACTCAGCCATCCAAGCAAGCAATCATTTCACACAAAAGTGAAACTTGGCAGTTAGCCTGTTTAATCTTGTGACCCATTACCTATTCTTTGTAAGAAAAGCTGAAGTAGTGAATCATTTAACAGCAATCAAAAGCATCTAATAATAGCCTAAGTGCACAGGGAGGTTGTCTTTCTTAGGCAAGTTAGCTGACAGGGTATATTCAAGATAGGGACAATATCCTCATGGATTATACAAGCTAAAAGCAATTTTGTTTTAACAAGCCTTTACAGCCCAGTAAATTATCATTTAAACAGTATGTCCACCATCACACTGCTCATAACCTGATGGTGAATCCTTGTTGTTGAAGACACCAATTGTATAGTCAATGTGAAGAGACACAAGGAGCCTGCCTCTGCACTTCCCTGCTGCGCAGGGGTAGAGAAGTTAAAGCTCCTTCCCTCCCCCTTATAGGCACCTCTGTCCTTTGGAGATGACCAGGAACCTGAGACTAGATAGGTCTGGAATCTTGTGAAAGCACAGTGCTCTTATTCTGCTAAGGAACATAACAATAAGACAATCCTAATGACATATTGTTCTCCCCATAGATTGGTTCCTTGATCAATTCACATCAGAGGAGCTTCTTGTAGAAGATGTTAACAGACAAAGAGATTCACGACTAGTACTGTGCAGGGAGTGATGCAGCCCTCACGGCTCAGGGTTCTGCAACAAAGAGGAGGCAGAAACATTGTAAGAACCTGTGTTGACTGTTGACTCTAAGGAAACAGTGACTTCCATACACAATAGAAACTGATGCACATATGAAATCAGAGTGACTGTGGAGTCATGCACATGACCCACACAGGCACCCCAACACTGAGAGGGTTATGGTCAGACTAGGTAGCTTTCAGGTAGTTAAAATAGCTAGAACCTAGATCCCTGAGGCACTCTATCACCATGTCTGAGTCTGAACTGGTCATAGACATGGGTCCCACGCTGTAACTAAGAAACTATCTGCCATTGACATAAGCTGGCATAGGGAAAATCAGTTTTCTCCAATAGAGTTTCACTTAGTATAGCATCTATATTTCAGGGCAGGTTTGCTGCGCAGAATTAGAAAACCAGAGAATATAGAATTCATGAATTTTTGTGGGAACACTTTCCTTCATTTTTTAAAACGTTGTTTATATTATTGTTTTTTGTTTGTTTTGATTTTCATGTGTGTGTGTGTGTGTGTTATTCTTAAAAAATGGAGAATATAAATCTGCGTGGCTAGAGAGGTAGAGAGAATATGTGAGGAGTGTTCTCCATTTTACCTTTATAATCTCCATTTACCTATGCATCACCTCTGTCTCCTCTCTATCTAGAGGCAGTTAGTCCTTTGTCCTCCATGGAAAAGTTTCTGGGAACCTGATGTCAAATGTCACCTGTGCATACTTCCCTGAGAAGTGGAATCTGGCTGCGGTGCAACACCAAGAGAAGGTATTTTATGAAACTTGCAAGGAGAGTTACCAGAATTAGGAGCTACTCATTTGGAGGCTTCTATGAGACATTTCTGGATATTCCTCCAGGCCACTGAGAGAGACAAGTAGCTGTCTGGACCTGCTGACAGTGAAGGCCTCTCTCTGCCTTGCCCAGTGACAATCTTCTAGTATAAGAATGAGGCTCTTTCCTGAAAGGCTCTCTGCTGAAATCCAGAAGACCCAGGTATGGGCAGTGCATGAGACTGTGTGCCTCTTGCTCAGCTTCCAGAAGATGCTCATGGCCACTGGATTATATCGGAGAAGAAAGGGGGCACAGGACAAGGAAAGCACTGTATATTTTACATCTTTACGTTTACTATCTTTCTCATCCTCTGGGACTTTCTATTTAGGACTCTGTCACTTTTAGGGTACTGGTATACATATGGAATAATTCTGGTAATATCTTTGCTATGTAAACTTCCTATCTGCCTAAATGTGTAAAATTGCATCTCTAGTCCATATTTGTTTAAAGCATAACCTCAATGAGACGTTAAAATGAAAGTATATGTGGAAAGCAAGATTCTAGGCAGACTGCGCATGCCCGGGCAGCAGACTGATTGCAGTACCCTCCTCTAAGTCCCATCCTCAAAACCCCTTCGTCTATCGGTTTAATTTTAATTTAAAACTTTACTTAATTTATATTTAATTTTTAATTTTGGGTGGAAGTTTCCAGGGGAAAGAGTAGATGTGGTCAGACTAGAAAAGGAGTGTTACTGGATGGCACGATGGAAATTCACAGAGAATCAATAAATACCATATGTTTTGAAATGGAAAAAAGTTAGACAACCCAAAAAAGACAATAACAAAAGAAGAAAAGAAAGCTAGGATTCTCTTTAACAACTAGCTTCCAGAAATAACGTCCACAGGAAGAAAGTCATACTAGTATTACTCAAAAAAGAGGAAGATAGGCCAAGAAATAGGTTCCTAAATTTAGAAAGTGTCTTAATTTATTACTGTTGCTATGATAAAACACTGGTGAAAAGCAACCTACAGAGGACAGGTTAACACTTCACAATATACTCCTTGTTACAGTTAACTACTGAGGAATGTCAGGGCCCAAACTGAAGCAATGCAGGAATCTAGAGGAAAGAACTGAAGCAGAGGCTGTGTAGGAGTGCTGCCTCATGACCTGCACCTCATACCTTCCTTTATCTCAATATAGCTCAAGGGTGGCACCATCCTGCAGATCTTGTCCTTACAAACTCCATTGTTAATCAGGACAATATCCCATAGATTTCCCTAGACAATCGGCCAATCTGGTGTTACAGTTTCTCAACTAAAATTCCTCTTCTCACCAACTTGTCTTATTCATTTTCTATTGCTTTAATAAAGCACTGAGATTAAAGCAGCTCATAGAATGAAATACTTATTTGGGAATTAGATATCCAGAGAGATTAATGTCCTTCACAGTCATGACAGAGGAGCATAGCTGCAGGAAGGTAGGACAACCAACAGGAAGCAGAGAGCTGGTGGCTCTCATCTTAGGCAGCAAACACAAAGCACAGAGAGTACACTGCAAATGGCACCTGCCTTCTGTGACCTTAAATTTAATCAATGACAAACCTCCTATGAGGAGGCCAAGCCACTTCAACCACCCAAAAGTTGTCACAAAGATGGTGTCATATATTGTGATGCCTGCAGTTACACGGCCATCCCATTCAAAGCATCAAAATAAAACTTTGCCTCTGTCCCCAAACCCCTGCAAAAAAAATCACCAATTCAAGAAACCTTGGAAGTCATTGCTGTGATTCACCAGTCATTATGGCAGCATATCAGTTCTGAAATGTTACATTGCTTTAGTAGTTTCCCCATTCTTTGCAATATATATGAAATTTTAACTAGGTTAAGTTAGTTGCAAAGAACTTAGAGTCTCCCTTTCAGACATAGACTTCATTTCACAGTTTCATATCTGCTTGTAGTTACTGCTACTTTCCTTATCATTTTGGATATCAATTTTTTATTATCCAATCTTTTTTTGGCCATGTGGTGTTACAGATATCTATCATACATATCATGATTGACAACTGTGTAGATATATTTGGATAGAATAACAATATCGTTGTGACCATAACCAAAAGAGGTCAGATGACATAAAGACATCAGTAAATACTGCTGGTAAGTCACTTGTTATGATAAAAAAACATGAATGGCCACAGTGGGAAACCACAGATGCTCATACTACAGAAGTAAAGATTTCATCTGATGCTCCTCAGGTGGAAGGTCCTACAAGTTAAGAGAACTTTTAATTAATTATCACAGGGAATGAACAATAATATCATTTCTTGATTTCATAAATGTGTAAATATCAGAACAGCATTTTAGCATATCATGGTATTAAAGCATTGGAAAATATTTTAAACAACACTTAAATTATGTGGTTATATGTATATATACATAGGTAAGCATACAGACACACATATATACATACATACATACATACATACATACATGTATGTATGATAAGGGAATTCTTTTTTTAAACCCTGTAAGAATTCCAGAATATTACTTGCTATATTTCTATCCTTTTCTTCCCATGGTCCATAAGTCATTTAGAATAACTTAGATATGAAATTATTTTTAAAAAAGTTCACTTAGAAACAATTATTTGATTTAAAAATGCCCTAAACTTACTTACTACAAGATTAAACCATGTGACAGCAAGCTGTGCTATCCTTGTACAAAAACAATGATGTTTGAGAGATGATCTTGCCAAATGCCTAGCATTTGGTATAAATATTAATTTGCATGGGATCTACCACAACACATATGTGAGAATCTTAACCTGCAATATTATTCAAATTCAGATATAGTGTTAACTCAAGTAATTCTTTGTGTAGATTCTTTGTTCATAAAATATACTGAAAAACGAGTGTTATCTGAAATGGGGTGAATCTATCATCTGAGAATGTTTGTACAATGAAATTTTTATGTTTCCTTTAGCAGGGGAAAATGAAACAACTTCAACATATATCTTTTCACAATGGAAATTTCCTCATGACTGAAGAAGTTGCTGGTCATTTTATTTCAATGTTCCCTTCTACCTCCCTCTTAACCACAGCAGAAAAGATTATTATGAGAAACAACTTCAGTTTTATATTTAACCATATTGTTACATAGTTTCACTCACTATATTTATTTTATGTTGTGTATTACACATTCTTATCTATTAATATTAATAAATGGTATTAAATTATGTTATTGCTTAGACTCCAATTTGTCTGATTCATGATTCTCCATAGTCTTTGGAAAATGGCATTTTCAGTATTCTCCTTCACCTCTGTTACTTAGGCACCTGTATTCCTGTGACAGATTCATGTTAGTATTTGTTTCTTCCAAAGTTCCAAAAATGGGCATTCTATGTACTGCTCAATAAATGAAAGGTAGGGATTTATCTACCCAAATTCTTCCATATTGTCACTATAAAATACTCCCCATGGCTATGTGTCAACTATTTAGTTGTACAATAAAATCAGACTCACTCCTGTGCATTGGAGCAACACTTTTTTTAAAAGAAAATAGTATTCCAGTAAAATGGTGCTCTAGAAAATTGTTTACATTAGGAAAAATAGCTCATTATTTGAGGGCTCAAGATATCATCAAAGAGCACTTGGGATGTCAGGAGGTTGTAAATAGTGAAATCCTTTACCTAGTTGAGAAGCAGAGGATGATGAATATTCATATTCAGTAAGCTTCTTCCTTTTATACATTCGAAGAACCATGAAAGGAATTGTAGAACCCAGTTACATTGTTAGTTTGCCCATATCAGTTCCTTAAGCAGAGACATTAATACATTATATATATCCTGAGTTTTGCAAGCAAATGGATGAAATTAGAAAATATCATCCTGAGTGAGGTAACTCAGACACAAAATGACACACATGGTATGTAATCAGTAATAAGTGGATATTAACAAAAAAGACAAAGAAATACAGAATACCAAAGATACAGTCCACAGAACTCAAGAAGTTAAACAAGCTGAAGGTGAGGATGGCTCAGTACCACCAGAGTAAGAAGAAAGCAATCACAAGGGGGTAGGGAAAGAACTGGGAGGGAACGTGGACAGATGGGAGCTTGGGTGGGGGGAGGGGATCCTGGTCTGTTATTGGGTGACAGAAAAGGACTGAAGCCCTGAGGGCCAGCAGAAAAAAATGGTAACAGGCAACCTCAGGAAGTAGGAGGTTGTGGGGGGAGCTTGCAGAATGTACCAGAGATGGGAGGTGAGAGGCTTTCAGGACTCAAAGGGCAGGACCTCAGATGAAATCCCTACAGTAGAGAGAGGAAACTTATAGAGCCTGCCTCCAGCAAGAAGACAGGGCATCAAGTGAGGGATAGGGTTGCCACCCCACAGACAAACTCTGACCCACAATTGTTCCTGTCTGAAAGAACTGCAGGGATGGACATGAAGAGGAGACTGAGGAAAAGAAGGACCAGGGACAGGCCCAAAGTGGGATCCAGCTCAAGTGGAGGCCCCAAGGCCTGACACTCTCCTGAGGCTATGGAGATTTAAGAATAAGGGTGCCATCATGACTGGCCTCCGAAAGACCCAATAAGCAGCTGAAAGAGTCAGATGCAGATATTTGCACCCAACCAATGGACAGAAGCTGCTGACTCCCATGGCTGAATTAGAGGAAAGTTAGAAGAATGAGAACAGGAGGGCGACTCAGTAGGAGAAAAAGCACTCTCAATTAACTTGGACCCCGAGGTCTCTCAAAACACTAAACCACCAACCAACCAGGCAACATACACCAGCTGATACGAGGCTCCCCACACATGTACAGCAGAGGACAGCTGGGTCTGGTTTCAGTCAGAGAAGGTGCGCCTAACACTCAAGAGACTAGCTGCCCCAGGGGATTTAGAGATCTGATGGGATGGAGCGGGGGTGTGGTGAGGGTGTTAGGCACATCCTTGTGGAGACTGGGGTTGAGGGGGAGGAGGTATGTGAAGTGGAACAGTCAGAGTGCAGATGATGAGAATAAAATCTGGAGTGCAAAAATAGATAGATATTCTATCTATTTTCTTAGGAACCACCAGACTGATTTCCAGAGTGGTTGTACCATTTTGCAGTCCCACCAGCAGTGGAGGAGTGTTCCTCTTTCTCCACATCCTTGCCAACACCTGTTGTCTCCTGAGTTTTTAATCTTAGCCATTCTGACTGGTGTGAGGTGAAATCTCAGGGTTGTTTTGATTTACATTTCCATAATGACTAATGCTGTTGAACATTTCTTAAGGTGCTTCTCAGCCATTCAAAGTTCTTCAGGTAAACATTCTTTGTTAAGCTCTGTACCCCCATTTTAATAGGGTTATTTGGCTCTGTGGAGTCTAGCTTCTTGAGTTCTTTGTATATATTGGTTATTAGCCCTCTGGGCTCAAAGCCAGGGCTTGAGCAGAGAAACAGGAACAAAGAAATGCATTACATTGCCACCAGAGAAACCTCAGAGGGAGGACCCAGCTGTAGTTTTCCTTCTCCCAAGTGCAAAATGTTTAAAGTGTAAACAGAAAATAAACCTGCAGTTTTAATTGAATCATCCTCCTGCCCCCCAGTGTCCAGGGATAGACAAGTGTAGAGACAATCCTGGCTTTTCTATTGCCTACCTGCTTGTTCAACATAAGGAATGGGGTGAATCAAGAAGGGACCAGCTTCCTTTCCTTATAGCTCTAGGGTAGTACTTGGAGTCATTCATTCCCACAGCTGCCAGTGTCCCCAAAACTAATTCACTAATTGATCAGAGAAGTCGTTCACTCCTCAGCCTGACTTAAGACTAAGAAACACCATCTATCTGTTGATTATGTGGCATATATATATATATATATATATATATATATATATATACTATTTATATAAGTATATCTCTATGTAAATAAAAAGTCAGGCATTGTTCTAATCAGCCTTTATATGTGACATTGTTGTTTTTCTTCATAGATTTTACTATTTTGATTCCTCTGCACATGTAATATTTGAGTATTATGTGTCTACTTGATGATCTGTATGCTTTTAATACTTTCACAGGTATCTCTTATTTGGGGAATCTGTTTTCTGACAAATCATATACAAACAGTTAATTCATTGTATTCAATAGAGTCAGTAAACACTAAGACTTATCTAAGGTCCCTAGGTTTTAGTCTTGAGAGTCCCTCCTCTCAGGTCTCTGATACATTCTAGAGGTTCCCCTCAACTTCCAACTTCCCAAGGTTGCCTGTTTGCATTCTTTTTGCTGGCAATCAGCATCTCATTTCCTGTTTCCTGGTTCCCCTCCCTGAAAGTCACACAAGCCCTCTTCCCTCCCCCTGTTCACCAATCAAACCCCTCCTGCTTCCCTGTCCTGGTATCCCCTACACTGCTGCATCGAGATTTGCCAGGACCAGGGCCCACTCATTCTTTCTTCTTGGACATCATTTGATATGTGAATTGTGTCTTGGGTATTCCAAGCTTCTGGGCTATATCCACTTATCAGTGAGTGCATACCATGCGGGTTCTTTGGTGACTGGGTTACCTCACTTAGGGCGATATTTTCAGTTCCACCTTTTTGCCTAAGAATTTCATGAATTCATTGTTTTAATAGCTGAGTCGTATTCCATAGTGTAATTAGGCCACATTGTCTGTAGCCATAGTTCCATTGAGGGACATCTGTGTTCTTTCCATATTCTGTCTATTACAAATGAGGCTGCTACGAACATAGTGGAACATGTGTCCTTATTACATGTTGGGGAATCCTTAGGGTATATGCCAAGTAGTGGTAGCCTTTTTAACAAATGGTGCTGGTTCAACTGGAGGTCAGCATGCAGAAGAATGCAAATTGATCCATTCTTATCACCTTGTACTAAGCTTAAGTCAAGTAAATCAAGAGTCCCTACATAAAACCAGACAGACAGAAACTAATACAAAAGAAACTGGGAAGAGCCTTGAGCACATGGGCACAGGGGAAAATTTCCTGAACAGAACACTTATAGCTTATTCTGTAAGATGAAGAATTGACAAATGGGAATTCATAAATGTACAGTTTCTGTAAGGCAAAGGACAGTGTCAATTGCACAAAATGGCAACCAACAAGTTGGGAAAACATCTTTAACAACCTTACATCCAACAGAGGACTAATATCCAATATATACAACGAAATCAAGAAGTTAGACTCCAGAGAGCCAAATATCCCAATTAAAAACTGGGATACAAAGTTAAACAAAGAATTCTTACCTGAGGAATATCAAAAGGCTGAGAAGGACCTAAAGAAATGTTCATGGATTCTGTTGGCAAGAATTTTATTTAGTATTTTTGCATCGATGTTCATAAGGGAAATTGGTCTGAAGTTCTCTTTCTTTGTTGGATCTTTGTGTGGTTTTGGTATCAGCGTAATTGTGGCTTCATAGAAGGAATTGGGTAGTGTTCCTTCTTTTTCTATTTTATGGAATAATTTGAAGAGTATTGGTGTTAACTCTTCTTTGAAGGTCTGATAGAATTCTGCACTGAAACCATCTGGTCCTGTGCTTTTTTTGGTTGGAAGACTTTCTATGACTCCTTCAATTTCTTTAGGCGTTATGGACTGTTTAGATGATCTATTTGGTCCTGATTTAATTTTGGTATTTGGTATCTGTCAAGGAAATTGTCCATTTCCTCCAGACTCTCCAGTTGTGTTGAGTACAGGCTCTTGTAGTAGGATCTGATGATTTTTTTGGATTTCCTCAGTTTCTGTTGTTGTATCTCCCTTTTCATTTCTAAGTTTGTTAATTTGGATACTTTCTCTGTGCCCTTTGGTCAGTCTGGCTAAGGGTTTATCTATCTTGTTGATTTTCTCGAAGAACCAGCTCCTGGTTTTGTTGATTCTTTGTATGGTTCTCTTTGTTTCTACTTGATTGATTTCGGCCCTGAGTTTGATGATTTCCTGCCTTCTACTCCTCCTGGGTGAAATAACTTCTTTTTGTTCCAGGGCTTTCAGGTGTGTCATTAAGCTGGTAATGTATGCTCTCTCCATTTTCTTTTTGGAGGCACTCAGGGCTATGAGTTTTCCTCTTAGCACTGCTTTCATTGTGTCCCATAGATTTGGGTATGTTGTGTCTTCATTTTCATTGTGTTCTAAAAAGTCTTTAATTTCTTTCTTTATTTCTTCCTTGACCAAGGTATCATTGTTCAATTTCTACGTGTATGTGGGTTTTCTGTTGTTTTTGTTGCTATTGAAGACCACTCTTACTCCATAGTGATCTGATAGGAGGCATGGGATTAGTTCAATCTTCTTATATTTGTTGAGGTCTGTCTTGTGACCAATTATATGGTCGATTTTGGAGAAGGTACCATGAGGTGCTGAGAAAAAGGTATATTCTTTTGCTTTAGGATAGAATGTTCTATATATATCTGTTAAATCTAATTAGACACATGATGAACGATTCTTTGCTAACAACATACATGTATTGGTCGGCCTTATATTGCATAGCTGAACTGCATTTCTCAGGACTCCATGGAGAGAAATGCACCAAAAACCATCTGGTGGCATGCCATATTTTCTTACCACTTCTGCAGACTCGGGCTTACTGGCAGCGTGATGTCAGCTGAAGCAAGACCCGTGGAGGACAGGATATGCTTGGAGGATATAAATAGGTCTCACAGGGCCTGGAGAAATGGCTCAGTGGTTAAGAGCATTGACTGCTCTTTGGGAGATCCTGAGTTCAAATCCCAGCAACCACATGGTGGATCACAACCATCCATAATAAGATCAGATGCCCTCTTCTGCTGTGTCTGAAGACAGCTACAGTGTACTTACATATAATAAATATAATCTTTAAAATAAATAGGTCTCACAGACAGTGGCGGAGGATGAGCTTGACTTGCTTACAGCACCAGTTAGTGCAAATCTTGTGGGTCTCGTGTCTTCACTGATCTTCACTACCCAGAGAGGCACAGCCCAGAACTTCTCCTGGTCCTCCCTGGTCCCTCCTGTTAACTTGTGCTGAGACTGAAGCCTGGCTGTCCCTTCTAGGTAGTGCCACCACAGTTGATTTATGTTTGCTGTCCCTACTCTACCAAACCAGACTGCTGGTACACCTATAAAGTGTTCGGGTATGGATGGAGCTGCCATCTCTAACCATGAAGTAAACTGCCGATTTCCAGACAACACAGACAGGAGTTGCTCCAGAGAACCATTTCTAACCAGGTCCACTTCCCCTGTATCCTTCCCCCACCCCCACCACCCCTGCTACCTCTGGTAGGTGGTGGGCTAAAAGGAGGTTAAAGTGTTTAAGAACCATTATTAAAAGTAAGGTTTGAAAAAATTAACATTACAACCTGTACTATCCTTTTCTTTATAGACACATAACTATATGTATATTGTTTCTGAATCTCCATCATCAGTTAAGGAACAGAGAATGGATGCACAGTAAGAAAGGACATAACAAGTGTCTTAACTACCAATAGCTAACGATGTTTGGGTGACATAAGCTAGATCTGATGATTGAAAGGTGAAAGCATTCTTAATATGTGTGTGTGTGTGTGTGTGTGTGTGTGTGTGTGTACATATATATCTATCTTGATATATATGTGTATGTTTAGTGAAATATTAAAAAAGTAGAACCGTCATGTTCCCGCTCTTGCCCTGCTACTGTCTGGACAACCTGTTCTTATCTTGTTGGGATTCACTGGCCTGGAGCTCCGGAAATGTCTCCACCCAGCTCGCTAGGTTCCCACTGGCAAGTCACTACCATGCCAATCCGTGCTTCAAATCCCCCATGGCCTTTGTGGTGCACATGTGGCAAACACAAGCTTTGCTGCTGTAGCTTTCTCTCTTAAACCCAGATGAGCTGCTGAGTGAAGGAAAATGCAGCACAAATTTAGTTCAGAAACAACTGGTAACTCAATCTCTGGGTGCCACAACTAGACTCTAATCTTGCAAGCCCTATTAATACATGATTTCTCCAGTGGTGAATCCTTGGGGATCTGCCATGATACCAGGAAACTGTAGCAGGTATATCTAACCTATATGCTGTCCCCGTTCCAAAAAGACTAACTCTCTCCTGCTTCATTTTGTGAAGTTATCATTTCTCATGTCTAGCTCACTAGGAAAACCACAACTCAGAAGTTATTAAGTGGCCAAGGCTTCCTCACTCTTAACATTGTTCAGCAGGTCTGGAGCAGACAGACACAAAGATAGACCGGATCACTGGACCACAAATTAGAATAGGCAGGGGGAAGTTTGCCTGGGTCGGCCTTCTAACCAGAAGTCATCCTGAAGGAATCTTGAGTCACAAGTAGTTAAACTGATCCTTTTAAGAGTTACTCCCATGCTAAGGCCCTGCTGTTCCTGAGAAGCTGTCTAGTCTTCAGGTGTGTGCACTTAGGAAGGGAAGGGAAGGGAAGGGGAGGGGAGGTGAAGGGAGGGGAGGGGAGGTGAAGGGAGGGGAGGGGAGGGGAGAGGAGGGGAGTGGAAGGGTGGGGGAGGGGAGGGGAGAGGAGGGGAGGGGAGGGGAGAGGAGGGGAGTGGACCTGTGGGGGAGGGGAGGGGAGAGCAGGGGAGGGGAGGGGGAAGGGGAAGGGGAGGGAAGGGGAAGGGGAACTTAGGTATTTTCCTTCAGGATTTTGAAGTTGAGTCATTGACTTGAAGAGGATACTTACAGCATTAAATATGGAAATGATATGAGGGACAGCAATATACAGGTTCTTTAGGATGCTACCACGCCCATGGTCGTTCTTGTCAATACTGTTACTGGATTTTGTTTAATTTTTCCATGGGTGGTATCTCACTATGTTGCCTAAGGTAGTCTTTAACTTGTGGGATCTTACTATGTCAACCTGCCAGGAGACTGAGACTACAAGTACTTAGCAGCCCTGTAAATTTGTTTTTGGAAAATAAACATATCTTTCAGTTTTTGTTTATTGGAAATGATATCTGCAACTTTTTCACAGTTGGTATCTTTTATGAATATACTGTGTATATTGTGTGTGTTGTGTCTGTATCTATGTTTGTGTGGGTGTACGCATGCTGTTGTGTGAAATTCTCATGGCATACAGCAGGGTGGCATACAGCGTTTTGATACTTTGTCTTTCTAGCTGCTATGCTGGTTTTAATCAGGAAGCCTGTGCTTTTCAGCCGCCTGCAGAGGGTTCTGCTCTCCAGAGGCTACATGGCTTCCTTAAGTTTTCAGGACTAGTTGGTAGAAGAATTGGAATTTGAACCCAGATTGGCTTTGAGCTTTCTTTTTAGGACAGCACAGAGCCACTATTCACTCTCAGCCACAGTTGGCATGGATTGTCTCTTTTTCTCATTTTCTTCCACTGTCTCTCTGGTCAAGATGGGTCTTAGACTCTGTGCTCAGAACACAGAATTAGCATTTAGTAGGCAGTCTGTACTGAAATACTGGAACACCAGGAACACATACTGTTTGCTATCATAAAGAAATATTTAAAGTGTACTGATACCAGAGTATATGTGTTCATAGATACTGTCAAAGTATAAGAAACTATGTAATAATATCTAAGTGTTATATTTCTGTAGTTTAAGAGTCAAACCCCAAAAAATATAAGGTTTAATTTTGTAGTGATTTCTTGATGCCCAGGGCACACAATCAAGTGCAGGCCTCTTGGGTTGGAGGCTGTGGGCTTCACTCAGGAACACAGTGCCTGTCTAGCTGGTGGGCACTGCTCTAGTCTCTCTGCAGAGCATGGCAGCTGTTTTAATTGTACTCCCCTAAAGAAAAGGCAGACAGGAGGGTTTCATGGTTTGTTTGTCTGTTTATTGTTTTGGGTAAATTTAACCAGCAATCTAGTCGAGCAGTGGTAGTGCAAGTCTTTAATCCCAGCACTCTGACACAAAGGCAAGTGGATCTCTGAGTTCAAGGCCAGCCTTGTCTACAGATTGAGTTCCAGGACAGCCAGGGCTGCACAGAGAAACCCTGTCTATAAAAGCATACCTCCCCAACCCAGTGGCAATCTAGTGAAAACTTATTTTAAATTTTAAATAGTTTATCCTTTAAAACAAATTCAGGCAGAATATCATGTAGACCAGACTAGCCTTCAACTAGGTAGCTGAGAATGACCTTGATCTCTCGACCCTCCTGCCTCTTCCCCTCACGTCTGGAAATTACAGCCAAGCACCACTATGCCTGGCTTTAAATAACCTATTTCTGCAAACAGACAAGAGCCCTCTCCTGCTCTTTCACAGACCCCAAGCATAAAATAAAATTTAAGCATTTTTTAAAGGAAAATATTACACCAATAGTCTATTACAACAGTTGCTTGTAATTTTTTCTCTCAAAGGTTAGTCCTACTCTCTCTATTAATTTATACCATTACAAAAACACTTTAGCGTCAAGATATTCAAATGTTCATTTTCCACAAAATGTTTGAAGGTTCCTCAGTAGATCCCAGGAATTTATTTCAATGGAGTCTTTATTTGGTCAGTCAATAATTTAACCAGCAGTTGTTGAGAGCCAGTTATGTGCTAGACACTGGCTTGGTGTTGAGGGGCACAAGACTCAAATGCACTGTAGCTCTACTCAACAGTCTTTTGACAGACATTGAAAACTCACATGTCCCTGGTACAAGCAGCTACGTTCCTCCAGGCCTTATTAAATATCTCTGGTACACGTGGGTCACCTGATGAAGGTTACCCTATTTAATACGATGAATGCCTGCCTGAAGGCTTGTTTTGCTGTTATTGCTGTTTTGGTTTTGTCTTAAAACTTCTTAATAATCTAGCAAGAAGGTCATATCAACTCTTTGGTTCTGCAAAGTCTGCTGTATGCAGCCAAATATTAACTAGAGCAAGGGTGGTGTAGGGATGTAAGTGACTTAAACTCTGTACCACACAATTCAGTGGCATTCACACTTGGATATCGAGAGTATAATTAGATTAGAAAACCATACTTGCTGGGGTCAAAGGCAGCTTCCAGATCTCCAATGCTCTTCCCAAGTTTGAACACTCAAGGTGAAAGAATTGCAAGGTGTCCCAGATTGGGGAGAATTATTATCATTGAGAACTTATTCACAGGCCTACTCCTAGCTGGTACAGACTGTAGTTTGTGCAAAGGCTGAAGGTGTTCTTCCTCACCACATTTATTCTGCAGCACATTGCCCCTGGAGAGACAAAAGGAGAGGCTGTGTGTGTGTGTGTGTGTGTGTGTGTGTGTATCAGAGTGGGGGGGGGCAGGAATGCAGCAGGCACAACTCTGTCTTAGCTACTTTTCTATTACTATGCGGAGACACCATGACCAGTGCAACCTATTATTATTTCTTTTATCCTAATGTCTTTAAACACTGTTGAACTGACATTGGCTAGGATCCTAGTTTTTTTTTGTTTTTTTGTTTTTTTTTGGTTTTGGTTTTGTTTTTGTTTCTAAGACCGAATTTCTCTGTGTGGCCTAGAACTCAAAGAGATCTGCCTGTTTTTGTAGTGCTGGGATCAAAGGTGTGAGCCACAACTGCCAGGCTGGTTTCCTGTCTTTTGTCATTCTAAACAAAGCTCCCAGGAATGACAGTGCTGCTTTCCTCAAATAGAAATACACCTATGCTTTTCTAGAAATTCAAAGGGTACATGCTTTTGTAATTACTACACATGCTGCCAAATGGTTTTCTGACCATTATGGCCCGGAAAACATGGCAACAGGAACCGGAAGTTGTCTGGTTATGCTTTATCCACACACAGGAAGCAGAGAGAGGGGGAGAGGAGGGATAGGGAGAAGGAGAGGGAGACAGGGACCAGGATGTGGGGTCCCTAGGGATGTGTTTCCTCCAGGAAAGTTCTACTCCTGAAGACTCAATAGCACCTCCCCCCGCAAATAGCACCACAAAGTACAGCAGAAAGATGTCTCTTACCTGAATTACCACTCAGATGGACCAGTTTATACTTTCCACAGCAGTACATGGGTGTGGCTGCTCTCCACACTTTTGTGCAGGAAAGTATTAAAATGGTAATTATTGACTTCAGTAACTATTATTCCAAGTTGCTTTTCTATAATGTCTTAAGAAGAAAGCACATTTTGTCACACTCTGAGTGCAAACAATGGTGGGTAATGATTTAGCATCACAATTTCCTTGGTTAGGGCCTGGAAACTCACTTGTGCTATCTGTCTAATGTCATGTAGCAAATAAATAAAATTAGTACTGGGTCTGGAGCTCCAGTCTCCAGCTCTGACCTAGAACTTTTGGTAGTCAAATAAAGCATCTGTAACATTTGCCAGATGCTAAACTTCTTGCATCTATAATTATATGGCGCCTAAGATTGGCTTTACTTTGAAGGTAAGGGCCAGTGTAGACTGCTCTCAAAATCCTGGACTTAAGATGGGTTCCTGACTTAGCACTCCCATTAGCTGTGAACACATGGTTGTGCCAACATGACTTTACATTTTAAGATTATTAAGCATCAGATACCCCCAAAAGTACAATATGTAACTTACATCTACAGGATAACTAAAGGCATCTAATTGGACTCTAGGCCCATTTAATAATAGGGAATTCATACCTGATACTGTAAACCTATCCAGCTACCAATGACTGGAGTGGTCATAGAACCTACAATAGAACCTACTCCTGCCATTTTCCCAAAACACCATAATGTCTAACTGGATTCTGAATATTCATTCCTCTGTGTCCACAGAAAAGTCATTGATGACACAGTAACACACACTAGATTCAAACATGGACTTGAATATACACCAGAAGGAGGCTGTCTAGTTGTTTTCTCTCGTGGAACACCTGTTGTGGGGCAACCTCTGCTTCCTAGAAGTCAGGAAGAGCAAGAAGGAATAGTACCAACTCTGCACCAAGAAAGCTTTCATCCCCATGTGGAGATGTAAACAAACATTAGTTTCAGAAGTCATGGATCCTTTTAGCCTAGTCCTTCATGATGCAGACAACATTGTTCTATACTTTTGAAATAAATTTAAAACTCTTAACATTAGCCACCATTTACTGAGGTCTTAATGTGTGGGGTAGAAAGCTGTTTTCTTTGACTTACAAACTGGCTCTTACAAGGTCTCTATTAAGGGGTACGGCTATTACTTTGTTTCAGATCAACTCTAGCACACAGAAACTAAATACATTTTCTATAGCAAACCACTTCATTATGCTTTCCATAATGAAACCCTCAACTGAGGCTCTGAACTCAAGGAGTCTGATTTCTAAGCATGTACTCTTAATCAGCAAGTATAAATTTCCGTATTTTCTTTTTTTTACCTAAGGGTAAGTTTTCTTCCAATTCTAAAATGAGATATGATTTATATCTATAGAACTCACCCCTTCAAGTCCCTCCCTCAATGTCTTTTACGATTTATTTTAGCCAAGCATGGTGACACACAACTTCAGACTCTGTACTTGGACACCTTTAATGCATTTACTAATTGAAGAATATTGAGGTTGTTTTGACCTTTTGAATATTATGAAATATGTCTTACAAATATTCCCTTGTAAATTTTTGTGGACATAGGTTCTTAATTATCTTGAATATACCTAAAAATTAACTTTGTATTTAACTTTTTGAAGAATTGTCAAGATGGTTTCCTAAAGTGGATTCACCATAAGTGTTTAGTAAGTCCAAGTACCTCATGTAAGCAGACCATTCAGTATTCATTCTTGAGTTATTGGTTTATTCACTGGGCAATTTTCCTCAGGTCTGGCATATGCTATAATACATTCTCTCTCTCTCTCTCTCTCTCTCTCTCTCTCTCTCTGTCTCTCTCTCTCAGTGCATGTGTGTGTGTGTGTGTGTGTGTGTGTTATTGACACTTCCCTTATGGCCAATGATATATATGCATTCATTGGTCATTTGTATATTGCCTGCCTTTCCCTAAAACTATTTTCTTAAATCTCTTTGTTTCCTTGCTAAATGGTCTGAATGTGACCCCTGGAGTTCATGCGTTAAGTGTGTTAATATTTGCTCTGAGTAGTACATGCACACACACGGAATCCCATCTAGTAGAGAGGCTGACATAAAGGGACCATTTGAGCCTAGGTTTTAGAGACCAACCAGGGAAACACAAGAGTCGAAGTCTCCATCACAGAAACACAAAAACAAGCAAAACTCAGTGGCTAAGAGATTGAAATGACCTTGGGGGCCATTACGAGGTTAGTAAGTACTGAGGAGAGAGTCTTCCTGAATAGGAGTAGCACCAGGTAAGGACAGTACTTCCTTTTATTCCTTTGCTCTTCTGTCTCTTCGACCATATGGGGACTCCACAAGACTGTCGTTATTATGCACTACATTTTACGGCCTTGACATTCCCAGCATCCCCAACTGTAGGAAATTAATATCTGATTTTTATAAATCAATTGTGGTATTCTGTGGTGTTGAGTCAGATGGGCTAAGACACTGTCCATAATGTAATAATTACCCTGGGCCCATCTTCCTTGGTGATGTAAACCTAATAACCTATGTTCTAACAGATGGTAACAATAGCCTGTTCGACCTGGTATGCTTTCAAACCCATTGAAGAAAATCATCATCTATAATTATTAGTAATATAGATATTTTTTAGAAATTATGAATATTTAGTCTGATTCTTAGAAATTGGTGATGGATATAGTCTTTTTAACTTTGACATGCTGTTCTTCTTCACTTAAATCCACCCTATAAGCTTTGCCTACATATTTTTCAATAGAGTAAATCTGATCATGTTCCATTCTATCTTAAAACCTTCTTTATCTTTCCAATTACCATCAAAAATAAATACCATCTTCAAGGCCAGTTGGTGGTGGCATATACCTTTAATCCAACCAACTAGAAGGCAGAAGCAGGCAGATATCTGTGAGTTAGAGGCCAGCTTGGTTTACATAATGAGTTCCAGGACAGCCAGAGCTACATAGAGAAACCTAGTCTCAGAAAATCAATGTGTGTGAGTGTGTGTGTGTGTGTATACACATGTATGTTTGTATGTATGTATATGTGTGTATATGTACATATATATGTATATATGTACCATCTTCAAAATGTTTTCATTATTTTCACTTAAGAAATTACTAAGAGATAGTTTGTATGATAGCCTAGAACAGACATATATACACAGAAATCATGCAAATAAGCACACGTTCACCCAGAAACAAATAAGATTTCTTTCTTTTTACATGTTACTAAGTTAGTTCATTGTGTTGTTTGTTTCAGTTTGGGCAGTTCTGGGACTGGGATCCAGGCCTTATGTCTGCTTAGGATGCAGCTGTTCATGATAAGATACACAATTTCATAAGTAAGACTTATACAATGTCACTCTGAAACATGTTCAAATATGGTGAGTTAGGATTACTATTGCTGTGGTGAAACACCATGGTCAGAGCAACTTAGGAAGGAAAGGCTTTGTTTTGCTCACAGTTCAGTCAATCTAACAGTACAATCATCAAAAGCTATGAGGGCAGGGACTCACAAAGGCAGGGAGCTGGAGGCAGAAGATCCTATGCCATAGAGGATGCTGCTTACTGGCTTGCTCCCCACGACTTGCTCACCTTACTTTCTTATAGAGCCCAGGACCACCAACCCAGCAATGGTACCACCCACAATGGACTGGGCCTTCCCCCACTGATCACTAATTAGGAAAATGCTTTATAGCCAGATCTTATGGAGGCATCTTCTTAATTGAGGTTCCCTCCTTTCCAATGACTTTAACTTGTGTCAAAATGACATAAAGCCATCCAGTACAGTAAGTTTCTACAATTCCCACAAATCTTCCTGTAGCATAACTCAAGCCTGTTTGTAAAAATCATTTTCAAAACTAAAATTACATTTATTAATTTAAGAGGCATAAAAATCTATATTTCTTCCTTTGAAAAAGGCGGGGAGGTGCCCAGAAACCTGTGTTTTTTATTAACTTTCCCATGTTCATTCTTCAGAACAGGTTGAGAAGTAACTGCTATTTTCTATAACTTTCTGTTCTTCCCCCATCACTTCTCAAACACTTTTTTTAAACAACACTTTTTTTTCTATCTAGAATCAGCCCTTGTTACTGACATCTTACTGGGTCCCTCTACTTATTCCCTGAGCATAAGAATATCTCATTTCCCTAGATTTACTATAAATCCATGCTCGGGTCTTCTTTTGATGACACTTCTTTTGTACTGCCCCATATCCTATACACTGTAAACAACCATAGTATAGGACAACATTTGTCCCCCAGTGGGGACCACAATGGTCCAGTTTAAGTCAAGACTTTTGTGTTTGATGTGTTTGAGGCAGGGTCTTACTACACAGCCCACACTACTAGCCTTGAATTTGACACTCTCTTGCCTCCACCTCCCAGATTTGTGGGATTACAACTATGTACCACCAGGCCGGCCCTAAAATAAGAATGCATTTAAATGGAACCTTTCTCTGTGGGCCTAGGTCAGTTAAGAGAGAGTTTAAGTGAAAGCAGATTGTTGAATTTAATGAGATTATGGGCATACATAAGTGAATGGCAACCTTTGCTGGGAGGATATTTATGCAACCTAGTCTTTGATTAACTTTCTCAATATTCTCACTATTCTCAATATTCAGGCATAAGGCATAATGATCAGATTTAAATGCTTATATCCAAAGTAGTTCAGGGCTTAATTTTTCCTTATCCTATCTTATGTTAGGTTCCCTTAAGAGTACCTGGTCTCAGAGCTTCTGGACTAATTAATATCCACTTATCAGTGATTGCATTCCATGTGTATTCTTTTGTGACTGGGTTACCTCACTTAGGACGATATTTTCCATTTCCAACCATTTGCCTAAAAATTTCATGAATTCATTGTTTTTAATTGCTGAATAGTATTCCAATGTGTAAATACACCACATTTTCCGTATCCATTTCTCCATTGAGGGACAAGCTCTGAATACTCAAGACATAAAATTAGCATATCTTCATGTTCATGGGAGCATGAAGAAGGAAGGAGAAGGCCATGATCCTGGAAAGGCTTGATCCAGCATTGTAGGGGAGTACCAGGACAGAGAAAAGGGAGAGGGTGATTGGAGAATGGGTGGAGAGAAGAGAGCTGATGGGACATATGGGGAGTAGAGAACTGGGAAAGGGGAAAGCATTTGGAATGTAAACAAAAAATATAAAAAAGAAAAAAGAAAGAAAAAAAGAGTGCCTGGTCTCTGCGGCCAGAGATATCCGGTCATCATGTCTTTGAGTTTGGAGCAAATCAAATACTCCAAACATTCTGTTCCCAACTTATTTGGCTGTGCATGTTCAGCTCACTATTACAGTATTATGTTTTCCATTTTGCATGGGCATAAATTAAAGCACAGAGAGGACTTGATTAGCTTGGGTTCCCAGAGTGACTGGCAATGATGGGAACAAAGGCTTGCTCCCCAGTCTCCTGGCCCAGCTCACTCAGTACCCAACCACAGGTATGTTGCTCTTTTGCTAAGGCCACATAGTGTTCCTTGGAAAGGATGCCCATTAGCTTGGGAAGATGAAGGCACATGGGAGGCTTCAGAGGACCAGAGAGGCAGAATAAAAACCAGTGACTGTGGAAGGCCAGGTGAACATTCTGAATACAGTTTAGAAAACACATGGCTAGCTAGCACTTAACTGGGTCTGAGGGTCTTTATTTTGAATGTTGAGCCACTTCATGTTTATGGAAATAGCTATTTCTTCATGTACATGTCTTACTCTTAGTATAATTTTGGGAGACAGAGAGAGAGAGAGAAGGAGGGAGAGAGAGAGATAGAGATAGAGAGAGAGAATATATATTGTAAAAGTCACTACAAGCTTTTTACAGAGACCTTGAAAGGTAGTGCTGATCAAACTGGAATTGGAGATTTTCAATGGGCAGAAATCTGGCCTCCAGATACAGTTTAGAAGGATGTACCCAAGGGTCCACTGTAACTTCGATTCAATAGAGGTCTCTACTTGGAAGATCCATACCTGAGTCTTTCTCAGAACGCATCCCTTCTTAAACATGTGACTAGGTTGGTCTACCTAGAGTTTTGTGACATCAACAGCCCTGAGGCACCAGAGTTCACAGACCATAGTTTCTTTTCATAAAATAAATTGGTGAAATTTATTGCCATCTACACGTTTAATTTGCTAACTTCTTCATTGTCTTCTCCACTAAATGTATGCTAGGAGGAGAAAGCAGCACCTTATTCAGAGGCTTATCACCAGCACTTTAGAGCAATGTCTGGAGCCTAGCAAGTAGAAAAGGTGCATACACAAATGAAGCAACCTTGGTGACATCACTGGGGGAAATCCTCTTCCACATGTGCACTGCACTGCCCCAAGAAATTGCCTAATCTTGAGCTTTGTAATGACTTCAGCAAGTGCATTAGATAATGCCTAAAAAACTTCCATTGGCTTTGCAGAACACATCAGCAAGTCCTCTCAGTTCATTCAGGAGGACAGACTCCGAGTTTACATAACCAGTGTGGCTGGTGTCCTACTGAACCCTTCTTTTGCACATATGCATTAAGTGGGGGAGGGCAGGTGTCCTGGGTGTCCCAGAGCAGCTATATCTGAGCAAGCTATGCCTGCTGCCAGCAACAGGAGAGCTCTAATGAAAAGCAGAGGAAATTACAGTTGTTGGGTCTTGTGGTCACAAGGGCATGTGCTACATTTGCAAGGTCATCACAGGACCATTCAGGGTGTAGTTTGCACACATTCTGCTGCTGAAAGGGAGATTCTTTCTCCTACCACATCCTGCACATGGTTTGCCAGAGGAAGGGCAGGAGATCAAGAGCCTGGATGAGCTGGCTTGGTGTTTGCAGGCCACATCTCTAGTAAACCAATGACTCCCTTCTGACTTCCATGAAAGCCAACAGAGTTTATTCATTACCAAGTGTGAACAGCCATCACACAGGCTCCACATTGCTTTCTCCTGCCTTGCCAAAAAGCACTTTTCAAAAAAAAATTAAAAAAAAATCTAAAATAAAATTATCAAGGTTTGATAGGAGGGAAACATTTTATCTTCCTTCATAGATGCAGAGAAATACAAGATTTATTTTGCCTATTATAAATCTAGGAATTAAAAGCAAACAGGATACCATTATATAAAGCTACATTTAGGAAACCACACACAGTGTACTTTATATGTGGATAGCATATGTGCCCCGCCGGCAGCCCCTCTCCCCTCCCGGACAGTCCGTTCCCTTTTTTCTTTTCTCCCTCGGCCCGGGGAGGAGCGGGACAACTCCGAGCGTCGGCTCTAGGGAGCTAGCGCGACCCTGGGCGCGGGTGTAAATAAATCCATCACCTGAGGGGCCGCGGCCAGGGCGCTCGGGCGGGTGGGGAGTGGCGCGGGCAGCGAGCGCAGCCGGAGCACCTGGGCGAGGGGGGGGGGGGGGAGCAGGCGGGGGGGGGGGGAGCAGGCGGAGCGGAGAGCTGAGGAGGCCAAGGGGCGGGTCCAGGCGCGGCCGCTAAGAGGAGACCAAGAGGCGGGGCTGCACTCGACAACCAGCGCGCCGAGAAGGTAAGAAGTTTCCACCACCTCTCCGCTTGCGGCTGCACTGGGTAGGGACAGAGCTGGGGTGCCCCGGGGCGGCGGCGGTGGACCGCGTTCTCCTCTAGCGCCGCTCAGCGAGGAGGCGGGGCAGCCGGCAGCGCTCCCGAAATCCACCCCCACCCCTCAACTTGGCCCCAAGTTTTCGAGGCGCCTGCGGGCGGGCGGACGGGAGCGAGGGCTTCCCCGCGCCTTAGGTGAGCGGCGGGCAGTCTGGGACTCTGGGGACATTTGCATTTTTATAATAAGGCTTATGAAAAGAAAAACGGAATGTATGTAGGGGAATTTTGATCCTTTTCACAGTATCTGGCATACAGCAGGTGAACACTGAATGCAATAAATGTCTATTTATAATGATTAAGGTAAGAATTCTAGTTGCTGGATTTTTGACCAATTCCATCTTTATGTAACTTGTCACTATGCCTTATAGAGTGAGTGATCTTAGTCAATGGACATATTTGCTTTCTTCCTTAACTCTTAGGATATGGCTTGGCTTTGCAATCTCTGGAAAGCAGGGCATGGAAACACTGTTTTTTCTATGCACCGTATATAGAATGCCCAGTGCTGGAGTTAGCCACGAGTCAGAGTATCTACCAGGGCTTGTGCTTAGAAAAGTTCATTGTCTGGCTCATGGGGCTATATGCAAAGAGCTAGAATCTGTCCAACTGTTGATGACTTCCAATCTTACCTATTTTAAGTTCTCAGTTTAGATACAATTTGCCTGGGAAGTTTCTTGAAAGTTTAATATTTGGTTTTGTCAGGTCAGTAGGAGAAACTCTGGTATACCATGAGTTTTCAATATATGGCCACTGCTTTAAACTCTGCTGTCAAAGCAATATGGTAGACCCAAGCCCAGAAAATGGTCCTGGTTCTGTTACCAACTCATTTTGTGTTCAGCCTCAGTTTCCTTGGTTGTAAAGCAATCATATTAAATTAGTCACCCCCAACCTCCCCGCGGGATGCCTCAAATTACAAAGGCTAAGACACCCAGGCTCTGCACTGCTCTTCCCCCATGTTCAGAATTCACATCTTCATTTTTCAGAGAAAAGATTTCCATTGATTGAAAGAAAATGCAATGGAAAACATGTGGAGCTGTGCATGGTGGTGCACACCTTTAATCCCAGCACTCAGGAGGCAGAAGAAGGTGGATCTCAGTGAGTTCAAGGCCAGCCTTGTTTAAATACTATTTTCCTTTGTGTGTGGGAATGAACTCTCCATATGTAGTACTTGAAAGGCTCAAGTAGCCAGGCAAACAACAAAATGAGGAAAACAGGTGATGGTTGAAGAGACTGGTGGGGGAGGGGTGCCTGCTAAAAAGACAGTAGCTTCTGTTCCACCCCAGTTTAGAGTTGTTGAAAAGGAATATTTATGCTATACCATTAGTTTCCCAACACTTACCTTTTGTCTCTGTCTAACTCACCCTTTATATGTGAACTTTATATGTTGGCCATTAATTAAAACACAGGCCAAACAAAAATGCCCAAAGCCATCTAGTTTGAAATCTATACACACACACACACACACACATATACTGTGCATATGTGTGTGTGTGTGTGTGTGTGTGTGTGTGTGTGTGAGAGAGAGAGAGAGAGAGAGAGAGAGAGAGAGAGAGAGAGAGAGAGAGAGATTCATATTTGTTGAGTATCTATGTCTAGAAACTAGGTAAACCTTTTGTACTAACCAAAGTATTTGGTTTTCACAATGATTCTATGAATTACTTCTACTACTACCATTTGGAGGTAGAAAATTTGGGTTAAGTGATTTGGTCAGTAAGTAAAAGCTTCTACAGATAGTCAATCCTATGTTTAAAAAACGTCTCCTTGCTGGACTTCTAACCACATGCACAGTTGACTGCTGGGCATGCAATGTGAATAAATGGCACATGGGCTGCTGTATGGCAGAAGCTGCTGAGTCGTATGGAGACAGCTGTATGATACCAGTTCAGTGCATACATGTGCGTGATAGGATAAAATACTGAGTACTGTGTACTTTTATACTTTATGATTTTTTAATAAAGCTCAGTTAGATCATTGTCATTTTTTAAAAGAAATTTTAGTCTTTCTCTTTGCTGCAAGCAAACCAGACTCACTGAGCTTTAGATCTAGTACCATCTGTGTCCAAGGGCAAATACCCCTTCTCCTTGCCATATATAAACCCCACTCATGGAAAGGCTCCAAGTCTTGAGTGATGATCACTTCCTCTGGGCTAGAGTATGAAGAAGAAAGTAAATCTAGCAAGAGTGGTAAATCCCCACAGACATCGATAAGTACTTGAGGTCAGAGACTGCATCTTTTATAGTTTGTCTACATACCAAAGTCATTAATATGAAGAGTCATCTTAGCAGTAGTGGTTGTAGTAGCGAAAATAATACAAAGAAGTTAGTCTCAGTCTGTGCTTTGCTATCTGCTTTCATGATGCCTAGGACTCAGGGATGTGTCTTTTGAGAAAGTAATGTGAAATCATCCCTCTCATGCTCCTCCTTTATTTCTGCTTTTTTCACCTAACCCTCATAAAATGTGTTTCAACCCTCACAACTCTTGCCTATAGGAATAAAACTATAAGATATTAGGAAGAAAAATAAAAATACTGTGGGGGAAAAAACCCTATATGTTTATCTGTTTAGGTTGTTTCCCAGGGGCTTTTTAGGATACTTCAACACTATAACTTTTGTTTTTCCTTCTCTGAAAAAAAATATTTTCACTGTATATATTCATTGTGCATATACGCACATTTTATAGATGTATCTGCTATTCATTGAGCCTGTCCTCCACTGCACTCCCCCCTCACTTTCCCCTTTCTAGCTTATCCACTTGATGTGGGGTGGGGAGAAGGAAAGAGCCAGTGACCCTGACAGTATTCTTCTTGACAGTCCATACCCATCACGTGAGTGGAAAGTACCAAAAAACCCATTTTCAGAACTGTATCTCGAGTCTCTGACTCCTGAAGAAAACCAGTGTGGTTCCGATGTGGGACGGGAAGAGTGGTTTGCATTGGCACCGGCCCTGTGGGGGCTTTGGGGCTGGAGCACACACAGTTGTGGGTTACAGATGCTTGCTCTTCACTATTAATGTGGCCAGCATGTGAAACCATGGCACCGCAATACTACACAGAGGTCCACGCCTCTGATAGTTTGAGAAATAACTCCCAGCTGAAGAAATGTTTTCTTTGGAGGGCTGGAATACATTCCAGAACAGAAGGTCCTCTTTCAGAAATGGTAGAATTAACCACTGATTAATTCTAGTCTAGTGATGTTGGACTGGGCATTGGGGACTGCATCACATGTATCTAAGGGCTTGGCAGCTTTAACCAAAAGTACAAGGGGAGAAAAAAAGAAATGAAAAAATAAATTAAAGTTCCTTTAAATCTTTGGTTAATAACTTCTGCATTCCTTACTGCGTGTATATCACAGACCTTGTTGTATACACTCTCAAGGCATTGCATAGTTTCTTTGAAATCACAACTGCAAAGCATTAGTAGGAGCTGTCATCTGAGTTGAGGTATGATAGACATGTTTCTACCAATTATTATTTCCCTGAGGATGGGGGAATCAGAGGCCTGTATATACAAACAGAAGAAATGTGTATGGTGTTGGGTATCGCTTAAAGTTCAGTAACAAAAATTATCTTCTAGACAGGAATTTCTTCTCTCTCTCTCTCTCTGTCTCTGTCTCTGTCTCTCTCTCTCTCTCTCTCTCTCTCTCTCTCTCTCTCTCTCTCTCTCTCTCTCAACGTATGTGCTCCCTTCTAATGGTATACTTGAGAGAGGGTCTTCCATCTGCCATTGTTAGTGAGAATGTTTTCTCATCGCATACAAGTATTCAGAAGTTAGTTTATTGACTCTTATTGCACTTCGGGGTATCTAATAAATAATTTATTAGCTTGATGGATATGTGGCTACCTAACTATGGAGCATGAAATATGCACTGTTTCTCTAATACACTGTAGGGAGACTTGTTTATAAAGTATTTAGTATTGGTTTTATAATGCACTGTTGACAACAGGAGACCACGAAGCTCAAAGATCAATCTCATTTTGGCCCACAGTATTAATGCTACTTTATAAAGCTATATGACAGGTCACTTAGACAGCGGTCCTTACAGAAAGGACTCTGTTAGGAAGGCTGGTTGTAGTGGCTGCCAGCACAGGAGATAAATGTCTTTGTCCATGTCCCTGAGATATTTGTTCAGTGGCTGTTGATACTGGCCATGTGATGGAACTCATCTTTTCCCTGGTCTCTAGAGGGATTCTGGACTAAAAGTGCTGAGTTCTCCTAATGCAATCCTCACTAATTGGGTAGAGAGTTGATGTGACTTTGGATCACATGGGCCTGGAGGGAGGAGTCGGCAGTAAGGGATGGGGGGCTTACCTCCTCAGCTTTGTCTCATGTCTGCTAATGAAGCAATATTCTTAGACATCTCCTCTCTCCTTAATTCAAATCATATATGTGATATAGTTCAAAATATTTCCAGTTTTTATTTGCTTTGGGGAATTTCTTTAGCCAGGAGTAAACTTGCAGCCATTTTTTTTTAAAAAAATGCTCTGTATATATTTAGAATTGGGTTTATGAATAAATAAAGATCAAATAATTTGGTCTAAAATGTATTCTTGGCATTTTAATTCTTTTACATGAACTCATCAGTGTGGGAATGTATGTGATCACTGTAGTTCCCAAAGTTCTGTTTCTTTCCTGGGCTATATGTTCTGGAGCAAGGCATTACTCTCTGCATTCAGAACCCTTTATTGGTTTTCAGTATTTCAGATTTCAGTGTCAGTATTTCCAACTCCTAACTACATTGCCTTTAAAAAAAATTCTTTAAATTTTAAAAGATAAATAAATCTTAGAGAGAGAGAGAGAAAACGAATGCACCTATGTACATACGTATGTATGTATGTATGTATGTATGTATGTATGCACCTGATTATCAAATCCCCTGGAGCTATAGTTACAGCAGGTGTGAGCCATCTCATGTAGGTACTGGGAACTAAACTTGGATCCCATGCAAAAAAAAAAATTGTACATATTCTTAACTACTAAGCCCAATGCGTTGTCTTAAAGCCAACATTGTCTTGACTGGGAGGAGACTTCCTAAGTACTTTCAGGGGCAGCCCTCTCTGCAGTTGACCTGTCTTCTGATCACCACTCATGGATTCTGACCTTCATTGTGCCTTTTTTTTTTATTCGATATAATTTATTTACATTTCAAATGATTTCCCCTTTTCTAGCCCCCCCACTCCCCGAAAGTCCCGTAAGCCCCCTTCTCTTCCCCTGTCCTCCCATCCACCCCTTCCCACTTCCCCGTTCTGGTTTTGCTGAATACTGTTTCACTGAGTCTTTCCAGAACCAGGGGCCACTCCTCCTTTCTTCTTGTACCTCATTTGATGTGTGGATTATGTTTTGGGTATTCCAGTTTTCTAGGTTAATATCCACTTATTAGTGAGTGCATACCATGATTCACCTTTTGAGTCTGGGTTACCTCACTTAGTATGATATTCTCTAGCTCCATTCATTTGCCTAAGAATTTCATGAATTCATTGTTTCTAATGGCTGAATAGTACTCCATTGTGTAGATATACCACATTTTTTGCATCCACTCTTCTGTTGAGGGATACCTGGGTTCTTTCATTGTGCCTTTTTAAGTAGACTGTTCCTTTTCTCTTCTCCAGTTGTTCTCTAGTTTGTGCTCTTAACTGGAGTTGTAATATCTGTGTTTCTTTTTAAAAACATTAAGTGTATTTATTATTGTTTTAAGTAAAATATAATTACATCATTTCTCTCCATTCCCTTTCCTTAGTCTAACAACTTCCATGGCCCACCCTTGCTCCTTCTCAAGTTTCTGGCCTCATCTTCTTTAATTGTTACAATATGGCAGGGCCTGAACAAGGACAATGAGGGGGGAAAAGTGGAAGAGGGAATCCCGTGGGACCCCAACCTCAGATAAGAACTACAGGCAACTAAGGGATGCTGAGAGAGGTTGTCTTCCCTATGGAAGATGCCCTCTCATTGGTTATTCAATGCCAAGTGTCTGGTCCTCAAAGCATGTATATGCAAGCAACTGAGTAGACTGAGTAGGTCCTATTTACACACACACACACACACACACACACACACACCAATTCCTGAATTTCTTTGTTTTTGTTGGGTTGAGATAGGGTTTCTCTGGGTAGCCATGGCTGTCTAGAACTCACTCTGTAGACCAGGCTAGCTTCAAATTCAGAGATCTACTTGCCTCTGCCTTCTGAGTGCTGGGGTTAAAGGGGTATTCATCACTGCCTGGCCTTAATGCCTGAATTTCTTACCAGGGAAAAATTTCTATATCATTCCTTTGTGTCTGAGGGATTTTTTTCCTCTCTTCAGAGAACCTTTTCATTTGTGTTCTTACCACATTCTCTCCTAGGACCCTTTATATCATTTTCCCTCTGGCTTAGATCTTCAATATCCTCTTAACTGTCTTGGTACCCTTCACTCACTCTAGATTTTTCTTTTTAAACCTCCCATAGTGGAAAACAAGCTGTCTGTTCCTAGGGACACTTCTTTAAACCCTGCTAGCTTTTCAAGCCCCAAGGTTATTTTACTGTTCCTGCCCCAAATTACACATTCCTTTGCTCCTCAGACTGAGCTAAACTGTATTCTCCTTTCTCTAGAAAGTGCTGCCAGCCAGATCCCTAGTGTCACACTGGCTCTTGTGATCTACATGTTTAATCGTGTGTATGTGTCTGCATCTTGGGAGGGGAGCTTGTGTGTGCACATACATGCAAGTGCCTACAGAGGCTGGAAGAGGACATTGGATCCCCTGGAGTTGGAATTAACAAGATTACAGGCAGATGTGAGCCACCCAACATGAAAACTAACTTGGGCTCTCCACAAGAGCAGCGTGCTCTTAACCAGTGAGCTATCTGTCCCATGTCCTTACACATGTCCTGTCTGTCATTCCTAGGGCTTTAATTTCATTCCCACGGTGTCTTTTGTGTTTTGCTTTTTTTTTTCCATCGGCCTTATCTGCTTATTTTACCTGTTTATTATAATAGTTCCCTGATTGATCTCTTAGCTTTCTTTTAGTTATGTTTTAATTTGTTGTCATAGATGTACTTTCTTTAAAAATATTAATATTTACCCTGTGTTGAGGTTGTCTTTTTGTAGAGTTGGCTGATCACTTGGTGGATAACAGAATAGCAACTGAGTGGACTGTGGGACTCTTACCCATAGTTCCATTACCCACGCATCTTCCCATTTATTACTGCTTTATCCATCATCCTCCCTGCGCCCTAGTGAAACTAGATCACTTCTCTAGAGGAATATTGGTGGTCTCTCAGGGCCTAGAACAAAGGCAGCCTTTTCTTAGATGCTTCTTTCACATATCAGAGGGAAGGCATCATTCCCTAAATCATAAGGATCTACTGTGCTTGCCTTAACACTATCTCTATTTATGTTAGGTCGTTTTCGCGCATGGCTTTTATTCTGTAACCTGTGAGCAGGGACCATGTCTTATTTTGGTGTTCCCCACAGCTTCTTGTACTTGGTATGTGAAGCTTGATAAATAGTTCTTCAACAGTGAGTAAAAAGTTTTATAATGATTTTCTTGATGATTAGTAGAAGAAAATGGAGTAAGTTGGGGTATTGACTGGAGTGTGGCTCAGTGGTAGAACTTGTGTTTGGCAGCCCCGGTGTCAGATACCCACCCGACTGTCCAGTTCCTCCTTAAAGAAAGAATCTTAAGTGCAATGCTGGTTTGGCTTCTTAGCACACAGGCTTGCACTCAAGAAGCCCTGAGTGGCTCCCCTGTCCTGTCACCCTTCAGTTAGCTATTCTGTTATTCCTCATTGTTGTTTTCTTATGGTTCATATATTTAACTGTTGGTTGCTATACACCTTAGTAATTAACTCTTTTTTACAAGTGTTTGAGTGGTCAGAGGAGTATATTATATCTGTAGTTTTTAAGATAAAGTATCTTGATGCAACCAGGATTTCTGTAAAATACTGCCTGCAGACTATATAAAATTTCCTCTTCTAATCTCTCAACAGGCACATTTTGTGCCCTCCCCGCCTCCAAATTGCCTCAGTTACAAATCAGAAGGCAGGCTTGGTGACCAGGACTGGCAAGCACATTTTAAAGTCCCATGCTGTGGAGTTGATCCATCTCATCTTGAGGTATGTTGTTCTTTCTTATTTAAGTCACTTAAATATGCTCACATTCTCTGACTGTCCTATTGAGGTTTGTTCCCACATAATTATTCTTTGTTCCACCCTCTTACTGTCTTTCACACTCATGTGCACGCTAGGAAATGAATGTGTTTTCTTGCTTCTCAACAGTTTTTAACCTCTGAAGATACTGCATGAAATAGAATTTTGTGGCAATAATTCGAATGATTTTGATTGTGATAAAGTGTCTTCTTTTATTTCATCCCCTTTTTCCCCTTTTCATTTTTTACACATAGTTCTAGGGAAGATTTATTCTAATTGTCACTGTTTTTAAAATGGATGTGTTAGGGTAGTAATCTTTGAGAATTGAAATGTAACACATATGTAACACACACACAGACACACACACACAGAGACACACACATACACGTGCAGACTAATGAGTTTCCCTAAGATGATCATAACCAGGACATCAGCTGATGGACAGACAGTGCAGTTGTGTGTGAAAAGCTTCCTGCCTGCTTGCGTCCAGCCGAGGTCCTACACCAAAGGCCCCCACTCTCCCATTTAAGTTTTTTTAATTTGAAAAACAATCCAGAAATCATACAAATTTTCTTTGCATCAATATTTTTCACTTAAATGTATGTTTGTGTGGGCATATGCATGATTTTGTGTGTAAGCATGTTTTTGTGTCTAAGTAGTTTGTAAGGGCTTGTGTATGTTTGTGTATGTATGCATGTATGTATATGTGTGTATGTTCTTGTATATGTGTTTGTTAGTATGTGTGCATGTGTTTGTGCATGTATGTGTGCGTTTGTGTGTATTTATGTATGTATGTGTGTGTGTTTGTGAGTACTTGTATATGTGTTTGTATGTATGTATGTATGTGTGTGTTTGTGTGTGTTTGTGTGTATTGAGCCTTGTAACAGGGTTTTCTTGTGCAGAAGTGAATCTCAATCTTCCTTCTTGACAGTAATTTAAACTATTACTGTGACATTTTTACTAGAGCTGCCAGCATCTCAGGCTACAGTTTTTAGAAGGAAGTAAATAAAAGCATTAATATTATCTTAAAATCCCACAACTTTCGTGGTCATATGAAAGTAATTCCCCAGTGCACTTCCGTGCCCCAGCCTGCTGGATTTTTGTCTTTTGCTTTTGCTTTTTATTTTTATCCTCATAGTCATTTAAGGAAAGATACCACTGATTCTTTCAGAAGATTTTTCTCACAGGACATCAACTGAAGCTTGTGATAGTAAGACAGCTTTTGTCACTGCTTGTACACACAAAAAAATTAAAGTCACTTTTTTACTTTTTAGATCAAAACAAAATAGGAAAATGTTTGATCTTTTGTAGGCATAAGATTTGTACTGACTGAAGATGCTTTTTTGAAATGTGAATCTTGATTCCAAGGGATTCTCATTTCCTTAGCATTTTGTAAGCTACCTGATCTACTGTACCTAACCACATCTGTCCATTTTCTGATCTTTTGCATCCATGGATTATAGCCTTTTAACATTTCCTGGAAGTGTATTCCGGCGCTCAGCCCTGACTAGGGTGTCAGACACAGCATCTCAGGCAAGTTAGACAAGTGTCAATTGGAGCATTTTCTCCTTTTCAGTAAAGCGTTTAGGCAATATTTTCCTAAGTGGAATGTTAATGTCACTCTCTGAAGTAGCTCGAACCTTGTTTAAGGGGCTTGTGTTCCTTTTCTGGTCACATAAAGATATTTTTACTGCATAAGGTTTTCTCTGTTAGTATTGGTCACCATTTTCTTCTCTCAGTGCATAGCAGCTGTTATATATGTCTCGTGCACTGATGTGATTGGTGTTCCTGTGAGTTCACATCTGAGTATTTAGTATGTCTATAATGGTTTGGCAGAAAGCTGACTATAAATGAAGGCATGGGTACTCTTACTTAAAAATTGAACAATGGTCTTATTCCTCAGAATCTTTGGGCTGTTTTGGCTGAAGCTACTATATGTTGAAATGTCCAACTAGGTTGTCAAAGCCATCTGGCATTTATATATAGTTATATATGAATATTATAAATATGAAGGAACAAGTGAATTCTAACACAGACTCTTGGAGGAGAAGGATTGAGATGCCAATCAAAGATGATAACATGAATTTAGATTTTTCTTCTCCTTTTCATAAAGACCCTTTAAGCTAATTTTAAATTAGCTAATTCATGGACTCTAAACCTAAACTCTTACCATAAAGATTTTAATAGAAAGAGTAATAGACTGTGTAGTTTAGATCGTTTACATATGACACTTGGTTACATTTAGTTGTTGGCGTGCATGAATCATATATCTTTTTGAGGATAGGATCTCACTCCTATCTGCTTTGAAACTCACTATAGAGATCAAAGTGGCCTGGGATTCACAGAGGTCTGCCTGCCTCTGCCTCCCAAGGGCTGGGATTAAAATCTGAACCACCATGTACCCCCATGTACCCCCTGCCATGCGTCATCCTTTTAACCTGAATTAAAGACTGCTACATACATGTCAGTCTGCTACTTACAGCTCAGTCACCGAATAAACTGAAACAAGAAAAACAATTGCTAAATAAGAAAAATTTTCCTGGTTCCTTAAAATTTAAACATGAGGACCCATGATTACCAGATGTTACTGTTTGGGAACATTGGCAATCGAGACACAGTTGTCCATCTCTTACAGAGATCGAAATGGAAAGAAAGAAATTGGAAATCAGTTGGCAAGCAAAGATTTAGGTGTAAATATTAGGTGAATCTTAATTGTAACAATGAGTATCTTTACATTAAGGAAGATAATTCATAGAGGCAGGCAGATCTCTGTGAGTTCGAGTTGAGGCCAGGCTGAGCTACATAGTAAGTTCCAGGACAGTCAGAGCTATGTGGAAAAAACCCTGTCTCAAAAACAAAACGATACAAAGCACAAACAAAAACACCTGTAACAACCAAACAAAACCGAAAAGATAATTCAGATCTTGATCTTTTATTTATCATTTTTTATTTTTATGATCTTTTTTGGTTATTTTACTTATTTACATTTCAAATGAACAACATTATCAACCAAGCAGCTCTTGATCTTAAGAAGTACTTTTAAATGTCATTTCTTCTTTTCTCCACAGAGTGCACATAGATGTGCTTGTGTACTCATTATGTTTGGGTTTATATGTGTTAAGGGAAACAAATATTTTACTGTCGTCTCATCAAATTGTATAAACATAGATAACTATACAATTATAAAGCAAACAAAAAAGTGGAAATTAAAATTTAAAATTGAAATTATTATTTAAAATTTAAAATTGAAATTATTATTAGCTTTACTTTTTCCTATTCTTTATATTGAACCAAATTTGTTCCTCCTTAACTTTGTGTCTGAAAAGAAATGGCACAATAAAGTAGGGGTGTCTGGCTTCACAAGGGGAAAGGGTGGCAGGCTTCACTAGGGGAAAGGGTGGCTGTCAACCTTCTTCCTTAGGAGTATGGAAGTGAGGGAAATATCTGTTCAGAGGAGTTTTCCTTCATTAGTTCTTTCTCCTTTTTTTCCCACTTAACACATCTGTTAGCATTCCACACAGACCAACAGATGTTGCAAAGCAAGTCCTACACTTCGTTCTCAAGAAAAATGACATTTCCTCAGTTGCCTGCCCCACCTCTGTGACTGAGACCAGCCTGCTGCTCCTGCATAATTTGCATATATTAAGTTATGTGCCTTAATGCATTAGGAACCTGAGCTTCAGCATTCCTTTATATGTTAAGGTCGCATGTCATTAGTGACTAGTATACAGGTTGCCTTAGAGTTCTGAGAAGGAAAGAGATTTGAGGATGGCAACCTGATTCTGTACACTGAGAGTGGATAGCCAGTTAGCAATATTTTTTTCTATAAAATAGATGAGTTACAGAAAGCTCGAGCTGTCCCACCACGAGGAAGTGCTGATTGTCATGCGATGTGAAGCATCATTTTTATTATTTTGGCAAGAACAGGGACAGTTTTGTCTTGACAAGCCATTAGATGAATACCAGCGTGTGTCACATGAAAAACCACTGATCTTTAACCCAGGTCTGTACTTAACCAAGCTTTGGAAGTAAATTGTGACTGAAGGAAGAGCAAAGGCCAGTACACTGTCATTACAGATTACAGAGTCTGCTAACAGCGAGAGAACTGACAGGCCCAGGGAGTCACAGGTGCGGTTCTGTAAGCTGTCAGTAGTCCTGCGGATGCTTCTTAAACTGTGTGCACAAGCCATACATTTATTTTATATTTGTTCAGGATTTACGTTGTAGCCCTAGCTAGGGAGGAAAAAAAACTGAAAAAAAAAAAAGAAAGAGAGAGAGAGGGAGGGAGGGAGAGAGAGAGAGAAAGAAAGAAAGCCTTCAAGTGCTTTCTTAGTGCAGGGCCTGAGTTTCTTAGCACAGAACCACGACCTTTATATAGCTGCTATGTTCCCAGTCACAGAATGACCTTAAGAAAGCCCTGTGTTTTGAAGAAATTAAATCCAGTGAAGAAAAGTAAAGTTGGGTATGGTGGAGCACACCCTTAATCCTAGCACTGGAGAGGCAGAGGCAGGCAGATCTTTCGAAATCAACCTGGTCAATAAAGTGAGTTCCAGGCCAGCCAGGGCTACATGATGATACTCTGTCTTTAAAAAAAAATAATTGTAATATATATAAAGAAATGATGGGTTATATTCCCATAAACAAACAAACAAACAAACAAAAAGCAACACAATAAATAAACTAGTTTGTAACCCGTCCCGCGGGTCAGTTATTCCAGTGTTCCGAAGGGGTGCTACCTGCGGGTCAAAAGGGGGGGAGAGAGACGGAGTCCAAGCACCAAGAATGAAAAGCCACTCTGAGTTGTGTCAAAGCCTCGTTTAATGTTCTGGGGTACCCACGTTATAAGGCTTTCAGGAGGGGCGTACCCCAAGGTAGGGACAAAGGAAGGAAGGGCAATTAGCAGTTTCAGCAGGAGGAGATAAGGGTCCTCCGGTGGAGACAACAGGTGTTTGCACAGGCTGGAGCCTGCTGCAGTTATCTCAGGACTTCCTTCCATCGCAATTACCGGAGTCGGTGGGTGATGGTGCAGGCAGGATCATTCTGTAGTTATCTTCGAGACAATGACTAAACCAATGCCCACGGGAGAGGCTCTAGTTAATTGTTCTTATATTTTAGCAGCCACCACCTTAGGGCCATGAGTAAGCAATAGTCCGAATAGCTCAGGATGGCTTCCCACATCTCCTCCTTTTTCCTTTCTTAAGTTGAGGGGTGGCTATGGAAAGAGGGTCGGTGGAGAGCCTGTTTTAGGCTATGTGGTTTTGCCCCCACGTCCAGCACCGCAGTAACTAGGCCCTTTTCTGATCCTAGTAGGGCAGGGCCTCTGTCTTAGGCTATGTAAGTTGCATCCACTCCTGGCATCACATCCCACTCCAATGGCTTAATCAGGCCCTTGGTGGGTGTGACGGGCCTCCAGGTAGCGGACTCACAATAATCCCGTCATGGAGTCACCCTGCAGCCAATAGGCGGTGTGCATCTGGCTTGTGGCACCACAATATTTCCCGTCATTGGCTACTCCACAGCTTATGGCCCTCAGCCACTATTAGGAGCTGGAGGTCACCCTCTCTGGCATTGACGTTTCTACTGCTTAGGAACCAAGAAAGCTCTGTGCCTGCAGCAAGGGTAGAGAACTGAAGGCCGAGATGGTTGCTACCTCCATGTCTGTCAAGGCAGAATCAATCTGTGATTTAACAAAACTGGTTAATCTGTTAAAGGCCCAGGGGCCAAATGACAAAAGAAACAAAAGACCCAGGAGGGGCCCCAAAAGGCTGGAGAGCAAGGTGGAAAGTCAGGGTGAAATCTCAGCATCAGCATATTCTGGCAGCTAGCATGTTCCTTCAGCATCCTGTAGAAAAAACACAAACATACCTCTTCTCTACACTTAGAGTTCCCTGGCATTAAAATTTAAAATTTTTTATGGTATATAGAGATGTTATTCTCCCCTCTTTTATTATAAAAATATTGCAAAGTTATTTTTATTATAAAAATATTGCAAAGTTCTATGGGCTTGTTCTATAATATCTTGTCTTTGCGAATTATGAGGAATCTCAGTAATATGACTAATATCAAATTGTTAATAAGACATCTTAAATGACTGGTTATAATAATCAGTTATAATATTTGTCTTAATCTGATTTGGAACATTTAGTATAAAAAATAACATATGTAATGACTAATTTTATTTTTGTTTCTTATGTTAAAACAGTTATAACTAGAAAGCCTGAAAAGCTGTCAATAGTCGTATGTATATTTTTGATTAATTTTTTGAATTGTATTTGTACAAACAATTGTAAAAGTTAAGAATTAGTATCATTAAAAGGAAACAACTTTAAGCAATTGCAAGCCATGAGCTATATATGTATATTATTAATATAAAAATCAAGTTTGATTTTTAACATTTTAAAACAAAATTGTATCTTTTAGATAACAATTATTAATTTTGTCAAAAAGGCTTGTCATGTAATAGATTAACAATTAATAATAATCAATTTGATTGTTGTTTAAAATAAGGAACAAACATTTTATCATGCTCTTAAAACATTCTTTTTAAAATATTTTTTTATTTTATTTTGTAACATTTTATTATTATATCAAATCTTTATTGGAGGATGTCAAAATCGTATTTGGAGAGATTTTACATTAATGTTCTCTTTGTTAAGGAATGGAAGTGAGCATATATCATAAACTGTTGACAAATACTTATGGTAGCTTTCTCCAAGTTATGTCTCTCAGTATTTGTTTTGCATCTATCTTGAGAACATCAGAGACTTAAATGACAAGCTTAAAGCAGTGTCTTAGGCAAAATATTTATCTTAACATCTTTTGAAAATCATTTTCTTAAAAAATTTAAAAGCCCAATGTTAAGAGCAAACCATTTCTTGAGGAATAACCTTCTAATGAAAATCTTAAATCTATAATAATTTTGTATGTAGTAGGCAGGCCAAAATTTTAGATCTAAGTTTGAACTTCATTTTGAACCACATCTGTATGGATCTGTTAAAAATGTTCTTTTGGCCAGAAACTCTCTAAGTGAGGCCTGCAAGACAAAACTGCATCTCTCAAGCCTCTGCAGCTTTGAGCAGCTTTGAGGCAGCTCTGAGCTTTGTATTAACTCAAATGTAAAACTCCTGATTTGAGTTTGTTATCTCTAAGGCCAGACCTACACCCACCAGGTCCTGTAAAGAGTAACCTGTAATCAGACCCTATTGTATAGAGGTCAAATAACAAAAGGAACCTGTAATATCAAAGAATAACTACAATTTGTTGAAAGCAAAACCCAGTTTTAAACAATCTTTTCTCCTTAAAATTAATGGCAAATATATTTTTATATTGTAAAGTTTGTGCATCATCTTGTGTTTGAATGTATGACTTTGTAACTTATTGAAGAGACATTATTTTAAATCGTATTTCTTATAAATCCAATCTCCAGGCCAATATTCACACAAAATACCATGTCAATTTAAAAGCATCTTAGAGGCCTGTATTTCCTGGGTTGCGTCATGTCACGTGTAGCTAGTTAAGATGGCTCTGACACTAAATCACCAGTTTTAAACTAACCTTTTCTTAAAAACACTATACCTTTTAAATTATAACCAATTAATTTATAACTCTATAGCCAAGATATGTAAAACATTTATAACTTTAAGACTAATTAGAAATAAAAATGAAGCGATCATACAAATCTCATAAATTTAAACCAAATATATATTTTTTTCTAGCTGTAACTTCAGAGGAATAAAGCACTTTGAACCCAATCATCATCATGGTAGAAATTTTTCTAGGAGAATTAACCATTTCCACTTGTCCGGCACCTGGCCCTTTAAGAAGCAGCTTTTTTTCCCAGCTGTCTTAGACTCTTACCTTAGAATGTGAGGCACCTCAAATTAGCCTCTTCTGTGTAAACCACAATTGGCAGGACTGCCAGCAAGATAAAGCCTTTTTACCTTTTTTTTTTTTTTTTTTTTTTTTTTTTTTACATAAAACATAAAAACAACCAATCATTCAGCCAAACAAAACAACAGACAACATGAATTGACACACATATAGACAAGTTTTGGTGCACCAAAGACGTACAATAGACAACGAGGGAACTTCATGTCCCAAAAGATCCAAATATCTTAACCTGAACTAAGGAGATCTCCAGTAGGTTTCAGAGAGAAAACAGGACGTCTCCCGTTTTCTTCTCCTTTCCAGGAGAGTTTTGAAATAGCTTCTAACCATTATTTATTTATTTATTTATTTATTTATTTATTTATTTATTTATTTTTGATACCGTATCCTACACATGGAAAAACTGCTTTTCTGTAACCTGCTTTTTCTCTTGTTTAAGATTTAACAAGGGGGAAGGAGGATGCCTAGTCGAACACACACACCTGTGGAGAGGGGTGGGAGGAGAGCCCAGGAATTTCTCTGCAGTCCAGGTCTTACATGCTGCCCATGAGCAGTTTTTCTCTGGCCGCCTCAGCAGCAGTCTCTGACTTCTACCTGCATGGGTCTCCCCTGTCCATTTTTGCCTAGTCCCTGTCCAGGGAGATAGCCCTGGGAGAGCATTTGTTGAGCAATAACCTCATTGGGACCACACATAAGGACTTTCATTTGAGAGTGAATGTCTCTTCCCCAGAGGTTAACAGGCAGACCAGGAACCACGAAGGGCTGAGTAGAGCCAGTATTTCCCTCTGTCCTCCCAAGTCAGCAACTGTGAGCTCTTGGAGAGTATTTTTTTGATTGTCCAATCCCCTGCAGAAGGGTCAGAGAGGCTTGCAAAAGCCAAGCAGGGGCCAAGCACATTGCGAGATCACAGTAGAATCGGCACCTGAGTCTAAGATGCCCTCAAAGCTTTTACCATTTATTTTAAGGCTGAGTATAGGACGATCTCTGGTGATTGCCTGGACCCAGTTAAGGTCTGAGGGACTTGGCTGAGAGGAGCCACGCTGCATGCCTATCGCCGGGTATAGGGTGGTGGGCCACGTGGAGGGGCTTGTTTTGGCTCTGGCTTTTTCTAGGCATTTGACTTTGAAATAAATCTTGAAGTTAGAATGACCATTTGTCCTTCGTAGCTCCTTTAAGAGGACTGCTTGCTCTCTGCAACTTTTCTCCTCTAAGTTGGCTTTCTCCCCGGGGGTCTCTTAACTTAATGACATATCAGCAAGGAATGGGTCCCTCAGGAGCGGAGGATAAAGAGAAGTTACAGGAGCGGATGGCGGGGACTCAGACCTGTCTATAATGACCAAGGAAGGTTTTGGAGAGTTCTTTTTAGGGGAAAGTGAGGTCACAGAAGCTGCCCGCGACAAAGGGCGGAGGCAATATTCAGCAGGGTCCTCGTTCGCACTCTGAATGAGCCTCCAGTAACTAAAGAATGTATCAAACATTGGTTCACCTGTACCTGTTTTTAAAATCTTATTAATTTCTTTACCAACCTTATCTCAAGTTAACGGGTGAATGTCAGGTCCACTTAAAATTAACCAAGGACATTTCTCATGACAAAACAAAAGAACTTAATTAAATCTTTTTTCTTAACTCTTACTCCTCTCTCCCTGAATGATTGCTTGATTTCTCCTATGAATCAAGCCTCTTTAGCCTCTTTTTTTATTTCCCCAATGACAATCGGACAACAATGTTTGGCCACTCACCTGCCCCTCCAGCGACGCACGAGCGATGCGGTCTGTGGGGTCCTTCATTCCTTTTCCCGGGATTTCTCCTCCGTCGTCCGGTAGTTGACCGTACTTCGGGTCCCTGGTTCGGGCGCCACTGTAACCCGTCCCGCGGGTCAGTTATTCCAGGGTTCCGAAGGGGTGCTACCTGTGGGTCAAAAGGGGGGGGAGAGAGACGGAGGCCAAGCACCAAGAATGAAAAGCCACTCTGAGTTGTGTCAAAGCCTCGTTTAATGTTCTAGGGTACCCACGTTATAAGGCTTTCAGGAGGGGCGTACCCCAAGGTAGGGACAAAGGAAGGAAGGGCAATTAGCAGTTTCAGCAGGAGGAGATAAGAGTCCTCCGGTGGAGACAACAGGTGTTTGCACAGGCCGGAGCCTGCCTCAGTTATCTCAGGACTTCCTTCCATCGCAATTACTGGAGTCGGTGGGTGATGGTGCAGGCAGGATCATTCTGTAGTTATCTTCGAGACAATGACTAAACCAATGCCCACGGGAGAGGCTCTAGTTAATTGTTCTTATATTTTAGCAGCCACCACCTTAGGGCCATGAGTAAGCAATAGTCCGAATAGCTCAGGATGGCTTCCCACACTAGTTTATTCCAAAAGTATATGCAAAAGAGCATTCTTTGGCCTGTCAGTAGTCAGTAAATGTGACTAACTTTTCCATCACTGTGTAATTTTTGAGAAAATAAAAGAAAAGACCCAAATTCACCTCACTACAAAATATTAAAAAGATAGTAACATTCTAAGCAATCACTTGTGGGAATTACTGCTTACAGAGCGAACAGGAAAGAACACACTGCCTTCCTCTGTTGGTGGGATTGCACTGCACCTCTCTGTAGTCTTGTTATCCTACACTAACTGAAATGCAAATTCTTTGTAACTAATTGGATCTCATTGAGGGTACATGCACAGTGTGTAGTTATGTGCAAAAAGGTTTTCAAAAGTATGAATTTCCTGTAATTACAACTTTTAATTACTATCCAAAGTGTGCAGTTAGTGCAGGGTTAGTATATATGCTTAACTTTAAAAAATATTATTAGAAGCATGACTGGTGAAATGTTTGATAAATACCAGTTAAAAACAAATGTGTAATTGTAGCATCTGTAAATTGAATTTAAACTATTTTTTAAAATTAACATTTAGGATTTAGAATTTGAAGCCAGTTGAGTATACTGATGGCATGTTAATAGTACAGGTTTTTTTTAAATAAATAAATAAATAAGTAAAAACATTGTAAGTGTTAAAACATCATTAGTTATTTCCAGAGCTGCTTACCTTGTCCACTCTCCTGGTCTTATGTTACTGTTGTAAAAGTATTTCAGAGTTGTATGTGTGTATGTGTGTGTGTGTGTGTGTGTGTGTTACTGCTGTGTGTTATGAAGAAGAGTTAGTTACTCCTAGTTCTACAGTTTCTTCAGGACCTTGAGAGCTCCTTGGTGGATCTCTCAGTGTACACAGCCTAACTCTCAGTCTCAGGGACTGTGAGGAGCATCACGTGACCTTTCAGATTTGTGATCCCCTAATCTGAAGTACATGACTTTGAATCAGGAAGAAAGCAATAATTGTGAAAATGAAGTTTATCCCCATGGCCTAGTTGTAAATATCTTGGATACAAAGGATTTCAGAGGGTTATTCTGTAATCTACAGAATGTTGAGCCAATGGAAAGCCTCAGGAGATGTCTTGGTGCCTTGGTTTTGTTGTTAGTCATGGACCTGAGTCTCTAAAAAACAATTCAAGTCTCTTACTGGCTAGAAAAGCATCAAGGTTCTACATTTCCCTATGGAAATGGATGGCAAGTTCACATAACATATTTTGGGACTTTCTATAGGAGTCAGAATTTTATGTTCTAAAATTTATTAAAAAATGGTTTTAAACATAATAAACAAAACATAAACATTCAAGGTTTGTACTTTAGCATGTTTATATATAGCTAACTCTTTGGACTGGTGTCTGTTGTTATAATGAAGCTTTTACTTTTTTTTTAACTGATTTTAGGAATTAACTAAAATTTTGTTTGACAAAATCCATCTAGGAGGTACAGTACTGTGTAATTGTTGAGATTTTTCTTGTGAATCTTACGAGGCTATCCTGATGTTTTTTTTTTTAAAGATTTATTTATTTATTATATGTAAGTACACTGTATCTGTCTTCAGACTCCCCAGAGGAGGGCATCAGATCTCATTAAGGATGGTTGTGAGCCACCATGTGGTTGCTGGGATTTGAACTCTGGACCTTTGAAAGAACACTCAGTGCTCTTAACTGCTGAGCCATCTCTCCAGCCCTATCCTGATGTTTTTAAGGCGTGGCTACGGCAGGAATATTTAGGTAATAGTTTTGCTGCAGACTTATTTGGTTAGACCTTGCAGTCTGAGAGAGACCGGTTTGCATACTCTGGGTAGCATTTTGTCAGAGGACTGTGGCTGGGCATAGCAGATTTGGATGTATTAGCTAGTCAACCTGATAACCCTGTACAGACTGTATTGATTTTCTAGGAGAGAGTTTATGAACTAAAAAAACTTGGGGTTGGTGTGTTAATAAACTGCTTCTCTCAGTCTGTCACATTTAGTTATGGAGCTGTGCAGTTTAGGGGGGAAAAGGGCTAATTCAGTTACAGATTGTTCACAGCAGGGTCTCCAAATTAGCCCTTTGCTTTGTAATGCCACCTTGCTTGGGCTCGCGTTGAGCCCATTTCTCAGTTTTGCCCTAATGAGTTGCAACACTGATAATGTGGCTGATGATCTTTCATTGATTTCACTATCACTTGCTTGTCTGGTAATTGATCCCTTGCTGAGCCTCTAGTTAATTATATCGGCTTTGACATGGCCCGATCCCTGGGGAATTTCAAGTCTTGTAGAATAACAGTTTTAATAAAAGAGTCTATTACTGCAGGTGCTTGCTGCTGCATGAAAATTGATTTTTGTGTTGTGGTGTGGTGTGGTGTGGTATGGTGTGTGTGTGTGTGTGTGTGTGTGTGTGTATGTGTGTGTTCATTCGTTCATGCCCGCATGTGTGGGGATTAGGGGAAATACCTGGGAAAGAAGAGGATCTCAGAAATGAGAAAAAGGGGTGGGGCTGGAAAAATAGGAAGAGGGAGTGAGGGAGAGTGGGGAAGGAGGGGGAAGGACTAGGAGAGAGGGAGAGGAAGCAGAAGAGGCCAGAGAGAACATGCAGGCAGAGGATACAACAGTGCTTGAGGGGAGCAAGGAGGAAGCTTGCTGTTGACAGTGTCCTTAAGCCTCCCACAAATAACAGCCATTAGTGGGAAGGTCAGGAGCTGAGCAGGCAGCTTGACTGAGGCACTGAGTGCCACTTCAGAAATCAAGAGGCTAGCAAATTTTAGAGGGAGTTAAGTGGGTAATAATAAAGGTACAGTCACCGTTGACAATTGACTCATAGGGGCTTTTCCCGCCCTCCCCCTCGAAAGAATATTTTTATTGACCACAGGTAGACTTAATATATTTTAAGGCAACAATTCTTTGGATTCTTGTTTGTCTCCTTTCAGATATTGAATTGGCTTCTTTTGAGACTTTTTTGTGCTTAATGGTGGTGAACTGGAGGGAAGTTTAACAGAAAAGCTTTCAGGAGATGTCAGTTCTAGAAGGGAAGGCACTTTTGTGTCAACATAGTGTACGGTTGCTCATCTTTTCTCATTGTCCACTAATGACACAGGCTGCCATCGAAACGCTTTTCTGTTTCTTTTGTTGTTTCTGAGAGGAAGGTTTATTGTTATTCTTTCGTTAAGAAGGAGCGAACAGAGTGCTACATTTGTCCTCAGTATTTGTAAGTGGCTGAAGATTAATGTTCCTTACATTTTAATTTAGGAAGGATGGCTTTTTCCTGCTGACTACTTTTATGAGATGGCATGAATTTAGCTTTCCATTTTGAAGTTACAGTGTTTATGTACAGTGGATTTTGTTCAGTTCTGCTTTTTCCATAAATAAGGGAGATAAATACTAGCTAACAAATGGTTGTTTTGTTTTAAAACTGGTTTAATTAAAAATATGACCTGCTATCAGGGTTATATTTCATCAGGCAGGGAAACATTATAGAATTTTCCATAGAGGTCCTAAATGAAAAATGGCATTTTTATATGCATTACTTTTTGCCTGAAATAGGACAGGTTTCTTTTTTTCTTCATCTTTTGCCCTTTTTTTAAGATTTAAAAGGTTGATGTAGATGTCTTACCTGAGAACTTTAACAAAGGATTTTATTCTGCATGTGAGCTTTAAGAAAAGGTATTCATTTTTCTTCTCTTCCTTCAGTGTCTCTTTACTTAACCTTCCATTTGGTAATTAATGGCCTGAGGTGCTGGGTATTAAGTGATATATATTTATTTTTGCATATGTTTAGTGTACATCTTCCATGTTTAACTGGTAGCTTTGCTTGTTCACCCTTTATAATATAAGGTCAAATCTCTGTATATTATTTTCCCTATGAGTTTATATGTGGTTATAAATAGCCCCAGCATTACGGTGTGACTTGTGGCAGCTAATATTTAAAAAGCCACTAAGCAAACTTTATGTTCTCCTCCAGATGAATCTTTACTTGCTTCCAGTTTAATTAAAAATATTTAAATGTCATAGTTTTGCAAGTGTTAAAGAAAGGACTGGTGCTGGATATAACATGTTACAGCAGAAAGCATTGTTGGCAAAAATTCCCATGGAAGAGCCCTGGCTTTCCCTGGCCTTGTGGATGGTGATCGTGGCAGTCCGTGGAGTATGCACCAGTGTGTGTGTCTATCTGTGTATCTGGAGGGGGGTTAGTACAGTGTCATTTGGTGCCTGACAGTGGAACAGTGCAGTTGACTCCTAGCTCTGCTGTCCAATGACATGCAGTGGCTGAGGGTTTGAAGCTGATGGTTGGGTCTCCAGTGCTGCCTGCGCACCTGACAGGCAGCTGTGAAACTGAGCAGAGGCAAGCTAGGGGAGTCACAATCTATGCATAAATGATAGGGATATCTGTGCAGAAGGTGCGAAGGAAGCTCTGACCCCCCCCCTCCCCCAGATCTCCCCCTTCCCGAATGAAATGCACAGTTCAGCCAGCTTCTTACCTACACTGTACTCCTGCTACTGACTGCCAAGAAGCTCAAAAAATCCACCTTCACTTTTCAGTCAGAAGAGGCAGAAGTGGATGTGAGAGAAAGAGACATACAGAGAGACAGAGAGCCAAAGAGGGCAAGAGACTTGACTTTAAGAGACTCCTGTACTGACAACTCCATGCAGTTCGGAACCAGAACGACTGCGGCTGGACCAGGGTTCATGGGGACATGGCAAAACGCTGATACTAACCTCTTATTCAGAATGTCCCAACAAGTAAGTAACTTTTTCTTTCATTTTTTTTTTTAAAGAAACCTCAAGTTGTTATGTGCCCTTTTCTTCCTGCTACTTTTCTTTCTAAATGTTTTTGAAATTAAAAATATATATATATATATATATATATATTGTCATTTCTGTGTTACTGGAATGTGCAGTGTTACTTCATGGCTTCCCCAAGGGCTCTTTAAGGAAAAGGGGGGAAAGGACATCGAAGTTAGAGAAAGCAAAGGCATTTGTTGCAAAGTTTCACCTTGTGCAGCCTGAGCCCTGCCTTAATTTATTTCTTTGTTTCCCGCGAAAAAGAGAAAAGGCCACTCAACAAATGTATCTTTCTGACTGTGAAAGACTTGGTCAAAGTGTCTGCTGTCTCGAAGTAGGTCTTGCAACTGAACAGTCATAAAGCGCGGGCCCCTCACAGCAGCGGGTTTGACTTCTGGTGTCTGGAGCAGCTGGACTCAGACCCGAGCGAGGCTGTGCAGGCTTCCCTGCGGGCCGGGTCAAGCCGAAGGGCGGCAGGCTGCACTCAGGCTTGCTCTCGGCCTCCGTTCTGGCTCTCGGTGGCTCGGTGCCTTCGCTCTCCCCTGTGCTCCACTGGCCCAGGTGCAGCCAGCTCGGCTTGTCACCTGCCCGCCGCCTGCCGCCTGCCGCCCACCGCCTGGCATGGTGCACTCACACTGGGCGCGGCCCCTGCGTTCTCCCAGAGCCGCTTCTTGCTCAGCCACCAGCAGCTCCGCTGCTGCCCTGCAGGGAGAGCTGCCTGGAGAGCGCCAGGGCAGCAGCAGATTAATCACCCGCAGTGCTCAGTGCTTTGCGCCCTGCAGCCCTACGTGCCCGGCTCCTCTTGCACAATTGCAGGCTCTCAGGCTCCGCGGGGGAGCGAGGGTTAAGTGGAGGCAAAGGGGAAACAACCCAGAAACTTTCCTCTTTTCAGAAGCCTACCCCAAACCCATACAAAGCAAGAGTTAGTTTATCTTCCATGCAGCACCAAAGTAGTACTAACAAATATACTGGGATGTTAAGTAGATGGCAGTTGTTTAAAGATTGGTCTTGCCCCACTGGTTTAAAATAACTGCAACTGCTCATTTGTATGTAAGAGTTCGTGGAAATTGAATACTTTGGGGTAGATTTTAAAATGTTTGGTAATGAAATAAAACTACTTTAAAGGCTGTAAACTGCCAGAAGATTTGAAATAACAATTGCCAAAGAAAGTGCATAAAGCCCAGCTCTTGAACATTTAATTGGTAAACAGTTTTATCAGCCAGTTTTAGATAGGAGAAATGTATTTGAATAAGGCGTATTTGACATCCTGCAGAGGGACCCTGATAACTACTGATCCAGGAAGCTGACATTTAAATGCAATCAACATAAGCCCAGTAAGCAACTCTTTATGTGCAATCCTTTTTTTTTTTTTTTTTTTCTCACACTGAAAAGTTCCTTTCTTGTCTGACAGAGATGCTGCTTGTCTCTGCAGAACACTTTTCGAGATGTTTTTCTGAAGCACTTTTCTGTCTGGGTGGCTCTCTTGTGGTTGGAACAGAGTGTGTTTTCACTAACCTTAGAATCTAATAACTTGTGCCCCACTTTAAAATTTAGATATCACCAATCCGGGTTTTCCTTGAGTTGTGTGTATGTACATGCATGCTGTGAAAGGTTAGATTGCTTTAGGTTTTTCCCTCTAGTGAAAAAAGAGTTAATAAAACAGATAGAGATAATGATCAATAGATAAATGGCTATTGAACCACATAGATGTGTTAGATTGCTGCTTTGGCAAGAACCCATTTCCAAGTAGATTTGCATCTAAGGAGACTAAGTGATGCAAAACATTTAGGACTAAAAGAAATAAAAGCAAATTACATAAAAATAGGTCAGAATTAGGAAAATAATTTAAATTCCTCATAGAGAAACTTGTATGATCAGCTCACTGTGGTGTTTTCTGTGTGTTTGCTTGTGTACCTGTATGAATGTATGTGGACTATGAGCCTTGGTGCCTGTGAGAATAGACACAGGGAAGGCCTTTATGCTTGATGAACAGATTATGACACAGAACACTATGACAAAGGATGAAAATCACAAACTTAAAAAGTATTGTAAATCAACCATTTAGCTGTAGTTTGTTATTATTTTGTTTTTTTGTGTGGTTGTTGTTGTTTTGGTGTTGTTAGTGATGCTTAGCTTCCCATTTACTTTCAGAGTTACTAAATGTTTACCTTTTGTGTATTTTGGAAGTCATCTAAGAAGAGTATATGTTTACATGTGTAGATGTACTTTTCTTTCTCTTTCAAGATGCCATTTCAGAGTGTGTAGTCTTAAATTCAAAATCTGCCTAAATATAAGCCTGTGCTGTGCATGCCTAATGTTTTTGTTTTCCTTATGGGTAGTGGGTCAGCAGTGCTGGTTCAGTGTGAGTGGGACAGAGTGTGTGCATGGGGGATGGGGTGGGGGGAGGCAATGATTCTTGAAATGCTCTCTTAAAAGTCAACAGTTTGAAGAATAATAGTTTCAATATCCACATTAAGCCACCTTTTGCTAAAGATAAAAAGGTTTTTTTCTAATTTAATCAAATATGTACAATTCTATATATATAATTGTTTAGGATAAAAGAGGCTTTTCTGCTTGATTATTTTAATCTCTGAGTAAAAATTTAGCTCATAGAGTGAATGAAATCTTTTAAGTACAGTTTTTCACAGTTTTCTATAGTAGAATAAAAATTAATATTTCCTTGAATATCTTGGTAAGCATTGGACAAAACTGACAACTAGAGCCAGTAAAAGATGTTTAAAGACTGAGCTATAGAGAACTCACCACATATGATGTTAGCTACAGAAAAATGTATGCTTGGGAATCTGATGAACGCTGAAGTTGAAGAATCTAGGTCTGTGTCTTCTAAACGTAAGCTAGGCAGAGGCATGGGACAATCTGTATCTTGCATTTCCCCTGAACAAAGTTAGATTTCCTTAACTGTAAATCTTTCCTTTATCTAACATTAGCAAATGATTGGACTCAGACTCAGTGGAGTTAAGTCTGTTCCCCTTAAAGCTTTAAATGGGACTTCCTGGCTTCATCTCCCTACCTTACACTATTTTCCCTAAAATCAAAGATTATTCCTCTAAAAATCAATATGATTTGTTGTTGTTATTGTTGTTTAGAAAAATAATATTTCCTTGTAGCAAGATACTTGAGAGGTGTAGCTGTTGACTTTTGTAACTGAGAGTTCTGGATTCAGTTATGAGTTGATAATGTCCAAAACCATTTTCTCCTTTTCCTTATCTCTTAAAACTTCAAAGGTTATTTTTCTCAGGATACTCTCTTAAGGTGTTGTTAAAAAGACAGATGGGGGTGGTAGGAGAAAGGAGCTTGCTTTTGGAAGGTTGTTTTGTTTTTTTTAATCATACTTTGAAAGCTGTTTTTTCTACATAATTTGTACGTTTGTGTATTTGAGACAGTAGCAAATAAAATCCTTATAGCTTCCTCTAAGAGCAGGTACAGTTCGATCTAATTGAAATCTTTTTAAGAAATGACACTGTGCAGATAATGGTGATAGTGTACTTTTCCCATATTACCAGAGGTGTTTATACCTTTTATTATTGCTCAGGTATACTTAACCTGTTTCAAATAAAATGCAGATCCCTTAATAAGGTCTCTTTTCAGAGTAGAGTGAGATACCAAGTTAGAATTATAAATGACGCCTTGCATCATTATGGAGTAATTTAGGATTCACCCAATGATGTAACAAAATTAACAACATAATTTCATTGTGAAACTGTGTCTTATTAAAGAACAACTGTCTGACATTCTTTTACAGTTGCTTTATTTAACTTCATGCAAATATTATTAGTAGTGACATTTTTCTGTTGTGTATTAGATTCTCTCATTAGCATGATGTGTTAGTTATCACCAGAGAAATCATTTCCTAGATAGGTGAGGGACAAAATCGAGAAAGCTAAAAATTATATCAGTGATTTACATTACTACCAGACCATCTGCTCACCAGAGATATGACAGAGTAAACTTTTTGACTAGTATAAAACCTAGCACTTCCGAGAAATGATTAAAAGATATATAAGAAATATATAATAATATTTTTGGAAATCATTTACAAGAGTGCTCAATACAATTTTTTCTTCCAGTAGTCTTTTAGTATTTTCAAATCATGAGGACAAATACAGTTCCAGTCATAGGATTTGTAGTCAAAATGGAAATGATGTGTGTTTTCTTTTCTGGTTTCTAACCCTCCCAAAAAAATTTGAACATCTCTAACAATTTTAAAGATTCATATATAGTATTTCTTGTTTGTCACCTATCTAAAATATGTGCTGTGGGTAGCTTGGTTGTTCTTTGAAGTTCATGCAATATATTTTTATTCTAAAGCTTCTCCTCAAAACTGGACACATCCCTTTGACAATTGCTTCCTTAGTTTTACTGCCTCTCTTTTGCCTAATGCAAAGGAATTAAAATGTGCTTGAAAGTAACAACTATTGAATCAGGTATCCTTTTACCAATCTGTCATTTTGGTAAGTTCAGGAATGTGGTGCTATCCTCACATACAAATATGTCGGTGACAGGACTATCCTTGTTTTACTGCAGGCCTGTCACCCTGGCTACTAAAGAATCCTCAGACTTCAGTGGTTGGCTTACCAACTGCAGTCTTCAGTTTGGTATTTAGTGCCAAGAAGGAAAGTGATCATTTCACATCCATTGATTGGTTCTCGATTCCAGGCTGCACTGTAAATGTATGTATATAATAACTAATTTGATTCTTATGATAGTCTAATGGAATCAGGAAGTGTTCTATCTTGATTCTCCAGATCTAGAAAACTAGCTTTTAACTTGGCAGTGTCTTCATGGAAAGTTACTCAGTAGCAATATTCAGTACCAGTTCCCTAAAGAAACAAAGTTATTAAGGAGTGCTATGCTTTTTGTTTCCAGGAGAATGCTTTCTATAAGTCTTCAAAAAATACCTACCATGAACATAAGACAGTAGTATTTTCTAGACTATCAAATTTGTTTTTACCCATTAAAACACAAACTTTTCTTGTAAACTGGTCAAACTTCAACCTAAAATTTATGAATGCTTCAGTTTTCCCCAAATTGTTATTTTTTTCTTAAATACATTGTGTTTTTTAAAAAGTTTAGAAGATTTAATGTTAATTCATAAAAAGGAATCATCTTCCACATATGTTCATTTACTTTTAATATTTAATATCATGAAACTGAATTGGTATTATTTTTGTAAAATTTCTTTACATTATTGTTTGATGTGTGTGATGATAACCAGTGACTGCTGTTCCTCCTGACTCCTCTAATCTCATGACTCACAAATGCTTTCTACATAAAAGCTGGTGTCTATCTACATATTCTTTGAACAATATGTCATATGTTTTGAACAGTTTGATATTCACATAATATGTTTTAATATTTAAATTATATGAGCAGGGTAGCATAATGAATTACCGAAAGAGTAGCTATCAGTATATATATGGTTGTGAAAATATGTGAATCCTTACAAAGATGTATGGCTCAAATTTAAAGCCACTAAGTGTAAGGGAAAGAAATGCGTGTGCCTTTTTGTCCGTTGTCATGGCCCTTAGAATACTGACATCACAATGGTTCTTCATCCTGACTGCTACAGAATCCTCGAACTTCAGTAGCTTGAATACCAACCTTAGTCACCAGTTTGCTATTCAGGACTAGAAAGGCAAAATTCGAGTTTATTAAAAGGTTCTCCCTTCCAGGCTCCACCAAAAAGGTATTTTTTTTATAAGTAATTTGTTTCTCATGATAGCTTAATCATATCAGGAAGTGTTCTCTATTTATTCCTCTAGATCATATGAACTAACTCTCAACTCAGTAGTGGTTTCTTGAAAAGGTAGACATTCAAGCCATATTCGGTACCAATCTTCTGTAGAAACAACATTATTATATGAAGGGAGGTATGCTTTAAGCATACAGGAGAACAATTTCTGTAAATCTTACCAAAAAAAAGTGTCCAGGTTATGCTTGAGTATTGTTTTATATGCAACCCAATTGTTTTAACCACCATGACTACAAATATTTTTTAAAAGAATTGGTCATTCTTTTTTGTAGACCCTAAACCTAAGAACTCCCTGGTTTTCTTCAAATTGTTATAGTTACAACACATATTTTGTTCTTTGGAATATATTTCTGAATATTTGAACATTAATTCTAATTAGACAGGAACTACTTTCCAGACATGTTAATTTCCTTTCAGTTTGTCCATCACAAAATTTAGTTGCTATTATTTTGTAACATATCTTCACATTAGTGTTTGAAGTATGCGATGACAACCATTGACTGCTGTTCCTCCTGACTTTGAATCTCATGGGTCTCATAGGCTTTCCACATAAATGCTGGTGTCTCTCTACATATTCTTTGAAAGACGTCATATGTTTTGGTGAGAATTATAGTCACTAAATATATAATTTTAATATTTATATTGTATGAGCAGGGTAGAGAAAAGAAACCACCAAAAAGTAGCCACTTCACTATTATAGGAAAGGAGGTAATTATGGATTAGATAAAAATGTTCAGAGGCATCTAAAAATGTTTACAGCCGATTGAAGCTTGATTTTACGACTGATGCCTAAGAGAGAACAGACAATATCAAGGTAGAATATTGGACATACCTGGGGGAGTGAGAGAAACACTGCCTTCATAAAGCAAAGGGTGCTTCTATAACATTTTGGGAGTTATCTTAGTGCATAAGCTGATGGAGATGTTTCGGAAGGAATGGAAATCTAAGGAAAATGAATAACGATTACTTTTACTTCCTGTTCATCTTAAATAAGGGCAAGGGTGGCTATTGGCTCCAGAAGCTTGCTACAGCGGGGGTGCTGAGACGCTGCGTGAGCCCAGTGACAGGTCCAAGCATGTGGACCGAGGTAGCTGCTGGCCGACTCTGCCCAGCCAGCCAGCTCCGGGTATGCTCGCTGGCTCCTAGGCCACCGTGGAGATGTCGTCCCACTTGTTGTCCCAGTCATCTTCGCTGCCTTGGCTGGCCTGGTGACCTCCAAGGAGCTGCTGGGGCGACTTAGGTGGTACTATCAGTATAGGACTAGGCTGAGGGGCCAGGTCATCACTTGTTAATGTTCCTAGATCAAAACATGAGGAGGACACAAAGCATTCTGATCTCCAATGCTCTCTAGAGTACAAATTAATTTATGAACACATTCAATCTGGATCCTATTTGATCTAAGCACCTATATGTTTGCACATAAGTTCTGTACTCAGTTTCTAAATTCCTCCGGTAATCTTGGTTCTAGTAATGAATTCATATAACTACATATAGACCAAAATTCACATGCACAAAGTCTTCTGAAAAAAATAGAAATCCATGAACATAGAACTCTGTAACTGTGTACCTGCTCATGAGCCTGCCTGGGTTTCCTCAGTCTTGATGCAAGTACTGAAGGAGAGGTGGGGTGGGGGATCAGGCAAAGAAACCATGGGGAAGTAGAGACTGTGGAGTTCTAGTGGAAGCTTAAAGTCCCTGAAAACCCCACGACAGCAAGAGAAGGAGAACATGGAATATTTTAGCCAGGTGTGTACGGACTTCCTACTCAGCCATTAGCTCTCCTTAATTTGAACCAGAGAAAGAATAATAGTATTTATGTTGTAGACTCTGAATGTGTTTTCTGGGGAGACCTTGTGGCTACAAGTTGAGGACCTGTTGGAGATAATAAAAGATAGAAAATCTTGCCGATTTTCCTATTGTTTAGTGTCCTGAGCATAGGCCCCTCAGGAATTGCTCTAGGAGTTTATTGTGACTGGGATAAACTACGTATATATGTTTTGGGCTCAGTTAAATGCAAAATTTAAACAGTGTCTGAAGGAACTTGGGATGCGGAAATTCAGCAATGAAGAAGGCACAAATGTTCTGAACTTCATGATCGTTTAGGTAGAAAGTTGCTAATATCTTTCCTTTCATTTTCACTAAGGTTCAAGGTAATCAGATAAGTCACCCAGAAGACAAAAAGTATGCTATTCTACCTTACATCTCAAGTCCTGCTTCTTGGGATAGAGACAGAAATATACCCAGGCATCTAGCCAGTTTGGATTACATAGTTAGACCTGATCACAAGTAAAGCCAATTCTAGAGAGGAGAGAAGGGATGTGCTGATATGTTTGTGATTCTCCATCCACAAGCAAGGAACCTCTCAGGTGATTTCATTAACACATTTAAAGAGCAGTTTATCCTCCTTGCTGCTGGCATTTTCCTGTTTGCATAATAAGAACATTTGTAGTCTATGAGGTGTCAGGTACAATGACATTCCTGAATGACAATCATGCAGTTTGTGAGGTAGGATATCCATATAAGGCAAGCTAGCCACATGATTTTCTTACCTCAACCTCACTGAGCTTTGAATGACAGTGATGTTGATGTTCTATTTAGACCAGAGTTAATGATATAGCATGCTCAAGTTCTGGAGATCCAAACCCCACAAATCACCAATATAGCTGCCAGAAGCTAAAAGATACTAAATAGTTACACAAAGGCACAGGTGACAATAAAGAAATATTCATTGCTCACAACCTGTGTTGTTGTGATCTCTTAGGTGACATACCTTTAAATGGTCAAGAAAGATTCCGAGGGAGCAACGAGATGGAGTTCTCCACAGACTGACTGGAGCCAACTGAGGAGACAGAGATTCTAAGCTGAATGAGGTAAGTGGCATGCCTGTCACTTACTGTTGAGTGCCTCTCCCCTCTCTGCCTTGTGAGAGCACTATGCATCTACCTCCATCTGTGACATGGCTTTCTTGATAGATGTACCAGGCTGAAAGACTGGTCAACACACTGGTCCTGCAGTTGGCATTCCAGGACCCTTAGCCATTTTATCCAGAGATATCTGAAAGAGAACTTGATTGGACAGTGGTTGATGGAAGTCCAGGAAAAGGAGGAAGCAGTGGATGCCACAGTTATCATGAACTAACATACAAGTCTGCTTTCATGGTGACTCAGGGCAGCTTCTCAAGTGTACAGTAGAGAAAATGGCTATATAATTGTAAACAACCATTTTGCAGTATGTGTTTCTACATGTGCCTCTCTGTCACGGGAGGTTTCTCCAATTGTGTGTGATACATGAGTATGTACAGAGATGAGGGTCTCCATGAGTGAGAGATTATGCTTGTAGATGTGAGCATTCATACATGTGTACTTAGTTCTGTGTGGGCCTCCTCTGCCTCTATGCATGCAGCACAACCAATAAATCAAAGACTTTGTTCTCAGAGGCTCTATTGCTGCCCTGAGAGCCTGTTACCAAGGCTCAAAGGGTATTTGAGCAAGAGAGAGATGTGAGAAGGCTGGGCTACACTTGTTAGGCAAGAAAGTCAACTGTGTTTGGAAGAGGGGTAGAAGCTTCCTTGGATTCTTCTATGTAGGAAACCATGAGATTGTCCATCAGTTTAATCATCCATACACCCAAGAAGCTGCATCACATACTGTTTTGCAGGTGTGTATTGTTGTGATCATGGGTGAAAACAGGGCTTTTCACAGAGCAGCTCCCAGGATAAATAAAACATAGATTTCTGGATAGGTCAAAGCTGTAGGCATTTTGATGGGATAGCTCATTTCAACTTACTTCAAGTTGTACAACAATCTACCTACCCATTTGGTTCTCACTGTTTACAGTTCTGTTCCCTATCTTCTGCTTCCATCAGTATCTTTTCATACTCCTGCATCTGCTTTTCTCCCCTCTGTCTGTCTCCTGCCCTGGTCAATCCCAGTAGGTTTTTTTGTTTTGTTTTGTTTTGTTTTGTTTTTTTGACTTGCCTATTAGCTGTCAGATATTTATAATTAGCAATCAGCAGTAAGGCAGTGCCAGAATATCTCTTGGGTTGCCACCAGGCAAAGACACTCATGTTTTGAGCAGCTATAGATCAACAAAATGTAAAATCTAAAATACAAAATACAGTGATGGTTCAGAAATGACAGCATCAAACTCCTGCCATCACTTAGCTCTTTGTCAGTACAGATTTAACAATTGAAAATACCGAGATGCACCTTCATATACAGTAAGGAATGTCACCTGAACAATGGGTGGATATGTGCACACAGCATGCAAATGTGGAGCTCGGAAGACAATTTCCGATGTTGCTCTATGTTACCTTCCACTTTCTTTTTTTTATTTGATATATTTTTTATTTACATTTCAAATGATTTCCCCTTTTCTGCCCCCCCCCACTCCCCGATAGTCCCATAAGCCCCCTTCTCTCCCCCTGTTCTCCCTCCCACTCCTTCCCACTTCCCTGTTCTGGTTTTGTGCTATACTGCTACACCGAGTCTTGCCAGAACAAGGGGCCACTCCTCCGTTCTTCTTGTACCTCATTTGATGTGTGGATTATGTATTGGGTATTCCAGTTTTCTAGGCTAATATCCACTTATTAGTGAGTGCATACCATGATTGATCTTTTGAGACTGGGTTACCTCAGTTAGTATGATGTTCTCCAGCTCCATCCATTTGCCTAAGAATTTCATGAATTCATTGTTTCTAATTACCAAACATGTGAAAGATCTGTATGACAAGAACTTCAAGACTCTGAAGAAGGAAATGGAAGAAGACCTCAAAAAATGGAAAAAACCTCCCATGCTCATGGATCAGCAGGATTAATATAGTTAAAATGGACATTTTGCCAAAAGCAATACCCATCAAAATGCCAACTCAAGTCTTCATAGAGTAAGAAAGAGCAATTCTCAAATTCATCTGGAATAACAAAAACCCCAGGATAGCTAAAACTATTCTCAACAATAAAAGAAATTCTGGGGGAATCAATATCCCTGACCTCAAGCAATACTACAGAGCAATAGTGTTAAAAACAGTGACAGGCAGGTAGATCAATGGAACAGGATTGAAGATCCAGAAATGAACCCACACACCTATGGCCACTTGATCCTTGACAAAGGGGCTGAAAACATCCAATGGAAAAAACCTAGCCTTTTGAACAAATGGTGCTGCTTCAACTGGAGTTCAGCATGCAGAAGAATGTGAATTGATCCATCCTTGTCTCCTTGTACTAAGCTCAACTCCAAATGGATCAAGGATCTAAACATAAAGCCAGACACTATGAAGCTAATAGAAAAGAAACTGGGGAGGAACCTTGAGGACATTGGTACAGGGGGGAAAAGTTCCTGAACAGAACACCAATAGCATATGCTCTAAGATCAAGAATTGACAAATGGAACCTCATAAAATTACAAAGTTTCTGTAAGGCAAAGGACACTTTCAACTTTCATGGTTGTGAGCCATCTTATGAGGTACTAGAAACTAAAGTTGGATCTTCTGCAAGAGCAGTACATGCTCTTAATCACTAAAGCAGCTCTCTACCTCTCATCTAAGATACTTAACATTTGTTGGTTTGTTTGTTTGATATGGGTTGCTAAAGGGATAAAGGTTTGGAGACCAGCAGATAATTTCAGGAAGGGGGTTCTCTTCTAGATCTGTATATTTAATTTGATAATGAAACTTAGGCTACCAAACAGAAAAGCTCAACACAGTAAGACTTGGCAAACCAACAAAAGAAAAGAGCTTAGGAGAAGACACAAGAAACTGAGACATAGTTTTGCACATTCAGGAGTCCCATAAAAATACTAAACCGAAAGATAGGTTTGGGGAAGACTTGTTTGCATACCCCAGTACGTCCCATGTTTGCTGCCTCAGTGTCTGTGTATACAAATAAGCTTTGATCAGTTGACTTAAAAGACTTTGTTCTCCTTGTATCTAGTCTATCTTATGGAAAGTATATTATTTATTCTTATTTTTCTACTTCAGGATTTTCTTAACTCTGAGGAGGGGTATTTAATAGAGATATCTCATATGGAGTGGTGTGTGCTGCTCTCTCTCTCTCTCTCTCTCTCTCTCTCTCTCTCTCTCTGTCGCTCTCTCTCTCTTTTCTCTGTGTGTGTCTGTCTGTCTGTTATTCTTTCTGTATGTATCTCTGTCTCTCTATCTCATAATGTCTGATTGTTTGTATTTGTTCCCATCAGATACATGAAAAATCTCCTCTGATGGCTAAATGAGGCACTGATTTATGAGTATATCAGAATATCACAAGAACCAACTAAATTGTTACATTTATTTATTTATGCATGCATTTTTAGATCTGTAGGATTGATATCACTTAAGTATTTTGAATATCTACTTTCCGTTCTTGGCCACTCAAGCAGTGTCAGTGTGTGTAAATCGCTTGAGGCACAGGAGTGGCAAAACTCCCCTGAGTACCTCCAACTGCCAATTTCCATGTAGAGAACACTCTAACTGCCCTCCAGGCAGGCCTCAGTCTTCCCCATCCACACTCCATCCTAACAGAGTAGCCCAAGCACACAAGTCGAAATCCCACCAATCCCTATCTTCAAAGAGTTGTGCCCAACCCCAAGAACAGGTATATATCCCTGTCTTCTACTCAGTTTGTTGCTGGCTTTCATCTGAGCAGAGGCAGCCAGCCCAGTAGAAGTTAAGTTTGGTTCTTCCTCCCAGCCCCACGCTCCCAGGAATAAGACTCAAACTCAACATATATTTACAAATACTCTAGTCATATAGTTAGGCTAATTTCTGACTTGATCATAACAAAAATTAATCCATTTATTCTAATTCATATTCTGCTGTGTGTCTGGTTACCTTTCCTCAGATACCATATGTCTGTCTTGTGACATATTCCGAGGTGAATTGTCCAATCAGCACTGTCCCTAAATCCTTTCTGCTTCCGGTATGCCCCACGTCCTACATTCTGTCTAAACTATAGGCCAGCAGAATTTAATTGACAAACCAATTCCACACAAATACTTGCACATGCATGATTATGGCTGCATTGTTTCAAAGAGCCAGGAAATAGAATGGGTCTAGCAGCTAATCATCCAAAGAACATTAAAATAGCATGTGCCAATATACATAACAGAATTGTATTAAAAGGTCTCAGTTATCTTTGAATGATTGCTGAATACACCCTAAAGCATCAAAGACACAAAATTAGATTTTCTGATAATCATATTTCAATACTCAATATTCAGGCTTCTTTCCGATATATTTTTTATTTACATTTCAAATGATTTCCCCTTTTCTGGATCCCAACGCCCTGAAAGTCCCATGAGCCCTCTTCCCTCCCCCTACTCCCCCATCCACACTTTCCCACTTCCCTGTTCTGGTATTGCCCTATACTGCTACATTGAGTCTTTTCATAACAAGGGGACACTCCTCTGTTCTTCTTGGACATCATTTGTGTGTGGATTATATATTTGGGTATTCCAATTTTCTAGGCTAATATCCACTTATTTGTGAGTGCATACCGTGATTGATCTTTTGAGACTGGGTTACCTCACTTAGTATGCTGTTATCCACCTCCATCCATTTGTGTAAGAATTTCATGAATTCATTGTTTCTAATGGCTGAATAGTACTCCATTTCTTTATCCATTCCTCTATTGAGGGATAGCTGGGTTCTTTCCAGTTTCTGGCTATTATAAAAAGGACTGCTATGAACATAGTGGAACATGTGTCCTTATTACATGCTGGGGAATCCTCTGAGTATATGCCCAGGAGTGGTATAGCAGGGTCCTCAGGAGGTGACATGCCCAGTTCTCTGAGCAACTGCCAGACTGATTTACAGAAGTTTGTACCAATTTGCAACCCCACCAGCAGTGGAGGAGAGTTTCTCTTTCTCCACATCCTCGCCAACATGTGCTGTCTCCTGAGTTTTGAATCTTAGCCATTCTGACTGGTGTGAGGTGAAATCTCAGGGTTGTTTTGATTTGCATTTTTCTAATGACTAATGATGTTGAGCATTTTCCAAGATGCTTCTCAGCTATCCAAAGTTCTTTGGGTTAAAATTTGGTTTTATGGTGTCTAACTTCTTGATTTCTTTGTATATATTGGAAATTAGCCCTCTGTCAGATATAGGGTTGGTGAAGATCTTTCCCCAGTTGGTTGGTTGCCAATTTGTCCTTTTGATGGTGTCCTTTGCCTTACAGAAACTTTGTAATTTTATGAGGTCCCATTTGTCAATTTTTGATCTTAGAGCATAAGCTACTGGTGTTCTGTTCAGGGACTTTCCCCCTGTACTGATGTCCTCAAGGTTCTTCTCTAGTTTCTTTTCTATTAGTTTCAGAGTGTCTGGCTTTATGTGGAGGTCCTTGATCCATTTGGAGTTGAGCTTACTACAAGGAGGGTAAGGATGGATCAATTCACATTCTTCTGCATGCTGACCACCAGTTGAACAAGCACCATGTGTTGAAAAGGCTATCTTTTTTCCATTGGATGTTTTCAGCCCCTTTGTTGAGAATCAAGTGGCCATAGCTGTGTGGGTTCATTTCTAGATCTTCAATCCTATTCCACTGATCCGCCTGATATTCAGGCTTTTTTAAGAAAATGCTTTTCAGTGAATTTTACCAATTCTAAACATCAGTGAGATATTATATCTTGTGTAAATAAATAATCTACATTATGGAAACTTGAAATCAGCATCAGTAATCAATCCATTGTTTCAAGCATTTTCATTGGTTTCTGTTAAAACACTTTAATCTTCTAATTATTTTCAAATAAACATATGAGTCATTATTAACTATACAGTTAATTCACAGTTCAATACAAGTTAGAATATCTATTTTCTAATTAATACATCATAACCTATGACATATAATAATTGATTTTATATTATTGATTTTTGACATTATTAATTCTCAACACATTCAGGAAATATGGCACTCATGCACTGCCAATGAGTCTGGGAGATTCCTTAGGGTCCTTCAGAGGTCCAACTGCTCTCTGTGGCCTGCACTGAAACCCTAATCTCTGCCCTGCCCAACCATGCCAGCTGACCCTTCCCATCTGAAAAGGATGGTGGCCCCAACTCCAGATGAATCTTGAGTACATGGTATATGATTATCCTTGGCCCTTTCTGCCTATGGCCCTTAGCAGTGTTGTGACATTTTCTCTGTGACCTGGAGTCCCCATCTCAGGTTCTCCATTGAGAGGCTCTTGCAGGGCTCATGTGCCTTTGGGGGGGCACAGTGGCAGACTAGGAATAAGAAAGGTACAGGATACAGTGAGTTATATCCTGGCTTTCCCCCCACCTCTCTTGAGTTGTTCTGGAGGGCTGCAGACACTTCGAACCTGTAACTCTCACTATGAATTCAGGCCATGGGTCAGAGTGTCCCTTCCAACCTGGACATCTGCCCTCTCAGAACCAGGAAACATACCCCAGGAGAGTTAGCCTCTTTTAAGGGTCTCTCTTGTGGAATTAGAATGACCCTGTGACCCTGTGATACCACTAAGAGTAGGGCACAGGTGAGTCCACCCTGGCTGTGAGAATCTTTCTTCCCCAGGTCTAGAAATGTCAGGTCAACCAGAACTTGGCGGAATTTGTGACACAGGACACAATTTTTCATTAACTGCCTGGACCAAATGTGTGGACTTCTAGATTGTTTTTAGGGTCCTTAGCCTTTCCTTAGAGGTTGGGCAACTGACTCTATGACCCTCATTCCCAGCCCTGGGCTCAGGCCTAGAAGAGATGTCCTTGCTAAGGTGTCCTCCATTTGCTGGAGGGAGGCAGCTCCCACTGTGTATGGGAAAAATGAGAACATCTATTGCAAAATATTCTTGCTGCCTACAACAGGAGAAATTTAATATTTAATGTATGGATTAGAGATATCCAAGCATATGGTAATTTAATAAATAAAAGTGTTTGGGTTTTGTGACATATATTTTTTATTGCTAAATCATGCATAAGCATAACAACATGTTGCCCTTGTTGCAAGTGGTAGACATGGCATTTGGAGGGGACTGGACAGGAGAGGTGACTTTGGAATCTGTTCTCCTACTTTTTACTCAGTTCTTTGCTGAAGGCATTTGTTAACTGGTATGGATACATGGGATACAAGATGGGACCAGGCTGAGTGGGCCCAGGAGTGGTTCCTTTCTCTATCACAGGTTTCAATGCTGGTCACATCCCCCAGGAGCCACGCTGTCACTCAAATGATGCCTTCAGCAGTGGATGCATCGTCCAGAGTTGCCCACAGGCATTTGTATCACAAGTCCCAGTTTGCAGTTGCTCAGGTGTTTTTTTCAAGAACTATTTGAGTAGTATAAGCAGGGCTGATTATTCCCATTTTACAGATTCATTAAACAAGAGTAGAACTGGAGTCTTAGGTAACTAGGTGCTGGATGTGGCCTCTTGCATGACCCTGCCTCCTCTTTGGGGGAACTTTGCCAAAGGCAGAGTCTCCTCCATTCCTGTGTCTCCCTCTGGGGCAATGTTTACAAATTCAGGGTCCCCAGAGACAGCAATCCTGTGAAAGCTGGCAGCCCCAGGGCTCCTTGGAGCCTGCAGCCCACTCCAATTACAAAGAAACTCAGAGGGCTCTGCTGAGCTATTTACATGGGTGGCTGGGGGAATGGGGCACTCAGCAGGACTGGGAGTCCTTCTGCCTGGCCTCAACTCCTGTCTCTGCTGCCTCTGCCTGGCTTGCACAGCCAGAAAGGGTCGTCTGGTTTAGGGTGGTTGAAGACTCAGGATTCTAATTTCAAGCATTAGACTTGGAGATTTGGGCCATTTCTGTTTCCCACTGCTCTTCCCAGCCAGGCTTCTCTCTAGCTCTGGACAAACCCTTTTGCTCTCATGGGCCTCAAGTTTCTTATCTGTAAGACATGGGAACTAGCCTAGGAGAGCACTGTTAAAACTCAGTGTCCCGTGGCATAGCCTGGTGAAGAGAAACCACCCACACATGACCACTGCTACTAAGAGCAGCTCTTACTGAGAGGTCAGTAACTGATCACAGTATCAAGTATTAGATAATTGATTACAGGAAGGACTACATAGATGATTATAGTTTATCATTTATTCAACACTTAATGTATCCTAGAACACTGCTCCAACACTGTCAATTAAATATACACCAGTCCTGTTTACAGATGGGAAAACTGGGTCTAAGAAGGACCTTGATTTCATACAGTCTGACTTTTGAATATTAAGGTGACTGTCTATATCCTTCTGTATGCTGTGGATAAATAAATATAATTATGTGCCTAGATATACAGGCACACATAGGTGAATATATTACTATTGATACATTAATAATAAAATAAGAGGCTGGACATGAAGTCAGGGAGGTTCTCAAGGCTTTATTTCACACCCTTCTAGTTCCATGGGTGAGAAATACTCTGGCTGGTAGTGCAGGGAAGGCTGGCAGGATGCTTATGAGGATAGTGTTTGCAGAACAACCAAGCCTCAGACAGACCTCTAATGGAGAGGGAGGCTTTGGTGGGAGGCTTTGGTTTCTCCCCAATCAGTTCCCAAAGTACTGGACTTCCTGGAGGCTGTGTCCCACCCTTTTTCCAGGCACCCTTAGCTTTCCCACATTGAGAGGGGAGGAGAGGGCTGGGTAACTTCTCTTAGAGCTTTAGGGTATCAGAACACTCTTCAGATACAAGAGAGGGTGTGTGGTGGGGAATCTAAAGAGCTGGTTAGCTAGAGTTGGCACCTGAGATTGGGAGTCGCATACCTGGGTGGGGAGTCCTAGGTTTTCCTGGGCCTCCATTTTGCTGTCTCTGTGAATCTGTAGTCTTCACTGCCTGCGGCCCCTTCCTCTTCCTACACTTGTTGTGTCTCTTGCTCATAGATGTATCATCTCTGTCCTGTAGGGAAAAGCCATGAGCATGAGAGATGACAATCATTGTCCCCCCATGGAGACAGCTAGAGAGTCCAGCACAAACATTGCTGGGCAAACCCTACTGTTGCTGCCCTATGGTTGTATGGACTTGCTATATCATAGAACCTCTTTGGCCTCAGTTTCTACTCCTGCAGTGGGGTTAGCTAACTTGTCCTTTCCTGCAGGGTCACGGGACATTATTAAGTGGGTGATGTGACCAACCTCCTTCACAGGCTCCGTGAGGAGTCTAATACTATGTTGGTTGTTTCTGTTTCTGGATGTCTGGGAGGACTTGAGTTAGGTAGAAGATCAAGACTTTGAACCATAAATCAGGAAAATGAAGTGGAGGATAATTTGGGCTAGATCAGTTTTTTCAGAGGAAGAACTTGACGGACAGATGAACTGATATGTCCCCGCCCAGTGAGCTAGGAGCACAAAGCAGACAGGGATGCTGGAGACTTGCTGCCCTAGGTCTCCTCCCAATGCCCTTTGATGTCTGCACCTGAGGCTCAGGGATTGCAGTGGCAGGAAAGATTCGTGATTTTTTCTGGAGAGAGAAAGGAGACTCAGAGTCCTAATACAGGCTTCCTGAAGCAGTAAATTGTGTTGTGCGTGCGTGCGTATCTGGGGGCTGCTTTGTACATGGACAAGTGCCTCTCCTAAGTGTTCCTTGGGCATCCCTGTCTGAGGTTGCAGTAAACAAACTTGAAAGCCTCTGGCTTATTGCTTGCCCAGATTGTCTGTGTGTAGACTCCTGGTGGCCACAAGAGGGCAGCATGGTGCACGAGTCGATTCTTGATGGTTTTACCCAGGGAGAGCTGAAGCTGGGAGAGTGGCAAGTGGATTGCCAGCCTGGGCTTTTGGAGCCTGCCAGGAGTCAGGGCTAAGCTTCTGACAGGGAGGGCTTCTCTGTAGAGCTTTCCCTACTCTGGTTCTATCTGTGTGGCCTGAGGACACCCCAGTACAGCCACTACCACACTGTGGCCTTTGATGGCACTGAACTGTGGGCATCTTCAATGGAGAGAAGCTTTGGGACAGACATTGAGCAATGATAGGAGAAGTGTTCAAATCTCTGGAAACAGCATCAGTATGAGTCAAGATCAGGCAAGGAGCTGGAGCAGCAGGTCAGTTCATGATGGTGAACTTATCAGAGCTGCCTTATTGGTATGTCATTCTGTAATATATAACCTGACAAACAATATTTAGTTCTAAAAAGATATTTGCATGGAATGTGCAAGGTGCACAGATCAGTTAAGGATGAATTTTTGCTTCCTGTTTGAGCAGGTAAAAGACAACTGTCATTTTTATGAGCTGGCTTGATCAATATCCAAATGGTAATATATCTTCAGTCATGCCATATCAAAAGATGATTTTTTTTTCATAGTTTCCTGGACCAAAGAGTTCCTCAGAGCAGTCATATCCCTTGAAGGAGGCAGTATGGCCCAATGACTGCAGTGGATCAAATAGTGCCCTCCCCCCCCACCCCCCACCCCAGTTCATGCTCATGTGGATTCCTTTGCAAGCAGTGCCTTTGCAGATGTAGGGACTTGAGATGAGGTTGTGCAGTGCTGCTGGGACAGGTCCCAAACCCATGACTGGAGTCCTCATTAAGGCCATTTGAAGACTCAGATGTGTCCATAGGATGTTTGAGCAGAGAGACTGGAGTGAGACATCTACAAGTCAGAGTATGGGAAGGGTGGACAGAAACCACAAGGAGATGCTGGAGGCAAGGGAAGTCTGCTCTGCAATGCTCCAAGGGAACAAGACCCTCCTCACACTTCAGCTCCAGACTCCTTCAGAACTGTGAGATGCACTCTGGTGACACATCACATGGCAGGTTCAGGAGCCCGTGCAGGATTCTAGGGACATGGATGGATGGTTGGCCATGGACACATAGCCTTATTTCCATTCCCATGGAGCTGATTGGCCTTAGGGGATGCTCACTGATCCCTTCAAGTCTTGTTTTCATCTCTGACACAGAAGTATTTTCTTACATGGCTGTGTGAGCAGAGTGTTAAGAATTCCAAAATACAGGGCTGGAGAGATAGCTCAATGGTTAAGAGCACTGACTGGTCTTCCAAAGTTCCTGAGTTCAGTTCCCAGCAACCACCTGGTGGCTCACAATAATCTGTAATGGGGTCTGATGCCCTCTTCTCTGTGTCTGAAGACAGCAACAGTGTACTCACATACACAAAATAAACAAATCTTTAAAAAAAGAAAATAATTTCAAAATAGGGGCTGGAGAGATGGCTCAGAGGTTAAGAGCACTGACTGCTCTTCCAGAGGTCCTGAGTTCAATTCCCATCAACCACATGGGGACTCACAACCATCTATAAGGAAATCTGATCCCTCTTCTTGTGCTTAAGCAGGCCTTGAGAGACTACCAGAAGAATGTTTCCCTCTTCTTGTGTGTCTGAAGATAGCTACAGTGTACTCACATAAAATAAATAAATAAATATTATTTTAAAAAATAATGTCAAAATAATGATAATGGATCCCATAAGCAAGTGTTAGGGACCCTCTGGGGGAGGAACCCATCCCAGCATCTGGACACATATGCCAACAGTGCTGAGGCTGAGATGTGCCGCTCCCTGAGTTGTCTCTCTTCTAGTTTTGGCTTTGTGCATGTCCAGCTGGTAATCAGTGCCACAAATTTTTATCTGATGAGAGTCACGTTTAATTAAGTCTTGGATTTTTATCATATTTTCAACCCATGATCATATAATGTTATTGTTAAAGGAATTTTTGAAGATGTGATTAAAAATAACAATGACTTGACGTTGAGATAATCAAAAGAGAGGCCATGTGATTGGGCTCAATCTCATTACATTCCTCTAAAAGCAGAGTGTTCTTTATGGCTGGTGACAGCTGGAGAGAGGTCAGAGAAATTTGAAGCATGGGACTGATTTAGAGTGCCCTTGCTGACTTTGAAGATGATGAGCTGCAAAGAAGGCCTTGAGAGAAGGCTCTTCATGCTGAGTGTGAGCTCTGATCAACAGTCAACAAGGCTTCTGCCCTATAGCTGCATGAAAAAGTTCACTCACTGTCTACAACCAGAAACAATTTAGAAGTGGCTTTCTCCCCAGCCCTCCCATACTGGCACTGGGTTTCAGATCTTAAGTCAAGAACCCACTCATCTGTATGGACTTCTGACCCACAGAACCATAAGATGATACAGGGTGCTCTTTAAACCCTTTTTCTTCTAGTAATTCTTTGTCTAAAATTAGCAAACTAATATAGCCCATTGAAGTGTCAGCTATTAACTCCTTAAGTGTTTCGTAACTAGGATCTCTGGAAGTGGATGATTCCAAACAAGAAAATAAATGAGTGTATGTGAGGTATCTATCTAGTGGTAGAGGAAAATGACTTGGCTTTCTGACAGTTTCAGGAGAGATGTGATGCCTCCTATACATACAAAAAAAAGGCAAGGGACTTTTTTAAAAAAACGTTATGATCACTGTTGAGGTTTTAAAAGATCATCTTTACCCTTTTCTTCTTGCTGTATATTTTAAGTTTTAGGAATTCTCCATGCTCAATTTGAAACATGTGCAAAAATTCACAAGCTGTAAAGGGTTTTGTTAAGAGGCATACACAATTCTCATATGCAAATGGGACTGCATATGAAAAAATGCAGAAAGATGTCAATAAAAAATTGTACTGAGCTACCTAATGACTCTCTAAGTGACAAAACACTACACTAGAAGCTGAGTAAACTTAATCTGAAATTCATATTTTAATAGAGGCATCTGAACAAGTTGACAACCAATAGGGGAATAAAACATGCATTGTGGGCTGAAGTTACCTTGGCCAATAACCATTCTGCTAAAATTCAAGAACATTTAGAAAAAAGCTGTGATAGTATAGGATGGTATATTGATTCACAATGTAAGTGAGTCTGTCTTCAGGCAAGAACAACAATACTATTATCTTTGTGGTCTGAGGCAATACTACAAGGGGAAAGAGAAGAAGGTAGAGAGAAGAGAAGAGATCATGGGTTAGGAATCTTGAAAACATGGCCATGAGGGCTGGCCAGGTGGAGTAAGAGCAGTCTAGATGAATATGACAAATCATATTGTGGGATTATTGGCAGAGAGGTCAACATAACAGCAGAGAGGGTAGATTTCTGCCCAGCTCTAGTGCTCAGTAAGCCTTTTTATTAATATGAAATTTTTAGGTCTTTCATCTAGGAATTGAATGATCAAAGAAGCTGTAGAAACCTTCAGCTGAGGAGCCCCGGGGACTACAGTCAGGGAGAACCACTTGAGTAGTGGCTCTGAGGCTCCTGACACCTCATAAACTGCCACATAGCAGTCTGTGGATTAGAGGGGGAAATCAGTGCTGCTGGTCAACCTAAGACACATCCTCACCCATGGGATTTGCTGTTCCCAAAGTTCTGTTGGCCGCCACCATGGCCCCACATACCCAAACCCACTGGCAGGTTCCTTGAGTCAGCCCTCACTTACCATCCTCCTCACAATCCACAGTTCTGTGTTAGGAGGTTTGGCGGCAGCTCTGGCCACAACCCCTACACAGGGAGTTAGCATGCAGGCAAGGACTCCTGTGAAGCTCATAGCTGGAGGTGGCATCCTGAAGCACCAGATGTGGGCATGCTCCCCATCCTGAAAGGCTCCAGGACAAATGGGAGCGCTCCTCTTTGTAAATCTGTGGGATGAGAGCATAATTTTACTGGGGTGAGCAATGGGGAGTGAGCAATGGGGAAATCATATGGCCTCACACCTGTACCTGAACCCCAAGCCACCCCACCTGCTGTGGTCCCTCGCTCCCATGCTGCTACAGAGCTCCCAGCACTCAAGTGGATTCTCCCTAAGTTTTATTTTGTGCTTTGACCCAAAACTCTGATAAAAGTAAGGCAAATTTCATTATGTTTTAGGTCCATTTTATACTTAAACACTCTCAGTAGATTTTCTTGGATGCTTTTGCAGTGCTTAAGCAGGCCTTGAGAGACTACCAGAAGAATGTTTCATTGTATTCTTTTCCCAGCCCACAGGAGTAGCCTTCCTGCCAAGAATAAACAAGTCCTAACTCTGCAGACTCCTACACAACTAGGTAGGAATCTATTACTGAACTGTGCTTTCAGCTTCACTAAAATTATGTCAAAGAACAGGAACAAGTGTAGAGCGAGGGGGGGGGGGAAGACACCTGTTCTCTCAGAAGCCAGGATCCCCAGCAAGCTGCCTCAGGCACAGCTAGGGAAGATGGAGCAGGCTGCAGTCTATGGGCACCAGCGTTCCATTCCTGTGCACAGCCAGTCAACAGTTCCTCACACATAAACACAAACAACACCCCCCAGAGAAAAAAGAAAAAAATATCATCTTAACAAGGAATGAACACTAATCCCAATATAAGCAGAAGAGTCCTGAGTAGCTACAACTGAGCTGGGACCTCCAGAGATGACACAGACCAAGGGTAAATCTGAGGAGAGAGAGGCCCTAAGAGCTACCTGGCTCAGGTCACATTGACATTGGCAACCCCACTGCCAGGCTGGAAAGCAGCAGGGCACAAAGACTGGGAAGGACCGGTCCTTGCAGGCTTCAGCATGTGCACCAGGCTCTCCTTCCTGCCCTTCCTGACTGAGGTAGGAAAGTTCCCAGGCCTCCCAGGGTTGTTCTTAGCTCCCTTTCACTTTTTGGCTGAGGTCAAAGTCCCTGGACCCTGTGATCTGCACCCAAGGCAAAGTTGTCCCAGGGCGATCCTTCAGAAACTGAGGTAGCTGAAGTCAATAATAGGTCTCAAGCCCCTGTTCTGAGTCCACTTGGTTTCTCAGTCATTATCCTGCGAGTCAGGGGAAGATCAGAGAATGGTCTAAGGTGGTGCTAAGCTTCCAGAGCCACTCTAGCTCTGAACTCTCTGAGAACTCTCTGAAGTTACTCCCTCCACCCCTGCGCCCCAATTCTTGGTTTCACTGGCCTCAAGAGAGCTTTCAGCCCAGGAGTGGGGATCGGCCAGGCACAGGCGGAGAGGAGGCCCTCTTCTTTGCTTCTTAGCCCTAAGCAGGCTAAACTACTAGTTAGATAAAAGGGGCTTCTTAATGGTTTGGGGTGATAGAGATCGACCCAGAGCCACAAGGGTATAAAAAACAATCAATTCTGAGACTGCATACCTCAAATCCAATGCAATCTATTCTTTTGGGGGGAGGGGTTTAGAAAATATTAGATTACTTTAATCCTTGCCAGGATTAAATTCAAGTCATCAGACTTGGTGACAAATGCCTAATTTACCAGCTGAACCATCTTGTCAGCTCCTCCAACAGTTTTGAAATTTAACAATAATACAGAAATGATTAAAAAATTCAATTTTTCCTCCTAGCCCCTGCTCCCACAATGATGACTTTGAAACTAATCATTTATTAATAGATTCCTAGGCTGTAAGCTTTAGTTCATTTCCTTACTAACTCATAACTTATGTAACCCAATGAAACTATTCTCTCTACCACACAGTTACTTACCGGTCCTCAGCCTCGTATGTCCAAGCCTGGTGCTAACCTTCTTTATTCTATCCTGAGTTCAGCCACCTGCTGGCTTATGTACATCTCCTCAAGCTCTGCTCAGATCTCATGCTTTGGGCCTCCACAGTGTTCCCTGGTGAATCTCCCTTTATCCTGAATTCATCTACCTGCTGGTTAGTTACAGCTCCTTCAGTCCCTGACTGCTTCTTCCTTACTGTCTTCCTTCAGCATCTCTCCCAGTGTGTCTCTTGAATCTCTCTTCATTGTCTCACTATTTCCCAGAATCCTCTCTTCTCCTGCCTGTGCCCCACCTCCGATTTCCTACCTCAGCTCATTGGCCATAGGTTTTTTTAGTGTCAGGTGATGCTTATAAGAGATTCTCTCTCTCTCTCTCTCCTCTCTCTCTCTCTCTCTCTCTCTCTCTCTCTCTCTCTCTCTCTCTCTCTCTAAATATTTTTATTTTCTACATTCTTTGTTTACATTCCAAATGATTTCCCCTTTCCAGGATCCCCCCTCACCATATGTCCCATAAACCTTCTTCTCTCCACCCATTCTCCAATTACCTCCCTCCTTTAACTCTGTTCTTATATTCCCCTCCAATGCTAGATCAATCCTTTCCAGGATCAGGACCCTCTCCATACTTCTTCATGGGAGTCATTTGTTATGTGATTTGTGCCTTGGGTATTTAGGGATTCTGGGCTAACCTTACTTGGAACTTAAATAAAAATGGAAAAAAAACAAAAGAAATTCTTCAAGAAAAAAGTGTTTTATGACTAGCAAGCCTTGGCAGGAAAAGGCATTTCAAAGCAGGCCAGAGTAACTGTGTTTGGCCCTGGAATCCCACGAGGTAGCTGGATGGAACAGACTCCTACGACTTGACATCTTAATTCCTCATGTGTGCCTCTCCCATCCCACATGCTACAAACAAATAAACTACGTTATATTAAATTATTGTGTGTGTGTGTGTGTATTTTTTTTTGAAACAGGTTCTCACTGTGTAGCCCTGAGTAGTTTAAACTTCAGTATGTGAACTTGACTGACATGAGATCTACCTGACTCTTTCTCGTGAATGCTTCAATTAAAGGTGTGCACCAGCAAATACACAAACAACAACAAAACCCAAAGAAATTTAAATTGTGTGTGTGTGTGTGTGTGATAATCACATTTAAAGAAGACTAGTCCCTTTGAGGTGGGTATAGTAGAAGCTGAAGGGAGGAAAGGATAATGGGGAAGGAATGCATTGATAGTTTAATTTTTAAAATATACTGTCAACCTTAAAAATATAACAATAGACTGGATGTGGCCCTGTTCTTGCTTTGTACTCAATATTATATACACAGCAGATAAACATACTGAATGAGCTATACACTTGCATTACCTTAGCTATTTACTGAAATAAATTTCATCCAGCATTACATCTCAAATAAGTCATTTTCCTATCCTCTTTCTTTTCTAGTTACGCTGCTTCTCATCTTTTGCTTCAGTAACATTTTTATTGGGCTGGAAAGATAATTCAGTTGCTAAAAGGGCTTACTAATCTACCATGACAACTAGAATTCTGATTCTAGCACCAGGTAACAAGCTGAGTATCTTGAAAATGCCTGGAACTCCAGCTCTGAGGGATCTCATATTATTTTCTGGCCTCTCAGTACACACACACACACACACACACACACACACACACACACACAACAATTTTATAGTAATATTTTGGCTGTTGAACTCTGACCAACATCATTAGATAAATCATATTTTTATATTGTATAGTAGTTGTGTTTTACATTCTTTTGCTCACAAGTGTTTCAGCTATACTACACACATTTCTAGGTTAGACTGGGCTATAGGATGAGCCCATATAGAAAAAAAAAGAAAAGAAAGTTAAAGATTTTAAATTAAAGTACAAGGCAAGACAATAAATATATAAAAAATACCATTATGAAATAATTTTTTGACCCTTACTTTAGGAGAAATCTGAGGTTTGCTGGAAGGTGTCTGTAGTCATAGGCACTTCTCCACAAGATGCTTACTAGTTACAAATAGCAAAGTTGTTACTTTGCTAGGAGCAACCTGAGAGTCAGCATTTCAAAACAGATAAGATTAATGTCACCAACAACAGGAAAATTCATTATCATGCACCTTCTGACATGAGACCTAATATTTCTATAAAAATTCATAGTTTGAATCTAATCATGAGGAAGAATTAGGGACACCTAAACTGAGTACATTTTATTGGTTCCCTGCTGTTTGAAACTGTGAACCTGATAAAAGCAACGCACGACTCAGGACTCCTGTGCATAGACATTGCTGAGATAACTGTGGGAGAACGGGGTATGGATAGCAAAGCACTCAGGGGTAAAGGCTGTCATGACTTCCTTATTTCTGAGTGGCCCTCAGAATGAGAGAGATAGGAGAATGCAGGGGTGGATGGACGGAGCAGACAGGGAGCTAGAAGTACAGACTTTAGGCAAGTAGTGTCAGCAGAGATCCACAAGTAAAAGGCTCCAGGGGACTGCACTGATCCTCGCTGGAGCACAGCAGAGGAGAAGATGAAGGAACGCTTGCTGCAGAGACTAACCTTCTCACTCTGGTGTAAGAAAGCTGTCCAGGCAGGGTGTTTACCGCTTCTATAGGGGGTATGTTGTGGTTGAGATGTTAGGAAAATATGAATTTCCAAAACTTTACAATACCCTCATCTACAGCCGAATTTGGTAGAAACTCTTTAAATCCCAAGTACATTGAAACAGTACTTGAAATTACCAAGTTCTCTAAATCTTTATATTAGATATTGTTTATTAAAAGCTCTATTATTTACTACATTTATTTTTAGGTAGATTTGAAGCATATAAAAACTTGTGGTTTGATGACATCCTCCCTTGAAGGAGGTATAATTTACCAGTAATTAATGTAGCAGAAAAGGTGCTATTGGCATCACTTACATATATCTCAAAGTAAGTATTTTATCAGTGGTAGATTATTTTCTTAAAACTAGTTCACACCCCCTAACCAAGAGTCAGATACAGCCATTTTCAACCCATTTCAACCCATTATCAACCCATTTTCCATTTCTGTTGTGGTTTATTTCTGTGAATATTGTATATTGAGGAGCATAAGCTGTATTTGGGCTTTTGGATTTTCTTTCCAATAATCATTACTGGAGGTTCATTTAGTGATCAATTTTACTGTGTATTATTTGTAGGTATGCTCATACCCATGTAACATATTCTTCTATATTTAATTTTAAATATCTTACATTTGAAGGGCTTATAGCAGTCTCCAGTTTGAAAATATTGCCAATAACAGTTGTCAAAAGAATCTGTATATATGTAAAAAAATCATTAGTTTATTTTTTAAATGATGTTCCACTGACTATAGGGACTATAGGGACTATAGGGAAAGACTATGCATTTCATTTATACATTTCAAAAGGACTAATAAATCTGGAGAAAATTTCTTAAATGAAAATGGACAGTGATAACTGTGAAATCATTATTCTCAGGATTGATTTCAACCCATCTATCTGTGGCATGCATGGTTATATAAGAGGAACATTTTCTTCGAATCACCATGGACGTGTGTTCTTTGTACTTGTTATTTAGATTACTAACTTAAGTTGTGTCCACCCTTTCTAAAGCACTGTCTCACAAGAAACCTCAGATAACCCTCCTTCTAGCTTTGCACTGTTACTCTGTAACAGTTTCCTCTGAGACTGAAGCTTTCTAGTCCACAGGAACTCTCTTTTTCAGCAGGAAGAGAAACAACTCCAACTAGCATCAAGAGTCCCTGAAAGTAACCAGACTTTCTAGGCTCTTTCTTCCAAAGAATAAACAAGGCAAGCCGCTGTGTGAATCACTCTCAAACAAGCCAAGCTGCAAAGACTCAAAACCCAACCCAGCTATGTGAAATAGATGTAGATCAACTGCGTCCCTTGGGAAGCGCTCTCTGTCCAATATGTTGAGCTGCCTGAAAGGAGGGTTCTGGGTTCCCTCCTTTAATTTAATGTTTGTATCCATGTGAAGTTATTTCTGTTTTCAATGTCTTTATCAATGAGATTAAAATGAACCTTTCTGGGACTGGTGAGATGGCTCAGTGGTTAAGAACACTGACTGCTGTTCCAGAGGCCCTGAGTTCAAATACCAGCACCCACATGGTGGTTCACAACCATCTGTAATGGGATTCAATGCCCTCTTCTGGAGTGTCTTCTGAAGACAGCTACAGTGTACTTACATATAATAAATAAATAAATCTTAAAAAAAGAGAACATTTTACATAGGGAGAAGTGCCATAGAAGCTACAGGAGGAACTCACATAGATATATTCACATAAATATAAAGAAAGTCTTTGCTTAGGCTGGCCCAAAACTTAATTTGTAGCTCTCAGCTACAAATTGCCATATTTCATTCTTCAAACAACTAAATTTTCTCATGTCAGCATCTACTCTTTCAAAGTATACTAAATAGGTATGTAATTTTTTTTCATATCCTGGTACTATAATATTTCTTTCATTTTGAGTTTTTAAAGTTGTAATTAAAATTACTTGAATTATTATTGAATTTTTCCAGCAAAAATATTTTTATGTTCCAGTTATCTCAGCTTTGGCTTGGAGATCTTTCTGTCTTAGCCTCCTGAGTGCTGAGGTTACAGGCATGAACCACCACCCTAGCTTTTAAAAAATTTTTTTTATGGGGGGCTCAAAAGTGACCACAAAGCAAACAAACCTACAAGAATATTTAAATTAAAAGTCAGTGATAAAGCAGAAATGACTCAGAAGACACTATATCAGTAAAGCCACCCAGACGGGTGACAGCTCATGAAAATTGTAAACCTGGGCTTCATTTTATAACCTGATAGCAGTTCAGCAATTTGGGGGTGTCCTTTCTAGTCGTCGTCCCCCTCCCCCTGGGGGCATTCATTTTAGCTGGTGTCTGCCTCTTCTAGGTAACTCAGAATGTGTGAGAGTAACTCTCAGCAGTCTTTACATTATGCATATGCTTGGGAAAAGAGGAGCCTAGTGAATCTAATGAGTTTCAAGGACTTCTTGAAGGTGTTTTGAGTAGTTTACTCCCACAATTTAAGGAGTGTCCTTGCTGCATACAATGTTTAACTTCTCTATAAATGTCCTGTCTTAAATCATATGGTTTCACTTTCTTTTGTCTCATTCCATGTCTTGAAGAGTTGCCCTCCAATTTGGAAGGGTTTAATGATGGAAGAAACTGTGAGGCAACGTGAGAATGTCAGGAGTCCAGATCAGTAGAGGATGAATAGGATTGAGATACAGTAAAATCTTAGAGGACAGGTTTGGTTTGTCAAAGAAATTTGGTTACACCCCATAAGAGAATAGAGGCACAGAAAGTCCTTTACTTTTTAAAAAAGTTGTGCAAGTTTTTTCCTTTCTTACTCTAACTTGGTTTATGGTGGCCTATTCAAATTCTTAGACTATGTTTATTTCCACATGTGTTTCCACTAGAAGACTTTGTAAATTTTTTGTTGGGATTGTAAATTCATTTAAATTTTTTTGTTATATTTATCCATGTATTAGTTTTCTTTCGCTGTGATAAAATACCTTGGCCAAATGCAACTTAGAGAAGAATTTATTTTGACTGTGGTTCCAGAAGAATATAATGTCAAGGGTGTGGGGCTGAGGAACATAGCAGCACATGGCCAAAATAGGAATTATCTCTTAGTGATAGACTTCTTTTAGCAATGTCAAATCTCATAAAGTTTTCATAACATCTTCAAAATGGCAACAACAGCTGGTGACCAAGTATTCAAATACATGAGCCTGTTGGGGACATTTTAGTTTAAACCACCCCAATGTGTTTATTGTGTGTTTAATGTGCTCATGTGGAGGTTAGAGGACAACTTGTGGAAATTGGTACTCTTCCTTCTACCATGTAATGGTTTCAGGGCTTGAATTCAGATCATCAGACTTGGTGGCAGTCTACTGAGCCATCTCACTACTTCAAATTCACCTTTTTTTAAAAAGATAGACTTATTAATTAATTAGCTAATTAATTAATATATGAGCACATTGTAGCTGTCTTCAGACACACCAGAAGGGTGTATCAGATCCAATTACACATGGTTGTAAGCCACCCTGTGGTTGCTGGGAATTGAACTCAGGACCTCTGGAAGAGCACTCAGTGCTCTTAACTGCTGAACCATCTCTCCAGATTCCCCAAATTTATTTTTTAAATATTTTCATGTTTAATAATTGTTTTCTATAGTTAGCTGGGAAGTCTATTACAGTTGTGCTAACTGTATAAACTGCTTTATCACTGACTTTTAAATATTCTTGTAGATTTGCTTGCTTTGTGGTACCAGGGGTTGAACCTATGTCCTTAAACATGCTAGGCAAGTTTGCAAGAGCTAGAGGGGCATTCTGTCTTTCCCCTTTCTTTGTTTCTTTCTTTGTTTCTTTCTTTGTTTCTTTCTTTGTTTCTTTCTTTGTTTCTTTCTTTGTTTCTTTCTTTCTTTCTTTCTTTCTTTCTTTCTTTCTTCTTTCTTTCTTTCTTTCTTTCTTTCTTTCTTTCTTTCTTTCTTTCTTTCTTTCTCTCTCTCTCTCTCTCTTTCTTTTCTTTTCCTTCCTTCCTTCCTTCCTTCCTTCCTTCCTTCCTTCCTTCCTTCCTTCCTTCCTTCCTTCCTTCCTTCCTTCCTCCTCTTTTCTAATGCCAAAACTGGTTTTGAATTCACTCTGTAGCCCAGATTGGATTTGAACCCTAGGTATTCTCCATCAGGCTTGCTAGTTGCTGGAATTATAGGTCTTTCTGTGCTACAGTGTTTACCTGTAGGTTTCTAAAAGTTAATTATATATTAAGAATTATTTGTTAACAATGAGGGTTTGCCTGCATGTATGTGTGTATATATGTATACATACATACCATGTGTAGGCCTAGTGTCTTAAGAAAGCCAGAAAAGAGCATTGGGTTCCCTTGAATTGGAGTTACAAGTGATTGTGAGCTTCCATGTGTGTGCTGTATACTATGCAAGAGCAGCAAGGACCAATGTGCCATCTGTCCAGTCCTCCTTATGGATTATTTTAAAAATATCTTAAGGCTGGGGATGATGGTATATCCTTTTAATCCCAACATTTCAGAGGCAGAGGCTGGTGGATCTCTTGAGTTCAAGGCCAGCCAGAGACCCTGTCTCAAAAAATATTTTTTTTTTATTTTAAAAAAAGTGTATATGTGTATGTACACATAACATGCCAGTGCATATGTGTGCATGTGAAGGCCAGAGAACAACCTTATATGTTGTCTTCAGGACACTTTCTATTTCCTTTGAGATAGGTGATCAGAGACCCACAGGGATTCTCTAGTTTTGGCCTCTTCACGACTAGGATTACAACTAACTATGTGCCGTTTGTAACCCTGGTAATTCTTTGTGGGTTCTGGGATCAAACTTAGGTTCTGGTGCTTATAAGTCAAGTGTGGAACCATCCTCTTAGCCTCCAGGTATAGTTTTTAATCTTCTCAAATAATTCATGGCTTGCTTTGCAACTTATCTTTTGTCTTTTAGAACTATGAAGATACTGAACAACTGTTCTTCATGCAGTGCTCAGTAGTGTCCATATTGATTGTGTCTATAAATTTGTGGGGCAAATTACCACTTGTTTTCAGAAAACGTGTAAATCATCTTCACCTTCACTTTTCTGTTGCATAGAAACAATCTCCTTTCCCCTACCCCCAAGACAGTGTTCGTTTCTCTGTGTAGCCCTGGTTGTCCTGGTACTCCCTCTGTAGACCAGGCTGGCCTGGAACTCAAGATATAGGCCTGTTTTTGCCTCCCAAGTACTGCAAATAGAGATTTGCATCACTACCTCCCAGCTGAGGGTTTTTTTTTTTTTGGCTTAAATTTATGTGTATGTGTGTTTTGCCTTTATGTATGTTAGCATGAGCCCACTGAGCTAACATAAAAGCAATCTTTTCTTAAAAAAAGATTTATTTATTATATCTAAGTACACTATAGCTGTCTTCATACACACTAGAAGAGAGGGCACCAGATTTCATTACAGATGGTTGGGAACCACCTTGTGGTTGCTAGAATTTGAACTCAGGACCTTTGGAAGAGCAGTCATGCTCTTAACTGCTGAGCCATCTCTCCAGTCCCATGAAAACAATCTTAATGTGTGCTTTTTTTTATGGCTTTGTTCATTGTTAAGTTGTTTTGGTTTTCGCACTTGCACTATGACCACTTCTATTGTTCTCTTTCCTCTCCCCTACTGCTTGTTTCCTTCCACTTCTCAAATAGTATTCCTTCTATATTCATGATATACAAACACATGCAAATATACTTATGTGCACATATACATGCATAATATAGTCTTGAGAGATTTATAAGACAAAACATTAAATATTTATCTTAGTTTAGCTTATTTCACTCAACATATGATGGGTTCTATTTCTATTTATTATCTTGCAAGTTACATATTTCACTCCTTTTTTAAAATGTTAAATTATTACTTTTTTGAAACTGTGATATTTTATGAGTAAGTGTTTGCACAGTTGTACTACAGAGTGCCTGTAGAAGTCAGAGAACAAGTTTGTCAAGTTGTTTTTCTTCTTTCACTTTCATGTTGATTCTGCTTATTAAAATTGCTGTTGGTCTTGTATGACAAGTACTTTGCCCTTTAAGCCATTGTATCCTTTATAGCTGAATAAAATTCCATTTTGTAAACATAATTACATTTTATTTGTCTTCATCTATTGATGGATATTTAAGCTGACTTGTATCTTTAATAGTGAATAGAATTGCAGTAAGTATTGTGCGCGCAGGTACCTTTTGTGGTAATGCTGTTTTTGGATTCTTTTGGGTATATACATAGGATTGATGTAGCTGGATAGGACAGTCCTAGTTTTTGAGGTTATAAAGAACCTCCATACTTCGTCCATAATGGCCACATATATTTTCATCCCCTCATTCCCTTTTGCTCTTTTATTTTGTTTCATGTGCTTTCCTAGGCCTCCTGCCTATACTCATTGTTTTTATATAATGTCTTATTTTCTTCAAAGCTTCTTAATGGTGAAAAGGCCCAGAATACCTTTCAGTAAAGATTATATTGATTGCATGTATACCATTTCTGAATGGTCAGAACTCTCCCTTTTATTACTAGAAAGTGAATAAGGGATAAAGTCAGTCATGATTCGGATCACAGAAGTATATTATTTCCATCACCTTAGGTAAAGATTTGAAAATGAATTTAAAGCATGATAGAGGGATATACCAGAAAGTGAATCAATATGCATCTGTATATTCATTACTTTCTTTGTGGCTATGATCAATACAGAATCATCTTAAGGAAAAGTTCGTTTTGTTTGGATCATGGTTCTATTTCTCCTCCCCCCCCACCAAGATTCTACCGCCTACCACCCACCCAATTGCTTATGGTTTTAAAAAGTATAGTTTTTCATGGTCAGGAATAGTGTTGCAGCAGGAAGATAGATCACTTTCCTGGAGCTCTTTATAGCCTAATGGATCAGGATTCAGAGCATTTGTGCTAGAACCAGAAATTACTATCACCTTTAAAGCCTTGTCTCACCAGTCCACTTCTGCTAGTTAGGCCACAATCCTCAAATTTTCACAACTTCCCAAAACAGCAACACCAGCTGGTGGCCAAATGCTCCACGCGTGAACATACATGATGTTTCATATATTTTTAAACCATAATAGAGTGTATCATAGCTGGTTCAAATACTGTCTTACTTGATATGCCTTGTATTGAACCTGGTATGGCCTGATGCTTAGCTAAGATTATTTTCTCCCATACACCTAGGTCTAAGAAGTAGTGGAAGATTTGCAGGGGTAGGGGCTGTTGAAATCTCTAGCTTTGGCTGTCCAGGAACTTGCTCTGTAGAACAGGCTAGCTTTGAACTCACAGATCTGCCTGCCTCTGCTTTAAAGGCTTGTACCACCACACCTGGCTTGATTTTTTTTTTAAATAGGTTTATTGTGTGTGTATGATTATATTGCCTGGATATTTGTAAGTGTACCACCCTTGGCCAGAAAAGGTTATTGGACCTCTTAGATCTTTAGTTATAGGTGGTTGTGAGCTGCCACATAGATGCTAAGACTGAACCTGGGTCCTTTGCAAGAATAGTAAGTGTTCTTAGGTGTTGAACCAGCTCTCTAGCTCTCAATTCTCTCTCTCTCTCTCTCTCTCTCTCTCTCTCTCTCTCTCTCTCTCTCTCTCTCTTTCTTTCTCCTCCCTCCTTCCGTCCCTCCCTCTCCTTCTCCCTCCTCTCTCCATCTCCCTCCTTCCCACACTCTCTCCCTCCCTCCCTCCCTCCTCTCAAAAGAATGATTTTACATCATATGTATGAGTGTTTTGCCTACTGAGTCATTGCTCTAGCTCTCTCAACAGTGTTTTAGAATACATATATTTGAGTGTTTGTTTTGTATACTGTTTGTATTTTTATAAATATTCTATAGTTACATGAAAATAGATTACTACTTAATCATATAAGTATTTTTACTTTATTATTTAAGGTGATATATTTCTGTATAGGTGACTGTTATTCTGACCTATGTGACTTAAGTTTTCATGTCATGCTTGTCTCAACCAAAAAATATCCAGCCAAATTATTTTGGTACTCATCAATTCAATTTTTAGATAAAAACAGTACTCTTGTACTTGACCAAATCATCAGTCCATGCAGTTACAGAGATTGAACCAATCTATGTATATATATAAAAGTACACATACATATGTATTAATTTGCCTTTTAATTTTTTTGTATGTATGGTTTACCTGCATATATTTTTGTATATTTTGTGCATGCCTGGTGCACATAGAGTCTAGAAGAGGGTATCTGATCTCTGAAAATTGTAGTTACAGATGGCTATGAGCCACGATTTGGTTGCTGGAACCAAACCTAGGTACCTTCACAAGTAATAAATATTCTTAACTGCTGAGCAATCGTGTATATTTTTAGGCTTGTGGTAATATTTTTAGTTTTGGGTGTTTGTGTGGACTCAGTAATTATTATTTGTGTTTCGGATTACAAAATTCATTTTTAGCAGTACAAGAAGCAGGCCAGAGAGATGGGTCACTGGGTAAGGGTTCCTGTCCCGAAGCCTGACCACCAAAATTCAATTCATATGGTAGAAAGGGAGAACTAAGTCCTGCAAGCTGTCCTTTAACTTCCACATGTACAGTATGGTGCAGTGTACATGTTCACACTATAAATGATGTAAAAAAGAAAAAAAATTTAAGAAACAAGTTCTAAGGTTCATCCACAATCTTGTTCATCCTAGTTTGATTTCTTTGACTTCCTTATTCTTTGTATCACACTTTGCTTTAGAATTCTGTAGTTTTGTCACTACCAGCTATGCATTGTTATGGAGAAATAAATCTGAGACCAACTTGATTCTTCTGCCCACATTTTTTTTTACTTGATTTCCTTCTCCTAGATGCCCATGTTATTGCTTTAAGTTTAGTACTTCTTGCTCAAATATGTTCTATTTATTCTATATTTTTATTTTCTTGTGAATTAGTTTAGGCTGTATTTATTACGGAAAGCTTATATATGACTTTTAAACACTGAGACATTTCTCTAGCTTCAACTTTTATAGTTAGTCATTTTTATTTTTTAAACTACATTTTAAAAGTAAACTTATACAGTATCTTATTGTCAGCGTTTTGAGATACAGGTAAAGGAGGCAGTTTCACACTGTCTACCTCAGCAGCCTAACATATTCCCAAAGAGTTTTAGGAAAATTGACTCAAGCCAAACCAGCATTTGTGAATTTGACTTGAAAAGAAGTCAGGACTAGACAGCATATTATGAAGCAGACAGAGTTTAGTAAACATTTTAATACAGGTTTAAGCATGTATTAATAGATGTCTTGTAGGTTTACAAATGGTGAGGAAAAAAGTCTTCCCTCAGGAATATTGGAAGTTAGAATATTTTTACTGTAAGCAGGGAGTCAGGGGAGGAGGGCTCACAGCAACTCTCATTAGAAACATAGTTTGGATGATGTTTGGAGCTGGCTAGTATTTTTCTTAAAAGGTGGTAGCGAAGGTATAGGCTTGTTCTTGAGATTCTTTTGTTTTGTTTTGTTTTTTGTTTTTTGTTTTTTGTTTTTTTAATTTGGTTTTTTCGAGACAGGGTTTCCCTGTATAGCCCTGGCTGTTCTGGAGCTCACTCTGTAGACCAGGCTGGCCTCGAACTCAGAAATCCGCCTGCCTCTGCCTCCCAGAGTGCTGGGATTACAGGCGTGCGCCACCACTGCCCGGCTCTCCATGCTGTCTTAACTACCCGTCAACTCAAAGACCCTCCTTCTACTTCCTGAGACTGTTCTTGAGATTCTAAAGAACATTGTATTTGTTAGACTATGGGAAGACAATGGATAATTAACATTTTCTACATGTATCCTAAGATAGGACAATATTTTGTGTCTTCTTTTGGTGATGAGGAAACAGCTCAGTCAGTAAATTGCCTGTTCCAAAGCTTGAGAGGATCCCAGTTTAGATTCCCTGCAGGGACTTAATGCTAGAAGGGCCGGGGGCAGCCCTGGAGCTCATTGGCTAGCCAATTTAGTCAAATCAGTGAGCTCAAAGTTCAGCGAGAGACCCTGTCTCAAATCTGAAACCACCAGCTGTTGGTCCTTGCCTTCCAGACTCAAGCACTTATATGCACACATCTTATTTTTCTGTTTTATAATACCACTATAGGTTTTATCCTACTTTATGGATAAGAAAATGAAGCTTGGGAAAAAAAATGAGATGACTAAATTTGGCAAGACTAAGGAGAATTGAAATGCAGACTTAGTCCTGACATATAATACCATATAATGTATATGGTCTTCTGTTCTCAGGAATTCCTGCTGCATCAGATTTCAGCAGAGAAGTATGCTGATGATGTTGTATTTAAGCACGAGCTACAACATACAAAGGGCATCAGGATATGTCTAGATAAACTCATCAGGATATGTTTAGAATATAAGAGTCATTTAAGTTTGTAGGGAGAGAGAAAGAATGAGAATTTAGATGACTTTGACAACAGAACAGCTTTATTTAACCTGAGAATGACACACCATGGTCAGATGTAGGTGGTAGAATGTACCTGTTAATTCTAAGGAAGAAAATCCTTTTGGCAGAATATTAGAAAGTCTTTATAAATATGGAATGACTGTTTTTTGCCTGTCTGCTCCATGGTCCCCCCCCCCTTTTTTTTAACCAGTTAGGAAGTCAGCTCACTGTAGCCTATGACTCAAATGTAAAGAAAATATTCTAATTGTAAGCAGTTTTAATGTTGATTAGAAATCTATAAAGATTATTAGATTGGATCTTTAAAAAAAACTATAGTAGAAATGTAATAAAATTTTTGCAGTTGTTTGTTGATATATCACTTTATTAGTTATTTTTCTATTACTGTGAAAAAACACCATGACCAAGGCAATTTATAAAAGAAAGTGTTTAATTGGGCTTACAGTTCCAGAGGATTAGACTTTATGATGGTTGAATAAAGGCATGGTGGCAGGAACACCTGAGAATTTGACTCTTAAACAGCAAGCAAGAAACACAGTGCTAATCTCAATGCTCACTGCTGCTGACACATCTCCTCCATTAAGGCCATACCTCCTAATCCTTCCCAAACAGTTCTACAAACTGGGAACCAGGTATATGAACATGAGCCTATGAGGGCTGTTCTCATTCAAACCACCACTGGTATTTTTCCAATATTGATTTATTAATGAAGGTTGAGGAAATGATTGTTTGTGTAGTTACAGTAATTACAAAACACACCTCTTTTCTGTTTCTCAACACTATTACAGTAGATGTGTAGCAATTCCTGTGATAGAGTGCTAACATTATTTTGGTAAACCATAATTTACTTAAGAGAATCTACAGAATATTTAGATAAAAGGTTTTATATGTTACCTTAATGGTTTAAAGAATTGGGCATGATGGTGCACTTCTGTAATTTCAATTCTAAGTTGAGGCAGGATTATAAATTCAACGCTAGCCTGGACTACATAGTGAGACTTTACCTCAGAAAGCCAGAAACTTGCAAAGATGGAAAGTTAAAAAAAAAAGATTCAAAGAGGATCTGCTGTAAAGATGGGACTCTAAGTTTGGGGTCATGGTTTTTGCCTTTAACCCTAGTTCTGGGGCACTAGGGAGGCAGAGCAGGCTATCTAGGGACAGATAGTGAGACCTTGTCTAAAAAACCAAAATGTTTATTTTTATTATTACTATCATCATTGTTATTTGTTTGTTTGTTTATTATTGAGACAGGGTTTTTCTGCATAGCCCTGGCTATCCTAGAACTTGTTATATAGACTAAGCTGGCCTGGATCTCAGAAATTCGCTCACTTACCTCTGCCTCCCAAGTGCTGAGATTAAAGGCATGTGCCACCACTGCCTGGCAGATATTTCTTAATATCTGTTATCTAGTCAGATTTCATATATTCAGTTAACTCATAAACATCTCTCACCTCTTTAATGTTTAGATTCTATAGAAAATTGCTTGCAATCCCAGGTCTTGTCCTTATAATTTCTCACATGTAGCTTCTATTAGTTATATTCATAACAGGGATTCTCTTAACGTGTTTCTCTGTGTGTTTTATATTTGACTCTTTTTTGTTGTTGTTGTTGTTGTTTGTTTGTTTTTGTTTTTTTTTTTTTGTTTTTTTTTTTGAGACAGGTTTCTTCCTGGTTGTCCTGGAACTCACTCTACTGTAGACCAGGCTGGCCTTGAACTCAGAAATCCGCCTGCCTCTGCCTCCCAAGTGCTAGGATTACAGGTGTGCACCACCACGCCCCGTTTTATATTTGACTCTTACTATGAGCTTTGAACAGGTTCAGTTTTGCTACATGAGATTACCTCAAAAATAATGACTTTTATCTTTTAAAGATTTATTTGGCTTATTCATTTTACATAGAAATTTTAAAAAATGTAGAAAAAGTAATAAAGTGACATTTCTGAAACTTTTCAGCTTAATGTATTTTTATTTTTTAAGCCAGAGGACAATCTTGCTTTAAAAGAAAAAAAGCAAAACAAGTCCCAAAAACCCAGAGAAGGCAAACTTTAAATTTCTGCAGTTTCTTAAAGTAGGAAGATAAAAAGGAGGAAGAAGAAGCTATGTCTGTTGAATCAGGAAAAGTTAAATTTGTTTGAGTAATTCAGAAAATTGTGCATGTTCAACTTAGCCATACCCAGGGGCTCCATAAACAATCGCATAACTGGAGTTTTTTAGAGAGAAATGTTATTTGATAACATAATTATTATTTCAGTATTTGATAATAGAGTGCAAGGTTCTTCTACTTTCTTTGGTTTTCAAAATAATGTATTGCTTGCACAGAGTAGGCCAAGAATTGGATGATGAGATGGCTCTGTGGAAAAGATGTTGTTACCAAGCCTGCTGACCTGAGATTGATTCTTTACATGGTTGAAGAAGTATATCCCTCCCTCCCATCCTTTTTTCTCTGTAGCTTTGGCTGTCCTGGAACACATTCTATACACCAGGCTAGCCTTGATCTCACAGATATCTGTCTGCCTCTGCCTCCTGAGTGCTGGCATTAAGCCAGCTGTGGGATAAGACCCAAATCAAAATGACAAAATGGTTTACTAGCACCTAATTATAACAGCCATGGCTGGTTGGTTTTGTGTGTGTATGTTAGTTACTCATGTATTGAACTACATTTGTCTATCCTTCACGGTTATTATTCATACTAATACTCAACTCATAACATTTTTAGCCAGTGGGGCTTCTAACTGATAGCTTTTGTTTTATTTAGTATTGAGAAGAGCCTAACACATTTTATTGAGTATTGAGAAGAGCCTAACATATTTTTTCCTTATGCCTCAGACTTAGAATCTGTCATTTCTTCACAAAACCCTGCTTCACTGTTAGCTGTAAATTTGTATTAGAAGACCATATTGTGGATACTAGGAATGTTCATCATACTGAGATGACTGTTTCCCTGAACCTTTTCTGGTGTATAAGCCTAGTTTTTAAAAAAACACTTTATGAATTTGTATTGATCCTAATAATTCATGTTTGTTCACTTTTCATATGCTCTCATCTTTTTAGAGACATGTCTGACAGGATCTTCTTTTCCCACCCTCCAAAAGCTGAAATCAGAGAGTATACACTATTATGCTTACTCTTAGTTTTTGTGGATTCATGCCTCTCCCCCTGCCCCAAATTAGTTGATTATTTCTCAGAGCGAGGTCTGATTCTATAGCCTGGGCTGCAAGGGAAGATCCTATTTAAAACAACAGCAGCAATAACCACAACCATTATAGTGTCATGTGTCTGTAGTCTTAGCAAAGAGGCTAAAGGGTAAGGCCAGCCAGTCTACATACAAATTTCAGGCCCACTAAGACAAAATCGTGCCTTAAAAAAAAACAAAACAAAACCAAAAAAACCTGAAAAATCAACCAAATAAAACTACTTGATTGCATGAATTTCATTTGCTCGTGGCTATGGCTACTGTAATTTTTCTATCTATCGAAACCTTAGAGAAACAATTTTCACTTGCACTTTTCCACCTTAACCTTGTTAGTGTTGTTCTAGTTATCTTTACTGCTTATGCTGAAGACGGTTTTGGCTCTCTTTTTTGAACCCAATGGCCTTAATTGAAATAGCGTTTCCATGCTGTAGAAGAGTGAACTTATCATTGTTGGCTATTTACTCTGTTAAACATATTAGCTTCTTTGTTTTCCTGCTTTCCTCTCTGGCAAAAACCCTGATATATTCTGAGGATGTCTCTCAGTGGTAGAAGACTTGCCTAGTGTATGCAAGGTCCAAAGTACAGTCTATAACTCTGCAAAGACAGCCCCTCTCCCAACATATACAACATATATGTGCTGTAGAAATTTAACATTAAGTAAGTTTCCCCCTTTCAAACAAGTATCTCATCTTGTGTTTCCTATTTTAATACATTTGTGTCATTTTAAGAACTAAGATGAGATATACTATGTTCAAATGTAATAAACAACATATATACAAATAATAGTAGATAAACATATCTATGTTCACAGTATTATACAACCATTAACCTTTTCTAGTTTCAAAACCATTTCACCACTTCATCAAGTATCTTCAGTGTTTGTGTTATTTATAAGTATGTACCAACATGCCTAGCATGGTTTTTAAAGAATGACTGCTTTCTTTTTAACTATGTATACATTTGTGTCTGTATATGGGTTTGTGCATTTGAGGCCAGAAGATGGCATCGTCTCCCCTAGAGCTGGAGTTACACCTAATATGGGTATTGGGAATCAAACTCAAGTTCTCTGCAACTGCTATATCATCTTTTTCTTTTTTTCTTTTCCTCTCTTTTCCTTTCTTTCTTTCTTTTTCTTTTTTTAGATTTATTTATTTATTTTATGTATATGAGTACAATGTAATTGTCTTCAGATACCAGAAGAGGGCATCGGATCCTATAATAGGTGGTTGTGAGCCACCATATGGTTGCTGGGAATTGAACTCAGGACATCTGGAAGAGCAGTTAGTGCTCTTAAATAACGAACCATCTCTCAAGCTCCCTGGTATATCATCTTTTAAGCTCTGAGCCATCTATCCAACTTTTTTTTTTTTTTTTTTTTTTTTTTTTTTTTTTTGGTTTTTTGAGACAGGGTTTCTCTGTGTAGTCCTGGCTGTCCTGTAACTCACTCTGTAGACCAGGCTGGCCTCGAACTCAGAAACCCACCTGCCTCTGCCTCCCAAGTGCTGGGATTACAGGCGTGCGCCACCACGCCCGGCTATCTATCCAACTTCTAAAACTGGTTTTTGAACATTTAAACCTCCCAAGCTCGCCCTACTTTTTGAAAATGTATTAAGAACAAATACATTCCAATTCTTCCAAGGGTTATCATTGCTCCATGTATGAAGTTGAAACTTAATATGGCTAACAAACGCCTTTACTTTCAAGTTTTTGCCATTTTGTCTTGTTTCATTTATGCCTCTTTGTTCAGTATAGGCCCAGTTCTTCATTGTAGATATTCTATAAGTCTTTCTCTTTCCCTTTCTCCCTCCAAGGCAGGGTCTCATTATTAGTCACAGTCATTTTGCAACTTAACCCACCTCTACTTCCCATGTTCTGGAATAAAATGTGTGTGTCCCTCTGTGCTGTACCCCCTTCCCCCTTTTTAAACTTTTGAGACTAGACATCACAATATAGACTTGGCTGGCCTCAGAGTTGTGGTGCTCTTTCTGCCTTTTTTTTTTAAAGCTATTAAAGATTGTTATATGCCCTTCTTTTGTACTTCTTTAACCCCTATTCCTTGTACTACTTTTAGGTTACCTATTTCACATTGTCCTTACTTATATATTTTTCTGGAACAATGAACCCATGATAGTCAAATGCTAGGTAATACAATACAGGCTGCAACTATAATGAATAGGATTTTTAACAGAAGTCAAGATTATTTAATAAATTATTTTTAAAAAGGTTTCAAAGATAGGAGGGCAGTTCTTGAGCTAGACCTCAAAGGAACCATTCCCATCAACACTAAAGTGTGTATGTGTATTCTTTTTTAGTAGCTAGCAACATAGTTGGGATTCAGTGAAAGGTATATGATTATAAACATAATAAGTTTAAAATGCAAATCATATCTTAATGGTATTTTAAAATACAGATTTTATCTGTTTGCTTTGCTTATTAGATTTATAAAATCTGTGTTCAAAATCCAAGAAAAGAAGTTCTTTGTGTTAAAATACAATTTAATTCTTTATTTTTATCATTTTGTTGTTGTTGTCTGCATGTTGTGATGTACATTAATTACTTTATTGTTAGTTGGACAAAATAATTGATCAAAACAGCTTTAGGAAGAATTGTTTATGGTTCATCAATTATTTAGTTCGTCATGCTTGGTAAGGTATGATAGCTGCAATGTGACAGCAGTAAAATGATGGGAGTGGGTATGAGTCTTGTATTCTGTTTCACAATCCTTTTAGAATAGTTCCAACCACATTCCAAATTAAACTGTTTTAGAAGCACCCTCAGACATGCACAAGAGGTGTGTCTCCCAAGTAATTTCAAATTCCAGTAGATTGACAAATGAAGATGGACCTAATAGCCCTATATGAAGTTGTAATTGTTGAACTAAAACCACCTTTGATTGCTCAAAGTTATGGAGTTAGTGCTTCCATAGTTACCAGCACACTGTTTGGCATTTTATAGTACTCTGTGTTGTATTATATTTGCTTTCATGATTAGATGGCTTATCTTGATGATGGGCAAGTACTGTATGAGAATCATGTACTCATTTAGATTTCTGGCAAGTCCTTTCTAAACTGCTCTTAAACATGTTTTGTCCTTACTCACTGCCCAGTTTGAATCAGTCAGTCCTCAGCTCTCTTGACAAAATAATAACTTTTCTGGTGATTGTTGTGTATACTTACTATCATGATTCTTATCCTGCCTTCAAAGATGATAGTATATTAAAATTATCAAATTATATAGTATACCTATTATATATACCTATAGGTATATATAGTATACCTCTAATGTCAGTTACACTTACTTAAGGCTATTTGAAAAACTCATGTGATCTGCCCATTACAAAGACATCCTTATTTTATTACGTCCATCTCTGTAAACTCTTAAGGTTATACTCTTCCTAACCTGTTGTTTGATGATCCTTTGTTGGCCTTTGTTTTTCTACCTTACTAGTTGCTTGTCTCGATTCTTAATTTTCTGCCCTCATCATCTATTCTTCATGGCAGAACACTGTTTAGAAGAGAAGAATCTTATGATACCATCACTATTTCTGTAGGCACCAGCTATTCTTAGAAAGCTATTCCTGTTGCATAGTTGAATGTACCTCAAGGCATCATGGCAATCAGACAAATGTTAATGTAAGTAAGAGTTGAAAACACTCGGCAATTCTGACGTAAAAGTGCTTTTGGTTGTTTTTTAAGAATTAGTCTTAAAGGCTATAGAAAACTTGCCATTTCTGATTTGATTTGACTTTTGATTTTCTTTCAACTAAAATCTCTTGTGAGAATCAGCCTTATTTGCATTTTGATTGCCTCTCATAAAACCTACCCAGAATTCTAAGAGCTTTGGTTGAATCCCAAGGTAGATGTAGGAAGACAAAACAATTCCATCTGGATAGGTTAATATACCCATGGCTTCCTTGTTGTATGGAAATGTTATAGTTATGAAGTAGCATTTTAATAGTTTTCATAGTTTATAGCTTATTTATGGTCATACTTTACCTGTTGGAGAAAAACTGTTTTAAAGTTTTTATTGAAATTTTCTTTTTCCACAGAACTCAACAAAAATCCAGTGGGAGGCTTTTCAGCAGGTTTAATAGATGACAATGATCTCTATTGTTGGGAAGACCTTATTATTGGTCCTCCAGATACACTTTAGTAAGTATACTGGAACTGACATCTTCACTCCTTCAACTAAAATTAAAACTTAATTTTGAAAATTGAAAAAAATTCTAAAGTAGCAAGCAAAATGGTTATATCGAGTATCATTTCAATGTGATCATGTGTAGAGCCTTTGTGTTATGCTTGAAGCTCTAATGTCTAAAACATGTTTTTAAAAAGATAGCTTCAGAAATTTAAGCTATGTTGCTGCTGGAATAAATATGTTATGAAAAGCTTTTTCTAGTGAGGTTATATGTAACCCTCCCCCCCACACACACACACACACAGGGTTTTTCTGTGTAGCCCTGGCTGTCCTGGAACTTTCTCTGTAGACCAGATTGACCTCAGAATCAGAGATCTGCGTGGTTCTGCCCCCTTAATCCTGGGATTTAAGATGTGTGCTATGTGCTACTATTGCCTGACTGTAAATAATTTACACACACACACACACACACACACCCCTTCTATAATTTAGGATATTATTTTTGTAAGCTTAGAGGAGAAGAGAAAATTTCATCTCTAATTATATATTTATGTGTGCTTCTGTGAGATTATGTTCATGTGAATGAAGGTGCACTAGGAGGCCATAGCTGTTGGATCCCCTGGAGCTGGAGTAACACCTGATTATAAACTGTTTGATATGAGTATTAAGATCAAATTCAAATCCTTTAGAGGCTCTTAAGCTCTGAGCCATTGCTCCAGCCAAAAGATAAAAAAGTCCTATGCAATTTAGAGAAATTTCTCAGTAGTTAAGAGTACTGAGGTCCTAGGTTCAATTCCCTATGGAAATGATTTTCCTTCTCATGTTTACCATGCATTGACCCCAAAGGAAACACCATAATTAAGGATGACAGTTTTACTATTTTTTTAACACCACTTTTTAAAAATAATTTATTTTTCTTTTATGTTCATTAGTGTTTTGACTTCATGTAGGTCTGTGTGAGGGTGTTTAATCTCCTGGAACTGGAATTATAGACAAGTGTGAGCTGCCATGTGGGCTCTGGGAATTGAACCCAGGTCCCCTGGAAGAGCAGCCAGTGCTCTTAACTGCTTAGCTACCTCTCCAGCCCCAGTTTTACTGTTCTTAATGCCTTATTTATTAAAGAATAAGATTGCAATTTTTTTCTTTTTAAAAACAGCTCCTTTTTATGTAATTAAATCAATTAATATCTATGTGTATGGTGTTTTGCATGCATATATATTTTCACTGTGTTTGTCTGGTATCTGAGGAGGTGGATGGCATGGGAACCTCTAGAACTGTACTTATAGATGGCTGTGACCTGTCCACCAATAGGTGCTGGGAATTGAACCTAGGGCCTCTGGAAGAACAGCCAGTACTCTTAACTAATGAGACATCTCTCTGGCCCTGAGATTTTTACATAGAATGTATTCTGTATATCTGTGTTTTATGACTTAAGGGAACTTTCAAGGTCTATTTTAATAATTTTATAACCTGGTCTTCACAGAGTATAGTTTATAAGACTATATTTTGTTAGTTTAGTGTTAGGACATAAAATAACTTATTAACTGACTACCAGTTGTTGAAAATGAGGCGAATGAGCTAGAGAATGATAACAGATCTTTACATCTGCAATTCTTTGGGACTGCACTTCCTTCTTGTAAGTCCTTCCCCCTAGCCCTCAAGTAGCTGTTTGAATATATATATGTATATATATATATATTCAAAAAGTGGATATATATAAAAAGAAGGGCTGGTGAAGATGACTCAATAAATGTTTGCTATAGAAATGTGATGACAATTCCCAGAACCCATGTAAAAAAAAGTATAATGTAGTAGCCTGTGTTTGTGATCCCAACACTCCTGTTGCAAGATGAGAGATAGAAAGAGGAGAATTAACCCAGTTATCTTGGAGTAGACATTTGGCAGAAATGAGGGAAGCTCCCTCAAAAATAAGGTGGAAAAAGAGAGGAAAAAGTTAAAGCAATGTGGGAGTTCATGTTTTACACAGTGGGCAAAGGGTGGTTCATGCTTTGTTATAGTTTTTAGCAGTCATTGTTGCTCATATGTTTGTTTTGTTTTTGTTTTTGTTTTTGTTTTTGTTTTTGGATTTGGTTTTTTGAAACAGGTTTCTCTGTGTAGCCCTAGCTGTCCTGGAAATCACTCTGTAGACCAGGCTGGCCTTGTACTAAGAAATCCGCCTGCCTCTGCCTCCCAAGTGCTGGGATTAAAAGCTTGCGCCACCACTGCCCGGCTTCACATGTTTCTTTGAAAACAACATATGTTTCTTTGAAAATTGATATATTTGCATCCATCAGTTTTGCCAGTTGATTTAGGTGAATCTGGTCATGGCATGGCATTAGGATTCTTTCATAGCTGCCAGTAGCCACTGGAAACCAGTTTAGAGATAACTCCCTCACAATCACATTGTTATTTGAGGTAAATTTTATAAATTTTGCAAATCATACTATGTAAGTAACCTGGTCTATGATCCTAACACAGTTCTGGTCTGTTCTTCATGTTTATTCTTCTGTGTTTAAAATAGTGTTTGGTTTTATTCCCTCCAGGCATAGTACCTCTAGGGGATACAGAGGAACATTTTGATGATAGGATTCCTTTACCCTTAGTGTAGCTATAAAATAATGAGAATTATTCTCCTAAACCAAGTTCTTATGGAACATTGTTTAGGAATCCAGGCTTAAAGCTTCAACTCTTAAGGGATCACTGAATTTTTTATCCTTACATGCATTTGTGTCAAGTATTATTAGTTGATCAACAAATACACACACTTCTGGGTTTTTAAAAGATAGCTACTCGAGCATGTGGTGCAAGCTTTTAATCCCAGCACCAGGCAGCAGGGCTCCATAGTGATACCCTGTCTCATATAAAGTCCATATAGTAAGACCATTTTAGTTAACAGCTCATTCTTTTTATTAACACCCCATTTTACTGCCCCCTCCCTGCGCACGTGTGTGAGGCTAGGTTGGCCTCAAACTCAGAAATTTGCTGGCTTTTGTCTCTTGAGTGCAGGAATTAGAGGCATGTATAACTACTGCCCAGCTTATTTTTATTATCTATAATTATGTGCTCATGTTGTAGAAATTTTAAATCCCAATCCCGAGTTTCTACCCTCCTTTGATCATTCAGTTCCTGGATAAAAGACACACTCAAACTTTGTATTTGTAATAAGCCTTAATCAGCATTAAGAGCTGGGGAGATATCTATCCTGTATACTATTATTTCTGTTTCCCAGCCAATAGTCCTATTATATAATTTGCCATGTTTCTTCTGGGTTGCACTTAACTCTAACTGGCCATACAACATGGCCATTACTTCAAGATTAATCTAACTGGAGGCAGCTTCTCCTCCATTCACTTCCTTCTTTCCCTTTCTCAAGGTTTTCCTCTGACCTCCAGCCCTGGAATCCTAATCCCTGCCTATGTCTGTAGGCTGTGAGCATCTTTATTTACCAATGGGAAATAACTTGGGGCCCAGGTCACATAGCATCAATTGACTCTACATTAGGACTCTCTGGTCTTTGGAGCAATGCTAATACTGGTCTTGAGGAACCAGTATTAGCACTAGAATACAAGCAATATCAAGCCAACCCAGTACATATACAGGTCTCTGTGTAGGTATGTGTATGTGAGTGGAGTTGCTTCTCAGAGGTTGAACTTGTAAGATCTCGTTGGAACTGTGCTTGTAGTGGTTGTGAGCCACCTGACTCCTCAAACAGATCAATGCTGTTAACTGCTGAACCATCTGCCATCTATTCAACTCTGATTGTGGGTTATAAAATGTATTTCTCACTGTATGTTTCTAAAAGTGTTGGCTGTTGGTTTGTAATGTGAATGGCAGACATGTTTGTGGCAACTTTGAATGTACTAATGAGACACTGGCCACTTTATCCAGTGCTTTTCTGAAATCTGTAACTTTTGTTTAGGGAAGAAGAGACCGTGTGCCTGGGACAGGTCCTGAGAAAATAGCTAGAAAGGTGTCAGGACAAAGGACAGGGAAAGACTTTATAAATGGAAGCTTTCTAAAATGTTACTTGTTGGGGGAGATAGGTACTAGGACAATTTTATTAGAGTTTGAAAGAAAAACCCGAGATCTGGCAAACTAAATCTTAATTCCTTCTTAGTGGAGGACAACGGAGGAGAGAAGGAGAAGACCCTGCCATTTAAACTGTCCACATAAGAGGTTAGTTTACATGGCTGTGGTGGAGGGTGGGAGGGAGCTTAGAAAAAGAGTAAGGAAGCACAAAATGTTGGGGAAAGGGCCAAGTGGTAAGGCAGTGGCTCTCAACCTGTGAGGCACAACCCCTTGTGGTGGTTGAATGACCCTTTCATAGAGGTCATATCAGATACCATCCTGCATATCATATTTACATTTATGATTCATAACAAAAGCAAAATTACAGTCATGAAGTAGCAGCAAAAAATTATTTTATTGTTGGAGGTCGCCACAACATGAGGATTGCAACATTAGAAAGGTTAAGAACTACTGTGTTAGGGAAGTGTGCTTACAAAAGAAAGATAAAGGGCTGGAGAGATGGCTCAGCAGTTAAGAGCACTGACTGCTCTTCCAGAGGTCCTGAGTTCAATTCCCAGCAACTACATGGTGGTTCACCACCATCGTTAATGGGATTTGATGCTCTTTTCTGGTGTGACTGAAGATAGCTGCAATGTACTCATATATAAAATAAATAAACCTTAAAGGAAGGGGTGGATGGGGAAACAGGGGGAGGGAAGAGGGCTTATGGGACTTTCGGGGAGTGGGGAGCCAGAAAAGGGGAAATCATTTGAAATGGAAGTAAAAAAATATATCGAATAAAAAAAAAAGATAAAGAAGACAAGGAAAAGCAGACAGACTTAAATGACATTTACAAGGCTGTTAATTTTAAGTACTTTATAGTATGTTCTTAAAAAGCACTTATTGACTTAAGTGCAAGAAAGTGATCTTGTAGTTATTTCAATAATGTGAAGAGGATAGACTGATTGAAAATAAGTTGGCATGGATTTGAGTGGTATTTAAATCTCAGTGATAGTGGTCTGAGGTGTTAACTCAGAGAAAGTGTTATGCCAAAATTCTGTAAAAATATGGTATGCTGTTTTGTGATAGTATAACTAACCTTCACTTAATTACTAAAGGACACTCCACACTATTTACAGTCTGTGTAATCAGTGCCTAGTACATTTAAGTGTTACTTTAAGACTGATAGTTGCCATGGCTGTTACAGAGAGAAACATCTTGAAAAACAAAACAAAAAGATTGATAGTTACTGAGTATTTATGTAGTGTGATGGCTTATATGCTTGTTCCAAGCAGTGGCACTATTAGGAGGTGTGGCCTTGTTGGAATAGGTGTGTCACTGTGGGTGTGAGCTTAAGACCCTCACCCTAGCTGCCTCGAAGTCAGCCCTACTAGCTGCCTTCAGATGAAGATATATAACTCTCAGCTTCTCCTGTACCAGTGAGTATCTGGATTCCTGCTTTGATGACAATGGACTAACCTCTAAACTGTAAGCCAACCCCAATTAAATATTGCCTTTTATAAGACTTGCCTTGGTCGTGGTATCTGTTCACAGTAGTAAAACCCTAAGACATGTAGTTATTTTACCCATCTTCACCTAGCATAATTTTTTTTAAATCTGTATCCAATATTGAATTTTTCTAGTGCTGCCAAGAATAGATTTTCTTAGCCAGGTTTGCTGGTGCATGGCTTTAATCCCAGCATTTGGGAGGCAGAGACAAGCTGATCTTTGAATTTGAGGCCAGCCTAGTCTATAGAGAGAATTCTAGGACAGTCAGTGCTACAGAGAGAAACCCTATCTTGACCCAAACCGCTTCCTCCAAGTAACTTTTCTTATGTGTATAACATTTGGAAAGAAAGGACCAAGCTCTTTAGGCAAGTGCTGGACCACTGACAGATTCTGAACCCCAAAATAGAGTTTTTTGTTTTTGTTTTTGTTTTTAATTGAAAAGGGGGTCTTGATATGTAGTTTGGGTTACTTTAAATTCAGTAGGCCTTCTGCCTCATACTTTCCAATGCTAGATTATAGGCATGTGCCATACCCAGTTAAGACTTTTGTGATTTAATTTACAAAAATAACAAAAGGAGGTTTTGTGCCAGAAATATGACCTTGGTTTTCAAATGTTCAGCAGTTGGTTATATAATTCCTTAACATCATGTTAATTGTTCCAATACTTTCTACCAATACTTTCTACATGGAGAAATATTTTTACTTCACTGCTACTTCAATGTCTTTTTTCTTCCCCATAGTCAAATCTTTTTATGTGTGAACAATAATAAATACAGTCTGTCTGTCTACTTTGTGATTTTTACCTATGAGTTTTTTAGTTCCTCTGTCCTAACTTGACACTGAAAGTTTGTATACTCACAAATTGGCTGCCACTAAGCCAGGTGGGTTTTTTTAATTTTTTAATTTATTAATTATTTTATTTATTTATTTATTTATTTATTTATTTATTTATTTATGTGGTTTTTTGGGGGAGTGGGTAAAGTGAGGTAGGAGAGGCACAGGTAGATGATCCTTAGGTAAAGTAGAGGATAAGTGAATCCATTTAAAAAAAACATTTGAGAACTAGCGTATTTATTAGAAAAACATCTGCCTTAAAATTTTTTAGGGCAACACTATTAAGTAAATTTGACAATTACTTATTTAATTACACAATTTGGAGGGGCAGTAGCTACTTTTTAGCATGAGAATTCCAGTCAGATATTGTGAAGCTTTTGAATGAATTAAATCAACCAAAATGAAGTGACCTGGGAGAAATGAGGTGCAGATATTTTGTAGAGACTTTTCTAATACCCCTTTACATATATTCTTGGCTCTTTTATGGATTTCTAGCTTTCTCAAATTCTGTCTGTCTACTTATTTTCTACTCTAATTTTAAAATGCTTATTTTTAAGACTAATTACTTTCTTTTTAATCCTTGATATCTGTGCTACATTTTATGTTCATCCCTCCATGGGAAAAAACAGCTTTTAAAAAAACTAAAAAGATTGTGTTCATGTGTCTGAATGAGTAATATAAACATCACATGGGTGCAGGTGCCCCTGGAGGCCTGAAGAAGGCACTGGATCCCTGAAATTGGAGGACCAGGCAGCTGTGAGCTGCCACATGCAGATGCTGAGAACTGAGCCTTTGCAAGAGTGGTAAGTGCTCTGTGTCATTCCTCCAGCCTTACATCGTTCCTTTTTCATGGTTATGCTTTATACTAGCTTTATTTTATTTTTTTCACTTCTAGCTAATTTCTGATGACTTATTATTTGGAGGCCGGGTCTCATGTATCCAAGACTAGCCTTCAGTACCTTGCTATATATTAGAGGACCTCTGTTCCTAGTTGTCTTTCTGCTAGTCTCCTCCCATTGCCTCAGAAACTAGTTTTATTCCTTTTTTAGAGACCTTTATTTGTATTATGTACCACCCTCTTTTAATCCCCCACCCTTAAAATCAAGAGAAAAGATCTTTCTCAGGCTGATATGGTCTTTATTATTTGACTAGGCTGGCCTTGAACTTATGAGAATCACCTTGAGTTGCCAAGCATGCACAACCACACAGACTCTCCATATATAAATGTTAATTTTTTCACCAAATTATCCCCTTCATTGTGCGCTTTACCATTTTTCCATTTAATCTTTTATGAACTTTTTCTTACTGTTTTCATCAAGTGTGATTTTCTTTTCAGACTCTGAGCCCTCAGCTTACCTCCTTACTATTTGGAAATATTTGATATTAATAGCACGCCCTAGCTCCCCACGTCCCCTTTAATGTTTACCCTGTGCATGCAGTGCCTATGGAGTCCAGAAGAGGGCGGCTGATAGCCTTGGAATTAGAGTTACAGATGCTTGTCTCTGTGTGTGTTGGGAATTAAACCCTGGTTTTCTGGAATATCAGCTAGTTTCCTCAACTGCTAAATAATCTCAAACATTTTTTAAGCAGAAAAAAGTAATAAAATCCAGTATTTATAATTAAAATTTCAATCTGTACTGAAATGTGCAAAGCACATTAAAAGGATCCCATGTCTTATATCCTACAGTTGATAACTGTTACATGTAACGTGTTGTTCTTATTGTTATTATTGCTGTTATCATCATCATCATCATCATCATCATCACCATTTGATTTTGTTTTTGAGACAGGGTTTCACTATGTATCTTTGGCTGTCCTGGAACTCACTCTGGAAACCAGGCTGGCTTCCAACTCAGAGCCTGGCTTTTTTCTTTTGAGATAGGATCTCTGCCATTTTTTCTTTCCTATATTCTTTTTAAAGATTAATTTATGTTTATGAATGCACTGTAGCTATTTTCACATATATCAGAGGACATCAGATCCCATTACAGATGGTTGTGAACCACCATGTGGAATTGAACTCAGGACCTCTGGAAGAGCAATCAATGAGTGCTCGAACTGCTGAACCATCTCTCCAGCCCCTCACTTTTTTTTTAGTATACATATATAGCAATATCTCTATTCATAATCCCGCACTACAATCCTCCAAGCTCATAACCACAGTGACTAGAGACTTCCCTCAAACTTGAAGGATGAAGAACAGCATTCTGTTGAGTGTTAACATTACACATGGGCTTAAACAGACCAGCAAATAGTCAGCAGGATTGGAACCTGTGCTTGGAGAAGGGATTTCTAGTCTATTGCCTTAACCACTTGGCTGTGACCACAGCTGTGTTTCTATTTTTATGTCAGTGTACAAACATCTGTCCCCATCTTTTAAAAATTAACTTATTAGTGTGAGTGTGCATAATGTGTATGTGGGTATGTGCTCCACAGCATAGATAAAGAGGCCAGGTGACAAATTTGTAGAGTTTGTTCTTTCCATCCATCTTTAAGTAGGTTTTGGTGACAGAGCTCAGGTGTCAGGCTTGTGTATCAAGTGCCTTTATTTCCTGAACCATCTTATCAGTCTAATACACACCTTTTAGAGATTGGGTCTTGCTGTGTAGCCCAGGATGACCTTGAGCTAGATATCAGGTGCTAGAATTCCATGTGAATATCACCATTTAGTCATTTTTGCTTCCTAAGGCTGGCTTGATTTCTTCTAGCTGTATGGACAGTTACTTGTGAGTTGCCATTTGGGTGCTGGGAATCAAACCTATATCCTCTGCAAGAATAAGTACTCTTAACAATTGAATAATTTCTGTAGTCTCCAGTTAGCATTCACATAATTCATCTGCTCAGGGATTGCTATTCACAGTGGACTGGGTCCTCCCATGTCAGTCATCAGTCATGACAATCTTTCACAGACATTATCATAGGCAAATATGACCCAGAAAATTCTTTAATGGAAGTGTTCTCCTTTCAGGTGGTTCTAGGGTCAAGTAGATAATAAAAACTAACCAAGACACAAGCCATTTTCAGAGTGTTACTGGGTAGTACATTAGATAGTACAGACAGAGTATCAATATTGCAGCATTTCCTTTCTGGAAAGTTAGTAGTATAAAACCTCTCTGGGAGACGTTTTTATTTATTACTGTCCTTCTAATGAAGTTTTAATATATGATGAAATGAACAAACGAGATAAATAGAAGTATGGCAATCTGATATCAGAAAGGGAAATCACAAAATATATGCCTAAACTTTAAGATGAGAAAGAGGTCTGGGTATGACCAGAGCATAGAAGAAAGATTATTTGAAACCAATATAGAAAATTCAGCAAATTGAATCATGTAGACAAGATTAAACTTCCTGAATTTCATTTGAAGACATGTACTGAAAAGACTTTTACCATATCACCAATAATCTGATCTGGACACCTCTGTTTCCAAGTGTTCCTTTTAGTTTTACTAATTATCTGAGAGTTTAGCAAAGCAGAACTTATAGTAGTTTATTAAATTGTGTATTTGTATTTAGGAAACTAGTATTTTTGTCTACCTTTTTTGTTGGCTTATCATCTGTACCCTTTTATTTGTCTGATTGAGTACTTATAAAGAATAACTTAAATTCATGAACCTGGTTTTTCTTTTATTTTTTCAGTGAAGGTGGTGTTTTTAAGGCTTATCTCATTTTCCCAAAAGATTATCCCCTCCGGCCTCCTAAAATGAAATTCATTACAGATATTTGGCCCCCAAATGGTAAGTTTTCTAATTTTATTTTCACATTTGCAAGTTTAATGATCTGTCACTAAAGATTTCACAACTATCTCAGTAAAAGTGCTAAGTGATTTTATGGTTTTTTTGTGCATATGGTCTTGTAATTGACTCTAAATACAAAGGTTCTTAGGTTCTTTCCTTCCTTCCTTCCTTCCTTCCTTCCCTTCCCTTCCCTTCCCTTCCCTTCCCTTCCCTTCCCTTTCCTTTCCTTCCTTCCTTTCCTTCCTTCCCTTTTCTTTCTTTTTTCTTAGTTTTCTGCTTTGTTTGGAGATGAGGAGTAGCAGGCTTGAGTTCCAGATCAACATGGACCTCACTATGTAGCTAAAGTTTGCCTTGAACTTTTGGTAATCTTTGTGTCTTAAGTTGCCAATTGGTTGGCTTACAGGCAAGAGCCACTACCACACTCTGGGAATGTTTACCTAGCATGCACAAAATCTTAGATTTGCTCTTCAACATTGCATAAAATGTATGTGGTGATGATGCAAACATGTACTCTTCTAGCTATATAACAAAGAAAGTTGTAAAGGCGTATCCCAAAATCTTATAGATTGCAGAATTATTTATGTTAGCTAAAAAGTCATGGCTAAAAGTTAGCCATAATACTAGTGCCTATCAGTTGATGAAAGTAAAAGCAAACTACTGCATATACATATAATGAAACGTGATTTGATTTATAAAAGTGTTTGGTATGATTTGGTAACAAAAAAATGAAACCAGATGCCTTTGGTATCTGTCAGTGTCTGCCTTCACATGCACGGCCATACACAGGCATATGTTCATACATGGAAAATAAATATTTTTTTCAAATTAACAAACAGATGGAAGCAATCATTTAATAATTCCACTTATGAAATTTCAAGAATATGCAACTCTGAAGAGTATATTCATGGTTGTTTAGGACTGCTGGACAGCTTGAAGGGGAGAAGGGTCAATATAGATTATAAAAGAATTTGTGGGGGTGGTAATGACGACAAAAGTTCCTAAAAATGTGTGTGCTTTGGTTGTATAACTGAGAAGTGTACTATATAGAAACAATTGGATTGTATGCTTCAACTAGATGAATAATGTGTTGGGTGTTAAAGTTATTATGGAGATAGCTGGTAAAATTGTTCAGTGAGTTAAAGTTCTTGCCATGGAAGCCTCGTAATCTGAGTTTGATCCCTGGAATCCATATAGAGGTAGAGATCGCATTCCACTAAGTTATGCTCTGGCCTCTGCACATGGTCTGTGGCCTATGTGTTCATAGATACACACAATAATAATAATAAAATAATTTCCAAAAACACTACATAGCAAATAGTAATTTGTGTAGCTTAGATGTATGTCAGTTTAGACCTCTCTCTCTCTTCTGTTGTTGGTTTTTACTTGTTTGTCATTTTGGTTTAGTTTTTTTTTTTGTTTGTTTGTTTGGTTGGTTGGTTCTTTTATTTTTGAGACAGGTTGTCACTGTAACATTGGCTGGCCTGAAATTATGTATGTAGATCAGGCTGGCATTAAACTCAGAAATTATCCTGCTTTTGCCTGTCATGTGCTGGAATTAAAGATTTGTACTGTCATGCCTAGCTTTCTTTCTTTTTTTTTTTTTTTAGAAACAAAGTCCCTTTAATGAAAACCTTACAAAATTATCCCAAATTGCACGTGATTTTTTTCAATTCTTTTTTTTATTATTATTTATTTACATTTCAAATGATTTCCCCTTTTCTAGCCCCCCCAACTCCCCGAAAGTCCCGTAAGCCCCCTTCTCTTCCCCTGTCCTCCCTCCCACCCCTTCCCAGTTCCCCGTTCTGGTTTTGCCAAATACTGTTTCACTGAGTCTTTCCAGAACCAGGGACCACTCCTGCTTTCTTCTTGTATCTCATTTGATGTGTGGATTATGTTTTGGGTATTCCAGTTTTCTAGGTTAATAACCACTTATTAGTGAGTGCATACCATGATTCACCTTTTGAGTCTGGGTTACCTCACTTAGTATGATGTTCTCTAGCTCCATCCATTTGCCTAAGAATTTCATGAATTCATTGTTTCTAATGGCTGAATAGTACTCCATTGTGTAGATATACCACATTTTTTGCATCCACTCTTCTGTTGAGGAATACCTGGGTGCTTTCCAGCATCTGGCAATTATAAATAGGGCTGCTATGAACATAGTAGAGCATGTATCCTTATTACATGGTGGGGAATCCTCTGGGTATATGCCCAGGAGTGGTATAGCAGGATCTTCTGGAAGTGAGGCGCCCAGTTTTCGGAGGAACCGCCAGACTGCTTTCCAGAGTGGTTGTACCAATTTGCAACCCCACCAGCTGTGGAAGAGTGTTCCTCTTTCTCCGCACCCTCTCCAACACCTGCTGTCTCCTGAATTTTTAATCTTAGCCATTCTGACTGGACAGGGTTTTCAAGTGGATTTAGTATTAGAAATAAATCCATTTGTAAAGAGCAATGAGATGAAAGGGAAAAAATAACAGACAAAACATTGTATGGGGAATTAAGAGCATTTTGGCAAAATAAATGTAAATATTAAGTGTATAGCTAGCTATAGAGTTAATAATTAACATCTCACAGAGAACATAGTTGTCATTCAACATACTTTTGGAAACGTTGCTTAAATCAGAGATCACTAGAATTTAAACAGTGTCAGTATAGAAGAACTTTTGTCTTGAATAAGACAGCCATAATGGCATCAGTGTTTATTTCTGATGACTATATAAATGACATATTTATTTTAAAAATGTGATTCGGCATGATTCTAATTTTGGTCATTCAACTTGGAATGCATTCTACCAACATTTAATGATGAATCTTGAAGACATGATAATTGAAATATGACAAATTTAAAAGAACAAAACTGATTGTGTGATTCTGCTTCAGTGAAATATTTAATTAAAATAGAACGGGGCATTTTAGACACTGAAGATTTAGGGAAAGTAAAGAATTTGTATAGGCAATTTGATTTGAGGAAGATGTATAGTGGTTGTAATTGTGTATCATTGTGATTTTTAATTCTTAACTGAGAAATGGAAAAAATTGTAATTTTATTTGCTATATATAGTACAATAAAAATAAATTTCATGTCAACAGATATTAATTTGTTAATTAATGAGATAGATATTCTCATTTTTGAAGTGATGTGTAAAATTAAAATATTTTAAGATTCTATAGCTTTAAATCTAAAATGATTCAAATTTAAATGACTAGTAATTGTTTTTGTTTCTTGAGACAGGGTTTCTCTGTGTAGTCCTGGCTGTTCTGGAGCTCACTCTGTAAACTAGACTGGCCTCTAACTCTTAGAGATCTTCCTGCCTCTGCCTTCTGAGTACTGGGACAAAAAACATTCACCATTACTGTTCTACCAAATGATTGCTTTTTAAAAGTCATTTTCTTTTAAAATTGTTATTATTATTATTGTGGTGTTTGCTTATGTATGTATGTATGTATGTATGTATGTATGTGTGTATGTATGTATGTATCCACCCATCCTATCTATCTATCTACCTATCTATCTATCTATCCATCTATCTATCTATCTATCTATCTATCTATCTATCTATCTATCTAGCTAGCTAGCTATCTAATCTATCTATCTATCTATCTATCTATCTATCTTATCTGTCTATCTATCTATTATCTATCTTATCTATCTATCTATCATCTATCTATCTATCTTATCTATCTATCTTATCTATTATCTATCTATCATCTATCTATCCTATCTATCTATCCTATCTATCTATCCATCTTATCTATCTATCTTATCTATCCTATGTATCTATGTATCTATCTATCTATCTAATCTATCTTATCTATCATCTATCTATCTTATCTGTCTTATCTATATATCTTATCTATCTATCTTATCTATTCTACCTATCTTATCTATCTATCTTATCTATTTATCTATCTATCAGGTCTTATCATCTACCCTTGGCTGGCATGGAACTCAGAAATCTGTCTGCTTCCACCTCCTATATTATGTGATTAAAGGCATGGCCCACCACACTATATTATTATTAATTTGTTCTGTGTGTATGGGTGCTTTGCCTGCATGTAGGTGGGTCCTTGTATATGTGTACCTGGTGCCTCAAGATCACAAAAGTGGGTTTTGTATATCCTAGGACTACAATTATATAAGGTTGTGCTGCCACATAATTGCTGGGAATCAAACTCAAGTCCTCTGGAAGAACAGCGAATACTCTTAACAATGGAGTAATCTTAACAGACCCATTAATGATTTGGGGGTTGGGGGTTGATACAAGGTCTCATGCATTCCAGGCTGGCCTTGATCTTGTAGCTAAGGATATCCTTGAACTACTAATCTTTCTATTTATGTTTACCTCTTGAGTGTTGAACTTATAAATATGTGCTGTCATGACTGGTTTATAGGATGCTGGATGTGGGACCAAGGCTATGCATTCTGGGCAAGTCCTCTTTTCTCTGAGCTACATATACCCTTCAGTTCCTATCTTCCAAATCTTGATCTTAAGTAGATTCCTTCTGATGGAATTATATACAATTATTCAATCTCATTTTTTCAAAGACAGTTCCTTATTTTGTAAAACGTAGTGGAAAACAAAAACAACATTTTGGGCTGAATGTTACAATGTTTAATACTGTTCCTTTTTTATTTGTTAATTCCATTTTGTTGGATTTCACAAGCCATGGGAGTGGGTTAAGAAGAGAAACCTCAGTTAAAGGAAAGTTTCTGTATAAATCAGCAAAAACATGAGTTTTTGATTACATGTGAAGAGTAATTTTGCTTTACAGTAGGGCTTCCAAAAGTACTTGTTGGATTGATTAATTTTATATCCCTTGACATACAAACACCCACCCGCCCTCTTTTCCTCCCTCCCTCCTTCTGTTTCTGTCTCTCCCTATTCCCTCAGTCTCCCTGTGTTCTTTAACCATGAGTTGGGATAGGAAGATTGCTAACAGGGACAGTTAAAACTCTTTCAAAACAACAGCCAACCAAACAAGCATACATATGTTATTACTGATTGAAATCTTTTTATACTCAGAAAATTTATTTATTCCTACTTGTTTTGTAAACTTCTTCAAGTAATAGTATTTTTGACAGAAGACATTTACTGTGAAAAGTTACTTTTATTAATTGCTGATATAATTATTTGAATATGTTTATAGATTAACACTGTAGGATTTTTTGAGAATATTTACTTTTGGATAAAATAATGCAAAGTGAGATATAGTTGTGTCTTTCTTTATCCCCTATAAAATTGACGATATTTCTGTATTTCTACCCCACTGACTGTTACTATATGGAACTTGCATTTAAAATGAGTTTGTGAAGTAGATTATGAGTATCACTTATTTATTTTAAAGCTTTTGTTATTGTGTATATTTATGTTTATGAGTGTTCTGTCTGCATATATGTATGTGTACCATGTACCTATGGATGTAGGACAAAGGTGTTGGCTCCCCTGGAAGCAGAATTACAGATGATTGTGAATTGCCTTGTGGGTGCTGGGAATTAAACTTAGGTCCTCTGCAAGAGCCCCAGTGTTATTAACCACTGCAACATCTCTCTAGCCCCTATTTTATTATTTTTAGTATGTGGATGTTGTGCTTATATATATATATATATATATATATATATATATATGTCTGTATACCACATGCATGCCTGGTATCCACAGAGGCCAGAAAAGGGTGTCAGATTCTCTGGGACTGTAGGGTGTGAACTCTCATGTGAGTTCTCAGAATCGTACTCTGGTCTTCTGTGAGAGCAGCCAGTGTTTCTAAAGATATATTTATTTATTTTATATATGTGAGTACACTATAGCAGACTTAGGACACACCAGAAGAGGGCATCATATCTTATTACATTTGGTTGTGAGCCACCATGTGGTTGCTGGGAATTGAACTCAAGACCTCTGTAAGAGCAGTCAGTGCTCTTAGCCGCTGCCATTTCTCCAGCTCATGGCCAATGCTTCTAATCACTGAGATATCTCTCCAATGTGTGTCTTTCTTTGAGTCTGTTAATTTTTATTATTATTACATCACCCTCCCCCTTTAAAATTTTTATTTGCTGAACCTTGAGGACCATCTTAACTAGAATTTGAGAAAGACAACTGTAAATGCTGAGAATAAAGAATTGGAGAAGTAGAAAAGAGACGGCATGTCCTTTGAATCAGGGACAGCAGTGGAGGTCTGCAATTACTTGTAATTTTAAAGAATGTAAAATATAGTTAATCTGTAACATTCTTAAAAGTTAGTAGATTACATTTAGGAAATCTCCATATAAATAATGTTTTATATGCATAAGTAACAGATTATGCATTTGTAATAGATTATGTGTAACCAAATTTAAACAATTCTTATTCTATAATTTTACAGTTGATAAAAATGGTGATGTTTTGCATTTCTATTCTTCATGAGCCTGGGGAGGATAAATATGGTTATGAATATGGTTATGAGAAGCCAGAGGAACACTGTTTACCTATCCATACTGTGGAAACCATCATGATTAGTGTCATTTCTATGCTGGCAGATCCTAATGGAGACTCACCTGCAAATGTAGATGCTGCGGTAAGGTATTTGCCTAATAACTGCTCCTTCAATCCTTTACCCTTTTTATTCTCTCTTAATAAAACTCAACGTGAAACTTACTACGTATATGCATCTCTTTGTGTCCACATTTTCATAAAAATAAAAATTTGTTATGTATAATGGATTATTTTGTATAATCTATGTATAATGGATTATTTTGAAATATGTAGGATAAATACGGTTATGAGAAGCCAGATATTGCACAATATCTAGATACTTGTGCCATAGCAAAATTGATCTAGTTGGCATACATTAATTCCCTCACTAATTTTTTAGTAAGAACAATTAAAATCTATTCCTTTTCATTAGTATTCAAAATAATGGATTTCATTATGATATATGTTCATAAAAATTATCTTGTAGTTGTCTTGGTTTGAGGCCTTTTTTGGTTTTTTTTTTTTTTTTTTTTTGGGTTTTTGGTTTTTTCAAGACAGGGTTTCTCTGTGTAGCCCTGGCTGTCCTGGAACTCACTCTGTAGACCAGGCTGGCCTTGAACTCAGAAATCTGACTGCCTCTGCCTCCCAGAGTGTTGGGATTACAGCCATGCGCCACCACTGCCCGGCTGAGGCCTTTTTTTTACTTTGAAAAAATAAAAATTAAAAATTACTATTATCTCTGCATTCTTTGAATGGTTGTTATAGGAAAGAGAAATAAAGGCTAAGTATTTTTGTGAGCATTTCCTGGTATCTACTTTGTTTATTAAAAGTTGGTTTTGTTGCCGGGCGGTGGTGGTGCACGCCTGTAATCCCAGCACTCTGGTAGACAGAGGCAGGCGGATTTCTGAGTTTGAGGCCAGCCTGGTCTACAGAGTGAGTTCCAGGACAGCTGGAGCTACACAGAGAAACCCTGTCTCGAAAAACAAAAAAACAAAACAAACAAACAAACAAAATCCAACATGCCTTCATGATCAAAATTCTATGGTCAATAGTACTAGAAAAAGCATACGTCAAACCCAAAAAAAAAGAAAAAGAAAAGGCCAGGCGGTGGGCGCATGCCTGTAATCCCAGCACTCTGGAGGCAGAGGCAGGCAGATTTCTGAGTTTGAGGCCAGCCTGGTCTACAGAGTGAATTCCAGGACAGCCAGGGCTATACAGAGAAACCCAGTCTTGGGGGTGGGGGTGGGGAACCAAAACCCAAAAACCAACCAAACAACAACACAAAAAGCATATGTCTGTAAATTAAAAAGCAGAACCTTTTCTGCTTTGCTTTGTCTGGCCTCAAAATAGTGTTTCTCTTTGTGTAGGCCCTGTAGGCCTGGCCTGGAACTTGCTCTGTCAACTTGGCTAGCCCTCAAACTCACAGTCAGAGTTTTTCACTTAAGCCACCAGAAAGAAGTCACAGCCACATGTTTTTCTCCCTGCTTTTTGTCTATTTCTTTTAAGTGCCAGATGAACCAAATCCTTTTAAAAGTTTTTTTTTTAATCAAAATGCATAACAATAGCTGGGCTACAGGAGTGCATTCCAGGATAGCCAGGGCTAGCTATACAAAGAAACCCTGTCTCGAAAAATCCAAAAAAAGTAAGCAGAAGTCAAACAAGGAAGGAAGGAAGGGAAGGAAGGAAGGAAGGAAGGAAGGAAGGAAGGAAAGAAAGAAAGAAAGAAAGAAATTAAACTGATTACAAATGTTCCTTCTCTGCATATCCAACCACTCCCAGATATTAACATTTTACAAATGTGTTCTTTTTTTTTTTTTTTTTTTTTTTTGATTTGATTTTTTTCGAGGCAGGGTTTCTCTGTGTAGTCCCTGGCTGTCCTGGAACTCACTCTGTAGACCAGGCTGGCCTCGAACTCAAAAATCCACCTGCCTCTGCCTCCCAGAGTGCTGGGATTACAGGCATGCACCACCACCGCCCGACTCTACAAATGTGTTCTTGATATTGAATTAACAAAACTTCCTTTAAGAATAGAGGATTTCGCCAGGCCTTGGTACAGGTACATACCTGTAGTCCTAGCACTCTGAGAGCAGAGACATGCGTATTTCTGAGTTTGAGGGCCAGCCTAGTCTACAGAGTAAGTTCTAGGACAGCCAGGTCTATACAGAAAAACTCTGTCTCGAAAATTCAAAAATAAAAATAAAAGAGGAATTTGATCCTCTGTACTAGGGAGGGTAAAACTAAAGAATATGGTAGGCATTTTGCCTATGGTATCTGTTCATATGTAGTCACAGGTGATTGTGAGCCTCTATAAAGGTACTAGATACAAATCCTTTTTTTTTTTTTAAACAATCATTCAGTACTCTAAATTGTGGAGCCAGTGGGACATTTCTCTAGCCCATGAGGGGTTTTTGTGTGTGTGTGTTTGTGGGTGTGTTTGTGTGTATCTGTGTGTGTTGTTTTCTTTAAGTGTATAGAATGATAGTAGACTGTAGAGTTGGTTAGGTTCAACTCTTGTTTCCTTTTTTTTTTTTTTTTTTTTTTGGTTGTTTGAGACAGGGTTTCTATGTATAGTCCTGACTGTCCTGGAACTCACTCTGTAGACCAGGCTGGCCTCAAACTCAGAAATCTACCGGCCTCTGCCTCCCAGACTGCTGGGATTACAGGTGTGTACCACCACCGCCCTGCTCCCTGATGACTTTGAACTTAGAAATTTCCCTGTCAAAATCTTCTGGGATTCATAGCCACTGTGTCTCAAGATCTCTAAGCCAAGATCCAGGTCAGAGTTCATTCCAGATATAGTCAAGTTGACCACCAGGGATAGCCACTACATGGAATATAGTTGGTCTTGCCAGTTGCTTCTTGCCAGTTACTTCAGTCCACTTCACAGATAAACTAAAGTGAAGTAGGGTTTAATTTCTGGAAAACTTGATTTGTTTACTTCTAGTTTGTTCTTATTTCTGAGATACTAAGCCCTTATATAGAGATCAGAATATTTGGAAGATTTGTAGACTGCACTCCTCATTCTTTTAGTATGGTGTTTGTTAAAAACATGGCTACTTTTCAGCCACTCCTCTGGAGTTGACAGATTGGTCTCAGAGTGGAAAGAACCCCATTTGGGAAGAAGTAGCAGATCTTTGTAAATTTGGTTCTCTTCTGATACTTGACTAATTTCCATTACTTGGGAGGTGTCTTTGATTGGGACAATTTTGTATAGAAAATACAGTTTTAGTTTCTTGTGGGCTTTGCTTGGTGTTGTTTTTCCTTCAATATAGACACCAAGCTCACAGCCTCTTGAAAGACAGGCAAGTACTGCACTCCTGATCCATATCTATAGTCTAAGCATCTATCTGAGTATCAGACCTGTCTACCCTCCTTATTACACCATCAATAAGGATTTTCTCACTGGCTTTTCACAGCAGAAACCTTGGTGAGCATAGGTGCTCTTAAATGAGCAATCAAATGAATTACTATTTTTAATTTTTTATGTATGTATGTATGTATGTATGTATGTATGTATGTATTTATTCATTCAGAACAGATACTGTTTCTGTAGCCTAGCCAGGTCCTGAGCTCATTATGCAAATGAAGCTGTCCTTGTACTCCTGATTCCCCTCATTCTGCCTCCCAGACACTGAAATTATAGGTGTAATACCCCATACCTGGCTTTAAATTTGAAGATATATTTTATTATCTGTAGAGAAATGGCATGAGGAGATTGCTCCCAGCTTGCTAGTTTCCAGGCAACCTAGGGTCTTTGTCATTCTCAGCCAACCAAGACAGAGGAGACACTTCCTCACGCAGAGAACCTGATGTTCTCCCAAGCAAGCTGCAAACCGGAGGAAGCGACCTTCCTGCTCCCTTTCCCATGAGAAAGTAACTTTGCTTATAGTTTAATAGACATCATGATGGGCAGCAATGCAGCAAGCAGCAGGCATGGCAGCTGGAATAGAACGCAGAGAGCTCACATCTGCAGGCACAAAGTGTGAAGCAGAGAAAGCAGACTGAATATGGCAACAGTCTTTAACCTCTCAAAACTGACCTCTGGGGATCCACTTCCTCCAGCAAGGCTGCATCTGTTAATCCCTTCCAAGGAGCACCACCAGCTAAGTGTCCAAATATCTGAGTCTGTGGGGACATTCTTCTTCAGTTACATTAATGACTGTGACATACACATTAGCAGAATTCTCAAGTCATTTGCTTTTAAAAGTAGGTGTATAGATTCAGAGTTTCTTGGAAACAGTAATTTTCTAATAGGAATTTCTCTGACTCTTAAGTGATAAAGTCTTCAGGACTGGCAAATAAGCTACTTAAGGAGAATTTAAGAGAAACATATGGCAGTTCTGGGCTTGTAATGAATACACCATTGAACACCCTCACACCTGCCTGGAGCAAATTTGAAAGCAAAACTCTTCTGTTCGCAGAATTAGTAATTTATTCTCAGGGCCTTTTCCATACGCCCATAAAACATTTAAATTTTCTTTTTACTCCTATGACTTAGCTGACAACTTTTGTGTGTCTTTAGCCAGATTTCCTGTATATAATATGCCATTAATACAAATTTCAGAAAGAGAAACCAAATAAAAGGTCATTTCAAAAACTAAAGAGTCATGTGTGTGGATAAAATATGTTTTAAGTGTTAAAGATTCTTCTAAATCTTACAAAAGCTAATTTGACTTTAATAGGGTATTTAATGCTTCATATAATAATCTTTGATATAAACATGCATAATTACCAAAAGCAGTGTAAATATTGTATTAATTTATGAAATGTAATGTAGTGATAGTCTAAGTTGTGGCTAGAAAAATTTGACTTTCTGCCTCTTTTGGTCTAATAATGAGCTTACTAGTTAGTCCCTAAGACTGAAGCTAGAGACGTGTCAGCGTTTGGTAATCCTGGTGTTGTATGGTACAGTTTAGTTCTGCCAGTGTTTTCTGTCCTCTGGCCCCCTCTTCCCTTATCTGCCCTCATGGCTCTACTCTTGTCTGCCTCTACCCAGTCTGCAGGTCCTCACCCCTCTGCCATCTCCCAGTAAACCTCCTCACACCTGATCTCTTGCATGTAGTAATTTCTCAAGAGCACAAATTGGAATGGGTGTGCAGTAATACCCCCTTGCTGTATTATATTTCAGCCTCATGTATTACATTTGTTTTCATGATAATCAGTCCCTTGTGTTGTGTTCTTTTAATGAACTTCTCACGGGGTGCAGTTTGCATGACAGATGTGTTATACTGTGTGTGTTTTCTTGAGTGGCTAGTATGACCAATTTAAGAGCCATTTTCTGTCATATGATGAAGGATGTTAGCATTCTGTCCAAACTCCACCCCATCGTTACCTGGCAATAGCCAGGTAGGCCTGACCCACTATAAAAGAGCCTGGTTGCCCCCTCTTTGCTCTCTTGCCCTCTTGGTCTCTTGCTCCTCCCTTGCTCTTTTCCTGCTTCCCTTTTTCCCTTCTCTCATTGCCTTCCCCCCTCTCTCTCCACGTGCCATGGTTGGCCTCTACATCTCTACTCTACTTCTCTAGTGTCTCTTTCTCTGCCTCTACCACCCTCTTAACTCCCCTCCCCATGCCCTTAATAAACTCTATTCTATACTATACCAACATGTGACTGGTCCTCAGGGGGAAGGGATGCCTTGGCATGGGCCCGCTGAGGCACCCCATTCTCCCATACCTCACCACATCACCATAGAACATATCCCCTCCTCTCTGTATCTTTCTACAAACACTCCAAAGGGAATATTTTAGTAGATTGTGTAACTAATTAGTGGTAACAAGTAAGTGACTATTAATTTGATTTATTGATGTTTTATGCAAAGTGAATGTTAAGTGTTGTTATTCAGGAGGGCATGGATTCATTCTCTATAGACCTCACTCAGCCAGTTGAAAGGTTGAAATGTGTTTAAATATGAGGCTTAACCTGTAGGGAGGAAGTTCTCTGGACAGATTGTACTGATAAAGCATCCTGAAAATAATGCATTTGACAAAATTTACTTGGCATTAATCTTTTGTCTTCCGTTAATTGGACATTTGAATTTTCAAATTTCCCATTTCCCTTGATAAATATCAACGAAGAGTACATTATTATATAAAATTGACTTAATTTTTTCTACCCACCACGAGGTAGTGCTGTTGGAGGAAGCAATCTGAGAATGATGACTGGGAAAATGGGTGTGTTTTAATGAATAAAGACAGTTACATGTCTATATAATTATTTTCTTTTTAGTTTATGATATGCTTTCAGGTATGATGTGACTTTATACACCAACTCTGTGTTTTCAGCGTTCATAAACTGTAACCCTTAAAGTTCACTTTACTGTCAAGAATTTTGTCCTGAGGAAGTAGATATTTTGCATAGAACAATTTAACGTATTTTAGTTTATCTCAGCATTGCTGGTAATACTGAGAATTAGGAACATTGCACAAGTATCTAGTACATAGTGTCATAAGTATATAGTAAAACCTTTTCTTTTTATGTCTCTAAATTTTGAAAAAACACAGTGAATGTATACTATTTTAATAATCTGTTTAAAACAAGTTGTTTGCAATTTGGACAGCACATACCATTGTTGTCACCTATAGTTTTACATCAAAGACAAAATAATCAAAACAGTGGAGCCTAATTATTTTAGGGTTAAAACCTGAGACTGCACTTGTAAATCTGTCGGGGGTTTTAAGTAAATTGTGTGGCAGGAGCTGTAACTGTTGTTTACTGTCTTGCCTTTTCTTGGTTGTGGCTGAGTCCAGAAGCTGGAGCAGCCGTTCTGCCACGCAGGAAGAGGGACACTGGCTGCAATAGTCAGTGCAATACAGACTGTGGTGAGTACATTTTACTTTTTTGGTGCCCAATTTTATCATGAATTTTTTAAGATTAAGTAAAAATTGTTTTAATCTTTGATTATTTATAGTCTGTATTATTTACTTTTCTGTTGCTGTAATAAAATACCATGACCAAGGGAATTTATGGAAGAGATTATTTTGGCTTGTGCCTCCAGAGGGATGAGACCATCATGGAAGGGAGCTGGGAGATCACATGTTAAGCCCCAAACATGAACAGAGAAAGTGAACTGGAATTGAGGCTAGTCTACATGCAAGTCTCAGAGCCTGCCCCTGGTAAGGTATAGCTGTAAAGTCACCACCAGGGTTCTGATATTTGAGCCTATGGGAGACATTCTCATTCAAACCACTACATTCCACTCCCAGGCTCCAAAGGCTAAGAGGCCGTTATTATAATGCAAAGTGTATTTAATCCTACTTCAGAAGCCCCCATAATCTTCCACCGTCTCAATAAGACCCTGTGAATTCTAAATGTGTATTAACTTCAGCATGCAGTGGCACAGATATACATTACTATATTCCTAAAAGGAGGACTGCGGGCACAGTCAGAAAATGCTGGACCCAGCAAGACTGGTAAGGCTGCATGTAAACACCTAATCCCCAGCAAGACTGGTAAGGCTGCATGTAAACACCTAATCCCCAGCCCAGCAGCTCCCAGCTGTGGGTCATGACCCACATATAAGGGAGGGGGGTGCCTTAGACCATATGAAAACAGATGTTTGCATTACGATTTATGACAGCAAAATTACAGTTATGAGGTAGCAATGAAAATAATTATGTAATTGGGGGTCACTACAACACAAGGAACTGTATTAAAGGGGTTCAGCATGCTCTTCCCCCTTCTGCTGCCTCAAGAAGAACCAAGAAGAAAGAAACACCTCTGCCAGGGCTGGCTCCAGACAGAAGACATATCCACTGTGATGGTTTGAATAAGAATGGGCCTCATAGGCTCATGGGTTTGAATGCTTGTCCCATAGGGAGTGGTGCTATTAGGAGGTGTGGTGTTATTGGAGCATGTGTGGCCAAATTGGACGGAAGTGCGTCACTATGAAAGTGGGCTTTGAGGTCTTAATTTATGTTCAGGCTACACCCAGTATGGACACTGTCTCCTGCTGCTGCTTACACATCAAGATCTAGAACTCTCAGCAACTTCTCTAGCCCCATGTCTGCCTGGATGCTGCCATGCTTCCCACCATGATAATAATGAACTAAACCTCTGAAACTGTAAGTCAGCCCAATGCAATGTTTTCCTTATAAAAGTTTCCTTGGTCATGGTGACTATTTACAACAATAAAACTCTAAGATACCTACTCACCCACTTTTTTGCTCAGTGAGACTGTTCCATCAGTTTCTCTCCACCTCCCAGATATTTATTTATTTTTTTCCCTTTGATTCCAAATAACCTCTTTCTGAGCTTTCATTTACCCAATCTAAATTCTTTTCCTTGCTGATCATTTTAGCACTTGTCTTTGTTTATTGGGTACTACTCCCCAATTTTTTTCTTAATTTTGAGTCTTCTTAGGGTCACTTTTGTGTATGTTTGTCCCCACAGTAAATTGTTCTCAATATGTATGTCAGTATTATTTTTTTTGACCTGTGCAGCTGTCCGAAGCACGTTTAGCATTTAAGATCTCTGTTAATACATCACTGCTCAATTGCCTGTCTGTCTTACTGGTTTAGATGATTTCATTGTTTCTCTGGGCTGTGACTCTTAATGTATGTGATTATTAGCACTCTTTAGTCCTTAGTGTAGGTCCTTGTTATAGAGACAAAAGCTAGAGCTACATTTTCATTAGTATAGTATTGTACTGTTGTCTCTGTGATGACTAAAACTAACTATTAGGGACAGGTTTGTTGAGTTAAAACTAAGTACTAATCAATCAAAATATTTGCTTTGCTTAATGAGGTTAGATCATATTGTTTATAATTACAAGTTTTGCTGGTAAAGTGTTACTTCAGAGTCTATCGTAGTACAGGTTTTAGAGTTAGTCTCTAGAAAATGCAAAATTTTCTTCAATGTACCTTGGCAAATTTAATTTCTAGACTTCGGTCACATATACTCTGAGAAACAAAAAATTGTTTAAAAATATCATTGCTCTTTATAATCACTAGTTAAGAAACTCCTTAATTCTCTGTAGCACCTTATTCATGTGGGAGGAAATGAATGATCAAACAATTGCAGTAATTACTATTTATTTCTTATTATTTGGTCTTATTATTTCGTATGTTTGTTTCCCTCTGGTGTTGGATTTAGAAAATTGTGGTTCTTTTATTATTAGTTTTTTATTAGTATTTATTATTGGTCTTTTTATTAGTCTTTACTAGTATTTATTAATGGTCTTTTATTAGTAGGGAGGGGCTGACCGCACAAAGATCCTTGGCTTTTGTGTTTTTTTGCCCTCTGGATCTTTTGTCTGGCCTATAGCCTTCAGCATGTGTGTTGATATTAGGCAGCCTGCAGTGTAAGCATTTGGGAGAGCTGGTTTGTCTGTCCTGTGCCCTGTTTAGAAGTGTGGTGGGGGGATATTGGAAATTCGAAAGCTGCAGGGGAAGTTTAGCTTGCGGCTGAAATGCCTAGATCAGTCTGCTGTGTCTGTGAAGAAAGTTTTGGAAAGATAGCTGTTGTTCAATTGCTGATCTTCAGCTGTGAATGTTGCTTTTCAGGCAGCACTGATTTTGGGTCCTTGAATTTTTCTCAGGCTCAGGGAACCCCAACTGTGCTGTGACATTGGCGCCACCTTGTGGCCAAGCTCAGGGCTGCATTGTTACCTCTGGTTGTTTAGGATATAGGGGGCTGGATTTTCCTCTCAATTTAGTTCAGTTCTAAGCTGGATATAAGGTGCACAAATTTGTTGCTAAAATTTCCAACCCATAGAGCCCATATAAATGACACATAATCCAAATATTTTAATTATAAGTCATATGTCTTCATTGGCAAAATACTTACTTCCCAATCACTAAGATTTGTGCTTTCTCCCATCCACGTGGTCCATAGTGGCTTCCTCCTCTCCTCTTCCTTCTCTCTTTTTCTTCCTCTACCTGCCCCCCCCCTTTTGTGCCTCCAGTCCCACCTTTCCCCTCCACTACCCAATCATAGACTCTAACCTTTGATTGACCAATTAAAATAGAGAGAAGGTTCACATGGCATCACCTAAGTACATGATGGTCTGCTTGTGTGGTCTGACTCTTTAATACAAATCCAAATAGTGTTAGTTATTTAAATGTGTGTTTTACTATATTTCTTACACAGCTGTTTTCCAAATATGCCTTTGTCTAGTCTGCTGTAGCAGCATAGACATGTTTTGTTAACAGTGTATTTTCTTGCCAGTAATACATGCATATTTGTTTGTCGGATATGCTACTATTGATATTTAGAGTCATAATGGTTCAACACTAAAGCTAACTGTCAGAATTTTGTTTTGGTTTTGAGTCAGGGTTTTCTGTATAGCCCTGACTGTCCTGGAACTCACTTTGTAGACCAGGTTACCCTCGAACTCACAGAGATCTGCCTGCCCTCAGTCTCTGAGTGCTGTGGTTTAAGTCTTGCACCTGGCTTGATTTTTTTTTAAATACATCATTTTGTTGACTTCTGGGTGTTTGGTGATACCTAGTAAATTTGCACTTTAAATATATTTAAGTGGATCTTCACTTCCTGCTCAATCCTTTATCTTAACAGGCAAGCTTCCTCTGATTTGGAACAAAATAAAAACAGGCTGGTCTTCCCTTGTACCTGACACAGGTAGGTACTAAAATTGTTTTCTTCAAAACAGTTCTATTTGATGCTTTCATTCTGATGTTCTTACTGGTATTCTAATGATTCCAAACTTCTTAATATAAAAATCCTCTAGGAATGTTAGGTTATATAAGTTACAGTAACTATAACTGAAAACTTTGCTACTATGTTTCCCATTAAACTTAACTGTGGCTACCTCAAAATGTCAGGTCATTTCAGTGCTGTGTGCACTGGGATTCCAAGCTTTCCTTCTTCATGGGGACTTTATAAACAGCTGAATTTATGAGCTGTGTAAACGTGACATTTTATATTCCGTTCCTAATCTCCTGTGAGAATGATGCTGATTGGTAACGGTAATTGAGATTTTCTAGAAGGCTGTTTCAATAATGCACTCTTAAAAATTAACATTGAAATAGAACTGTTGTAACTATGTGGTAAACTTAGGGAGATTGTTTTAACATCTATGTAGATTGTCTCATTTCTGTGTGTGGCTCACACTTGTCATCCAAATCCAACAGGAAGCTGTTTTGTGATAGTTGTTACTTAAACTAGATTCTAGTTCAGTTATTTTGACAAAGGTTTTGGTCTCTTTTTTTTTTTTTTGTGGGCAAAAAGTAAGGTTCAAGATTATATGATAGTAATCTTTATAACTGTGGAAAGGGAGGCATAAAGAGGGAGATGCTAATGGGGTTTTAGAAAGTTGCAGGGTCTTTCTATGTGAATGTTTGTTGCTCTTATGTTATTTGTTTGTATATCTAAATAGGCTTTTAGTCAGTAGTTTGGAATATTTCATAATAATGCCATCTGTTATTTGTCTCTTGGTTTTTTTAAACCAAAGGTCACTTGATCTTGAAAGCTTTAGAATACTATTATGAGTTAGGTCAATGAATGGGAGTAAATTTTTAAATTTATATGTTGTAAGAAACCATGTGATAGGCATTTCATTTAAATCTTCTGTACCCCTTAAATATTTAACATTTTTTAGGTTGTTTACCTTCTGTTTCATAGTACTTTGAAGAGTAGAATTGTGATTGTTGTTTGCCTTACATGTTCAAGGCCCTGAGTTTGATACCTTGTTCTACAAAAGAAAGATTGTGATTAGTGAAATTTACATAGAGGATGGCAAGAGTTTGATTTAGTGTAACCTGGATCTGAGTCCTTGCTCTGCCACTTTCTGCGACAGGAGCATGCATGGGTGTTTGCCTTTCTTGCCTATTTCCTCTCTGCAAGAGGAACGACAGGAATCAGTGATGCCCAGCATACATCTGCTTAAAAGCAGCAAGGAGAAAGGTTCAGTGCCTTGCACCTAGTGGGACTAGACAATCCCCTCACAGTTAGTACGTGAAGTGGCTCAGTTGTTCCGGAGTAAGTTTTTTATTTTGTTTTGTTTTGTTGTTTAAAGCTGATACGCAAGCATATTCTTTGAAATCAGAACTTGGTATAAGCTTAGAAAGTTCTTAGAGTTTAGATTCTTAGATTTAGGACCTGTACTATTATATTTTGGAACACAATGAGGGGTATTTGTAATAAAATTATTATAAAGTAATATTATCCTAATAGTTGGATTATAATAATCCTTATAAACAATCTCTGGTTTTTCTAAGTCAGTAATTGTCCTTACGAGATAATATTAACTTTCAGCTCCATAAATGCAATAAACGTGCTGCAGAACTAGTAACATCTAATGGTGAAAGAAAAATTACCTTTGTATGTAGATTTTTGTTTTTTTCTGTGGACTTTTTGAAATATGTCTAATTAGAAGAGTAGTATGATAGCCTAAAAAGTTGGAAATCAAGCAGACTGGAGTTAAATTGTAATTTGGGCTTTCATCACCTGTGGGACTTAAATTACTAGTCTATAAAAGGTGGGGGTGGTAGTAATGTTTTCCATAGTGCTGTGAGAATTAATCTATCCCCCTGTAAACCTCTTTTTTTTAATACTTATAAGGAACACTGGGAGGCAGTAGCCATTGTTATTGTTGTTTCATTAAATAAAGTTTGTAGAGTTGTGCAGAATGGAGCTTATTAAAGCTAAGTATGTGAAACTACACATACCAAAATTGTTACAAATAATCAAATTTATCTTGTAAAATTAAATTTTAAAAGAAAACAATTAGAAAATAGAATAAGAAAGAATACCATGGTGTTGTTAGAAGTGATTTAAAATTCTATCAGATAACTAGAGAAACTGAAATTCATCTATTAAGGTGGTATACAGTCCATAGTATATTCTATATTATGTTATGATACCATTCTTCTTGAATGTGATTTCTAAAATTAACTAATCTGTTTTAAATGATAAGTATTAGTTTGGGTTTGAATGTTCTTTTTTCCTTTTAGGCAAATTGAACTGGCCCAGACAGCAGAGCTCTGTAAGACATGTTGATATTGATGGCTTCTTTGTCTCAGGGGCTATAAGAAATATAACAGATCTCAAAGGTCTGTATTCTTGTTTGTTTTAAGAAAGTTGATACATATCAATGTGTGTGTGTGTGTGTGTGTGTGTGTGTGTGTCTGAATTGATAACAATGTATTCTTTGGAATGTATTTTGATTTTTCTTAGTTAAATCTATTCCTTTGTTCAAATTGGCTGGAGCCTATATTCACAAGTGTAGGAAAATTAGAAAACTACTGCTTGGTGTAAGCTGAAATATACAGAGAAGAGTATCTTAAATTGAGGACTGTATTATCTCAAATAGATGAGGATATTTTCTGGATATTTTTCATATCTTTTTATTGTTTGTTAAGGGGAAATTTCTATTATCCTGTGTCTTCAGACTTTCTGTTCTTCTGTTGAAGTAACTCTCCTCCATGAATGTAGGTAAACATACTAACCTTTGGGTTTTGATAATTTTATATTCTAGAGGTCAGTCATCTGGGCAGTCTTGCTTTTTTTTTTTTAAATGAAATTTTAGGTTTATGTGTGTACTACTTACTAGTATTGAAACATTTATTTAGGATTTTTCCTTAGTTCTTTCTTGACAAGATAGCTACACTAGTGTTTTCTTTTTAAAGTCAGTTTTTCTCTTATGTGAAAATCCTAGAAAATTCTAGATTCCCAACAAGGCTTTATTTTTGTCCTAGGTAGTTGTAACTTAGCTCTGAAAAGTATTATTTTGAATTTGAAAGAATTAGTTTTAACCTTGGGACAACTTACCTTCTAGTAAATTGTTCTTTTTTCTAGTTTATATGAAGAGGCAAGAAGACTTTCTGTGTTATGTGTTTCTTTGTTCTGAGTCTCCTGCCCTCTAAGCCTGTGGTGTTTTACTTACACATCAATTTTACAACATTATTGTTGTCTTATCATTTTATACATGAAAGGAAATGATACATTAAAGTAATGTTCTTAACCAAAGCAAAATCTGGGGGTCTGAAATTCACATTTGGTTATATGTTAAACATCAGATTTTCATTGCTGTGCATGAATCTCCAGTTTGTTTCTATTGCTATCAAATTAAAAAAAATAAAATGGGAGGATAAACGTATTTATATCTGAATTGTAAAAGTCTGTTTATAGTTTTTGTTTTGTTGTCTACTCCTACAATTTGAGCCTGGGATCTGAGTTGTCTGCTTTTCATTGTAAGAAATGAAAAGCCATGGAAAACTGACTCTGCTGATTTTAGATTGAGTCGGTTTATCAGAAACATTGCTGGAGCCATGCGTGGTGCATGCTTTTAATCCTATCAGGTGAACATCAGTGAGTTCCTGGCCAGCGTTGTCTACATAGAGAATTTCAGAAGACCCTGTCTTAAAAAAAATTAGGTGATGTTATATGGTGATGCTTTTTAAGATTCAATGCATAAGTGATTAAAGAACAAATATTATATAATTAAAATTGCATGAAAAAATTCTATTACATGACCTTAACATCCTTTTGTACTTAGAGAAACAATTCAATTTTTTTTTTCTCACAGGAAAAACAGTGGCTCTGTCAGCAACCATGGCACAGGAAGGTCACCTTTTCATCCTGGTGCTAACATCCAGCTGGAGTGGCAGTATTACCAAAATAAAATCCTGAAAGGAGAAGCAGGTACACATGAGTGTTTAAAAGCCATAGTAACCTCTGGATGTTGCTGGTGGTGTTGGTATCTTAGAAGTACAAGTAGAATTAGAATAATTAAGAATTTGAATTTGAAGGTTTTAAGGATGCTAGTGACTGTAGAGAGAATATCTTGTGTATTGTACTAAAAGAAAACTATGGCCTATAGGAAAGTGTAGAATACAAGATGAGACATTCAGAAGGCAGAAAGAATTCTGGGATAGAGCCAGGGATGAGATATTTGCCTGGGAAAATGTGACGAGACTGACACATGGTACCTGAGCCCAGGTAAGTAGTCATGTGTCAGAAAGTAGATTTGAGTAAGTGGGTTATAATGCACTATGGCCTAGTCAGAGAAGACTAGCTATAAGGCCAACATATTTGTAAGTATACATATTTTGAGTCTGAGTTTTATTTCTGGGAGCATGGGGCTGGGAAGAAGACCTATGTGCAAACTTCTACAAGTGACAACTTGAATCACAACAAAATCTAAATCTGAGCAGATGACCAGTGCATAGTTATGTTTTCTGGAATTGGATGATGGTGTTTTCCTGAAACCCAATCTACTGTGTATAAATTTAGATTGGGATTGTAAAGCATGGTGTGAATTGTTTTCGTATTAACTAAATAAGTTATTAGCCATTTGGCTTATGTCACAGTGAAGACACTGAAGTTTGTGTTCTTCAGTATTTTTAAGAATTTAAAGGTAGACACGGTGGTACCTAATCCCAGCCTTTGGGAGATAGCACCAGGAGAACAGCATTTTCAAGGGAAGGCTACAGACTAGGGAAACCCTGATTTAAGAAAGGACACAACCTCTTTTGGAACCAGAATCTAAATGCCTCATTTGAGTGAACTTGTTTTTTAGAAGAAATATTTTCATAGCTGTCTTAGAAAACTAGTCTCTTTACATTCATAAGACCTTTATGTGTTTTTATTACCTTGCATTATAATTTGAAAGAAATTGGGAATCCTTTCTCATTGGTTTCCTTGTGGAATAAATTGTTAAAACCACAAATCTTTAAAAAAAAATCATTCTTTTAGAGAAGCATTTACCAGAAGACAGATATATAGCACAGTAGAAAGGATCTAGAGTTGGGTTTTATCCAAGTTACTTTGGTTCCCTGTTTTGTCAGATATAAAACACTGGGATTATTTTATAAAAGACCCAGATGAGGCAAAACAGAGTCTGGGTATCTGGATTTCTTTTCTGGAATTAGTCTTTCTTGATTGTAATCATCTCCTTACACAGTGTATTGGGAAGCATAATTGTAGGCACACATTTATACTTTATTATATATATAAAATGAGTTTTTCAAGTTTTCTAAGGCTTTTATTAGCTGTTATCTGTTTTCAGAATATTTTGAGATTTAGTGATTTTTGTCAGTAGATCATGGGGTAACTTTCTGAACTTGTTTAGGCCTTGCTTCATTGTTTATGGTTAGTTTCTTAAGCATACCTTTGTACAAGGTGGCAATGGGGTCTCCCTTTCTGGTCTTCTCTAGCTACCAATACTGCTTCCCCTGCTCCTCCTTCAGAGGAACCATGTGGACTGTTTCCTGTGGCTGCCACTTCTGCTATCCACTGGTCTTGTACAAGCATGTTTAAGTTTAGCGGTGGTAGGGGAGTTGTAGGTGGAGCTGAGTGTCGTTTATCACTCCTATCCTACCATAGCCAAGAGCATCCTTTCAGAGGTGCAGGCAAGGGAGAAGGTGAGGGATAAAACCTATGTCTCTCTGGTCTCCAGCCCTCACACCTCGCTTGAGGTTTCTCTTTGTCCTGGAGGGATGGATAGCTAGTTCCTTCAAGCTGGGAATAACACAGTGTCTTGTGGGCAGAGGTGCTAGTCTGCTCATGGAAGGACCTGATCCTCATGTTTCTTGTGCCCCAACCCATCTCTGTGTTTCATCCTGGGGCACTGGAGAATTGTGGGAACCTTAGCTTCCTAGGCTTGGTGTCCATCTAGATGGGATATGCAGATCTCTGGCAGTAGGCACTTTCTCCACTCTCTATATTCCCTCAAAGCATGATGACAATATGGTACATGTTGGGTAGGGGAAAGGCAACCCACCCCCACCCCTGCCTCCTTCTGTCTTGTATTTTGCTATGTTTTTTTATTTATTTATTTAATTTTATTTTATTTTTTTAAAAGATTTATTTATTTATTATATGTAAGTACACTGTAGCTATCCTCAGATGCTCCAGAAGAGGGTGTCAGATCTCATTACAGATGGTTGTGAGCCATTATGTGGTTCCTGGGATTTGAACTCAGGACATTCAGAAGAACAGTCAGTGCTCTTAACCTTTGAGCCATCTCTCCAGTCCAGTATGTTGCTATGTTGGCCAGATTTTTGCCCATCTGCATCATAATTTCCTCCACCCCAGATCTACCAGATGTCAGATCTGGACTTTTTTTTTCCTTTATTTAAATGAGGTTTAAGTTGGCCATTTTCCTTAACTTTTCTTTTCCTAAGAGGATTGTCAGCTAGTTGCCTGGTTGTTGTGTATATCACTCTTGGTCTCTAGTATTAGGGCAATGGTGAAGTTGGTATTCTGTTCTCCATGTCACCTTGATTCCTAGTTGACAAGTTGTCCTTTTTATTAAAACCAAAATTTGTTTTTAGTACAGTACTCATGATACAACAGTGAATAAGATGGACCAATTTTTTTTTTTTAGAAAAGTGGACCGATTTTTAATATTTAATGATTATTTATTAACAATTAGAAAATACAACCATTAACCTTTATTTTGTTCCTTCTTTTTTAATAATAAAAACCATAATGAGTTCAAGCAGTTTACTGGCTGTTTTCTTGTTTTTTTAAAATTCCTTATTAAATTATGGGGGTGTTGACCAGGTATCCCTGTCTTACTCAACAGAATAAATTGTATTAATAAGTGTTAAAGTAAGATGGGCCAGCTTTAATTTTTAAAGTCATTACTTTCTTATTACAATAAAAAGTGGTAAAAAAATAGATCTTTTCATCTCTCTCTCTCACTATGTCTCTCTGTCTCTGTCTCTCTCTCTCTCTCCCTTTTGGATGATTGTGTGCTTTTTAAAAATATTTTTAATATCTGAAGAAAAATAAAATATTCGGCTAGGTTTGTTTTGTTTCATTTCACTTTTTCTTTTGATTTTGCCTTAATAAACATAAGGAGGCTGACCTCTCTCTCCAGCCTTCCTTGTTTTCGAGGGGAAGGCTTCTTATGCTCTTCTATATCTCTGTCTGTCTCTGTTTATATGTCTATCTGTCTGTCTATCATCTATGTTTTAGCATTTTTATTATATAGCCTTGGATCTCTTAGTTAATTTTATTTAATCCTCCTGTGAGGGTTGTGCTATAGATCACCAACAAGCACACACAATTTTAAATTTTAATTATTATAATAAAAGGAGATTGACAAGTATCTTTTGTTGGTGGTGGTGGTGAAGATGATGGTGGCAGATGTTGCTGCAGTGGCAGCTCTTTTTTTCTTTTTTCTTTCTATGAAAAGATAAAAAGAAAATATTCAGCTATTTCTATAGTTCCTCCAGCTTTCCTGTCTTGTTTGTTTATATTTAATCCTCCAGTGATGGTAGTCCTGTGTGCATGTGCGAACACACACACACACACACACACACATTCACTATACAACACAACACCCAGGGATGGGGGACAGTCATGGAGAAGGAAGAACTCATTAGGAAGCATTGGCTTAGACATGTGAGAAAGGTGATAGTGAACTAGAGATTTTTAATGTCAAACTATTATGTTCCTTAAAACTTACAATAACTGTTTTAACAAAGAAATATTGAGTTTTTTCTTCATCTGTTTCTTTTCACTCCAGAGATCATGCTGACCCAGAAAGTGGAGATCTGATTGCTGAGATTAAAGGCTTGATCCACCATGATTATCTGTAATAAAGTGAGGTGTTAGAGCCTGTGGCCTAGTGACGTGAACATCGGGCCTGGGTGAGTATGGACTCAGAGATGACCAACTCTGTGTGTGTGCTACACTCAGTTCTCTCCTTTCAGCCAGGGATGAGTCTTAGGCTCACAGATTTGTGAATGTGAGCTTGCTTTGTTGCATCCAACATAACATGTTTTCTGGTTTGCTTTTTTCCTGCATGCTGGTTTCCTTGGTGTGGTTTCGCTTTCTATCTGTGCTGGATTCCTAACCTGCACTGGGGAATCAGAAGCAAGGTCAGAGTCAAAGTCTTTTTGATAAAGAACCAGGAATACATACCAGCACATCTGGGCTGACTGTCCTTCTTCCCAAGGGATAGATCAATCTCAGAGAAGATGGTCCTTCCTCTTGATCTACAGGTCGTACCCTAAATATGGTACAGCCCATTTTCCTTCTTGCACTGTACACTTCTCAACACCTATACCTGCCACACACACCTAACTACATCTCCCTGTATGTGTGAGGGGGGTTGCCATGTCTGTTGGTCTGCAAACTATTTGAGAAAGCTTGGTGGCCACAGAGGCTATGAGAAGGGTGTCAGTTGGCCTGGGAATGGAAGAGCAGCCAGTGCTCTTAAATTCTGACCTATGTCTTTCCAATGGACAGTTTTCAGCATGAAATCAGTCATAATTTTAGTGTGAATGTTTTACAACTCATTGTCCTTTAATATATGTAAGACTAACTAGTATTGATGATGGTTCACTTTTCTTAACCTTGATAGTCAAACTAGGACAGACTTGCACACTACCTAGCTATTGGGGAGATAATTGATGTGCAGAAAAGGAACTTGTCTAGTCAGTAAAGTGTTGCTGTGTTTTTTGGGGGGAGGTTAATAATAGAAATTGTATTTTGTCTATATATTTTATTACAAGTTCTTGTTTTGATTCTCATTTTATTTCAAGGGTACTCTCTAGATCAGTAGAGCCTCCTTACAAGTCACCACATGTAAATTGGATTTACATCCCTATCATCTAGAGGATAGCAAGCACAGAGAACAGCAAAGACAAAAAAGAAAGGACAAAGAACTCAGAGGGTGACACACTAATCACTTTGGGTCATTTTTTTCCTGTTTTACCTTGACTCTGACTTCTAACAAAAAGAGAACATCAAGAAGAAGAAAATGAAGGAAACAATCATCTTTGGAGCCCTGGTGTTGTCGTCGAGTCAAATTTTTAAAAGACAGAGAGGAGTTGTGAAAATCAGCTTGCTTAGTGGAAGTCTGCAGTGTTATATAATCAGTACCATTGTGCTTTATCTTACAGAAAGTTAAACATGGCCTGTGGTCACACAGTTACTGAAGAATTGAAGTGTAGCCTACAATTCTTATTCTCTCTCTCTCTCTCTCTCTCTCTCTCTCTCTCTCTCTCTCTCTTGAATAAAATTTGAAATTAAACTACATGTACAATGAAAAAAGTATGGTGCTGTGTGTCTTTAATCACATGACACAGTAGATGGAGACAGGCAGAGCTCTATGACCTGGAGGCAGGCCTGATATAGGTACTGGTCTCAAGGGCTAAGCACCCTCAACTAATGAAATGAAGAGAAAAATAAATAGATATAATTAACCTTGAATTAAGGAAACAAGTAAAGAAACAAAGTAAGGCAATACTGGGTGGCCTGGCTTGGAGAGAGAGAGGGAGAGGAAGGGGGCAGAGGGAGCTAGAGAGAAGTGATGATGATAATCAGAGTGGTTAGAGGGACTGACCTTGTCTTCTCTGCCTTCAAATGCTCATGCCATCATCTGCAAGCCAGCCTTCTTCCTTTGGTCCTCCCAAGGGTCAGCCAGGCATCAGATGCAGTCAGAGAGAAAATTGGGAACCTCGTGGAGATTCTCAATTGAGGTCTCTCTGGCCCCTTGGAATAAAGCAAACAGGTAGACAGTCTAGTGGTGTGAAAGGAACTGCTGGGATGTCATTGGTGATGGGAGTACATACATTCTTTCTGCCCTTGTAGACCCTTTGTTCCTGGCTTGGAGAGATCAATGTGCAGGGGAGCAGTAATAAGAGGAGGAGAGATCCTGAAATGATTCCAAGAGTCTAGAAGTGTCAGATAAACAAATAGCTTAGAGCTTGTGAGACAGTGTGCTACTCTAGTGGGGAGGGCTCTGGTTCTCTGCTCACCTGCACACCACCCAGTGTCATTTTGGTTTCTCATGACAGGGGATCAAACAATCAAGCATCTGGAATTTAAGGAGGGAGGGAGGGAGAGAGGGAGGGAGGGAGAGAGGAAGAGAGACAGAGGAGAGAGAGAGAGAGAGAGAGAGAGAGAGAGAGAGAGAGAGAGAGAGAGAGAGAGAGAGAGAGAGAGAGAGAGAGAGCCTGGAGTCAGTCCCAGCAGAGGTGTTTTTTTTCTTCTTGGTTTTTTTTTTTTTTTTTTGAGGTAGTGGAGGGGGGAAGAGCATCAAAAATTTAGGGGTGCTGTATAATAAAAGGTTTATTTATCTAAGTCTAAGTTACTATGCTAATGTAGATCTGCCCTTTGTGTTCCTCTGAAGCCAGAGACTGCAGTCTCAGGCACTTAGCACTTCACCCAAAAACAGCAGGAGATTAAAGGATTAGTAGCTAGAGCCTTTTCCCCATTGTCCAGATGCCTTTTGCTTGTCAGTCTAGGGTGAAGTGAGGAGCAGTAAACTTCTATTGAGCCAGGAGAAGAGAATAACACTTGCAGAAAGAAAAACTTTTACATAAGTGAATATGCATAATCTCACAGAAATTCATACATACAGCTCCATACATATTTTCATGAAGTAATCTGGGCCCAGCTTGCATGCATTCTCACAATTCATACTTATACACATACATGCATACATTCTCACAATTACATACTTACACACACATCCATACTTACATATGCATATGGAGCAAAAGACCAGCACCAGTGCAGAAAGAACTCACTCATTCTGGATGAAAAATGGACTCCAGTATTTATTACATCGAGAAAGAAAAAGTTTCCACCTTTTCAATGCTAAATGAATCAAATCCATATTTGTAAGAAAAAGGCTTTGTTTCTCTTAATGGGACCTGTCCTGTCCCACGGTAAGAAGACTGCCTGTTCCTTCTGCTTTCCGCAACATCTTTTTTCCTCTTTCCCTCTGCATCCTACACATTGTTCTCTTAGTTATTTACGTTACCTATAGTTTCTAAGTTATTCCACTCTGGATTCACCTAATCTTGTTCTCTTCTGACTAAAAACTTCTCCTTAGTTCAGTTCTTCTCTCAGCTCTGTTCCTCTCCTAAACTCTTCTGCCCTGACTTCTCTTGTCCTCAGCCCTTAAACATCTTTCAGAATACATGAACACATGTTATAAAGTTCATCACAAGTTCACTCAAAATACCATAATAAATTGAAATAGAAGTTTACAACAGAGAATATTTACATGCATATCCATTAGGAGTAATTATCTAGCTAGACATCTATTATTTGTCTTCTCTACATTATAAGTGAAGTTTTGTATAGATAAACCCAGTCAATATTTTATCTTCTAACACCTATTATATATCCAACTTCCCTTTTCATGACCTTTGGTTAACTGTTTTTTGTTTTGTTTTGTTTTGTTTGTTTTTTCGAGACCAGGTTTCTCTGTGTAGACCTGGCTGTCCTGGACTCACTTTGTAGACCAGGCTGGCCTCGAACTCAGAAATCTGCCTGCCTCTGCCTCCCAAGTGCTGGGATTTCAGGCATGTGTACACCACAACCAGCAGGCAGGTTAACTGTTTTACAACCTCTTGGAATGTGCTGAGTAGGAGAAAGTCTGATTGCCATCTAAGAGCAATTAACTGGTGACTCTTGGGAGACTGGCAGAGTTCTCATTTTAGTTGTAACTATCAGAAAAGGACCTAATAGAAGTTCCACTATTAAAGAGCTTAATAATCACAGATATAATTTTAGGAACTCTTATAGGATCATCATTAAAACTAAAGTCATCTATTTGTCTATATAGCATCATTATAAGACTTCGTGGATCTGCAGAGATCTGCTCCAAAGGGGTGTGCTGTTACTTATTGATTATTATAAATGCATAATGATAACAGGAAAAACATATAAATAGCAGGAATCTTTCCTAAAATTAGTCCCCCACTCCTGACAGAGTGAAATAATAGCCAGACACATGTCAGGACATTTTCTTCAGTTTCTCATATGAAATCTGAGGATTTACAGGACTTGAAAGACAGATCAGAATAAATAGAGTAGTGGGAGGTGGGCTTACCAGGCAAAGGTACATGGATTCAAGAATATGAATATTTTTGAAGACATACTTTAAAATGCAAACCTACACAATTGTGAGATATTTCATTTTAAACATCAGAGGCAGAAGACCCATGGATCCCAATGCTGGCAAGTATGATCACAAGGTGTTTTATAGTCACAGGATTTATTTCTTTGTATATGGGAGCCACTGCGTTTATGATTTACCACACATTGGCACACGTCTAATATCAAATGTATAGTTAATTATGTTGTGTTTTATGTTGTACTCATTTGCATAACAAGCAGTTCCTTTTATTTCAGCTGTAGCTAGTCTTTTACCATGATCCCATTTTATTATTATAATTATTGTTTATTTTATAAGAATTTTCATTTGTTTACAAGGCTTATTAATTTCTGGTTTGTTATATTCATAGTGTAGTTTATTTTCACTTACATCTTTAATGGTCAGTAGAGAAGGATTCAGTTTGGACTGAGGTTGTGTATGAGGCCCAGGACATGAACAAAGCTGTCCTGATAAGATCTCCTTATCTGGCCACTCTATAGCACTGCAGACATGGGCTAGCACATCTTTTCTCTCAAAGAAAATGTACTGTTTTGTAAAATGGAGTTACATTCAATCTTTCTTTTCCCTTAGAGATATGAGGTAGTCGTTCTTCCTTAGAACTAACATTGTTTTTATGTTTTCTAAGAACTATGCAAATTCTCACTTTGTGATCTTTAATGATTTCCTTAAGACAGCATGCTCTGGGTCCACTGTGTCCATGGTCTACTTCCTTCGCTGTCTTGGCAGCAGGCTGCTCCGGGTATAGGAACTTCCGTCATACTTTTTCTTTAGTTTTGTTCTTTAGATATTTTTGAAGATGAGAATGTGGAATGTTTCATGTTTGGAATGCTTGTTTGCAAAATGACTCTGTCTTTACATATTTCAGCATACAGATGAAGAAAAAGGAACAACTACTTAATATTTGCCAATTAAAATAATACATATCTACATGTATACTCTGCTACTCACACCATTATTAGCTATAGATAAGAAATAAAAAGATTTTACTTTTGTCTAGAGTAGAAGATTGTGAACCAACATTCTTAACTTAGTATTGGTTACAGTGCTGATTACAACCAGCATATATTTGTTAAATTTAAAAAAAGAGAGAATTATGTGACTTTTAATATCACAAAGGATGGAGCTGGAGAGATGGCTCAGTGGTTAAGAGCACTGATTGCTCTTCTAGAGGTCTTGAGTTCAATTCCGAGCAAGCACATGGTGGCTTACCTGTAAAGGTGCCATCCATTATGACACTTTCTTCTGGTGTGTCTGATGACAGTTGCAGTGTACTCATATGAATAAAAATAATAATAAAAAATCCATCAGAAAGGATGCCTCATGCAAAAGAAATTACCTTACCCTACCTAAAAATTTTTAGCCCAAACACTACATTTAAGCCCTTTTTTGTTTTGTTTGTCAGTAAATAGCTAGTAGGCAAACCTAAGTTATTGAGAACCTTAATTATCAAACATGATCAAATGGAAAAAATGCTTAATTTTACTTCACATTATATAGGGCAGTTTATAATTATATGGCATAATGCTAAATGATATTAACAAATCATAAACTATAAAAATGATTCTGCTTCTTCTAAAAGAAACAGCAGTAATCTTGGGAAATGGTTGAGGAAAACGGCCACTGAAAATGACCACATAGAAAGCTGTAAGTTAGCCGGGCGGTGGTGGCGTATGCCTGTAATCCCAGCACTCTGGGAGGCAGAGGCAGGGGAATTTCTGAGTTCAAGGCCAGCCTGGTCTACAAGAGTGAGTTCCAGGACAGCCGGGACTATACAGACAAACCCTGTCTCAGGGAAAAAAAAAAGAAAGCTGTAAGTTAGATGACCATGGAGACAGAATTGGAAAGAAAATAACCTAATAAAAAGCTCAGGGTAGGAACAAATCACTTTTAAAAGGTGAAAAGGGGAAGAGAAACACACAAAACCATCTTTTTTAAGGGACACCAACTGGCAGACACAACAAAGTCTAAATTGTACTTTAGATTACACCTCATGACAGTGTCTTGCATCTATGTAGACTATCTGCACCAAGTTAGATTATAACATGATCTAATGTCCACATGAGATAGTGACCTTTACTGGTTTTCCGCAGTACAATAAGTTAAATGCTATTGTATGAATACTAATGTCATTAAATGAATCTGTGTTCTCCAGAAAGAGACACATGTTAAGGACAGGCATGTCAGTGCTTTGAAAGAGGGCTAGAGTCCTTCCCTACATCAGTGTCTCAATGCAGCTCACAACCTGCTATTTACCAGCATGGAAACAGGACAATGGTCAGCAAGATTTAGCAAATGATAAAGGACATTTTCAGCTTGTAACATGAAATTTAGGTGCCCAGAGGCCTCAGAAGGCACAACCTCATGGATAAGTAAGGAGCACGTGGTCTTGTGAAAAAGCTCATGAATTCAAGAAGATAAAAATTTGTAAATACGAGGCTGGAGCACTTAAGAGCACTGACTGCACTTCCAGAGGTCCTGAGTTCAATTCCCAGCAACCATATGGTGGCTCAGAACCATCTGTAATGTGACCGATGCCCTCTTCTGGTGTGTCTGAAGACAGCTACAGTGGACTGTAATAATAATTACTGTAAAAATAAATAAGTACTGTAAAAAATGAAATAAATAAAAAATATTAAAAATAAAAAATTTGTAAATACAACTTATACTTAAAAATGCAAGCTTATACAGATTTCTGAAATATTTAAATAAGAGCACCAAAGACAGAAAAGCCAGAAGAGCCACTCAGCTAGTGATGCAAGACTTTCCTTTAAAGTCATACACTATTCTTAAAGTCACATGATTCTATCTTTTAATCATGGGAACCATAGCTCTTTGCTGTATGAGGCTTAGGTACATGTCTAAGATCCAATTTTCATGTCATTGTATTTGGCTTCTGATGTTATTTACATAGAAAGCATATTAGTTCCTTTCACTCAACTGTAAATCCTATAGAGTTCTTTATCATTACTTTTTTATACTTTTATTATGTAAGAAGTCTACTCATCTTTCTTGAAGGCACACTTGTTATACTTGTTATGCACTACTTTCTTCACTTAAGCTTGAGGAGGTCATTGGCTGGGGTGGGCCGTGCGGATCATGGGCAAGCCTGGGGTGCTGTGGGCTGGAGTCTCTGTGTGGCACAGCAGACAAGGATGCACAGGGATCTCTTCCAACACATGACATACATTGCCTAAAAGCAGAGGAAATTACCCTTAACTCATTACTATCTTAATTATATATATATAAATGAAAGAAAATGATTTCTTAAAAGTATCCTGTAGGATTTTTACCACATTTACATAAATTAAGCTTAACTAATTTTTAAATTTTTCATGATTACAGGATTTTCATCCTCATGAATCACCTCAAGGGGAAAGACAATACATTATTTTTAATAGCATATCTTAGATAGGCTTAAGACCACAAGCAGTAGAACACAATTCTATTCAGTGGGCCAAACAGCTACAGACATGATTATATGAATTCAGTAGCTTCTAAGAACGAGGAGAAGCAGTTGACAATAAAGATTTGGGGATAATAATCAATGAATAAAGCCATAGATGCCTATTGCACAGGGAAACAACTAAATCAATCAACAATAGAGACAGAAACTTTCAAGAAGACCAAATCTGTTCTGCAAAAACAGTTCAGCATTGGTGCAAAGAATTTTTAAAAGGTGGGAGGACAGACAAAAACAAAACCAACCCCCCCCCAAAAAAAACTTTCTGTCCAATGGCACAACAATCACACAATTTTATTTCAAACTACTACTACCATGTTGTGCATGCACATGAGCTGTCTGTATTACAAGTTCTACTCTTCTCTGTGACAGTAAAATAAATAACTAGAGTGAGACCCTAACGTCAAACGTTCCACTCTGGAAGGTGAGGTTCTCTTCCTTAGCACTGAGGTGGATTCAGGAATTTGTTTTTTGTTTTTTTGTTTTTTTTGTCACCAAGGAAAGATTAAAATAGCAGAACTTCATTGCCAGTTTGGTACTTTGGTGCTTGGTACTCTGAGGGTGGACTGGAGACCAGAACTAATGAAACTTCATTATTTCTGTGGTATTGACTGGGTTAAAGAAAAACACAAAGGACAGAGCAGAATGATAGCAGACAGGTTTCAGAAAATGGCAAGGAAAGATGTTACCAGAAATTAAGACACCCAGAGGGCTTAATATACACTACTCTATCAATTCATTAGAAGAAGAGATGGCCTTACTTGGGAAAAGCAAATGATTTAAGAAGATAAACATTTGTAAAGTATGTTAAACCTACAATAAATGCAAATATGCACAGAAGTTTGAAACATTTAATATGAAACATGAGAGAAGAAATGTCTTAGAATTATTTCATGCAGCTCTATGGCCTCTGTTGACATACAGTGTGGTTTTGTTTTTTCATGTTTCTTTCAAATATGTAAAACAATGTCTTGTTTTCTCAGACTTCAAACACTCAGAAAAAGTATTCATTGGAAGAAAAGGAATCAAGAAAAGGGGAATAGTTCTGGTTGTAGGAAATCACAAACATTCACCGATCAGGCTGTTGGAGTTTTCTGGGTTCTGTTCACCTAGAGAATGGTATTTTAAATGAATCTCTTCCTGATGGACGTTTAAGATTTGCCAGGGAAAGATAAAGATAGGTACCAGTTTGACTCTGGGGACACCCCAAAGGCAGTGGCTGTGACCCTTTTGTGGGTCCAATGATCCCTTCACAGGAGTTCTCTAAGATTATTGGAAAACACAGGTTTTACATTATGATCCATAACAGTAGCAAAATTATACTTATGAAGTAGCAACAAAATACATTGTATGGTTCATGGTCACTGCAACATGAGGAACTGTATTAAAGGGCTACAAAGTTAGGAAGATTGGGAACCTCTGCACAAAGGAGCCATGACCCCTGCTTGAGAACCCCTGCTCTAGAGGCTCTTACTGGCCAGTCTCCAGCATGAAGTGCCTTCATACTTGCTCCTATCTCTTCATGAAGCATTTGGCATGTCAGTTGGATTGGGAGAAGGAGAGCAAGAGAGAATAACAGGAGAGAGAGAGAGCAGGGAGAGAGAGAGACAGAGACAGAGAGAGAAGCAGGAAGGGAGTGAGGGAAGGAGGGAAGGAGAGAGGGAAGGAGAGGGCAGGGAGGGAGGGAGAGAGAACTATTGTCATATCAGCGATCTCTTTAAAAAGATGCCTTGCTGATGCTCAGTCCCTGAGAGGAGAGGCCTCAACTTCTCCCGTACCCATCACTGCTGTGTGCACTTTTAGCCTCCTCCCTCCTACACCTTGTTTCTCTTAAAATGACTGTTTGATGATAGTATACTGCTGCATTTCTGTGGCTTTCTGTCTTTTCCAGGGTCTGTCTGTCTGTCTATTCATCTATCTATCTCCTTTCTGAGAAACCTCCCAGGCCCACAGCCACTCTGGGACCAACTGTACTTTTTTTTTTTAATATGGTTCTATTTTTGTAAACATTCCTATTTTACTTTACTATTAAACATGCCCAGACATTTCCCATCTCTTTTGATAACTATTATCCAAAATTCCCCAATTTATTTCTTAGATATTGCAGCATACTATGCCTGTATATCATGCGTCATCTTTGAAACAACTGGTCTCTAATTTTTATGAATGAATTAAACTGAGTAATAATTTATTATTTAGGATTGTGTTACCCACAAAGGAAATTGAAATTTGGAAATTTAAATCTTATCTTTTTCTGTGATTCAAGGCTTGGTACTAATAAGTAAATAAAAGTACAAAATGGTCCTCTGATTTCAAAAGTCGGTCTGACTAATGTTTCAAGCTTATAAAATTATTAAAAGCAACAGCCAAAAAACCTGTACTTGAGATTTTGGATGAAGCTGTTTCCTTGGATTATTGCTGTGCATGAGGAACTTTTCTCTTAATTCTGGGTGAGAACATCCAGTGTCCAGCTAGCCCAGCCTCTCAAAGGGACACAGCTAGCTCTGTGTATACTAAACTAGGATGACAGGAAGCTTGGGGAGATTCTGTGTCTTCTCGTGTACAAAGTTCAGAGAACAGCTGTGCCTACATATGAAAAGCTGTTCTTCATTCACATCAGCCCAACAGTGTGATGCTCACCTTGGACAGTGTAGTAAACTGCCTCAGGTAAGTTTTCTCATTGTATGTAACTAGAGATGCCAGACAAACATAAAATATATATTAAGTAAATAGCTGTAAGAATTGGGAGGATCAGGAGTGTGTCCACCATTTGATCTTATTTTTTTTTCAGAAGAGGTTTGCCAATGAGACCACAGACCCTGAGAAGCACATGCCAGAGTGAAGAGTGGCAGCAGAAAAGAATGCATAGCACCACAAGAGTCCAGGGGACTGAAAGGAAACAACAGAAGCCATTTTCCTTCATCAAAAATCTAGAAAATAGTCATGTTTCCAGTTTAGACCTCAGAAGAGCTGCAACTCAGCGGTGCCAGAAATGGGAGGACCCCATCATGGGAGCAAGCTGCAATCACCTCAGTCTACCACCATACTAAGTAATGCACTGTCCAAAAAACCAAATGAGATTTGTTTTGGTCTGGGAAAAGATACCATTAAATAGACTCTCAAACTAACTATGATTGTAGAGTAGGTAGGATTTATATAACAATTAGTAAAAAATATACAAAGACCTAGTGAGTGAATATGAAAAGAAATGGACACAGGAGAGCTTCTCAAGAGAGCCAGAGAAAAGGCATCCGGTCACTGGAAATTGCAACAAAATTGAACATAGTCTTCTCATCAGGAGTACAAAAACCAGAAGACAGGAAAATGAGTCCAGCCCACTCTTGCAGCTTAGATATGAAATGTCTCCAAATTTCCACTTGCTGAAATCATGGATGCCTGTTTAGGGGCTTTTATAATTGATTCATGAAACCACTGACTTCATCAATGAGCAATTGATAACAACACAGCCCACAGGGCATATTAGGATGTGCGGCTGCTAGGAGAAAGCAGTTCACAGCGGACAGGCCTTTGGGAAGTATATTCTGTCTCTGGGGCTTGCTGACTTTCTGCTTCCTGACCTTCAGGGACCTTATTCTGCCTCAGCCTTCAGCCATGACGCTACACCTCACCACAGGCTGAATCTCTAAAAGTACCAGTCTGAATAAAACTTACTTCCTTTTAAAGAGTTTCTCTAAGGCATTTTGTCCCAGTGGCAAAAAAGAAGCCTAATACAGTGTTATGTATAAATCCTAGAAAAACAATTTGACAAAGCAGATGCAGGGAGAAATGAATATTGCAGGGAGAAATGAATGAATGCAGGGAGAAACGAAGCAGATGCAGGGAGAAATGAAGCAGATGCAGGGAGAAATGAATGAATGCAGGGAGAAATGAATGAATGCAGGGAGAAATGAAGCAGATGCAGGGAGAAATGAATGAATGCAGGGAGAAATGAATGAATGCAGGGAGAAATGAAGCAGATGCAGGGAGAAATGAATATGAATAACTGTTGATGAAAAGGAAATCCATTCAACAGGAGGTGAGACCCCCACAGCTGGCCACATCAGCTTGCAAACTTCTCTCTTCCTCAAGATCAAACAAAGCAAAAGAAGGGAAGATAAAATACCATAGATTCAAGTTTTTACAGAACTACTAGACACAAATCATTCTCAGATGCTGAAATATTTCAAAGTAATATAAAACACAGATTCCACATTAAAGGAAAACAAAAGAATCATGAGCAAAGTGTAAAGAACCCCAAAGAGACACAGCACCAGATCAAGAAAAGATGAAAATTCAACATGCAAAGTGTGTTTCTGCTGAATCTGTCCTGTGTTCATACTATCGTAAGTCCAAAACACTCTGTCTTGGGATAAAATTCTAAAAATAATTTTTAGCTTATCTAATTACAAATCAACTTGTGAGCTCCTTCCAGTATTTTTAAAATAATTAATCCTGCCCCCAAACACACACCATATGGAAGAAGGAAGATATCTAACAGCTGTTTCTGGGAGCCAGCAGACTTGCTCAAACATTATAATAGGCCATTGCTCAATCTTTGATTAGTGGGTGAACAGGAAATGCTTCCATGAAAGGCAGTACCTCGAATCCCTACACCCCTCCAAAGTGTGGGGACTTGGTTATTAGGCCAATTCATCTTGGAGGGAACATCACAGATGCTAAGAAAGGAAGCTGACCCTTGGTGTCATTTACCCAAGAGTGAGTCTGATCGGTTTGTCTGAATACCTTTGACCCGATCTCTTGAACAAAGGCCATTCTGTCCAATCTATTTATTAAACAGCGGAGCAAATATGGTATGGGAAGGAATGAGGAACTTTTGTCTTAAGTTTTCACAGAGGTCTCATGAAGGGAAAAATTGTTTCTCTGACCCTACTGACTCAGAATACCACCCAAGGACAAAAACCAGGTATTATTATTAGTGTATGCCCACATACTGCTTTCAACATTGGAGGGAAATGTTCAAACCTTACTGCTTCGAGCAAATGGTCATAGTTCTAGCCCCTACATCTTTTGCACAAATACATTGCTCTGAGTGAGGAATCAATGAATCATTAAGGAGAAATAGAGTAAATCACACATTAGGGAGGCCAAAGCATAGTAAGATTGAATACATTGTTTTTCTTAAAGGACAATTAATTCTGAATAGGTTGACTACACTGTAAGTAAGCAGAACAATCATAAAGATCTCAAAGCACATTACTAACTTGGTTGTAGGCTGGATGAAAGTTTGATATGTAATGGCAAGCTGCAAATAGCATTTCTTAGAAAAATCATTCACAGTTTCTTCTCCTGAATTCACTAACGTGGGTATGCAGAGCTCTTGCTTTACACTGAGGAAGCATGTCAACATGCCTAAGTTTCAAACTGGAAAAACATGCATGCTTTTCAAAATAATCTGAGCCACCCTATGAAGAAAACAGGCATCCGGCCAGCATTCCTGAATGTCGGAGAAGCAGCAGGCTTCACTGACAAGGCTGTGGCCACTTCCACATAAACAGTGAGTGGGGCCGCGCTGCTGTGGAGGTAACTTCCATATGAGGGACCAACTGAAGCCTGCGTGAGAGCTTAGGGATTGGTGCCGCAGACAGTGACAGCCAGTCGGGTGCTACGCTTGGAGGACATGGTTGCTTGGGACCGATGGAACACCAGTGGAGGGCAAAAAGGGCGCTCCCAGAGAATAAACGAGCTTGCCGCACCATTCTCACTTGCTCCCAGAGTCTGAGCTCCAGGCCTTCTCACCCACTGCACCCAAGGGCGACACAGGGCAAGACAGAGGACTAAAACACTTGAAGAGGTTTCTCTGTCTCCTATTCTGTGCTAAGAGTCAGGACAGAGGCAAGGAGCTATGTCCTTAATTAGCAATCTAAAGGTAAGAGAAATCACAACAAACATGGAGGGTGTAGGTGGGTGGGGATAACAGTGTTGCTAAAAGGGAACTGTGGGGCCCAGAGAGTTTTGCAAGTTAGCTCAGAAAAGAATACTTTTCTCTATTCAGATCAAGCAGAGTCTTCCTCTGCATATGTCAGCTTTAGAGTAGGAATTCTCCTTTTCCAGTGGTGATGCCAGGCAGGTCAGCACAGCTACTTTAGCTAGACCTCAAGCAAGCTGTGAAATCCTCTTTCTTTAAATTAAACAGATGGCAAAATCATCTTTTGAACCTGTATTATTTCTCAGACTTTATCAAATCAGAATCCCTTCACTATTTTGACACACTCCAAAAATCTATTTGTAATTTCCAAAAACAGTTATCCTGGGATTTCTATCAGCACTGTAAATGGTGGTAGATCATCCTAAAAGTAGGAAGAAAAGGACTTCAGAGATCAGAATAACTGAAGGGCAGCCTTTCCCATGGTATCTACCTGCTCAGAGAACAGGAGACTTCCTTTAAAAAGTAACTGGGGTTGTGACAGGCCATTAGCAGGGTGTCAATGAAAGAGGCAAAGTTAGGAAATTCCTGGCTGAAAGTAGAGTTCCTTCAGTGAAGCCATCCATTGAGGAAAGGAAGCTCCAGGGATGTGGCAGAGAGGATCTGGTGTGCTCCTACTTAGAGAAACCTTGGTGCAGCAAAAAAGATGTTGCACATGGTTTCCTTAGCAAATAAGGATCTGAAACACTTTACACAGTGCAGTATTTTCACAGGTCTCTTTGCTCTTTAGGATACAAATTGTTAAATGGTTGTTGCTTTCTTTGATGAGTTATTCTGATTAAAGATTACCTGGAAATGATCTACCTTTCAGTCTACTTTCTTTCTTCATCTCTATACACAAATGTCAAACTACAGGAGCAGTTTTTGAAAAGGGAAACCAACGAAGTTTTGTAGACAGCCAAAGGGAAAAATGTGAAGCCCAAATGCTTCAAACACACACACACACACACACACACACTTGCACACACACACACACTTTCACACACACACACACACACACACACACACGCACGCAGGTACACATGCACGCACACACGCACACACATGCACACACACATGCACATGCACACCTTTAGAAGGAACCTGGAAACAGTTGAGTTTTAATGAAACTCAAGCTCAGAATAATTGTAGTGAGGCTTGCATTTGAGAAAGAAGTGGAAAGGCCATGCTTCACACTCAGCCCTTGTTCAGTTATGTCCTAGTTTTTATGTTTCCTCAAGAGGCTGTGTCCAACCTGACACAAAAGTTCTGTGTAATCTCTGAGGAAAACAGTAGTCTTCTGCCATCTTGTGTCTTGTGCCAGTATTTCAGTAGCAACACTAAGGACATTGTGAACCAAGTGATTTTTCACTGGATGGGGCCAGGAATGGAACAGCAGAACATAACCTATTTCTACAGCTCCAGCCACTGGAGTCAGCAACATCCCCTCCTTTGCCACACAATCAAAAACTGTATCTTGTGGTTGGAAAAACAGGTTGATGGCTAAAGATCTTGCCACACACAGAAGCATGAGAACCATAGTTCATACCCCCATCACCTACATAAATGCCAGGTAGGTGTGGCAGCCTGCCTATGTTTCTAATGCAGGGAAGGCAGACATGGCTTTCCTGGGAAATCTGGCTAGCTAGACTGGCCATACCTGAGGGCTATGAATTCAACTTAAAGACTGCTTCAACAAATAAGGTAAGAAAAGAAGACACATAACACCAACCTTGAGCCTCCAATACACATGCACGTACATCACACATGAGAGAAAGTAAGAATCTTCTCTAGATATTGTCAAAGTGACCCCTGCAGGGTAAAATTCTCCCCAGTGGGGAAGTGCTGCCTTGCATCTGTGCCTCTGGAAGAGCTTCACATGACAAATTTCCTTCAAGAATTGATTGTTACTGAGTGTTGTCATCACACACTGATGAGAATTTTATTTAAGGTCTGGTAACCCTCAAGAGGCCCCGCTTCTAACAATGTCAACTTCTCAAAAGCCAAAGCTGCACACACTCAAAAACAAAACAAAGCAAACAAATAAAAACAACAAGACCAGACTCGCTTCTGAGCTTCACAAAGTAAAGATTTAATCTCTAAGAGTTGTTGTTGATTCACTGAAACTGGGCCTGTGAAATGGCTCAAAAGGTAGAAACTGACATTGTGAGAAGATACAAGTTTGATGGTCAGGGTTCAATCCTAGAACCCACGCAAAAGGGGAAGAAAAGCACTTATTCATCTGCACCATTGCATGCACACTACATCCCTACTGTTTAAAATAATAATAAATAAAAGAAAAATAGTTCCTGAAACTTTATACTAGTAACACATTACATTCAGACTATAAAATAGCTTAGAGATTAACCAAAGAGATCGACACATATTATGATCAAATTGTCACTACTAAGCATTCCTATTTGAAAAAGATTTTAGGCTAAAGAATGAGCCTAAGTGTCTGTCAGGAGCCATGTAGGAGAGGCTAAGGCCAGCGGTGATTTTGCTGAAGGTGACCTGCCTTTTCGCATGGCCTAACATAGGTGAACTGTCATACATATCTGCATTCCCAAGGTCACATGGGAGGCCAGGTCCCGAGAGAGTTCAACCCAGGATGGCTTCTTGCTGCCAATATACCTTCCCTGTCACTATTATAGCACCTAAGGGTTCCTGGACATTGGCTCACCCCATTGAGCAGATTTCCTGCAAATTAACATAAAGATGAACTGTCATGAATTTATACTGTTCAGATGAATTAATTATCTTATAGAATTCCTGACTTGATTCAAATAATTTTAGGCAGAAAGTTTTAAGAAATGGTTTTAGTTGTTTTGCCAGAAAGATCTAATAAAGTTAGAATCAAGAATAGAATGTACAGACTCCTCACAAAATAGTACTAAAGGCTGGATTATAAGGAATGCAATGAAACTTTTGAACTCATAATGAACACTGATTTGAACTTAATATTAATATCCTTTTGTAACTCTCCTTTTATCTAACACTTTATCTATGAGGTGATTTTCTAAGAACTTTTGTCTTTAAAAAGGCCAGAGAATAGAAATAAGGTGTTGGCTTGGGGGGGGCTCTGTCCTATACATCCATTCAAATGTATGTGTGTGGCTTTTGGGGCTCAGGTCCAGCCATTGAATATAGATATGTATGTCTGTTTGTCTGTGTGTAGGTATGCATGAACACTTGTGGAGGAGATGAAACATGTGGTTAGGTCCAAGCAGAATGTGTGTGTATGAATGTGTGTATATGATGTGTATGCATGAATGTGTGTGTATGAATGTTTATGTATGAATGTGTGGTGTGTATGAATGTGTGTGTATGAATGTATGTGTATGAATGTGTGTATGAATGTGTGTGTATGAATGTGTGTGTATGAATGTGTGTGTATTAATGTATGTGCATCTGTGCACATTTGCCTGTGTGAAGGATTTTAATTTTTCTCCTTTCTTTATAATATTTTATCTGTGAGGTAATTATGTCTTATACAGAGAACATTTTGTTGAAAAGCTATAATAAGCTAAAAGTAATTTTAAAAAATGGTGGTGTATCCATTTCCAGCTTTGTCTGGTATGTGTTGTATGTGTAAGTGACTTCTTTCTTTCCTTTTCTTTTCTCTCTGGTTCAATAAGAGTTAACGAGCTCTGAGCCTCTCGCCTGGGCGGTGAGGGCCTTCTGGCTGGCTTGCCAGAGAAAGGAACACTAGTAATTAATCCTTTACTTAATTCTGCACTGCTAAACAACATGTACTATTCGCAAGGAAACTCTACCTGCCTAGCCATTGGCCGTTGACTCTTTATTGGTCGATCAAAAACCAATGGAGACAAGGACCTTCAATGTGTGGATAAGAGGATTCCTGATTTGGGGCTGGATTAATTCAAAGCATTAGAACCAATCCCCAACAAAAGCTACAGTAAAATGATTTTAGTTAAAAACAATACCACTCTGGAAGTCTTACTATACCAGTACCATAGTGAAGGAAAGAAACTGGAAGGATTTCTTTCATTCTTTTCCATACTTTTTTGTTACATCTTCTAACACTCCTAACTTGCACTTACCAACCATAAAACACCTTCTTAGACCCTCAAACATTTTCTCAGAACTTTTGAATCCTCAGTCCTTACATAAACTTTAAATTTTACACTTTTTTCCTATCCAATTATTCATCATGAGACACAGGTGGCTGTAAGTGGGATCAGTTACTGGAAAGTGAGTTTCTTTAGATAAAGGAATAATAAAAAGTTACTTCTTTCACTAGTCTTCTCAGAGACCTGAGAAGAATAGATTTTACCTGAGTAAGCAGGAAGTATAATTCAAAGGATCTAAGTAGCAATCAAAGTGGTGGAGACTTACCAGTTACCTAGATGGCCAACCCACTAGGTTTCCATTGGTGTCGATGGCTTTATTGGGGACATAGGTCCCATGTACATGTACATGGCAGTCTTTGGCTGCCAGGCCTGGCAAATCTGAGAGACCTTCCTGTGGAGGATTAGGAGACTGACCTTACTTTGTTTGAAGCATTACATGTCCTGTGTCCAATTTGTCCATAATTTGGACAGGGTTCTGGCAGCGGGTAAGGCATTGGGGCAGTTATGAGCTGTCATCAGTGTACCACAATCCAGGTGGAGTCCTTTGTTGTTATGCCCATATCTTCTTGGAGACCTTGAAGGGGTCACTGGTGGATTTGGGAGTCTCTGTCATGGTGAGTTAAAGCATCTTAAATGCCATATTCAGCAGGTTCTCTGACAGGTTTGAGGGTTGGTTCCCACCAAGCATATCTGAGTTAAACAATCTTTGCCTGTTTTTAGTTATCTGCTCTAAACTGCACCTGCATTTTAAAATAAAGTGCCATTTAAAGAGTAAAGACATAGAGCAAAACCATAAATTTTGGAAGACAAAAACTAAGTTCTAACAAGAGAAACCAATGTAATACCTTCAAAATTTATATCAAGTGTGTTTTTATCATGTTACAAGGTTTGGCTGTTAGAGTCAATAAGCAAGAAACATTGTTTTAATTTTTGTTTTTTCCAACACATAACAGAGGTGGCTTCTAGCCATGTGACTGCCCTTAATTAAAACAGTGGTGAGGCTATGACTCCTTCTTTATCCCATAGTCAAGACAGCAGCAAGCCATGTGTTGTTTA